>NC_060278.1:40485-719378 GCF_021613505.1 Equus quagga
TCAGAACTTATCTTCAAGAATTTGGTCCACTTTGAGTTTATTTTTGTTCATGGTGTGAGATAATGGTCTACTTTCATTCTTTTTTCTTTTTTTTAAGATTTTATTTTTTCCTTTTTCTCCCCAAAGCCGCCCGGTACATAGCCGTACACTCTTCGTTGTGGGCTCTTCTAGTTGTGGCACGTGGGACGCCGCCTCAGCATGGTCCGATGAGCAGTGCCATGTCGGCGCCCAGGATTCGAACCAACGAAACACTGGGCCGCCTGCAGCGGAGCGTGCGAACTTAACCACTCGGCCACGGGGCCAGCCCCCCTACTTTCATTCTTTTGCAAGTGGTTGTCCAGATTTCCCAACACCATTTATTGAAGACAGTATCTTTTCTCCATTGTAGGTTCTTGGCACCTTTGTCGAAGATTAGCTGTCCATAGACATGTGGTTTTATTTCTGGGCTTTCAGTTCTGTTCCATTGACCTGTGTGCCTATTTTTTTACGAGTACCATGCTGTTTTAATTACTATGGCTTTGTAGTACATTGTTAAGTCAGGGATTGTGATTGCTCCAGCTTTGTTCATTTTTCTCAGGATTGCTTTAGCAATTCAGGGTCTTTTGTTGTCCGTACGAATTTTAGGATTCTTTGTTCTATTTCTGTGAAGAATGTCATTGGGATTCTGAATGGGATTGCATTGAATCTGTAGATTGCTTTGGGTAGGATGGACATTTTACCTATGTTTATTCTTCTCATATATGTGCAGGGAATCTCTTTCCATTTCTTTATGTTATCATCTATTTCTTTAAAAAATGTCTTAGAGTTTTCATTGTATAAGTCCTTCACCTCCTTGGCTAAATTTATTCCTAGATATTTTATTCATTTTGTGGCAATTGTAAATGGAATTGTGTTCTTGAGTTTTCTTTCTGTAAATTTGTTATTAGAGTATAGAAATGCAACTGATTTTTCTGAGTTGATTTTATACCGTGCAAATTTACTGTAGTTGATTATTTCTGATAGTTTTCTGATGGATTCTTTAGGGTTGTCTATATATAAAATCATGTCTTCTGCAAACAGCAAGAGTCTCACTTCTTCACTCCCTCTTTGGATTCCTTTTATTCCTTTCTCTTGCCTAATTGCTCTGGCCAAAACCTCCAGTACCGTGTTGAATAAGAGTGGTGATAGAGGGCATCCTTGTCTTGCTCCTGTTCTCAGGGGGATGGTGATCAGTTTTTGCCCATTGAGTATGATGTTGGCTGTGGGTTTGTCATATATGGCCTTTACTATGTTGAGGAAATTTCCTTCTATCCCCATTTTGTTAATAGTTGTTTTGTCATAAATGGCTGTAGGATCTTGTCAAATGCTTTCTCTGGATCTACTAAGATAATCATGTGGTTTTTATTCCTCATTTTGTTAATGTTGTGTATCACATGGATTGATTTGTGGATTTTGAACCATTCCTGTGTCCCTGGTATAAATCCCACTTGATCATGTGGTATGATCTTTTTGATGTATTGCTGTATTCAGATTGTCAATATTTTGTTGAGAATTTTTGCATCTGTGTTCATCAGTGATATTGAACTGTAATTTTCCTTCTTTGTGCTGTCCTTGTCCAGCTTTGGTATCAGAGTCATGTTGGCCTCGTAGAATGTGTTAGGAAGCATTCCATCTTCCCTAATTCTTTGGAATAGCTTGAGAACGATACGTATTAAATACTCTTTGAAAGTTTGGTAGAATTCTCCAGGGAAGCCATGTGGTCCTGGCCTTTTATTTTGGGAGAGGTTTTTGATTACTGTTTCAATCTTTTACTTGTGATTGGCCTGTTCAGATTCTCTATTTCTTCTTGATTCAGCTTTGGGAGGCTGTAAGAGTCTAAGAATTTATCCGTTTCTACTAGATGGTCCATTTTGTTGGCACATAGCTTTTCGTAGTATTCTCTTATAATCCTTTGTATTTCTGAGGTATCTGTTTTAGTTTCTCCTCTTTCATTTCTAATTTTATTTATCTGAGCTTTCTCTCTTTTTTTCTTTGTAAGTGTGGCTAGGGATTTGTCAATTTTGTTTATCTTCTCAAAAACCAGCTCTTTGTTTTATTGATCCTTTAAACTGTCTTTTTTTGTTGCAACTGCATTTGTTTCTGCTCTGACTTTTATTATTTTTCTCCTTCTGCTGACTGTGGGCTTTGTTTGTTCTTCTTTTTCTAAATCGGTTAGGTATAGTTTGAGATTGCTAATTTGGGAATTTTCTTGTTTGTTAAGATGACCCTGTATTGCAGTGAATTTCTCTCTTAGTACCACTTTTGCTGCATCCTATATGAGTTGGTATGGTATGTTTTCATTTTCATTTGCCTCCAGATATTTTCTGATTTCTCCTTCAACTTCTTCAATGATCCATTGCTCATTCAATAGCATGTTTTTTAATCTCCACATCTTTGTCCCTTTCTTAGCTTTTTTCTTGTAATTAATTTCTAGCTTCATAGCATTGTGATAAGAAAAGATGCTTGTTATTATTTAACTATTCTAAAGTTATTGAGGCTTGCCTTGTTTCTCAACATTTTGTCTATCCTTGAGAATGGTTCATGTGCCCTTGAGAAGAATGTGTATTCTGCTTGTTTTGGATGGAGTGTTCTATATATGTCTATTAAGTCTAACTTGTCTAGCTTTTCATTTAATTCCGCTGTTTCCTTGTTGACTTTCTGTCTGGATGATCTATCCATTGATTTGACTGGGGTGTTGAGGTCCCCTACTATTATTGTGTTATTATTAATATCTCCTTTTAGGTTTGTTAATAGTTGCTGTATGTACTTTGGTGCTCCTGGGTTGTCTGCATAGATATTTATAAGTGTTATGTCTTACTGGTGGAGTGTCCCTTTCATCATTATATACTGCTCTTCTTTGTCTCTGTTTACCTGTCTTATCTTGCAGTCTACTTTGTCTGATATAAGTATTGCTACACCTGCTTTTGTTTGTTTGCCATTAGCTTGGAGTATCGTCTTCCACCCCTTCATTCTGAGGCTGTGTTCATCGTTGGAGCTGATATGTGTTTCCTGGAGGCAGCATATTGTTGGGTCTTGTTCTTTAAACCATCCCACCACTCTGTCTCTTTATTGGAGAATTAAATCCATTTACAATTAGGGTGATTATTGATATATGAGAGCTTAATGCTGCCATTTTATCACTCATTTTCCTGTTCTCCTGCATTTCCTAAGTTTTTCGTCCTGTGTATTTCATTCTACCAATTGAGTTATGCAGTTTTTTATGTTGGGTGTCTTAGTTTTTTCCTTATTTATTATTTGTGTCTCTGTTCTGAGTTTTTGTTTAGTTTGTTACCATGTGGTTTGCATACAAAATCTTGTAGATAAGGTAGTCCATTTTCTGATGGCCTCTTATTTCCTTAGACTAAACTGATTCAGTCCCCTCCCTCTTCCCCTCCTATGTTGTTTTTGTCACATCTTATTCCATCTTGTGTTGTGAGTTTGTGGTTAAAAAGACAAGATTATCTTTGTTTTTGGTATTTGCCTTCCCTTTATCTTTAATGTTATACTTGAATATTTGCTAAACTGTTCTGATGTATAGCTACAATTTTCTGATTCTGTCTACCTATTTATCTCCTTACTCCAAGCTTTGTAACCCCTTTCTCCTTTTTTCTTTTCTTTTTTTTCTTTCTTTCTTTTTTTTTTTTTTAGGTATGAGGGCCTTTGTGAGGATTTATAGTAGGGGAGATCTTGTGGCTATGAACTCCCTTAGCTTTTGTTTGGCTGGGAAAGGTCTTATTTCTCCATCATATCTGAAGGATATTTTTGCTGGATAGAATATTCTTGGCTGAAAGTTTTTGTCCTTTGATGATTTGAAAATGTAATTCCAGTCTCTCCTAGCCTGTAAGCTTTCTGCAGAGAAATCTGCTGACCTCTTTGTAGGTTGTTTCCTTCTGCCTTGCTGCAATTAGTATTTTTTCTTTGTCATTCTCTTTTGCTAGTTTCACTACTACATGCCTTGCAGTAGATCTTTTTACATTGACATATTTAGGATACCCGGTAGCCACTTTCACATGGATTTCCATCTCCTTACCCAGGTTTGGAACATTCTCTGCTATTATTTATTTGAACAAGCTTTCTGCTCCATTCTCCTCTTCTTCCTCTGGAATATCTACAATTATGTTGCATTTCGTAGTTGAGTCAGATATTTCTCAGAGACTTTCTTCATTTCTTTTTAGTCTTACTTCTCTCTCTTCCTCTATATGGAGAATTTCAATATGTCTATCCTCAATTATGCTGATTCATTCCTTGATGATATCTGCTTGAGTGTTCAGGGAATCCATATTTTATTTCAGCAATTGTGTCACTCATCTCCAATATTGCTGGCCTTAACAAGAGAATGAAGACTCAAAGAAGTGACTAGAGCAGGAAGCTTTTATATCTTTTAGAGAAAGAAACAATAAGTTTATGAAGAATTAGCAAGACAAAGAGGTTTGGGCTAGGGTCAGTAAATTGTGGAGAAGTGACTAGAAAAATAAGAGTTATTTGAACAAGGTTTGTTTTTATAGATTTTTCTCAGCTTCAACTTCCCATCTCTGGTGATAAGAATGTCTTCCTTCCTCCTGGTACAGAGAGACTACCTTTTACATTGGAATTTTGTCTTCCACTTTCAGGAAGAAAACGGAGGATCAGAGTACCCTTCTTGTATCTGCTGTTTCTCAAGTGCCTTTAACATGAAATATTCAATGTGTCCTGATGGCATATTTTAGGGTGACATGCTCTGAACGCCTTCACAATATATTCCCAAAAGGTTGTGTTCATAAAAATCTGCATTTTTCTCCTTTTACTGATTTACCTATTTCTTTCCCATTAAGAAAATGTTATTCACTCTGATTATCACCCTATAATGTTAGATTATTATCAAGTTTAATACCTAGAAAGTATTCCCCTACTATGCAAACAGCAAAACATTCATTTGGCTGTAATGCATTCAGGATGAATTCTAACCAATTATGTGTGGTCTCAACATTAACATGTGATGTCCCAACATTATAGAAAATGATATAAAAACATATTCACACTGCTATTTGTTTATTCATCAATATTTTACATAAACATTTTAATTTATTCATGTTCCAGTTTAGTCCATAACTAAAAATTACTAGGGAGTACAAACCATAGCTATATATATATATATATGATTTGGAACTGTAACATGAAATTTGTTTTCTATTGGAAATTGAGAAAGAGCCCTAGTGCTTGAGCTTTCTATACAGTTCATGAAAACATTTATTCTGTTATAGCCTTGATATAAAACCCTAAAGCTGTGGAGTGGAGAGAAGAAAAGCTATGTAGAAAGGTAAATATTAGCATTAATAAAGGCAGAGTAATAGCACATAGTCTCATATATAGCAAATATTTTTATATAATGCCGTCACACTGTAAAATGATTCAATTATAAATTTACCAGTATATTAGTTGTTTTGATATATGACTAAAAATATCAATAACAACTCAGAGTAGAGTCAGTGCTGGGGCCGGCCCGGTGGCGCGGTGGTTAAGTTCGCATGTTCCACTTCTTGGCAGCCCAGGGTTCACGTGTTTGGATCCTGGGTGCAGACATGGCACCACTTGGCAAAAAGCCATGCTGTGGTAGGTGTCCCACATATAAAATAGAGGAAGATGGGCATGGATGTTACCTCAGGGCCAGTCATCCTCAGCAAAAAGAGGAAGATTGGCAGTAGTTAGCTCAGGGCTAATCTTCCACAAAAAAAAAAAAAAAGGAATAGAGTCAGTGCTGACATTTCCAGTGTACTTTCTGTAGTTTGTATTGCTTAAGTTTTTAAAAAATTTATTGATTTATTGATAAGGATTTATTTTTAGACCAGTTGTAGGTTTAAAATCTGATTGAGAGGGAGGTACAGAAATTTCCCATATACCTCCTGCCTCCACACATACACAGCCTTCCCTGTTATCAACATCACTCACCAGATGGTATGTTTGTTATCAATCATGAATGTACAATCATAGTCACCAAAGTGACCCAAAGTTTGCCTTACAGTCCACTCTTGGGGTTCTACAGTCTATGATTTTGAACAAATGTATGATGACATACATCCATCGCTATTCATTATTATTATAATATCATAAAGAGTATTTTCACTGCCCTAAAAATTCTCCATGCTATGCTTATTCTCTCTCCTCACTGCCCCACACCTGTGGCAACCACTGATCTTTTTATTGTCTCCTAAGTTTTACCTTTTCTAGGATATCATATAGTTGGAATCATACTGTATATCGCTTTTTCAGATTGGCTTCTTTCATGTAGTAATATCCATTTAAGCTTCCTGTATGGTTTTTATGGCTTGATATCTCATTTCTTTTTAGCATTGAATAATATTCCATTATCTACACGCCTTAGAGTTTGCAATATACATTTACACGTAATCCAAGCTCACTGTCAAATAACACTATCCCATTTCACAGGTAGCATGGGCATCTATAATAACAACATAATTCTAATTCTTTTTTTCCATACTTTCTATCATTGTTGTCATTCATTTCACTTATATGTCAGCTTATATATGTATGTATATAAAGCACATACATGTATATATGTATATTATCTATACATGAGATATATACATTTCATACACAATCATAAATAGTTGCTATTATTATTTTAACAAACTATCCATTGATTAAGAATTTTTAAAAAGTTTGAAAAAATTTTACCTTCATATATTCTTTCTTTGATGCTCTTTTCTTCAGGTAGATCTGAGTTTCTGACCTATAATATTTTCCTTCTCTCTAAAACTTCTTTAACATTTCTTGCAAGGCAGCTATTAGAAACAAATTCCCTCAATTTTTATTTTCTAAAAAAGTCTTTATTTCTCTTTCACTTTTGAAGGATAATTTCACAGGCTACAGAATTCTAGGTTGGTGTATGTTTTTTCTCTCAACACTTTAAATATTTCTCTCTATTCTCATCTGCTTGCAAAGTTTCTGAGGAGAAGCTGGATGTAATTCTTATCTTTGTCCTCCAAGGGTGAGGTGCTTTTTCCCTTCTGGCTTCTTTCAGGATTTTTTTCTTTATCTTTGATTTTCTGTAGTTTGAAGATGATTTACCTAGGTGTAGATTTGTTGGAATTTATCATACTTGGTATTCTCTAAGCTTCCTGAATCTGTGGTTTGGTGTCTGACATGAATTTAGGGAAATTGTCAGTTGTATTGTTTCAAATATTGCTTCTGTTCATTTATCTCTTTCTTCTCCTTTTGGGATTCCAATTACATGTATGTCACACCTTTTGTAGTTTTCCCACAGTTCTTGGATATTCTGTCTGGCTTTTTCAATATTGTTCTCTTTGCTTTTTTATTTTTGAGGATTCTATTGATATATCCTCTAGCACAGAAATTCTTTCCTAAGCCATGTCCAGTCTACTAATAAGGTTATCAAAGGCATTTTTCATTTCAGTTACAATGCTTTTTGTCTTTAGCATTTCTTTTTGGTTCTACTTGCTCTTCCTCCATCTCTTCTTCTCCCTCTCCCTCCTTCTTCACAAAACTTCAATCATACAGATGATTTTTCTCTTACAATGTATCATGAATAACTTTCCATGCATCCAGTATTTTCTGCACTAACATTTTGAATTGTTCTAATATATTCCATCACATGAATTTATCTAATTTGTCTAATTTATTATATAATTAGTGTATAATTTATTTAACCCTTCCCTATTATGAAAACTGTCCTTAACTTTTTAAAAAAGATGATTTTAGATTTATCTGGATGAATAGTTTGACAGAAAAAATGAGCGTTTTTTCCATAGTTGGTTTATTTATCTTATCCTTAGCACTACAGTGAGCTTATTTCGATCTGTTTCAATCTACTTTGTATGATCATGAACTTCAGAAAAGCTTTTCTTTAAAAGCAATACTATTTTTGATTAGTCACCTCCAAATTCATGCATATACAGACAAAAACATTGATCAGTGGATGTTCTTTGCCCTCTAGTCTTATTTAATTATTAATGTGTATAGAGTAAATACTGTGTGCCAAACTCTGTGCAAAGCATGATCCAAAAATATGAAAAAGATATCAATAAATAGCAAAAATGATAATAACTAATATTATAAAACACTTATGACTTATCAGAAACTGTTTTACACACTTCCATATATTAATTATTTACCCCTCATTACAATCTATAAGGCAGTACTAATTATCATTGTTCCTATTTTGCAAGAAGAAAACTTAGGCACCAAAAACATTTAAGTGATTTTTCTGAGATCACACACACTTGTAAGTGAAGAAGCCAGGACTGGATATCTGAAAGTTTAGTTCTGGGTCTGGATTATTAATCATTACAACATGATTGAGGAGACAGTATATTCCAAAAAAATGAAAAACAAAATGGCTCATTATCAGTGTTAAATTCTTGGGTAAATGTAACCAGTACCTCAGTTCTCATATACTGAGCCGTTAATTGGGTGGCATAGGCATTAAGTGGAAAGAGAAATTGGAGGAAACATCTTAGGCAAGAGAGATTAAGAAATTCTCCATGGACAGTACATAAATATGTAGAAAAAACCAAGGCATTCCATATTATCTTCATATCACCTAATGTCAGCTTTATATTTTTATATTGTCAATAAGCATTGTTGACAATTATTTGTTTTGTCAAATAACATTATTATTTCTGGTTTATTTGTTGATGACAATTTGGCAGGAAAACTAATGTGAAAAAACATTTTTTTGATATTCTGTATATTTTCATGGATGTGAGTTTCTTTAATTAATTAAAACTCAGGACAATTGCTAGAGAAGAGTACTGTGGAAATTTTAGAGCAATAATATATATTATATATCAGAATTTTAGAAATATAACTTTGTATATCAACTTAGTTACTAATTATGCATGATGCTAAAACTGAAAGCCAAGCCTACAAAATGTAACTTGATTTCCTTTGCAGCAAAAGGGGTGGTTTATCAACTCTAACTGAACAATTATGATTTGTCAGATGCAGATCCCAACCTCTCCTTAGATCTCACATACATGACATTCTTCATTAGAATAAGTTTCCATTGAAATTTTCTTTGGCTAAGATCTCACCCAGGACAAGAGAATGCTGGTGGAATAGGAGGTTACTGACTTTCCCTCTTTCCTTGGAGCAATGAATAAACAGGTACAAATGTATCAGTTCTCTCTGGGATAAATCCAAAAACTAGTTGAATTACTCCAACTTATTGGGTGACTGAAAAAATAACCACATTGAAACAGATGGGAAAGGCTGAGACGTGCTTGTGCCATAAACCCCAAGCCCAGCAGAGCACCTTATAATCAGGAGGGAACCCCTAAATCCCAGCTTCTCCTTGAGGAGTGAAGGATTTTGGCTACATATCAGCACCCCTGTTTTATAGCTGGCACCCAAAATACTGGCTTCCAAATCATGTAGCTTTTAAGAGCTGATGGGACTCTGCATTTGTGAGCCCCAGAGGACTATAGAAGACACAGAGACAGGTTTTAAAAGGGCATCCAAACACCTCTCCTGGTGCCATTCTCCTGGGCTAAGCACAAAGGCTGCAGGCAAAAAGGCCAGGCCTGCTCTCACAGTGTCTCCCTTAGAGAGTTTGAATGCATATTTTCCCAGCTGCTGTCTGAAGCTCGGGCTTCTAATTACTCTGCATCTGGGCTCTTCTGGGAGACTGAAAAGGTTTTGGGGCACTTCCCCTGCCTTATTGATCCATGTCAGTCCAGTGATAAAACTAATTCTCCAGCTTCTCCCTGGAAGGACCTTGTTCAATCATCTAGCACCCCAACTTTTATGACTGGCTCCAAAATCACCTAGCTCTGAGAGCCAATGGGGATTGGAATTCATGAGGCCCCCAGGCGCATATTAAACAAAGAGGCAGTTTTAAACAGAAGTGCAAGCACTTTCCACAGCTATCATTCCAGACTTAGCATAGAGGGAACAGGTAAAACACAAGGCATTCACTTTCTGCCTGGAAGGGGTTTGACTTCTATTTCCAAGACACTGCCTAAGGGTTGAGATTCTAATTAGGTTGCCTCTGGGAGCTGACAGGGCATGTAATTAGTAGTCCTTCAGGAGCCAGAACATGTGTGTGGAAACATCCTGTGTCTTCTCCCTCTCAGCTAGCCCCAGCAATAAAACCAAGTCTCCAGTTTCACTATGAAAGGAGTGTGCCCACATATCTAGTTCACCAACATCTATGATGAGTGACTGGCTCCTAAATCACTTAGCTCTGGAAGCTGACAGAGCTCAGCAGTCAATAGTCCCTGAGAACACAGAGAACCAAAAGCTGGTTTTATATGGGTACAAAAGCACTCCCAAAGGCTATTCTTTCTGGCTCAGCACAGAGCAAGTAGGCAAAAACACCCAGCTCCCAATTTATCCCTAGGGTCTAGACTGCATATATAATGTTCTCATATTCCCCTCTGCTGTCCAAAGGCCAGTCATCTCATTGGCTGGTATCTGAGAACTGATGGGGCAGTCAATCAGTACTACGAGAGGCTGAATGATTGTGTGGGCTTTTTTCCTGATGGGGGCATCGACAGGACTTGGCACACACTGATCTCCTGGGGGACACTAAGAAAAAAGACAGCAGTTTGGACAGGCACAAAGGTTTGAGAGGCACATTAAATCTTGGGTCAGGCTGATTAACAATTTTTTCCTATATTAGGCTAATCTGTCAAGACTGGGAGACAAGACAATTTATTTTAAACCAATACAGAGAGTCAAGGAAAATGAAAAAACAAAGGAATATATTTCAAACAAAAGAACAAGAGAAATCTCCAGAAACCACCCCTAATGAAATGAAGATGAATGAATTACCTGACAGAGAATTCAAAATAACAGTCATAAAGATGCTAACTGAGATCAAGAGAACAATGCATGAACAAAGTGAGAATTTTAACAGAGGTAGAAAATATTAAAAACTACCAAACAAAAATTATAGAATTGAAAAATACAACTACTGAACTGAAAAATATAGCACAGAGGCTCAGCTGAAGATTAGATCAAGTAGAAGAAACAATCAGCAAGCCTAAAGACAGGTAAGTGGAAAGAAATACTCCCATCAGAAGGGCAAAAAGAAAATAGAATGAAAAAGATGAAGACAGTTTAAAGGACTGAGGGAATACCATCAAGTGGACTAACATATGCCTTATGGGTGTTCCAGAAGGAGAAGAGAAAGTGAGAGGGACAGAAAGCTTATTCAAAGAAATAATGGATTAAAAAATTTCCCAAACTTGGAAGAACCAAGCACTCAGATCCAAGAAGCACCAAAAATACTGCGAAGGAGCCCCACACTAAGACACATTATAATCAAATTGTCAAAAGTTGAAGTCAAAGAGGGAATCTGAGAGCAGCAAGCAAAAAGTGACTCGTTGTATACACAGGAAACCTTGCAGACCAGAAAGGAATGAAAGGATATATTCCAAGTGCAAGAAAAAAATATCCTGCCAACCCAGAATATTTTACCCAGTAAAACCGCCCTTCAGAAATAAAGGAGAGGTAAAGATACTCCCAGACAGAAAAACTGAGGAAGTTCGTTACCACTAGAATGTCCTTGCAATAAATGCGAACTGGAGTTCTTCAAGCTGAAATGAAAGTTTACTAATTAGTAACATGAAAATATATGAAAGTATAAAACTCATTGGTCAAGGTAATTATATAGTCAAATATAGGGAACTCTGATATTGTAATGGTGATAGGCAAATGACTTGTAACTAGTATAAAGGTTAAAAGACACAAATATAAAAAATAACAATTGTTATAAAAAATTGTTAATGGATACATAATGTAAAAAGAAGTGAAATGTGACATCAAAAACAAAATGTGGGGGCCAGCCCTGGGGTGCAGTGGTTAAGTTTGCACATTCCACTTTGGCAGCCTGGGGTTCGCCGGTTCTGATCCTGGGTACAGACTTACGCACTGCATGACAAGCCATGCTGTGGCGGGCATCCTACATATAAAATAGAGGAAGATGGACACAGATGTTAGCTCAGGGCCAGTCTTCCTCAGTAAAAAGAGGAGGATTGGCAGCAGATGTTAGCTCAGGGATAATATTCCTCAAAAAAAGAAAAAGCATAAAATGTGGAGGGGAGGAGCTTAAAGTATAGAACTTTTGCAGGCAATCAAAATTAAGTTGTCATCAGCTTAAAATAGACTGGTATAGCTAAAAGATAATTTGTATAAGCTTCATGGTAACCAAAAGTGGAAACCTATAGTAGATAAAAGATAAAGAGAAAGGAATCAGCAGAAAATCCTCAGATCACAAAAGAAGAGCAAGAGAGAAAGAAAGGAACAATAGCTCTACAAAACACAGAGAAAACAATAAAAAATGGCAATAGTAAGCTCTTATTGATAATTATTTTCATTATAAATGGACTAAAATTCAAGTCAAAACACTTAGACTGACAAAATGGTTTAAAAAAAGTCACAACTATGTGCTGCCCATCAGGGACTCACCTCAGCTTTAGGGACACACATAGACTATAATTCAAGGGATGGAAAAAGATATTCCATTCAAATTAAACCAAAATAGAGTATGAGTAGCTCTACTCGCAGCAGACAAAATACAGTATAAGTCAAAAACTGTAACAGGAGATAAAGAAGGCTATTTTACAATGATAAATGGGTCAGTTCATCAAAAGGGTATAACACTTGTAAATACTTATGCAACCAAGACTGAAGCACTTAAATATACAAAGAAAATATTAACAAATCTAAAAGGAGAAATAGACAGCAATACAATATTGGTAGGAGGCTTTAGGCCCCCACTGTCAGCAATGGAGATCATCCAGGCCAAAAATCAACAAGGAAGCATTGGACTTCAACTAAACAATAGATTAAATGGACCAAATCGACATATATGGAGCACTGAATGCAACAGCATCAGAATACACATTCTTGTCAAGTGCACCTAGAATGTTCTCCATGAGAAACCATATATTAGGCCACAAAACAAGTCTTACAATATTTAAGAAGATTGAAATCATATCAAGTAGCTTTCATGGTCACAATAGTATGAAATTAGAAATGAATAACAGGAAGAAAATGGAAAATTCAAAAATATGTGGAGATTACACAGCATACTACTGAACAACTAATGGGTCAAACAGCAGGGAAATAAAAATTGCCTTGAAACAAATGAATGTGGAAAACAACATACCAAACCTTAGGGGATTTGACAAAAGTAGTTTTGAATGGAAGTTTATAACAATAAACCCCTACAGTAAAAGAAAGGACAGATCGTAAATAACATAAATTTATACCACAAGGAACCAGAAAGAGATAATCAAGCTAAGCCAAAATTTAGAAGAAAGAAGGAAATAACAAAGACCAGAGCACAAATAAATGACATAGTGAATAGAAAGTCAATATAGAATGTTGACAAAATTAAGAGTTGGCTTTTTGAAAAGATAAATCAAATTTACAAACCTTTAGCTAGACTAAGAAAGAAAAAGATGACTCAAACAAATTAGCCAGAAATGAAAGAGGAGATATTACAGCTGTTACCACAGAAATAAAAAGGATAATGAGAGACTACTGTGAATAATTATACACCAATAAATTGGATAACCTAGAAGAAATGAATAAATTCTTAGAAAAGTACGACCTATCAAGACTGAATCAAGAAAAAGTAGAAAATCTGAACAGGATATTCATGAGCAAGGAACTTGAATCAGTCATCAAAAAACTCCCCAGTAAGAAGAACCCATGGCCAAATGGCTCCCCTGGTGAATTCTACCAAACATTTAAAAAATAATTAACGTCAATTTTTCTCAAACTCTTCCCAAAAGTTGAGGAGGGAACACTTCCAAATTCATTTTATGAGGCCAGCCCTCTCCTAACATCAAAGCCAGTGAAAGTCACTACAAGAAAAGAAAATTACAGGCCAATATCCTTGATGAACTTTGATGCAAAAATCCTCACAAATATTATCAAACCAAATTCAACATCACATTAAAAGTATCATACACCGTGATCAAGTGGGATTTACCCCTGGGATACAAGGGTGGTTCAACACACAAATCAATAAATGTGGTACATTACATTAGCAAAATGAAGGACAAAATTTATGTGATCATCTAAATGCAGAAAAGGCATTTGACAAGTCAACCTTCTTCCATGAAAAAAACTCTCTGAACAAACTAGATTAGAAAGAATGCACCTCACTATAACAAAGGTCATACATGACAATCCTCCAGATAATATTATATTCAAAGTGAAAAGCTGAAAGATTTTCCTCTAAAATTAGGAACAAAACAGGATGCCCACTCTCACCACTTCTCTTCAACAGTGCTATGGCTAGCAGAGTAATTAGGCAAAAATACACACAATAAAACTATCCAAATCAGAAGGGAAGAAGTCAAATTGTCTTTGTGTGCAGGGGACATGATCTTGCATATAGAAAGCCCAAAAGACACTACCAAAAAACTAGTAGAACTGAACAATTATTTCAGTAGTTTAGCAGGATACAAAACCAATGTAAAAAATCAGCTGTGTTTCTATACACTAACAATGAATTATCTAAGAAAGAAATTAAGAAAAAAATCCCACTTACAATAGCATCAAAAAGAATAAAATATTAGGACTAAATTCATCCAATTAGGTAAAAAATCTGTACACTCAAAACTATAAAACATTCATGATAATAATTGAAGAAGACACAAATAAATGTAAAGATTTCCCATTTTTATGGATTAGAAAAATTAGTATTTTTAAAATATTCATGTTACCCAAAGTGATGTAGAGATTCAGTGTAATCTCTATGAATATTCCAAAGGCGTTTTTCACAGCAATGGAAACAATCTTAAAATTTGTATGGAAGACCTCAAATATCTAAAGCAATTTCAAGCAAGAAGATTAGAGCTGGAGGCATCACACTTCCTGATTTCAGACTATACTACAAAGCTATAGTAATCAAAACAGCATGGTACTGGCATAAAAACAGCTACATAGACCAATGGAACAGAATAGAAATCCTGGAAATATACCTCCACATATGCAGTCAACTAATTTTTGACACAGGTGCCAAGAACACATGATGGGGAAAGGATAATCTCTTTGATAAATGGTGTTGGGAAAATGTAATATCCCTATGCAAAAGAATTAAATTGGGCACTTATGCTATACACAAAGATCAACTCAGAATGGATTCAAGACTTACACATAAGACATGAAAACATAAAACCCTAGAAGAAAACATAGGGGGAAGCTCCTTGTCATTGGTCTTGGCAATAATGTTTTTGATTTTAACACCAAAAGAAAGGCAACAGAAGCATAAATGAATAAATGGGAATAAACGAAACTAAAAAATTTTTTCACAGCAACGGAAACTCTCAACAAAATGAAAAAGCAACCTATGAAATGGGGGAAAATACTTGCAAACCGTATGTCAGATAAGGTGTTAATATCCAAAATATATAATGAATTCTTATGATTCAACAACAAAATAACAAATAACCCAATCCAAAAATGGGCAAAGATCTGAATAATACATTTAAATGACCAACAGCTACATGAAAGGATGCCAAGCATTACTAATCATCAGTGAAATGCAAATTAAAACCATGATTAGATATCACCTCACACTTGTTAGAATGGCTATTATTAAGACAAGAGATAACAAGTGTTGAGAAAAGGGAACCCTATTGCACTGTTGGTGAGAATATGAATTGGTGCAGCCATTATGGAAAACAGTGTGCTGGCTCCTCAAAGAATTAAAAATAGACTACCTTATGATCCAGCAATCCCAATTCTGGGTATATATTCAAAGAAAATGAAATCAGGATCTCAAAGTATTATCTGCACGCCTGGATTTATTGCAGCATTATTTACAATAGCCAAGATATGTCTAAATGTCTATTGACAGAAGAATGGATAAAGAATATGTGATACATATGTGTGTAATTCATATATATATGCAATTCATATAACAAATGAATAGTATTCAGCTTTAAAAATGAGGAAAATACTGCCATTTGTGAGAAGATAGGTCAATCCGGAGGATATTATGCTAAGTGAAATAAGCCATAAGCAGAAAGACAAATATTACATTATCTCACTTACATTTGGAACAAAAAGTCAAACTTATAGTAACAAAGAGTAGAATGGTGGTCATCAGAGGCTGGGGCCTGGGAAAAAGGGGAAAGAAAAACTCAAAAGGGGACTGTTGGTTGCCAGGGGCTGGGAGGAGGTGACTCAGTGAGTTATTCTTTAATGAGCACAGAGTTTCAATTTTGCAAGACGTAAAGCGTTCTGGTGATGGATGGTGGTGATGATTACTCAATAAGATGCATGTACATAACACCACTGAACTGTACACTTTAAAATGGTTAAGATAGTAAGTCTTATGTGTACTTTATCACAATAAAAAGCAAGACCTTGCCATCAATGGGGAAAATTTTCATAACATTAAGTATTTCCAGAGTGCTTGCTTTTTATTTGCACAATGTGCTATTCGTGAAAACTATGACAGAGTGAAGATTCCATTACAAAAATCATACAGTTCATTGTTTAATACATGAGTAATTTATCACTAACTGTAGTTATTTCTAAAAGAAAAACAAGCAAATGAACAACCACAAAATCTTATATATCTGGTGTACTCAACCATTAGACTTGGGTTGGGGCCCTGCTTCTAGTAGCCAAATCTGCTAGCATAATTAATTTTTGGAAAATGTTATAAGGATAATGTCTTATTTATAGAAAATACGCAGTCTTACACATAGATAAAACTCTAGAAATTTTGAATAACTGTGAGAAAACCCCAGCTATAGTTTTAAAAGCCTGGCTAAAGGCATCATCTTTAGTTTTAAAGCAAGTTTTGATGAACGTTTTCTGACAGAGGAGGTGAGGAAAGTTCTTGCTTTGTGATCTGCCTAGATAGTACAAAACATCCAAATCTGGCTTGAGCTAAGAGGAGCTCCCATCACATTCGACAATTTCCCCTACTCATCCCTTTATAAAGAGAGACTTCTTCATGGACCCAAAACATAATTCAATCAGTTTACGGTAATGTCTTCACTCAAACTTATATAAAGACTTAGTTTCTGAATTTTTGAAACATCTGAGATCGAATTTATTTTTATTTTGAGAATCTAGCTATACAGTAAATAAAATAATCTTTAACATTATTTATTTATTACATTTTATGCTTCCATTATAAAATGTCTTATCATATGAATATTCATTCTCATATTGGTCATACTTACTCTCTTATTGCCATGGGTTTGTTCTACATGCCGATGCAGTTTATTTCCAGATCAACTTGGGTGGGCTGATGGCCCTCTGTGTTTTCATATAGAAAGGAAGATCTCTCACTTTCAGAGATTGATAGTATTTCTACATATGTGTCATACCCTGATTGCCTTTTCAACTTTTCCTACATGCATATGTTGATTAGCTCCTAATTTAAGAACTTTACTATAAAAATTATGAATCATTGTTTTGCCTATTCTTCTGCAATTCATATCATCCTTCTCTCTTGACAAGATAAAGCTGCTTATTTAAGTTTTGGCATATGAATGAATCTCTTACAATGATTCCAGCTGGAAGAAAAGAGAGAAGAAAAACATAACGTCTATTCATCTTTAAAATTTGATCTGATAAAATTACAAATCTTGGAGAACAGGTATATTATAGCTTGAAATTATAGAAATTCCAAGGATTGCAAATACCTTAGTGATGATGTTTTAACTTAATCAATAGAATCCTATGAAAATGCTCATTTATCAGTATAATGCTATTGCCCCTCTCTTGGAAGTGAATAGATTTCCTGGAATGTGCAGTGGACTTAGTCTTCTTATGTTCAATCCAAAATGATGCTTCTTGACAGGAAACAAAGCAGTTCTTCCCATTGGACTATAGAATGACTGAGTGGGAACTTGAAGCCCTAATTCTGGTTACCCTCCAGCAGAATAGAATTATTTTATGCTTCCCTATTCCTTTCTGCCATTTTTATAACTGATTATAATCCCTTCACTCCTTGCCCTATATTATAAAATATCTGCTCTTCATTTTGTGAAAGGAAATTATTTATTCTACTTTTCTTTCTTTCAGTCTTTACAGATATTTTAATGGATTGAATTGTATCTCCTCAAAATTTGTATGTTGAAACCTTAACTCTCAATGTGATTGTATTTGGAGATAGGGCCTTTAAAGGGGTGGTTAAGGTTAAATGAGGTCGTAGGGGTTGGGCCCTAATCCAATAGGACTTGTGTCTTTATGAGAAGACGAAGAGACACTTGGAGTGTGTGTGCACAGAGGAACGGCCACGTGAGGAAACAGCAAGAAGGTGGCCATTTGCAAGGAAAGAGAGAGGCGTCAGGAGAAACCAACCCTACTGACACTCTGATCTTGGACATCCGGAGTCTAGAGCTGTAAGAAAACACGTTTCTGCTATTTAAATCACTGTCTGTTATTTTGTTATGACAGCTCTAGCAAACTACTACAGGCATAGTTCGGGAATACGATTTCCACAGCATTTCATTCATTTTATAAAGTTCTCACCTAAAATGTCAGCAGCAATTAAAATGTTTCATTTTAGAGAAATTTAAAATTATTGTATGAAAAATTATAGATTTTTATTATAATAATCACACAGTAATTAAGGAGAATAAATACATACCACAAATGTAAAAGGTCAAATATTAAAAAGAGCAGTATAATTCCTAGAGCAGCCTGCAGTATTTTGCCTGTAGCTAAAGTATATTTTTCTGAGGAGCAATAGTTAAGCAGATGCAGAACGCCAAACAGTCTGCTTTAATTGATCATCGCATGCTGGCTCTTATGGACTTATCCACTGAAAAGGAGCATCCATCTCCTAGAAAGCATTTCTCAGTCCTTCAAATCAAGGTCGCCTAAGGGCTGGGAAGGAAGTGTAGACTGAGCCTTGCCTCACTCCCGAAGGCCAAAAGCTCACAAAGACTCCCTCGCCGTTTCCTTCAATGAGACGACACCAAGGAAATGTGAGTCTGAGGCTTACGGTGTGGGCATCACCTGTGCTCATGAGGTCACAAAATAAGAGAAATAAGAGAAAAAGTGGAGCAGGGGGCCACTGCAGAATGGTTTGTAGAAAGGGTAATAATCTAATGAACTAGAATCTAATCTCAGCCTTGACATTTTTAGTTTATTTTAATTGCCTCATGCATAAGATTGAGGAAAAATACCTTTCCCAAACAGATATTTTCTTCTTTGTTTTTCCTTGTTTTTCTTTTGAGTGTGGAGGATTATTTGATAATAGGATACATATAAAACCCCAGTGGGTTGAATATCATCCTCCAGAAATACATGTCTCCCAGACCTCAGAATGAGACCTTATTCAGAAATAGGGTCTTTATGGATATAATTAATGTAAGGATCGAGAGGACATCATACTGGATTAGAGTGGGCCATAAATCCAGTGAAAGCATTCTAGAAAGAGACCTAAAAAGACACACAGAGACCCAGAAAAGAAAGCCATGTGACAGTCGAGGGAGAGGTTGGAGTTATGCTGCGATGAGCTGGAGAACAGCAGGCGCCTCTAGAAGCCAGAAAAGGCAGGAAAGATGCCTCCCCGGAGCCTTCGGGAGGGCTGTGGCCTGTGACACCTGATTTCAGACTTCTGGCCTCCAGAACTGTGAAATAATAAATTTCTGTTGTTTTTAAGCCACCAGGTTTGTGATAATTTGTTACAGCAGCTCTAAAAAATTAGTGCAACCAGTGTAAAATGTAATATATGATAGTTGCTTAATTTTTGCTTTTAGTTTATGAATATCATTGGATATTTTTTACTATGTTTTGTCAAAACTGAAAAAAATGAGCAGAGGACTGATGCAAAACATTCTTGGATTTGAAAAGTTTAAAGTATGAACTGGGAGAGACCACTCCTAAATTATTTATTGACTAATTGACTGTAGTACTTCTTCCAAAGATTTTAACTTCCCTTATTACCTCCTGCCTTGGGTTTTCATGGTGATATTACCTCTTCCGTTGCTAACAATTCTCCTTTTTTCCCTTGAATAGTTGCCCACTACAAAAGATTGGATTTGGTTGACTCTGCTTCTAGGAAAGAAGAGAACATCACTGAATTTATAGTTGAAAGACAATTTTGTGTAATTTCATTTGGTGGAAAATTTTGCTGGCTTAATAGCAAAAAGAATTTTGAACATCTATATGTCCTCTTACACGATGCTAAAAGGTTTTTGTCATAAGTTGAAAGAGCTGCAAATCATCCTATTGCCAGATCATCAAACATTGGAATTTTTAAAATAAAAGAAACAACTAAAAATTAAGTGCATGTTTCCAGATTTGCCTGATGAATTCTAAATACCATAATAATTTTATATCTGGCATCATCCATTGAGAAATACACATGAATGACCTTAAATTGCAGTTGGATATTTTACATCATTTTTCTTTCTCCATGAATGTGAATTTCATTCCACTTCTTCCACAAAAGTTTGTTAGTACAAATGTTTTTATTCTTGAAATTTCTTTACTGATCACCTTATTAGTTCGCTCTGGTAAAAAATATGTGTGCAGATTTCTGTCACCATAAGATGTGCTACCCCATCTAGTGGGTAAAAATTTCTTCTGCATTGATTGTTTATTGCAACTGTTTATTGATACAAAATGATCAAATAACATAAGTACTATAATCTAATATTTCATTTCACTTTAATTTTCATTTTAGAATTTTTATGTCATTAATTAGTAAATAAAAATATTTTCAAAAGTGTATCTCTTGTTGTTATATATTGTCTTTGAGCAATTCACGTATTAGTGAGTATGTTTTATCATTGGGACGAGGCAGGCAGCAGCACCAATTCTATCCCAATTTTCCAAATACACGGATGACATAAGGAGGACTTGTTCTATACTGATATTTTATGTATACTGTTTCTGCCAAAACTACATTGGAATCTATCATCAAACATTTTTAATCATCCCTTAATACTCCACATGACTGCAATTACACTGAAAAATCTTTGTACACATCTAGGAGTAAATTTATCCCCTTGTGTAATCACTTTTCCAGTCAAATAGCAGAAAGTTCATTTTCTTCTAAAGCTGTTCATATTCTTTTGAGATAATCTCAATTATTAGAACATTTAGCCAGATACTGACTTGGGATTTGCTTCCTTGTAAATTCTATCAATTGATCCTAGTTCTGTCCACTGAACATGCAAAAGAAGTCTACATTTTTCTGGAATAAGCTGGCCTGCTTTGTTTAGGTCAAGTTCTGCAGGAAACAGAATGTGAGATGAGGCTTCATATGCACATTCTACTGGAGAGTTATTCTCAGGAACACCAAATGGGAGGAGGGAGTGAGGAAAACAGTATTGGGCAGAAGGAGTAGTCAACCATGATGCAGTGGCAGTAGAGGCCTCAGACTCTTCAGAAATTTCTTCAAGGGAAGTGAGGCTACTTCCTCACGCCATGGGCCATTCCCGGAAATGAATTCCAGTGTAAGCAGTCCACACCCACACTTCTGACAAGAGTAGATGCACACCACAGTCCTGGAGGGGAGTTTCAGCAGTGCAGCATGTCATCGCTGCATACAGCAACCTCATTAATTTAGAAGCCTACGCAACACATTGCCTTTAATAAATTATTAATGTAATTAAGAAGCTGGTTTTTTTTTCCTTTTTCTTTTGTTTCTTTTTGTTTGTTTGTTTGAGGAAGATTAGCCTTGAGCTAACATCTGCTGCCAATCCTCTTCTTTTTGCTGAGGAAGACTGGCCCTGAGCTAACATCTGTGCCCATCTTCCTCCACTTTATATGTGGGACGCCTACCACAGCGTGGCTTGACAAGCAGTGCATAGGGCTGCCCTCAGGATCTGAACCTGCGAACCCCAGGCTGCTGAAGCAGAATGTGCAAACAACCACTGCGCCACTGGGCCAGTCCCAATAAGCTGTTTTTTGATAATACCTACTCTGAACTTTCCTTTCATCTCATCTATAAAGAAGTCTAATTTTAGACAGAGGAAAAAAAAAGTGGCTGAAGACTTAAAGGGCAGATCATCTTAACAAAATGAAATCAAGTCTTAAAAGAGGTTTTATAATCCAGAAAACCTCCCTATATTTTGCAATTAGTTATTTAGCCTCTGGCAGCAGGACAAGAAAATTATGCAAAGTATTTTGTTATTTTTATTAAATTAACCTTGATATCTCTAGACTGAATAGAACATTTGATTAAATTACCAAGTGAATTAAGACCTCTTGCATAAGTAAAGTCTAAAGTGTAAAATCATAGGCACGAAAAGAAAAAGAATCTAAACTGCCTAATTCATTTTAATAGATAAGGTAATATTTTTTCTACTCTTAAAAATGAAAATCTATTTCCTACCTTTTGTTATTTGTTAACATGTTTGGGCAATCGCACATTTTTCCATAGTAGAATTTTTCTTTTTCTAATTTTGAGAGTAAAGTTAAGACTAGTTCTCCTCCCAAAAGAAAGCATTTTTATGTCTCTTGTTAAGTGGTTAAATGGTCCTTCCCTTTCCTGTTCTGCCCTCCCTCAATTCTATCCTTCCTCGCATGAAAAATGATCATTTATATATTTTTTTATTGATTATGATAGTTAACAACCTTGTGAAACTACAGTTGTATGTTATTATTAGTCATGTTGTAGGTGCACCACTTCACCCCTAGTGCCCACCCCCCACCCCCCATTTCCCAGGTAACCACCAATCAGTTCTCTTTGTCTATATGTTAACTACCACCTATGAGTGGAGTCATACAGAGTTCATCTTTCTCTGTTTGGCTTATTTCACTCAACATAATACCCTCAAGGTCTATCTATGTTGTTGTGAATGGGACGACTTTGTCCTTTGTTATGGCTGAGTAGTATTCCATTGTATATATATACCATATCTTCTTTATCCAATCATGAGTTGCTGGGCACTTAGGTTGGTTCCATGACTTGTCTATTGTCAATAATGCTGCAATGAACATAGGGGTGCATGGGACTTTTGGAAGTGCTGATTTCAGGTTCTTAGGATAGATACCCAGTAGTGGGATGGCTGGGTCATAAGGTATTTATATTCTTAACTTTTTGAGGAATCTCCATACTGTTTTCCATAGTGGCTGCACCAGTTTGCATTCCCACCAACAGTGTATGAGGGTTCCCTTTTCTCCACAGCCTCTCCAACATTTGTCACTCTTGGTTTTGGATATTTTTGCCATTCTAACAGGTGTAAGGTGATATCTTAGTGTAGTTTTGATTTGCATTTCCCTGATGATTAGTGATGATGAGCATCTTTTCATGTGTCTATTGGCGATCCGTATATCTTCTTTGGAGAAATGTCCGTTCATGTCCCCTGCCCATTTTGTGATTGGGTTGTTTGATTTTTTGTTGTTGAGCTGTGTGAGTTCTTCATATATTATGGAGATTAACCCTTTGTTGGATAAATAACTTGTAAATATTTTTTCCCAATTAGTGGGCTGTTTTTTTGTTTCAATCCTGTTTTCCCTTGCCTTGAAGAAGCTCTTTAGTCTGATGAAGTCCCATTTGTTTATTCTTTCTATTGTTTCCCTTGTCTGAGGGGTTGTGGTGTCTGAAAAGATTCTTTTGAAACTGATGTCAAAGAGTGTACTGCCTATATTGTCTTCTAGAAGACTTATTGTTTCAGGCCTAATCTTTAGGTCTTTGATCCATTTTGAGTTTATTTTAGGGAATGGTGAAAAAGAATGGTCGATTTTCATTCTTTTACATGTGACTGTCCAGTTTTCCCAGCACCATTTGTTGAAGAGACTTTCTTTTTTCCATTGTAGGCCCTCTGCTCCTTTGTCGAAGATTAGCTGTCCATGGATGTGTGGTTTTATTTCTGGGCTTTCAATTCTGTTCCATTGATCTGTGCACCTGTTTTTGTACCAGTACCATGCTGTTTTGATTACCGTATCTTTGTATTATGTTTTGAAGTCAGGGATTGTGATGCCTCCAGCTTTGTTCTTCTTTCTCAGGATTGCTTTAGCAATTCGGGGTTGATCTTTTATATTTTTTAAGCCAAATCATATAAGTCTCTGGATAAAATGAAAATCTTTCTAAATTCTATTAATTAAGCACTCCTAATATTTTTGGAAAACACCTGAAAATTACAAGCACACACTTAAGATGAGTGTAAATGCATTAAGAAAATATTTCATCTTAAAATTACTTTTCTTGAATTACATAGAATCTTTCTCCAAAAATCAGTTAAAGATGTTAAAAGCCTTTATTTATTGTTGTTAAATGTGTATGCATAAATCTGCCCTTACTGATATCGAGTTACTTTGAGAAAATAAATATAGGATTTGAATTATTGAACTTTTACTTGTATTAATCAAATATGTTATTTTAAACATAACCCTATTTTTGATCCAATAGCCTATGATAAAAAAGCTACTGGGTAAAAAATGATATCTGCATTGAGTTATTTTTCATATAGTGCCTAAGAATGAGTCTGTGTTATAGTAAAACAAAACAAAACCTATCTATATCAGAATATAATAATTATGTAAAATTTTCTTGCTTATAAAGGGAAAATATGAATACCAATTGGGTCATTAATTTTTAGAACTATTTAAGCATAAATAAAATAGTCAAAACATTTATTTACAAATTCTACACATAGGTTTAGAACTTTATGTTAAGCAGGCATTACCCTTACAGCAGTAACATTTCCCTGTCCTCACCCCAGCCATATGCAGGCAGCCAAACACATGTTCCTGGAGCAGTTTGCACACAGTTTACAGGGGCCAGGGTAGACAAAAAGGACCCTGTCCTCCAAATATTGGGGATCTGTGTTGTGATTACTGCTTCTGGTTACAGACGTGCAGACAAAGTGGCAGGCAGCCATTTGTTCACTTCCCCCACTGTCACAAACCTCTCCACTGTGGGCTGAAGTGACTTCCAGGAAAAGTAAAGGGCCAGTGCCCTTTTTTCTCACTCTTTATTTTTTTCTTTTTCCCCTTTATAAGCAAGACTTTAAAAACTAGGACATTCAAAAATAACTGCATATATGGGAAAATTAGAAAGTGATTGAATGCTCAGAGAAAGGTCCTGTGAAGACCATAAGTTTATAACTCAGCCTTCCCTTCAGCACAGAAACCTACAAAGATCAAAAACTGGAAAACAATGATGAAAAAACAGGAAACCCAGGGAAGGGAGAGAATCTGACTTTTAGAGCTACTACATTGCCAATTCAAATGTCCAGTTTTCAGCAAAAATCACAAGGCATACAAAGAAACAGGAAAGTATGGCCAGTTCATTGGAAAAAGATAAATCAACAGAAACTTTCCTTGGAAATGACCTAAAAAATTTTAAAGCTACTCTCTTAAAGATGCTCAAAGAACTAAGGGAAGATGTGGACAAAATGGAAATATAAATAGTGAGATAGAAAACCTAAAAAGAAGCCAAAAAGAAATTCTGGAGCTGAAAAGTACAATAACCAAAATGAAAAATTTATTTAAGGTATTAAAAGACAGATTTGAACAGGTAAAAGAAAAAACCCAAAAACTAGAAGATAAGACAATGAAAATTGTTGAGTCTAAGGAACAGAAAGGAACAAATGTGAAAAAAGTGAACACAACCTAAGGGACCTGTGGGACTCAGGTAGACCCACATATGAATAATGGGAGTCCCAGGAGAGGAAGAGAGAAGAAAGAGACAGAGAGAGTAGAGGAAATAACATCAGAAAATTTCCCCAATTTGATGAAAGATATGAATATAAATATCCAAAAAGCTCAATGAACTATAAGTAAGATGGACTCAGAAACCCACACTGAGACATGTTATAATCAACTTTTCAGTAACCAAGGACAAAGAGAACCTTGAAAGCAGCAAGAGAAGTGAATCATCACATACAAGGGTCTTCAATAAGTTTATCAGCAAATTTCTCATCAAAAACCTTGGAGGCCAGAAGACAGTGGATCAGTATATTCAAAATGCTAAAGGAAAAAAACTCTATCAACCAAGACTCTTATATCTGAACTGTCCTTTAAAGGTGAAGGAGGAATTAAGACATTTCCAGATAAGCAAAAGCTGAGGAAGTTCATTACCACTAGAAATACCCTGAAAGAAATACTCAAGGGTGCCCTTCAAGGACAAATCAAATGTACTACAGTAACTTGAAGCTGTACAGAGAAATAAATATTTCACTAAAGGTAAATTCATAGGCAATTATAAAAGCTAGTATTTCTGTAACAATAGTTTGTGACTTCATTTTTTTGATTTCTACATGATTTAAGGCTAATGCATTTCATGAAAAAAACAATCATTAGTCTCTTTTAGACTAGTATTATTGTAATTTTGGTTTGTAATTCAAAATTTTATTTTCCACATAATTTGAGTCTAATGAATTTTAAAGTATTATTGGCTTATGTTTGGCATTGCATAACGTATAAATATGCAACTTTGTGACATCAATAACTGAAAGAGGTGGATATGGAGCTATAAAGGAGCAGAGTTTTTGTATTTTATTAAATTTAAGTTTGTATAAATTCAAATTAGAGTACTATAACTTTAACTTGTCAAATGTAATCCCCACTGTAAGCACAAAGAAAACAGCTATAGAATATAAACAAGATGAGAAAGTAACTTAAACATTTCCCTGCAAAAAATTAAACACAAAAGATAGTAATTCAAGAAATGAATGACAAAATAGCTAAAAGGCATATAGTAGACAAATAGCAAAATGAGAGAAGTAATTCCCTTCTTATCAGTAATTACTTCAAATATAAATGGATTAGACTCCCTGATCAAAAGACAGAAATTGGCAGAATAGATAAAAACACATAATCCAACTTTATGTTGTCTACAAGAGACTCACTTTGGGACATAATATAGTGAAAGTGGAAGGATGGAAAAAGATATTCCATACAAATTATAACCAAAAGAGAGAAGGGATGGCTATATTAATAACAGATAAAGTAAAATTTAAATTTGAAAAGGTTATAAAAGACAAAGAAGGACATTATATATTATTTTCAATACAGCAGGAATGTATAACAGTTATAAACATTTACACTCCTAATGACGGACCATCAAAATATATGGAGCAAAACCTGACAGAATTAAAGGGGGAAATAGACAATTTTAAAACAAAATCTGGAGACTTCAATACCATTTTCACAATAACAGAACAACCAGACAGAAAATAAGTTAGTAAATAGAGTACTTACGATAATAAACAAACTAGATGTAACAAACACGTAAGCAACTCTCTACCTAGTAATAACAGTATACACATTTTTCTCAAGGCTACATGTGACAATTTCCAGGAGAGATCACATGTTAGGCCATAAATTAAATCTCAATAAATGTTAAAGGATTGGTAACACACAAATTATCTTCTCTGACCATAATGAGATGAAGTTAGAAATCAATAACAGAAGGAAACCAAGACATACACAAAATTTTGAAAATTAAAAACATACTTTTAAACAACCATTGGATTAAAGAGGAAACCAAGATAAAAATTGTAAAAATATTTAACTGTAAATTAAAACAAAAATGAAACATACCAAAGCTAATGGAATGCAGTGAAAGTTGTGCTAAGGGGCAAGTTTATAACTATAAACGCTTATGTTAAAAAAACAAGAAAGATCTCAAGCAACAACCTAACTTTGCAACTTAAGGAATTAGAAATAAGAACAAACTAAATTCAAAGGTAGCAGAAGAAATAAAATAAAGATTAGAGCAAAGATTAATGAAATAGAGAATAGAAAATAAAAAGAAAATTAATGAAAGCCAAAAATTGGTTCTTCAAAAAGATCAATAAGATTGACAATACTTTAGCTAGATGGACTAAAAAACAAAAAAGAGAAGGCTCAAATGACTAAAATCAGAAATTAAAGCGGGACATTAGTACAAATTCTACAGAAATTATATGAGAGTGCTATGAACAACCGTATGCCAACAGATTGGTTAACCTAGATGAAATGGACAAATTCCTAGAAGTACAATACCTGCTAAGCCTAAATCATGCAGAAATAAGAAATCTCAACAGAACTATAACAAATAAGGAGATCAAATCAATAATCAATAATCTCCCAAACAAAGAAAAGCCCAGGACCCAATGCCTTCACTACTAAATTCTATCTAACACTTAAAGAAGAAATAATGCCAATCCTGCTCACTTTCCCAAAAAATTGAAGAAGAGGGAACACTTTCCTACTTATTCTAAGAGGCCAGCATTACGCTGATACCAAAGTCAGACACAGACACTGCAAGAAAATAAAAGTACAGAACAATGTCCCTTATGAACACTGGTGTAAAAATCCTTAACAAAATACTAGAAAACCACATTCAGCAGCATATTAAAAATATTATTCACTGTGACCAAACGGTTTTATTCCAGGAGTGCAAACATATTTCAGTATATGATATTTGATCAATATACCACATTATCCAAATGAAGGATAAAAACCACTTGATCTTCCCAATTGATGAAGAAAAAACATTTGACAAAATTCAACAACGTTTATGATGAAAACACTAAAAAAAAAACAACTAGAAATAATATCCCTGTATTATAAAAACCACATATTAAAAACTCACAGCAAATAGCACACTCAATGATGACAGACTGAAAGCTTTTCCTCTAAGACCAGGAACAAGGCAAGGATGCCCACTTTCACCAATTCTATTCCACATATTATTGGAAGTCCTAGCCAGAGCAATTAAGCAAGAAAAAGAAATACAGGCATTCAAGGGGCTGGCCCCATGGCTGAGTGATTGGGTTTGCACGCTCTGCTTCGGTGGCCTGGAGTTTTGTCGGTTCAGATCCTGGACAAGGACATGGCACTGCTTGTCAGGCCACACTGAGGTGGTGTCCCACATGCCACAACTAGAAGGACCCACAACTAAAAATATACAACTATGTACCGGGGTGGGGGGGAGCTTTGGGGAGAAAAAGGAAAAATAAAATCTTAAAAAAAAAGGCATTCAAATTGGAAAGAAAGAAGTAAACTTATCTCTGGTTGCAGATGACATGGTCTTATGCGTAGAAAACTCTAAAGATCTCACATGCAAAAAAACTGTTGGAACCAGTAAATGAACTCAGCAAAGTAGCAGGATACAAAATCAACACTCAAAAATCTTTTGCACTTCTATACACTAAAAACAAAGAATTTGAAATGGAAATTACAAAAGCAACTCCATTTACAAAAGCATTAAAAAGAATAAAATACTTAGGAAATAACCAAGAAGGGGGTAGGCTTGTATAATGAAAACTATAAAACTTTGCTGAAAGAAATTAAATGACATAAATAAATGGAAACAAATCCCATGTTCATGGATTGGAAGACTTAATATAGTTAAAATATCAATACTATGCAAAGTGATCCACAGATTCAATCTAATTCCTATCAAAATTCCAATGACTCTTTTGCAAAAACAGAAAAAAAAATCTTAAAATTAATATAGAATCTTGAGGAACCCCAAATAGGCAAGTGAACCTAGAAAAAAGAACAAAACTAGAGGACTTGTAATTTCTGATTTAAAAATTTACTACAAAGTTACAGTAATGAAAACAGTGTGGTACCGGCTTAAAGACAGATATATAGACAAATGAATAAGCAGCCCAGAAATAAAACCTTGCATATATGGTCAACTGATTTTTGCCAAGGATGCAAAGACGATTCAATGGGGGAAAAGGCAGTCTTCAACTGACGATGCTAGGAAAACTGGAAATTCTTATGCAATAGAATGAAGGTGGACCCTTACCTAACACCATATACAAAAATTAACTCAAAATGGAGCAAAGACCTAAACACAAGACGTAAAACAACAAAACCCTTAGAAGAAAAACTAGGACAAAAGCTTTTTGACATTGAATTTGCCAAAGATATCTTGGATATGACACCATAGCCACAGATAGCAAAGGAAAAAAAAGACAAATTGGGCTTCATAGAAATTAAAAACTTTTGGGCATCAAAAAACTCTGTCAATAGAATAAAAAGGCAAACCACAGAATGGGAGCAAATAGTTGCAAATGATATACCTGGTAAGAGATTAATATCCAGAATATATATAGAACTCCTAAAACTCAGCAACAAAAACCAACCAACCAGATTCAAAAATAGGCAAAGAACTTGAATAGACATTTCCTCAAAGAAGATATACAAGTGGCCAATAGACACATGACAGTCAAAATCACTAATTATTAGGGAAATACAAATCAAAACTACAATGAAGTATCATGTCATACCTAGAAAGATGGCTAATACTTAAAAAAAAAACTGTTGGTGAAGAGGATGTGTAAAAATTGGAACATTTATGTACTGTTGGAAGAAATATAAAATGGTACACCCACTGTGGAAAACAGTATGGCAGTTTCTCAAAAAGTTAAAAATAGGATTCAATATGATCCAGCATTTCCACCCCCAGAATATATACCCAAAAGAACTGAAAGCAAGATCTCAAAGCGATACATGTACCCTTATGTTCATATCAGCTTTATTCACACCAGAGAAAATGAGGACAGAACCCCATGTCCATTTTCAGATGAATGAGTAAGCAAAATATGGTATATACCTACAATGAAATATTATTAAGTCTTAAGAATGAAGGAAATTTTGCAATATGCTACTACATGGACAAACCTTGAGTACATTATGCTAAGTTAAATAAGTCCATCACAAAAAGACAAATATTGTATGATTCCACTTATGTGAGGTCCTCAGAGTGGTCGAAATCATACAGACAGAAAGTAGAATGGTGGTTTCGAGATGTGGGGAGAGGAGAATGGGGAGATGTTGTTTACTTGGTATAGAATTTAAGATTTATAAGATAAAAAGATTTATGGAGATTGAAGGTGAGGGTGGTTGCAGAACATTATAAATGTATTTAGTATCACTGAACTGTACACTTAAAAATGGCTAACGTGGTAAATTTTATGTGTATTTTACCACAATAAAAAAATTGAAATAAACCTGCAACTATCTTCATTTTTTTAATATTAAATTAAAAAAGACTCCATACCCTCCTTTATCAGAATCATTCTAAGTCCTGAAAATGGACTAAAAGAATAAAAGCAAATTTGATGACCTGTTCATGAAGATTCATGTTTTAGTGTGCGGCATGAGGTTTTCTTGAATAATTAGTGGAAATGGTACTAATTGATGTTTCCCTAAGCCTTATTTAGTAGGTTTTTGAGATATCATTCTTTCGTATGTTCCAAATTTTTGAGTAGAAAGCTGAGTTGAGCAGAGATGATCCTACTCATGTAGAGTGGTCTCGAACAACACTGGTGACTAGAGCATGTAGTCCAAATTCTAGAGATCAGCTTAGGGCAGGTGAGTTACAACTAACCTGCAGTTTCATGAGAAGGAATGCATGTTATTTGTTTTATGTCATTGTGACTTTTCTTTACAGGAATATTGTAGCAATAGCTGACAAAAATATCTATACTAGATAACATTCAGCTTCAGGAAAATTAATATGAGCATTCATTCTTGCGAAAAATGGTGAGAAACTCTCATTCTTGACTATATACTCATTTATAGTAGGTTCTCAGGGAAATTTTTTCTATTTTGTTTGTCTTTATTTACTTATTTATTTGTTTTCTGCAGGGAATCAACAATTGACAGTCACAGTTTCAAGAAAGAAATTATTCAAAAGTTTCTTCCAAAATAGTTGGAAATGGGTGGTTTGTCTGGGCCATTTACATAAAGGGTTTTGATTGGTCACCAAATAATATTTAGTTGGTAAAAGGATATATGTGCATTTTTTGAGGTTGGGGACATATCCTATGTCCTTAGAGGAGGATGAGTTTTGGAATCATTCAAAGTTAGCTTTAAATTGCTGCTCTGCTCCTTTTAACTATGTAACCCTGAATAAGTTATTTAACCTACCTCAGACTTAGTCTTCCCATCTTTAAAATGGGGATAGTAATTGTTAACCTAACTTCTAGATTGAAGTAAGGATCAAATGAGATGCTAATAAATTGTTTAACACAAAGTCTAATCCACTAAAAATTCCTCACTCTGTATAAGGTATTCTGTTTAGTAGAGGTATTACTCCAAGAAATTGATGTTAGTATAAATTTTAAACCTGTCACTAGTTATGACGGAGTAATTTTTACTAGAGTAGTCTACTAACATGAACAACCATTGAACTAGACAAAATATATGAAGTGACTTTTTTCAGATAATGGGAAAAAGGCAGCAGAAGAATATTATCACCAAGAGAACATAAGCCCATGACAATCCCTGTTCTCTGCATGGATAAATTTCTTGAACAGAAGTGCAAGAACTTGGTATCCAAGCATAGACTGAGAATTCCACTAATAAGAGAAGATAAAGAACAGATTTTGGGCAGCTGAAGCTGCTAGGATCTGTGAGGCAGAGAGGAGGGATCTGAAGGGAGGTTCAGAAGTTCATGTGAGTCTCATCATGAGTCCTTGACTGAGGTCTGTGTTGCAAATTTTGTGTCTGTGACTACCTATATCTTACCAGAAAGCTGCTACAGGGTTTAGGGCAGAACAAAAATAACAGAGTTCTGCCAAAGACATTGGAATTCCAGCCATGCTATAGTGGAGAGATATTTATATCTCATTAACACGCCTGACCCAAAGTTGACACATCAGAAAAGTTTTACCTTAGGCACACATCCTAGTGTAAGGCTTACTCTAGTCTCAGCTTAACAAAGCTTAAAGCAAAGTTGTAACAAGATCTTTAGGAGAGAGAACTGTAAATTGGTTTGTCCAAGTCAGAGAGCCCTGTGAAGTACATTGGCTTTTCCACATTTTAGCCTTGACACACTATAAAACTAAGACTATGTGAGTTGAAGATGATCAGCTAGAAATTAAGTTGCCTAATAATACAAAAATCAACAATTTTCAGGGTATGGGAACAGAATTGAGGCTATATAATATGCCATCTACCAGGATATAATGTGCCAATATCCAGGATACAATAAGAAAAATTACTAGTTATACAAAGAATTAGGAAAATATGTCCCACTGCCAAGAGAAAAAGTCATAAGGAACAGACCCTCCCTTATGGCCCAGATGTTGGATTTATCAAGCAAAGAACTTAAAGAAGCTATTAAAGCTATGTTCAAAGAATTAAAGGAAGATATGATCTTAATGAGTAGGCATAGAAATTCTCAGAAATCAAATAGAAAGCATAATATATAACAAAATAGAGGTTCTACAACTGAATAGTATAATTACTGAAATAAAAAATCTACTCAATAGGCTCAGCAGAAGAAAAGAGTCAGTAAATTGAACATATTGATAGAAATTATGCAATCTGAAGAATAGATAAGAAAAATGAACTAAATTTCAAGTCCTCTGGGAAAATATTAAACAGAGGAGCATATGTATGCTTGAGTCCTGGAAGGAGAATAAAATGGAAGTGGGAGAGAAAAAGCATTTGAAGAAAGAATGCATGTAAACTTTCCAAGTTTGCTGTAAATAACCACTTACAGATCCAAGAAGAATAAATAAAACAAAATGCACACAGGCATATTATTAATATCCTATTTCTATTCATTAAGACCATATAAAGAGGAAATCTTAAAAGAACTGAGGAAAAATGCACATTATGTAGAAGGGAAAATAATAAAAATAACTGTTAAATCATTATCAGCAAATGAAAGAGATCATAAGAGAATGAAATGGAAATTTTAATGTACTCAAAGTTAGAACAAGGACACCAACATGAAACCTGCATGCCCAGAGACCCAGCACTAGGCCAACCTGTGCATTCTGGCAAAAGGCCAGAAAGCAGACCTACGAGTGGACCCCACCCATTCTCAGCCCACTGATCCTGCCAACTGATAAGACCAGAAAGTCTGGCCAAGAAAACTGGTGAAGGGCTCTTTCTGCCAAACCAGGCTATAAAGACTGGAATAGGTGACTGCTTCTTCAAATGTGCAGACACTGGCGCAAGGCTACAGGGATCATAAATTATCTGGGAAACATGACACCACTAAAGGAATAAAATAAAGCTCCAGTAACTGACCCTAAAGAAATGAAGATTTATGAACTGCCTCACAAGGAATTAAAAATAATCAACTTAAAGAGGCTAAATGAGCTACAAGAAAACAGAGAAAATCAAATGAAACAAGGAAAATAACACATGAACAAAATAAGAGGTGCAACAAAAAGATAGAAACCATAGAAAAGAACCAAACAAAAATTCTGGAGCTGAAGTGTACAATGACTGAACTGAAAAATGAGATAGAGAGCTTCAACAGCAGACACAATCGAGCAGAAGAAAGAATCAGTGAACTCAAAGATAAATTATTTGAAATTACCCAGTCAGAGGAGCAAAAAGGAAAAAGAATAAAAAAGAGTGGAGAAATTCTACAGGACTTTTGAGACACTACAAAATAAATCAATATATGCATTATCAGAGTCACAGAAGAAAGGGCTAGAAAAATTATTCAAAGAAATAATGGTTAAAAATTTCCCAAATCTGGGTAGGGGAATAGACATACAGATACAGGAAGCCCAAAGGATTCCAAATAGGTTGACTATAATGAGGGTTAAAACAAGACACATTATTAGTAAATTGTCAAATCTCAAAGGTAAAGGAGAGAATTTTGAAAGCAGCAAGAGAAAAGCAACTCATCAAATATAAGGGAATCTCTACAAGACTATAAGTGCATTTCTCAGAACATACACTTGCAAGGCAGGAGAAAGTGGCATTATATATTCAAAGTGCTGAAAGAAGAAAACTTCCAGCCACAAATTCTATATCTGGCCAAGTTTTCAAGGCAAAAATGAAAGACATATAAAGACTTTCCCAGACAAGCAAAAACTGAGGGAATTTATCACCACTAGATTTACCTTGCAAGAATTGCTAAAGGGAGTTCTTCAATTTGAAAGAAAAGGATGCTAAACAGTAACAGGAAAATGTGAAAGTGTAAATCTCACTGGTAAAGTTAAATTTATAGACAAATACAGAATAAAGTAACACTATAATGTTGGTTTGTAAATCATTTTTAACACTAGTATAAAGTTAGAAAGAAAAAGTATTAAGAATAACTATAAAAACAAAATTTGTTAATAGATATAGAATATAAAAAGAAATAAACTCTGGAAAAAATAAATGTGTGGGATTGAGGAGTAAAAGTGTAGAGTTTTCATATAATGGAAGTTATCTTAAAATAGCCTGTTACAATTATAAGAAGTTTCGTTCAAGCGTCATGGCACTAAAAATCTCTACAATAGATACAAAAATGATAAAGAGGGAAGAGTGATAGTATGTCACTGGAAAAATATAAAATCGCAAAGAAGACAGCAAGAAAGGGACAGAAGAACAAAAGAGCTAAAAAAGAAAACAGAGAGAAAACAACAAAATGACAATAGTAAGTCTCTGTCAATAATTACCTTAAATGTAAATGGATTAAACACACCCATCAAAACGTGCAGTTACTGAAAAGATTTTAAAAAACCCCCAAGATCCAGTGATATGCTGTCTAGAAGAGACTTTAGATTTAAGGACACACATGCATGGAAAGCGAAGAAATATGAAAAGATATTCTGTGAAAATGGTAACAAAAAGGAAGTTGGGGTGACTGTACTCATATCAAACAAAATACTGTTTAAATAAAAAACTCACAAGAGACAAAAAAGGTCATTATATAATGATAAAATTGTCAGTTCACCAGGAATATATAACAATTATACATGCACACAACATCAGAGCACCTAAATATATGAAGCAAAAACTGACAGATCTGGAGGGAGAAATAGACAGCAATACAGTAATATTAGGTTACTTTAATAACCCATTTACAACAATGGATGATCATCTAGACAGATAACCAATAAAGAAACAGGAGACTTGAACAATATTATAGACCAAATGGTCTTCTCAGACATATACAGAGCATTGCACCAAACAGCAACAGAACATGCATTTTTCTCAAGTGCACACAGAACATACTCCAGGATAGATTATACACTAGGTCACAAATAAGGTCTTAACAAAGTTAGGAAGATTGAAATCTATCCAAGTATCTTTTCCTACCACAATAGCATGAAACTAGAAATCAATAACAAGACAAAAATTCAAAAACACACAAATACACAGAAATTAAGCAACACACTTTTGAACAAAGCTTTGTTCAAAGAAGAAACCAAACCACTGTGTCAAAGAAGAAACCAAAAGTTAAGTTAGAAAATATCTTGAGACAAATGAAAATGAAAACATAATTACTGAAACTTACAGGATACAGCAAAAGCAATAATAAGAGGAAAGTTTATGGTGATAAATGCCTATATTAAAAAAGAAGAAAGATATCAAAAAACCTCTAACTTTAAACCTCAAGGAGCTAGAAAAACAAAAACAAACTAACCCCAAAGTTATGACAAGGAAGGAAATAATAAATATTAGAGCAGAAATAAATGAAATAGAGAATAAAAAACAAAATAAAAAAATCAAGAAAACTAAGAGCTGTTTTTTTGAAAAGTTAAACCAAATCAAGACAAAATAGAGAAGATTCAAATAAATAAAATGGTCAGTAATATAAGAGACACTACAACTAATGCCACAAAAATGTCATAAGTGAGTATTCATGAACAGTTATACACCAACATATTGGAAAACCTAGAAGAAATGGATAAATTCTTACAAACATATACCTACCAAGACATGATCAAGAAGAAATATAAAATCTGAATAGACCAATAACCATAAGGGAGATTGAATAAGTAATCAAAAACTTCCCAAAAAAGTAAAGCCCAGGAACAGATGGCATTACAGGTGAATACGACTGAACATTTACAGAAGTAGTAGCAACAATTCTCCTTTAACTCTTCCAAAAAAATAGAATGTGAGAGAACATTTCAAAATGCATTTTATGAGGCCACCATCATCCTGATACCAAAGCCAAAGAAAGACACTACAAGAAAAGAAAATACAGACTAGTATCCCTGATGGACTTGGATGCAAAAGTCTTCAATAAAATGTTAGCAAACTGATTTCATCAGCACGTTAAAAGAATCATACTCCACGATAAAGTGTTTTGGGATGCAAGAGTTGTTTGAAATATTCAAATCAACCAACTTGATACACTGTATTAACAGAATGAGGGATAAATATTACATGATCATTTCAACAGATGTGGAAAAAGCATTTGACAATTTCAACACGATTCCATGATAAAACTCAAATTAGATGTAGAAAGAACTTACCTCATCACATTAATGGTCGTATATGAAAAGCCACAGCTAACATAAGCTCAATGGCAAAAACAAATTCTCTACAATCTGGAACAGGAAAGCATGCCCACTCTCACCACTTCTGTTAACATATTACTGGAAGTCTTAGAGAAATTAGGCAAGAAAAAGAAATAAAAAACATCCAAATTAGAAAGAAAGAAGTAAAATTGTCTGTTTGCAGGTAACATAATCTTATATGTAGAAAATCCTAGAGACTTCACCAAAAGACTGTTAGAACTCATAAACAAATTCAGGAAAGTTACAACATAGAGCATCAACATACAAAACTTAATTGTCATTCTATATACCAAGAATGAACAATCTTAAATGTAAATTAAGAAAACAGTCTAATTTACAAGAGGATCAAAAAGAATAAAATACTTAGGAAAATATTTAACCAAGACCATACTTAATGGTGAGAAACTCAAAGATTTCCCACCACTAGGGTCAGGTACAAGCTTTCACCATTTCTTCCAGCATCATACTGGAAGTTCTAGCTAATACAATAAGACAAGAAAAGGAAATGAAAGTTATACAGAATGGGAAGGAAGAAATAAAACTTTATTTCTTTGCGGATGACATGATTATCTCTGTAGAAAACCTGAAAGAATTGAAAAAAAAAAAGCCCCTCAGAACAAAAAAGCAATTATCGCAAGATTGCAGTTATCTAGGTGAATATACAAAAGTCAATCATTTTCCTATGTATCAGAGATGAACAAATGGAATGTGAAATTAAAAATAAAAAATGCCATTTAAATTAGTACTCCCCAAAAAGTAATAGTTAGGTATAAATCTACCAAAATATGTGCAAGATCTATATGAGGAAAACTACAAAACTCTGATGAACAAAATGAAAGAATAAATAAATGAAGAGATATATCATGTTCATGTATAGGAAGACTCAATATTGTCAAGATGGGAGTCCTTCCCAACTTTATCTATAGATTCAATGCAATCTCAATCAAAATCCAAGCAAGCTACTCTGTGGATATTGACAAATTGAGTCTAATGTTTATGTGGAGAGGCATAAAAGTCCACAATAGTAAACTCAAAATTGAAGGAGAAGAGCAAAGTTAGAGAACTGACACTGCCCAACTTCAAGACTTATTATAAAGTTACAATAACCAACACAGTGTGGTACTGGCAAAAGAAAAGACAAATAGACAAATGGAAAAGAATGGGGAGCCCAGAAACATACTCACGTAAATACAGCCAACTGCTCTTTCACAAGGGAGCAAAACAATACAGTGAAGCAAAGATAGTCTTTTCAACTAATGGTACTGGAACAACTGAATGTACACAAAAGCAATAATCTAGATAGGGATCTATACTCTTCACAAAAATTAACTCAAAATGAATCACAGACCTAAATGTAAAACACAAAACTATTAAACTCCTAGAAAATAACATAAGAGAAAATGCCTAGATAAATTCCTTGGGTATGGTGATGACTTTTTAGATAGAAAACCAAAGGCACAACCAAAGAAATAAAGAATTGATTGGCTGGACTTGATTAAAAGTAGAAATTTCTGCTCTGCAAAAGACAATCTAAAAAGAATGAGAAGATATGTCCCAGACTGGGAGAAAATATTTGCAAAAGAAATGTCTAATAAATAAAAGTTATACAGGGGGCCGGCTCTGTGGCTGAGTGGTTAAGTTCATGTGCTCTGCTGCGGCGGCCCAGGGTTCGGATCCTGGGCGCGGACATGGCACTGCTCGTCAGGCCATGTTGAGGTGGTATCCCACATCCCACAACTGGAAGGACCTGCAACTAAGATATACAACCATGTACAGGGGGTGTTTGGGGGGATAAAGCAGAAAAAAAAAAAAAAGATTGTCAACAGTTGTTAGCCCAGGTGCCAATCTTAAAAGAATAAAAAGAAAAGAAAGGTTATACAAAATATACAAAGAACACTTAAAACTCAACAATAAGAGAATAAACAACCCATTTAAAAATGGGCCAAAGACCTTTGCTACACCTCACCAGAGAAGACATACAGATGGCAAATAGGCATATGAAAAGATGATCCACATCATGTTCATCAAGGAAATGCAAATTAAAACACACCTATTTGAATGGCCAAATCCAGAAAACTGACAACATCAAATGCTGACAAGGTTGTGGAGCAACAGGGACTCTCATTCTTTGCTGGTGGCAATTCAAAGTGATAGAGCCACTTTGAAAGACAGCTTGGTGATTTCTTACAAAACTAAATATACTTTTACCATACGATCAGCAATCATGTTTCTTGATACTTACACAAAGGAGTTGAAAATTTGTTTACACAATAACCTGCACACAAATGTTTATAACAGCTTTATTCATAATTGCCAAAGATGCAGACTAGAAGAGATTTTTAGGGCAGTGAAAAATATTCTTTATTATATTATAATGATGGATATATGTATTTGTCCAAAATCACAGAATGTATAACACCAAGAATGAACCCTAATGTAAACTATGGATTTGGGATGATTATGATGTGTGGAGGTAGACTCACTGGTTGTAAGAAATGTCCCATTCTGGTTCTGATGTTGATAATAAGTGAGGCTGTGCAGGTGTGGAGGCAGGGGCCATACGGGAAATCTCTGAACTTCCTGTCCATTTCACTGTGAAGCTTCTACTCTTCCAAAAAAATTAAATAAATAGTATATGAAAAATAATTTAACCAAGAGTGCAAGACTTGTACACTAAAAATTATAAAACACTGTTGAGAGAAATTAAAGAAGACACAAATGGAAAGACATCCTACGTAAGTGGATTGGAAGAATTAATATTGTTGAAATGTTTGTACTATCTAAAGTGATCTGCAGAGTCAATGCAATCCCTATCGAAATTTCAATAGCATCTTTTTACGCAAATAGTAAAACAATCCTGAAATTCATATGGAACCACAAAAGAGCCCAAATAGCCAAAGCAATGTGAACAAGAAGAGCAAAGCTGGAGGTATCACAATTCCTGATTTCAAAATATATTACAAAGCTAGAGTAATCAAAACAGTATCATACTGATATAAAAATAGACATATCCATGAATGTAACAGAATGGAGAGCCCAGAAATAAACCCACACATTTACGGTGAACTAATCTTCCACAAGGATGTCAAATCACACAATGGGGAATAGATAATCTCTTCAAGAAATGGTGTTGGGAAAACTGGCTATCCACGCGCAGGAGAATGAAATTAGATCCTGATCCCACACCATATCCAAAAATAACCTCTAAAAGGATTAACGCTTAAATAGAAGACCTGAAACTATAAAACTTCTAGAAGAAAACATAGTGATAAAGTTTCTTGACATTGGTCAGAGCAATGATTCTTTGGATATGACACAAAAATGATGGAGAATAAAAGTAAAAATAGGCTAAAAATCTTCTATAACACTAAGTAAACAACAGAGTGAAAAGGTAACCTACAGAATGGGAGAAAATATTTGTAAACTATGTATCATATATCTTATAAAGGGTTGATATCCAAACTATAAGGAACTCATACAATTCAAGAGAAAAAAAACAATTAAAAAACGGGCAAAGGATCTGAATAGGTATTTCTGAAAAGAAAACATACAAATGGCTAATAGGTACATGAAAAAATGCTGAAATTCACTATTCACCAGGAAAATGCAAGTCAAAACCACTACAAGATATCACTTCACATCTATTACAATGGCTATTATCAGAAAGAAAAAAGATAACAAGTGTGGTGAGGATACAGAGAAGAGAAAACCGTTGTGCACTCTTAGTGGAAATGTAAATTGGTGCAGCAAATATGGAAAATAGTATCAATGTTGCTTAAAAATATGTCCAGCAACCCCACTTCTAGGTGTATACTCAAAGGAAGTGAAATTGAGATCTCAAAGAGCTATCTGCACTCCCATAATCAGTGCAGCATAATTCCCAATAGCCAGGAAACTGAAGCAACCTAAATGCCAATTGATGGATGAATGGATAAAGAAAATATGTATATATACATACAATGGAATATTATTCAGCCTTTTACAAAAAAGGAAACCATGCCGTTTGTGACAACACTGATGGACATAAAGGACATTATCTAAGTGAAATAAGCCAAACACCAAAGGACAAATAGTGTATGATACCACTTTTGTGAGGAATCTAAAAGAGTCAACTCACAGAAACAGAGAGTAGAATAGTGGTTGCCAGGGGTGAGGGAGAGGGAAACGGTGAGGTAGTAATCAAAGCTATGAAGTTTCAGTTACACAAGATAAATAAGCTCCAGAGATCTGTACAGCATAGTGCCTATAGATGATAATACTGTATTGTATACTTAAAATTTTCTGAGGGTAGATCTTATGTTTTGTCTTTATCACAAAAAAAAATAGCAATAAGTAAAAAGAACAGGAGGAAACTTTTGGAGGTGATGCATATGTTAATGGCATCCTGTGGTGATGTTTTCCTGGATGTATAATTATCTCCAAACTCATCAAGTTGTGTACATTATGTACAGCTTTTAGATATCAATTGTACCTTAATAAAGTGCTTTAAGAAATAGACAACTCAGAATCCTATATCCAGTTAAAATATTCTTCAAAAACAAGGATGAAAGTAAAGTATTTTTGGTTTAAAAAAGGTTGAAAATATTTGCTACCAGTAGACCTGGACTCTATGAAATGATGTTCTTAAAATGAAGAAAACGATACCTGTTGGAAGCTTGGATTTGCAGAAAAGAATAATGAACACTAGAAATAGCACTGTGTTAGAAAACATAAATGACATTTCTTTTCTTATTTTCCTTAAAATACTGGACGTTTAAAACAAAAATAATATAGCGTGAAGTTCATGACATGTATAGAAATAAAATCTATGACAAGAATAGTATATATGATGGGACAGGTAAATTAGCTTTATATTCTTGTAATTTTGTAAAATGGGAAGTGTCAGAAATGAAGTGAGAAAGAAAGTGTGAATTATGATACATGAATTTTGAGTGTGAAGTAAAATTTTAAAGGTGATATAATTTTGGCTCTGTGTAATCTGATGAATTAAGGATTCATATTGTTAGTTCTAGGGCAACCACTAAAAATAATAAAACAATGTCTAGTTAAGCATTGCAGTAGAGGAGATAAAATGAAATACTACAAAATACTTAATCAACCCAGAAGAAAGTATATTGGACAAAAAGCAAGACACAACTTTCTAAAAGAAAAAAAAGTGCACCTTAAAAATAAAGACAAACAGGTTAAATTATAAGCAAAGAAACAGATACAGCATGCAAAAAGAAAAAATAAGAAAACTCACATGGCTATAGCAATACAATAAAAGTAGAGCTCAAAATAAAGAGCATTAAAGAGAATATACAATCCTAGATAAGTATATACTTAAGGACAAAGTTTCAAAGCTTTAAATTTCACTTACCAGAAGTGACTATCTAAAAAGAAAAATAAACAAGCCTACAATCAGTGATTGATAAAACAATTGGAAATACCATCAGGATATAGAGAGGATATAAGATTTAGATGATCAAATATATGCAATATAATATATGTAATACATATTATATATATATCACATAAGTTAGAAAATCTGAATACAATTAAATTGATTTAGTTAGTATTTATAGAACACTACACACCAAATGCCAGGATGTATGCTTTTTTCGAATTCATTTGTAATGTTTGCCAAAATAGACCACATTCAGAGCAGTAAAAGGAGACTCAGTAAATTTTGAAAGATTGAAATCTTATAAACTATGCTCTCTTATCACAAGAAGATTAAATTGGAAAATAATAAGGCATCTAGAAAATCTCACTTTTATAAATAACCTTGTATCAAAGAATAAGTCAAAAGAGAAAATGAAACAATGTTTCAAATTGAATGGTAAAAAATCATGGGAATAGCCAAAGGAATTTTGAAAAGCAGCAAAGCTGGAGAACTTACACTCCTGATTGCAAAACTTACTGTAAACCTGTGTTAGTCGAGGCAATATGGTCCCGGTGTAAACAGATACAGAAATCCATGCAGGAGGTTCAGGACTTGTCCATGGTTCCGGCAGGTGGAGCGAGGGCCAGGATAGGCCCTGGAGATGTCTCCACTCACTGCTGGCACTGGTGTTGACCCTCCCCGGTGACGCAGATCAGGATTCAGAGCCTGGGAACGGTGGAGATCTCCTGGGTGTCTCAGAAGATCAGGAAAGGAATTCAGTGGAAACCCAGGCCTCCACCTCCAGCCCAGTGCTGCCCCAACTCTTCCATTTCCTTCCTTGAGGGTTCTATCCCAGTGGTCCACCAGGGGACACCATACTCCCTGTATTCTGCCCTCACCAAATCCCCAACCCAGGGATTGTCATCCTGATCCACAAATCCCCGCCTGGCCTCTATCTCAGTCTCTGGCCCTACCTGCTGCAAATCTGAGACGTTAAGGGAGGATTTTCAGATCTTCAGCACACCCTGCCCACAGCCCTCTGCCACCATAGTTGTTAGCATGGACATGTGGACTGCACAACTCTAGTCCAGACACCGACTTCCTATTGCACAGGTGGGAATGAGGCCAAGAAAGGATAGGAGCCCAGGTGTCCTGCCTCTCAGTGCAGGGACTAGACCTCTTTTTCTGAGCCAGTATTTGTGGGCTTGATTCTCCTAAATGTCAGCTGAGATCGTGGAAACAATAAATATGGCATCATTAGCTATACTCCAGGGGAAAAATATCAATGAGGGAGAAAACAGTGTTCAGAAATACATCCACATATGTATGCTCAATAGATTATCAGCAAAGATGCCAACATAATGCAATGAGAAAAAGATAGTTTTTTCAATGTGTAGTGCTGGACTAAGTGGATATTAATGGGAAAAATTAGGCACAACCTTTCTTTACAACATACATAGAAATTAGTTTAAAATAGATCAATGATCTATATATAAAACCTAAAAAGAAACTTGAAGTAGACAAATATTTCTTAGAAAAACACTATGTTCTAACAATAAAAGAAAAAAGATGATAAATTAGATTTCATCAAAATTGAAAATTTTTACTCTCCAAAGACAGTTAAGAAAATGAAAAATCAACAAAAGCAATCCCTCAGTGTCATGTTGATCTCAGGCTCTTGATGGTGGTGCCGTAGGGTGGGAAAGCCTGAGGCTCAGCTGTGGCAGCCCACACTGATATTTCCCAACCAGAGCCAGCAGTGGCTGGGGCAACCCTGTGGTTCTTCTTATTGCAGGAAGCCCCTAGGTAAAATCCATCAGGGAATTTTGAAGAGCAAGATTTATTACTCGTATGTCCTGGAGGGTACACGTGAGCACATCCAAGGGCCACACAATGAGGTTGTGGGTAGGGAAAGAGGGAGAAGATGTGAACGTAGGACTTTGCCTTTATCAGGGTCTGAGGGTGGGGTCTGTAGGGTTTCATGGGTTAACTCTTTATAGGTGAATTTAAAGCACAAGAGTGGGAATTAGGAAAGGAGAAGAGGGGTCACTCAAGAGGTTAGTTATATAGGTTGCCCAGGGCTTTCTAAGAGGGGAACTTGATGGGTGGAGTGGCCAGGTTCCTATCTAGCTGTTTTGCCAGCAGCTGTGTCATACAGCTGGCAAAGTGTATTTGAGATGGATGTCTTTGAAGGGGATGCCCCCGTAATCAAATGCTTCATGTCAGGTACTTCCATTACAATTAGAAAAGCTTAATGTCAGACATACTACAGTAAGCTAGAAGAAAAAGTATGTATGTACACACACACACAAATTGTATCCAGAATATTTTTTAAATATCACAAGTCAGTAATCTGAAAACAAATAATTAAAGTAAATTTTAAAAAGACTTGAACAGACACTTCACAATGAAGATATTCAGGTAGCTAAGGAAGACATGAGAAGCTATTCAACATTATTAAATTTGATTATTAAATCAGGGATGTGCAAATTAATATCAAAATGAGATAATTCACATTTGAATGACTAGAATTAAACAAGCTGGGAGTATCAAATGTTGATGAAGTAGAAAGTGGAACACAATTATATTGCTCGTAGGAGTGTAAAATCCTACCAGCACTTTGGAAAACACTTTTGCAGAGTTTTATAAAAGTAGATCTATGAGCTAGCAATTCCAGCCCAACGTATTTGCCAAAGATAAATACAAAGTTAAACAAAAACAAATATTTCCCAAAAGTCTTATAAACCAATGTTCATAGCAGCTGTATTCATAACAGTAAAAGACAGGAGAAAACTCAACTGTCTGTAACAGGTGGAACAAACAAATTATGAAATATTTATATAATGGAATACTACTCAGCAATGAAAAGGAACACATTCTGATATATACCACAACTTGAATGAATCTCAAAAGCATTATGCCAAGTGAAAGAAGTCATACACAAAAAAATACATTCTCTATATGACTCAATTTATACGAAGTTCTAAAACAACAAAATTAATAGTTATATGAACTAGATCACTGTTTGCCTGGAACGAGAAGATATATTCCAAAGTGATAAAAATGCTCTGTATTTGGCTTGAGGTGGTGATTACATTTGTGAAAACTCATTGATCTGTACACTTAGAATGTGTGTAATTTTACATAGACTATACTTAAATAAACTTTATTTTAAAATAAAATTAATTAATTTTTGAAAAGGCAGATCATTAGATCACATTTTTTGAATGGAATCAGTTCCAAAATATATTTTGCAGACCATTGGGAAGACTGAAAAAGCATATTAAAAGGTGTGTTAGCTTCCAAGCTACTGCAGTTTACCTAAAAACTTCTATAGATGCTAATTTTCATTTATGGCAAAAGGCACTTCACCCAGTCCTGTGCTAGGAACCAGGAGAGGTAGCAGAGCCTTCAGAGACATTCCTCTCTGTTGACGAAAATAATCCATAACCAATCTATAAATGAAAATTTGGGAGAGTTTATTCTGAGCTAAAATGTGAGGACCATGGCCCGGGGCCTTTCTTCCCGAAGGAAGAAAGGGCACCAAAGAAGTGAGGTATACATAGTGGTTATATACCCTCAAAGAGGATGTTTCACATATGGTTGAAATGTCCCTTTTACAATAGTCACAAGACTGCTCTATCGGCACAGAGATTGATGGACACAGCAGGTAGGTCTGCTGTCTCAGTGGACACAACAGGGTGGCAGGTCTGTAGTCTCCAGCTGAGTGGTCACAGGTGAGCTGGGTGGTCAAAGGTGAGCACAGCAATCAGTTCCTAACCTAAGGAAAGATGCTTATCCTTAAGGAAATGCCAATGTGGGGAGAAGTTGCACCTTTATCTTAAGGGCATTTGTTCTTGCCATAGGAAATATTTAAAGCAGATATTACAATGCATGCTCAATGGCCATGTCAGGCCCTTTTGGGAAAAACAAAGTCAGGCCGAATTAGGTTTACACCAAATGGCTTCCTCATATACTCCAATATATCCTATTGCTTGCCATTTCTATTTGTCATCTCTTAACCTCTCCCTCCTCACATTGTAGTTATAGACTTTCATGTCCCATGTCTGCAAGATTCTGGTTTTTTTGTAGCATCCAGTCCAGCGTGAACCTCCCTGTCAACCTAGGCTTGGAACCTTTGGGGCCTTTCTCTGAAGGTCATGCAAATAGATACAAGAGACCTCTGAGAAGTCCCAGGTTTGTGTTATCCTCAACCTGTAAAGGCTATTGAATCCTGAAAGCCAAGGGACATTATGCAGATTCTGAGAACTGATGCTCAAAAATCCAGCTCCAAATTAGTTAGACACGTTCCTTGAACTCATGTAATAAATTGAGTCCCAGTTCAATCCCTTTATACAGTGCATATTCTGTCTGGTTTCTAGTGTATTTATGGAAGATATGAGCATAGATTTAGAATTTAAACAGTGGGATTTGTATTGAAACTATGTATGCTACAAGAAAGAAGGAGGTGAGTCCTCCTCAGCCAATTTCTGGAAAGAACCACAGCACAGCTCCTTAACACATTGAAATTACAGCCTGTGTTTTACACTCATGTGCAGCATTGCATCTCTTCCCATATTTACCTGAGGCCTCAATGGAGAAAGGGTCTTGTGACATTCAGGATTCTGAGAGGAGACCTCATGAAACACAGGAGGGGAGAGGAAGGTGGATCCCATGCTCATAAGTGAATTATAAAATGGCCACTTAAAATATGCACTGAGAGAGAGAAAATTCATCTTATAAAACATTAAGGACTGATTGTTTGTTTGACATTTAATTGTTTTTCTTTTTTAACTAATGATCTGTAGTGTTGTCTTAATGGAGAGGCTGATTTTATAATCAATGATTTACTAAAAAATTGTTATAAAATTCCTGATTTATTAACTCTTTCTAAATCAGGAAATTCCCAAAAGTTTATAATGAAATCAAATTTTCCTCTCTCCTTCTTCCTACAGCTTATCAGTATGGGAATCAGTAAGGGAATATCAGAAGGGCATGGGGCAGAGATTGTCAGTTAAAATACTAAAAATACTTTACCATAAACACTAGAATAGATGCATGTGTACAAGTTAACTTTAATCTACATCTCAAGGGTGTTATGTTAATATTCTTAGTGCCCTAATTGAGAACTCTTCAGATGTATTTATTCAGCAACTCAAATATCACATAAATCTGTACCATAGGGTTTGTTAAAAAGCAGTACCGATGTCAGAAATAATTTTTCACTGGTTGATGAATGATGTTCAGTATAGGATTTAGTGAGAAAGACAGATTTGACAGAAGCTTAACTTTCAGTACCATTTAGCACTCCATTAATCCTATGGCCTCTGCTTCACAGGACTCTGTCATCTGACCCAGCCTATGAGGTAGGTTGTCCTGCTCAAAGAACCTTTTTGTATCCAGACATGTAGATGGGGAGCCTGATGGCTGAGAACAGGCTTAATCCTTTGACAAAACAGCAGGTTACATGACTGTTTATGTGCCTGCCTGAGAAAATATGTGTGCACATCAGTATTTTATATACGATTTTATTGTAACAAAAGACCAAGTGGCCAGGGGGAGAAGTGATATATATCAACTTCTCCTTGCTCCTAGGTCTTTTGTCATAAATATATAGAGTTATATATATATATGCATATATATAGTTATATCCAGTTATATATATAGTTATACATAAGTATAGGAATATATAATTATCTTTTGTTATATGTATCCATAAATATAAACTATAGGAATTAATTATCATATATGTGTGTATATATATTTCTCCATCCCCCTCTAGCTTCCATAACTAACCGAAAGAATCTAACTATTGCTGACCGCCATATATATTATTTAGGTCAGTCTTCAAAATGAGAATGTGGTCTTTAATCATTTATCCAAAGGTATGTGCTGGACCTCACTTCCAATTTCTTTGACTTAATTTGCAAGATAATAGATACTGTGTAGTCCCTCATGCAGGTAAAAACAATATAGAGTTAAGGTAAGAAGGACTGAAAAAATGGTAAAGAGTTACAACTTTTTTAACACCTTGTGAGGAAGAAAATGTCATTTTCATTTTGCAGAAAGGAAAGTGAAACTCTGTTCAGAAACTTGCACCAGTCACAGTCTACTGAAGTACAGGGAACCAGTGCCGAAGCACCACCAGCAGGACCCCCAGCATTGCAGGTACAGGGAGGCCCCCTCCTACTTGTTATCACAAGATCAAGGTGACCAGAAGGAAGCTCCTGCAGGGGCCTCCGATGCATTTGAGCTGTTGATATAGAAGCTGTAGAATGAGATTTCTGGTGATTTTGTTAAAGCTGGAGAAGTGAAGGCATAAAGCCCAGGTAAGATGCAGAAAGCAGTGTTAGCCATTTCCAAGGGCATATCATTTTATAAGGCAGATATATTTAAGTTGGGGGAAAATTTATGTCTCATCTTTTCCAGTCTCTTCTTTGAGAGAGTCTCATAGATAATTAAATATAAGAGGAAATTATGTGGTACAAGTAATTTCCCTAGGCTGATGTATTATTCTCTGCTTATTGAAATCAGAAGCACTAAAAAGGGTTGACTAGCTGAGAGCGAGTAACCTGGTGGACATGAGAAGCATCTATGTATATTTTTCAGAGTGGATAAACATTGGTGGTTCAGTGATTTTTGAAAATGATTTGCAAAACTGCTATAAGAGATAGATAAGTAATCGTTGATTAATTCATGAAAGGAAGCAGGCCCTAGCTGAAGTAAATGACTTGAAATATACACTCTGGAGTTTTATTTCTTGTTCCACAACTAATTTACTATTTAAATTCAACATGCTTCAGATTCCTACTACCGTGTATTTCACTTCATTTGTTAGTAAGGTTTAAGCTGCCTGAAGCCCAACCTGCATAAGAACAAGGTGATATTAGCCAGTGAGTGGAAAACTTAATGACAATCAGATGTGTTTAATCTGAAATGGAATAAGTTGCAGATCTGTAGTCATTATTGCTCTCTGAAATCCTCAGTAACTTTGACAGGAATAAAAGTCTGAGTGTCTCTAGGTGAAGCCTCTACTCTGGGACCACGGTCTTAGTCTGCTGATCCATGAATATACTTCTAAATAGTGCAGTACTCTAATTTAACTTTAATAAGAGATCACAAATGTCAAAACTTTAGGACCATGGTCAGCAGAATCAAATTTCTCCTCACTAAAGCATCATTTGCTTATCTACGGCCTGATTCAGATTAAAGACAGCTTATGTATATCCTTTCCACTTTCTCAAGAGAGTTTCTAAATTAACCAAGAAAGATTTCATTTATAAGACTGTGAATAACTGGTTTATATGATATGATAAACTCCAACTTGAAATGAAAACAGTAACAAAAATTTTATTTTTTAAAATATACTTTAGACCAGATAAATTTTCTATTCCTGTGTATAATGGAAAGATTTAGCAACTATATAAAGAAAAAATCCCACATAATATGGGTAAGTTAGGAAATAAATTTGTTGAAAAGTTTTTAGGTACATTAATCAAAAATTTTATTTAGTCCTGCCCCAGGGAAAATGTGAAACAAGCTTTTACATAAAGTACTTAATTAGAGCTTTGTGTAATCCTCAAGATATTTCTATTCCTTTCCAATGTGGTAATGCGGAACAGGGAAATCAGAATGGAAAACTGAGAACTCATTACTGCCTCCAATATATTGTCACAATTTATTGTTTTTGTTTGTTTGTTTTATTTAAAGTAGCAAGAATTAGCCAAATATAAAACAGAGTCAATTTCAAATGTTTACTATATATTTGACTATAGTGAGTAGTGAAGGGTTAAATTTGTTGACACACTTTTGAGGCTTGTATTATGCATACTTGATCCTATTATCGCTGATTGTTCCTGTGGGCAGGTACTGAAAATCACAGATTTACTTGTTCTTGCTCTCAAAGCAAGAAGCTGAATGCATATGCGTTTCTGAGAGCATTTCAATTAATTCATGTCATTGAACTTATGAGGCATAATACTATATTTTCCTAATGAAAAATATCTCCTCCAATCATCAATGAAGACAATAGAAAGAAGAAAGAAAAAGATGGTTTGATATATTCAGAATAGAAAAGAACTGAATGAAATAAGGGAAGTCAGGAAAAAGGAAAGGAAAATGGTGAAGCAGTTTAAAGGTGAGAATGTAGACAGAGGAACACAGGCTCAAACACAGGAGTCTGAACAGGGACTGCTGTTCTTAAGCCTTCCAGTGTTGCTAAAAGGTAGTACTGTTTAGACAGAACCTTAGAACACGTTGGTGGAAAAGGCAGTGAACTATGGAGGGCACAGATGAGGACAGAACTTTGCCATGTTGGATTAATGAACTGTTACCTGCAACCAGTATAAGAAGAAGGAGATGAGTCAAACAAAACTCCCTTAAAAATACTGAGACATATTTACATTAAAATACAGGTAAATATTTAAAAAGTTATCTACTTCTTACTTAAAGAATCCTAGCAGAGTATTGATTGCATTTAAAGCACAATAAGGTTGTATTAAAGCACCTTAAGATGGTAGAGGTGTAGCTGAAGTCTCTCACTTTCCATGGGGGGCTAAAGACCATGCCCAGCCATCCAAGTATGCTGGGGAACTTGGGGAACAGAATCTCAAACTTTCTTGGCTGTGTTGAATACAGGCTCCCAAGTCTCGATCTTACATGGTCCCTTTGAAGCCCAAATGCAACTGATGAGATCTAAGCCAAGAGCTCAGTGGGGAAGGGAAACTACTGTGACTTGAGGATGGGACCCTTGGGGCATTTCAGTGTTTTGTCTTTGCTTCTACTACTTCTGGATGTATAGTAGGAATTGAAATATTATACACTTGTACTTTTGAATCCCGTAAGTGCCACGGGGATTTTCCCTATGAGATAGAGCCACAGGTAGGAAAGTGCTAGTGGGACAAACTCCTGTTATTTGCTACTGGTGGGTGGTCAGGATTTAGTGCAGTTGCCTCAACTATCTCATGTCGGAAGTTTTCACTACTGGTTAGCAAGTCAGAATCCTGTCTCAGTGGTCCTAATTGCAAGATTATCACACCTCTGTCAGCTGGGAAGACCCAGATAAAATTCAGAGACTTGTCAAGAAATAAAATTTCTTGAGATTGTGTGGGTAGGGTCACAGTTGTCTAAGCTCTTTTCTCCTCCTTCCTACCACCACTAGAAAGGAGACCCAAGACCTTACTGAACTCTGAATACTAGAGAGAGCATGCACCTCATTTGGCTGATTGGACAATGGAGTCCATAGCCATCTGCACAGGCTCAAATGGAGCCATTGTAGAGCTGGAAAGACAACCTGGATCTCACTTACACCAATTCTGTTGGTGTATGATGGGAAACAGAGCCTAGGAAGGTTCACACAAATAGGCTTTATACACTTTTATATGTCACAATCTGGATTTGGAAGTTTGGCAATTTTTTAGTAGAGTGAAAGCTACAGAAAAATGCAATAATTAGGAAGGAACAATTAATGATTATTTGTAATAATTATGACTAGATTCAAAATATTTTCTTGGCTCATATTATAAAAGTCATCAGTAGTTTTTCTATTTGTTCAAGCATCTATTCATTAAAAAAAAAGCAAGAAAAAAAGTGAGGTTAGAGATTATCCAATGGGAAACAAGTAATATGCAAAATTGTTTAAATTTGGAAATGAAGATTAAATGGTTGAGCCTTTTAAATAATGTAGGATTATTCCCAAGAGAATATTTTGCCAGTATTTTGTCAGGGTATTTTCTAATGAAGTAAGCATCAGGGAAGTTATGTTTCCTAAGAGAGAATTTCCAATTCAAAGAGATATTACAAATAAAATTTTATTTGCCAAACTTTCCTAATGCTACCAAATGTGTTATACAAAGTTATTCATACAGAGATGCCAAAATAAAATTAGAGTGGTTTCACTACTTCCTTTATTGGGAATAAGATACTAAAATCAACAAATGTTAAACTGCAGAAGAGCATCTTGTTTGGCCATTTACTTTTATTGTAAATGACATTCTGGGTATTCAGTTCTTTGCCTAAAGTCCTTCAACTCAAAAGTAGCATATGCTGAAACTGGGTGGTCATTTTGCTGCATTTATGATGAGGATGATAATAATAATTATAACTACTTATTTGAGCCTGGCGATGGGCAAAGTGATTTATCTGCTTTATTTCATTTTGTCTTGTTGCTAAACTGTATATCCCAATCGATTGCCTTTTGACAACTTGAAAGTCAGTTAAATGATTATAATGATCTGGGCAATTTCATGTCCAAACACTTTCAAAAAGAAACCATATTTTAAATAACATTTTAAAAGTTCTGTAAAATGACTCATCTTTTCCAATCACACATTTGATTGTAGTTGTCCTTATATTCTCTTATAATACATTGAAAGTTATTTTATTAAACTTCTATCCTCAGTTTTGTTGGCTGATTGATAGAAATTATTACTCACTGATAAAAGGGAACAAAAAACATAGGCTAATTTGGTTTTCCAGAAATTTTATCTCTCTTTATCTTTGCAACAAATATTAAATATATTATTTTCATCATAAATAATCATTTATGTTCCTCCAGACACTTTTCAAGCTATTAGACAATATGACAAAGAAGAAATAACATAAATCACAAAAACAATTCAACTTTTTGAAAGTCCATGCCTGTCTTATCAATTTTCTGTTCATTTCACTTATCAGGTAAAGTAATTATTTTTGGTGCATTTTTTTTAACTCAAGCTTTTACTACTCTACTTTTTCTATACTATACAGTTTTATGTAAACCTGTATTTTTTTCCTAGTAGCGTACATTTCCATTAACATTCTGGCAACAGAACGAAAGTTAAATCTCCTTAGTCTTTCCTTTTAGTGTAGTATTGGCTGACTTTATAGGAAGTATTTTCATAGTATAAACCAAACGTGTGAAAAATCTGTTACTCTCTATTGAAGAAATAGGCAGAGGCCGGAAAGGAAACATTTGGCATAATGATTTGTTGGTTGATCAGGGAGATCATGCTCTCCCTGAAAATGTATTTTCTCTGAAAATATTGATATTCTCACAAGAGAAGTGAAACGTCTCTAAAGATAAACGTCTGCTGAAAAATATTCATTGACATATAATCATATACTCCCCAAATTGTTATTGTGGGCTAAAATAATCCAAATGATTGAGAGGCAGTGCTGCTGAATTGATGAGTGTTGGACTCAGTCATGTGACCGGGGATTTCGTTAAGACCTTACCCAACTGATGGTTTAAGGTCAAGGTTAAGAATATCAGCTTCCTTAGCTATCAGTTCAAAAGTTCAGATATCATGTGTAATTGTACTCTAATGTAATTATTACAACTTTTATGACTAATATCAAAACCTCATATTTTAAGTGCATTTAAGAATTTGTAGGCAAAGAGAGAAGAATGTGTTTTAGATTATTTTCTGGTAATGAAAGGATTCCTGATAAAAAAGCTTGTTACACCATCTGCTGGTATTTCTGAGGTTGTTCATAGTTTAATGGTACATTGAATTTTTCCCTCTTATTGACTTGAAAAGCTTTCAAAATGTTTTCTAATCTCCATTTAAAGTAAATATAATGCCAAGGTAGCTGTCATGGTCTAAAAATAACTTAAAATTGTGAGCTCTAATTCATACATTTTTGTAATGTGTTTCTCCAAAGAGGTGCTGACATGTACACCTTTTATATAAGATGTCCAAACTAAATTTAATAATGTAAATCAGTGAAATCTGCACTCTAACAATGTAGTATTTAAAATGGAATCCCTTCCCCATCTCATGACTCCCTCTGGGAAACTGAAGGCTGCAAAATATAGTGGCTTCCATGGCTACAATAATCTTCTCTTCTTTTTATATGCATCCTAACAAGATCTTCCTACACTGACAGTTCATGATGTGTCAACATGTCTGCTTTTGCAAGGATCAGAAACAATATGAAAAATTTTTTGAATGGGATAATTTGATTCAAAGTTATAATAAACAAATGGCAAGCAATAGGATATATTGGAGTCTCTGAGGAAGCCATTTGGTGCAAACCTAATTTGGCCTGACTTTGTTTTTCCAAAAGGACCTGACATGGCCATTGAGTATGCATTGTATGTCTGCTTTAAACATTTTATATGTCCCAAAGATAAGAATGAATGGCCTTAAGATAAAGATACAACTTCTCCCACACTGGTGTTTCCTTAAGGATAGGCATCTCTCTCTAGGCTAGGAACTGATTTATGTGCTCACCTGTGATCACCTAGCTCGAGACAACAGACCCGCCAAACTGCCGTGTTCACCAAGACAGCAGACCTACTACCTGCTGTGTCCATCAATTGCTGTGTTGACAGAGCAGTCTTGTGACTGTTGTGAAAGGGACATTTCAATCATATATGAAACATCCTCTTTGAGGGTATATAACCATTTCTTTGATGCCCTTTCTTCCTTTGGGAAGAAAGGCCCCTGGCCATAGCCCTTAGATTTTGGCTCAGAATAAACTCATCCAAATTTTCATTTATAGATTGGTTATGTATTATTTTTGTTGACATTTCTTGGCATAGTCATGGCAGGATTTCAGAGAAACCCACCAGACCACCTGGAATCTACACTGAACCTGCATTCAGTACCAATAGGGGCCCATTGAGCCCCCTGGATCACTGTATTCTTCAGGGAACACTGGTGAGTTCTCCTGGAACCCAGATCTCCTTATTTTAAGTTGACGGTCCAAGAGTTTGGATGAGCTTGTGAAGGTCTTAAGACTAGGTATCTTAAGGGGGTACCAGTACATACCCTAGGAAAGAGGAACCTAGGAGGAATTTCCTAGGTCTGAGCAGCCTAGAGGAACTTTGGAGTGAATGGAGAAGGCTGACCTTTCTAATTTGGCTTTAAAAATGGAAAGGATTGTGTTTATAAAGTCTGAACAAACCGCTTGATAGAGAAATGAGTGACTGAACATGTTCAACTCTAAAGAAAAGGGACAGTAGCTCCTCCTGGCCTTTACCGAAAGGCATCCTTAGGTGATTGAGGGCCTCAGTAGGAGTGTCAGAGAATCAATCCTCATGATGTGTAGTGCTCCCATGGGGAACTCCACTCTCACTCATGGTAATTAAATACAGGCTCTTCTAGGGATGGACACATAAGGGCTGGTCAACCAGGTGCTCCCAGCACCCATGGCAGTTTTAGACTGCCAGAGGGAGAAGCTGAGGCACATAAGACAGCATTTGCAACCTTTCCATAGAGAGTAACACTTGCAAGCAGCACATTTTCTGATCCATTACACCGTCCTTAGAAGTTGTTCAGACTTTATAACAAAACAAAATTAAAAGAGAAGCAGGAAATAGAGCTTCTGAAACAGCCAGATCAGTTCCTGAATAGGCAGCCTCTCTGAACTCTGGTTGGCTTCATGCTGTGACTGAAATTGCTTAACAAAGGGGATCCCACGCCAGATTGCTAAAGCCAAAAGAAAGAAAAAAAGAAAGAGGGAAAAATTGGGAAAACAAGTCTTTCCACCACAGTCTGCTATGAGAATACCTAACTCAGAAATCTAAGGAAAATCTTTGTTGTATCTGTCTCTTGTTTATGTTTGTCTATCTATGTTACAAATGTGTCGTATTTTAACCTCTGGATGGCACAGTTTCTAAAGAGCTATATTCCATTGACTTAAAGTAAGTGCTTACAAAAAGTTATCCTAATAGAACTAACCCAAATGTCTTTTGAGTTAACATGTTATAGATTAACCTTGGGTCAGTGAAAGTTTAAGTTTGTGTTTGATTGAAAAGACATGTCCTCAAGAGTTGTCAGCATTTGAATATGATGCAGACATGCAGCCTGGATTTACTAGTTAAATAATCTCACATTGTTAGAAATTTCTCAGCAAGATAATTGCTTTAACATGATAGCTAATTTTGTTTAATGTCTCATAAAGTTTTTGCAGGTATTCTAAACATCACTGTTGGGAAAAAATAATTTAGATATAAATGAAATAAGAGTTTATAGATAAACTTTTAGCAATTATAGTTTATGCCATGTGTATTTAAAATAACTTTCAAAATCTCTTAGGTAACTTGAAACTTTGAAGTTTTGCTACATTAATTTAAATGAATGATAAAATTAATCATTTAGATCATTTCCAAATAAGATATTGGACATTAATTATTAAATGTAAGTTTATCTACTTTTGGCTTCTTATTGCAGAGAGGCTGAAAGTATTTGGGTCTTTTACTGTAAAGTGGCATATTTCTAGAAATTATAAAGAGTGTTTAGAATGCTGATACAAAAGACAATTCGTAATTGCTTACCTTTTTAGTGTTTACTAGGGTCTGTTAAAGATTAAAGAGTTCTAATATATGTGATTATAGCTACTAGAAATTAATAAGGATAATGTATTTGTATTCAAGGAAAGTAAGGTGTAAGTTTTCAGTAAAGAAGGTATAAAGAATGGAAATATTTTGTTTGGTTGGTTAAGAAAGATAAATTTGTCCTAAAGTACTAGAAGAAAGAAAAGAAACACATGGGACAAATTCTGAATGTAAAAGAAAGTTATAGAAGGTTTGTGAAAGAGAATTCTGCAAAGAATTTTATATGTGATCAAGCTGGCTAAGATTGAAATGAATCTAATTAAGAAAATGGGTTTTAATATGAAAAAGTAAACTGCTGCAAAAATTAGAATTTGACTTTGTCTCTTAAAAGGATAATTTTCTTAAACTCTTAGTCTGCTCTTGATAAAGAGGTTATAAAAGGTTTTTCCTTCTGAGTATCTTTACCTACAAGACAGAAGATCTATGTTTTGCTAAGATAATTTCCTGTGTGCCAAAAGACAGTGGTCTCTCTAAGGTTTTTGCTGTTTCTGTTGTCACTTTGGTTAAATATTATTATGAAACATTGCTTCAGTGACACTTACTTCATGATGACAAAGTAAGCAACCTCTTGGTCTTGTTTAAATAAGTGTTTTGAAACCTTTTGATATTTTTGACAAGCTTCTCCCTCAAAAAGAATATATATATTCAAGTCCTGAATAAAGACTTTCTTTTGACCTGGATGATGGAAGAGAATTTCTCTGAGGATTTTCAGAGGGCCCCTGGGACTTCTCAAAGAAATTTGTTCTCTCTTCCTATAAGGAGGGATACTAATTAGGTTTGTTTGTTATGCTAAATTACATGGGAAGCATTGTCAAGTAAATGATGATAAACCTTAGGTTGTATTGTGTAGGTAAATATTTTTCACTATTTTAAGCCTGCTACCTTGCTTCCAACATCACAAGGGGAGAAGACCATGACTGCATGCTGTTGTTTAATTTGGTTTACAAATGGGTCTTACTTAAACAATAAACAAGGATGTTATCAAGCTGGATATGCTGTCCAGCGACAAGAATGCCTGCTACTTTCTGTTAACTCTGCTAATCCAGTAAAACATTTTCCTTCTACAGGCTTAAGAAATCACCACAGTAGAAAATATATATATATACATAAAGGTTGCAACAAAAGGGAAAAACAATACTTTGGGAAACTTTCTCCACAGTGGCTCATATATCCTCTACTTGTGCTATATGCCCAAAGTATAATCCAGAGAAGCAACTTCATGACTCACAAGGCCACTTTGCCCTTTCCAAGGGACCCTTTGAGGTATGGCAATTGGACTTTGTCCAAATCCCACCATCTCAAGGATAAATATATCTTGTAATGATCTATATGTTCTCACGTTGTTTTGAGGCTTTTCATTTCAGAAGAGTGATGGCTTTAGGTAAATTATTATTGAAAAAGATAATTCCTGTTTGAGGCATTCCTACTGAGTTACACCGTGACTGGGGAACTCATTGAATCTATTTGTAATGTTTGGCCAATAATGCAGGATTTGCACTGCACTTACCATCCTTGATCCTCAGGATTGGTGGAAAGAACTAACACCACAATCAATACTTAATTGGCAAAGCTTTCAGAAGCATTTACTCTCTCATGGCCAAAACCTCTTATGCTAGTGCTCCTTAATCTTAGATCTACAATTTTTGTAAACATCAGCTTTCTCCTTTTGAAATAATAATAAAGCAGCCTATGCAATTAGATGAAGAAATATATGAACCAAATTTGCTTAAGGGATATATTACATTGTCATGGTCTTATTGAGGTGCTTAAAAGAAATGAAAGATTGGTAGCTGATTCTTTCACAGAGAACTCCCAGAACATAAGGATCATGGACTATAACCTGGAAAAATTTTTATTGAAAGAGACATCAAATAAAAGACTCCTTGCAGTCCTGTTGAAAAGGACCATACCAGGAGGAGAAGAAGATGGCATGTGTTGTAGACAGCTGTCCCAAGACTCCAGACCAGGCCTGTATTCCCAACCTTATATCTCCTCATTTAAACCTTTGTTATGCTTAAACTGTATACATATTTTACAATTTGTTTGGAATACTATCATACTTAAAGGAAGTGATCAATTTCAAACAGACTGGTCTTGAAGGCTAGGCATTTATTGAGTGACTCCTAATGGAACTCAATGGTTATGTTGAACAAATCTTTGGCCTTGGTTACTGCCTGCATGGCTAAAACACTGCACCCTGAGTTTCCTTTAAAAGCAGGCAAGGGGAGTGACGTCAGTGTAATTGCAGAGTGAGCTTGCCTGGGACTCTCTCCCCTTCAACATGCAACAAAAAGAAGCAACCATATTCCAACAGAAAATATTCTAATAGCACAGGAATCCACGGAGAGTCACGCAAGCCAAACGACAGAGGGAAGAGAGACTGGACCCCCCTTGGAGGAGCTGGAACAGGGTAAGAGAGAACTTTACTCCCTCCCCTAAAGACCCAGATCACTGCCACAAAAGGCTCCATGAAGGAAGGAGTAAGGGAGGGGTCGTGCATCCTTGGGATCACCCAGGATTCCCTAGTGCTCTTGAAGCCTAGAGGGAAGCCCTCTAACAAGGTGAAAGCTTTCTTATGGGGTGACCTCATCAAGCCAAGACCCCAGGAGACCAGATAGCAAGAGCTGATTGGAAAATCAAGAACTGTGCACAAAAGAAAGTGCCCCTGCAACCCATGCTGTGTCACACCATCTCAGTTGAAGGTGGAGGGCTCAGAATACATGATTCTCGACCCCCATCCAGGAGTGATAGGATGTAAATGCAACTGAATAATATCACAATGGGAAAAATCCATATTTCCAGCATCAAGCAGTTCATCAAAACTCCAGACCAGAGAGAAAACAAATACCCAGAATTCTGTCCTGAGGACTCAGAAATTAGTAAACTAAATGACAATGAATTCAGAAGAGCTACCATCAAAAACTCAATGAGGTAAAAAGAGAATGAAGAGAAACAATTCAATGAGTTCAGGAGCTACTTCACAAAAGAGACTGAAACTATAAAGAAGAATCAATCAGAAATACTAGAGATGGAAGACATAAGGTAAGAGATAAAACAAAACATGGGTTCCCTGAATGCTCATGTGGACACCATAGGGGAGCAAACCAGCATAATCAAAGATAGACATGTTGAATTGCTCCAGACAGAGGAAGAGAGAGAACCGAGACTACAAAGAAATGAGAAAAGTCTCCGAGAAATATCTGACTTAATGAGGAAATGCAACATAAGAATTATAGGTATCCAAGAAAGTGAAGAGAAGGAGAATGGAGCAGAAAGTGTGCTCAAAGAAATAATAGCAGAGAACTTTCAAAATCTAGGGAATGAGAGAGAAACGTGTGTGGAGGAACTTTTCAGATCTCCTAGATTTGTCAATTTAAAAAGATTTACTGCAAGGCATATAGTAGTAAAACTGGTAAAAGTGAATTGCAAAGAAAGAATATTCAAGGCAGCAAGGCAGAAGAAAATAATCTGCAAAGGAACCCCTATAAGACTTTCAGCATATTTCTCTGCAGTAACCTTACAAGCTAGGAGAGAATGGAATGATATATACAAAACTTTAAAACATAAAAATCCTCAGCCAAGAATACTCTATCCAGCAAAAATATCCTTTAGATATGAGGGAGAAATTAAAACTTTCCAAGACAAACAAAAGCTAAGGGACTTTGTAGCCATGAGACCCCTCCCCTCAAGAAATCCTCAAGAAGGCCCTCATACTTGAAAAAAAAGGGAGAAAGGAGTCACAAAACACAGAGTAAGGAGACAAATAGAGTCAGAATAGGATAGCAAATATACTATACTATACTATACTATAGCATTAGACTAAAGGGAAGGAAAACACCAAAAACAAAGACAATCTTGTCACTTTAACCACAAACTCACAACACAAGTCGGAATGAGACATGAGGATGATAACTTAGGAGGAGAGGAGGAAAGAGACTAAATCAGTTTAGACTAAGGAAATAGGCTATCAGAAAATGGACTATGTTATGCATGAGATTCTGAAGACAAACTTCAGAGTAGTCACTAAACTAAAAAGCAGAACAGTGACACAAAAATTAAATAAGGAAAACACTAAGAAACTCAGCATGAGAAATTGCTGAAAGCAATGGGTAGACCAAAACACACAGGACAAGAAACAAAGGAGATGCAGGAAAACCAGAAAATGAGTGACAGAATGACAGCATTAAGGCCTCATACATCAATAATCACCCTCAATGCAAATAGATTGAACTCTCCACTAAAGAGACACAGAGTGGCAAGATGGATTAAAGAATAAGATCCAACATGTTGTTACCTCCAGGAAACACATCTCAGCTCCAATGAGAAATACAGGCTTAGAGTGAAGAAGTGGAAGATGATACACCAAGCTAATGGCAAACAAAAGAAAGCAGGTGTCATAATAGTTATATCAGACAAAGTAAATTTCAAGATAAGGCAAGAAAAGAGAGACAAAGAGTGTCAATATATCATGATCAAAGGGACACTCCATCAAGAAGAAATAATGCTCATAAATATCTATGCATCCAACAGAGGAGCACCAAAGTTCATAAAGAAACTATTAACAAACTTAAAAGAAGATATCAAAAATAACACAATAATAATAGGGGATCTCAACACCCCACTCACATCACTGGACACGTCATCCAGACAGAAAATCAACAAGGAAATACTGGAATTAAGTGAAAAGATAAAACAGTAGGACACTCATAGATAGAACACTCCATCCAAAAACAGCAGAATACATATTTTTCTCAAGTGCACATGGAAGGTTCTCAAGGATAGATCATATGTTGGGAAACAAGGGAAGCCTCAATAAATTTTAAAAAATTGAAATAATAACAAGCATCTTCTCTGATCGTAATGCTATAAAGCTAGAAATTTATTACAAGAAAAAAACTGAGAAAGGGACAAAGATGTGGAGACTAATCAATATGCTATAGAACAAGCAATGGATCATTGAATAAATCAAGGGAGAAATCAAAAAATATCTGGAGACAAATGAAAATGATAACATGTCATACCAATTCATATGGGATACAGCAACAGCTGTATTAAGAGGGAAATTCATCATAATACAGGCACACCTTAACAAACAAGAAAAATCCCAAATAAGCAATCTCAAATTACACCTATCTTAATTAGAAAAAGAAGAATAAACAAAGCCCAAAGTCAGCAGAAGGAGATAAATAATAAAAATCAGAGCATAAATAAATGCTATTGAAACAGAATGGGCAGTAGAAAGGATCAATGAAATGAAGAGCTGCTTCTTTGAGAAGATAAATAAGATTGACAAACCCTTAGCCAGACTCACAAAGAGAAAAAGAGAGAAAGCTCAAAAAAACAAAATCAGAAATGAAAGAGGAGAAATAATAATAGACTCCACAGAAATGCAACAGATTATAAGAGAATACTACGAAAAACTATATGCCAAGAAAATGGATAACCTAGAGGAAGTGGATAAATTCTTAGACTTTTACAACCTCCCAGAGCTGAATCAAGAAGAAACAGACAATGTGAACAAACCAATCACAAGGAAAGAGATTGAAATAGCAATCAAAAGCATCCCAAAGAATAAAACCCCAGGACCAGATGGTTTTCCTGGAGAATTCAACCAAATTTTCAGAGAGGATTTAATACGTATCTTTTTCAAGCTATTCCAAAAAATTAGGGAGGAAGGAACACTTCCTAACACATTCTACGAGGCCAACATCATTCTGATACCAAAGCCTGACAAGGACAGCACTCAAAAGAACTACAGGCTAATATTGCTGATGAACACAGACGCAAAAATTCTCAACAAGATTTTGGCAACCCGAATTCAGCAATACATCAAAAGGACCAGTCATCATGATCAGGTGGGATTCATACCAGGTACACAGTGATGGTTCAACATCCACAAATCAATCGTGATACACCACATCAACAAATTGAGGAATAAAAACCACATGATTATCTCAATAAACGCAGAGAAAGCATTTGACAAGACCTGACAATGATTTATGATAAAAACTCAACAAAATGGGGATAGAAGGAAATTGCCTCAACATAATAAAGGCCATATATGACAAACCCACAGCCAACATCATACTCAATGGGCAAAAGTTGAGCACCATACCCCAGAGAACAAGAAGGAGACAAGGATGCCCTCTATCACCACTCTTATTCAACATAGAGCTGGAGGTTTTGGCTAGAGCAATTAGGCAAGAGAAAGGAATAAAGTAAATCCAAATAGGGAGTGAAGAAGTGAAACTCTCACTGTTTGCAGACGACATGAACTTATATATAGAAAACCCCAAAGAATTCTTTGGTAAACTATTAGAAATAATCAACAACTACAGCAAATTTGCTGGTTATAAAATCAAGGTACATAAATCAGTAGCATTTCTATACTCTAATAATGAACTTACAGAAAGAGAACTCAAGAACACAACACCATTCACCATCACAACTAAAAGGGTAAAATACCTTGGGGTGAATTTAACTAAGGAACTGAAAGACCTATATAACGAAAACTACAAGACTTTCCTGAAAAAAATTAATGATGACATAAAGAGATGGAAAGACATTCCATGCACATGGATTGCAGGAAGAAAACATAGGTAAAATGTCCATACTTCCTAAAGCAATCTACAGATTCAACACAATCTCAATGACATTCTTTACAGCACTACAACAAAGAATCCTAAAATTCATATGTGGCAAGAAAAGATCCTGAATTGCTAAAGCATTCCTGAGAAAAAAGAACAAAGCTGGAGGCATCATAATCCCTAAATTTAAAACATACTACAAAGCTACAGTAATCAAAATAGTATGGTACTGGTACAAATACAGGTGCACAGATCAGTGGAACAGAATTGAAAGACCAGAAATAAAACCACAAGTCTATGGACAGCTAATCTGCAACAAAGGAGCTGAGGGCATACAATGGAGAAAAGAAAGTCTCTTCTACAAATGGTGCTGGGAAAACTGGACAGCCACATGTAAAAGAACGAAAACTGACCATTCTTTTTCACATTTACAAAAATAAACTCAAAATGGTTCAAAGACTTAAAGGTAAGACCTGAAACCATAAGGCTTATAGAAGAAAATATAGACATTACAATCTTTGAGATCAGTATTAAAAGGGTCTTTTCAGATACCATGTCTTCTCAGACAAGGGAAACAATAGAAAGAATAAACAAATGGGACTTCGTCAGACTAAAGAGCTTCTTCAAGACAAAGGAAAACAGGATTGATACAAAAAACAACCCACCAATTGGGAAAAAAATATTTGCAAGTCATATATCCAAGAAAGGGTTAATCTCCATACTAGATAAAGAACTTGCACAAATCAACAACCAAAAATAAAACAACCTGATGAAAAAATGGGCAGGGGACATGAACAGACATTTCACCAATGTGAAAGGAGATATATGGCTGCCAATAGACACATGAAAAGATGCTCATCATCACTGATCATCAGGGAAATGCAAATCAAAACTACACTAAGATGTCACCTTACACCCATTAGAATGGCAAAAATCACCAAAAAGTAACAAATCTTGGAGAGGTTGTGGAGAAAAAGGAACCCTCATACACTGCTGATGGGAATGCAAACTGGTGCAGCCACTATAGAAAACAGTATGGAGATTTCTCAAAAAATTAAAACTAGAACTACCATATGACCCAGCCATGCCACTACTGGGTATCTATCCAAAGAACTTGAAATCAGTAATTCCAAAAGTCCCATGCACCCCTATGTTCATTGCAGCATTATTCACAATAGCTGAGATATGGAAGCAACCTAAGTGCCCATCAACAGATGATTGGATAAAGAAGATATGGTGTATATATATAAAATAGAATACTACACAGCCATAAAAAAATGATAAAATCGTCCCATTCACAACAACATGGATGGATCTTGAGGGTATTATGTCAAGTGAAATAAGCCAGATAGAGAAAGACAATCTCCGTATGATTTCAGTCATATGTGGAAGTTAAACATGTAGATATAGACAACAGATTAGCGGCTACCAAAGGAAAGTGGGGGTGGGAGGTGGGCACAAAGTGTGAAGTGGTGCACCTGCAACATGACTGACAAACAATAGTGTACAACTGAAATTTCACAAGGTTGTAAACTATCATAATCTCAATAAAATGTTTTTAAAAAACCAGGCAGCGGGTCAGGCTGAGTTAAAATCTATTGCCAATCTCCCTCTCTTCAAGCCTAGATGGGCTTGTTCACTGTCCACTGGTATGGCCACCAAGCAGCTATATTTTCTCCTTCTTTGTGGCTAAAAGATGTAATTATTATATTTGGAAGGTCTGACTAAATTTACTCAACGAGGCCTTAATGATAGTCAAGCAGGAATAACCTTATTTAAATACTGAAAAGTCTTTAATAGAAAAGGCTGTCTTCCAAAAGAGAATGGCTTTAAATATTCTTACTGCATCCCAAGGTGATGCATAGACAACATCAGACTGAATGCTGTGATTTTATACGTGATGAATCTTCCAATGTGTCATCTCTGCTAAAACACATAAAAGAACAGGTGAATCAATGCCTTATGTGATCCTACACCCGGTTTGATTTGTTTGGTTGGCTCCGTTCTGTTATTGGTTCTCTTTTATTTTTTTTGATCTGGATTGTGATTCCTATTCCTATTACTTCTTGGAATTCTTGTACTAGTCATAATATTCAAACTAATTGCTTTCTTTACTCAGTCTTGTAAGACTAACATACAAACTAGAGTACTGATTGCTTAACAGCTTGAGATGGTCAATCTATCTTATAACCCTGGACAAATTTCCTTTTCTGATAAAGACTGTACCTAAGAACTCATTTTAAACTAATGTTTTCAAACATGTTAAATTATCATTGTTAAATATGTTAACTTATCATGTACCTGTTCTATGATCATATGCAATGTAAACATGAAGAGTCATATAAAAGCACACATACAATGTTTGTATGACAATCTAAAATTTATTGAAAGTTATATAACATATGAAATTCTTCCTCTGTTAATATATATACCTCTATGCTTATACATACCTCTATGCTTGTCCACTATTTCCCCACAACATGGACAACTGGGCCAATAAATGAGATAAAAGCCTAGTGTTGAGAGACATGATGGACCCAGGGCAGGTATCAACCACTCTGGTGCTGAGGGACAATATTTTGATCATCAATGCTTTCTATCAAAAGATTGTAGATCAGGGCCACCTCGGTGATGCAGTGGTTAAGTGTGCATGTTCTGCTTCTCAGCGGCCTGACATTCGCCACTTCGGATCCTGGGTGTGGACATGGCACCACTTGGCACACCATGCTGTGGTAGGTGTCCCACATATAAAGTAGAGGAAGATGGGCATGGATATTAGCTCAGGGCCAGTCTTCCTCAGCAAAAAGAGGAGGATTGGCAGTAGTTAGATCAGGGCTAAGCTTCCTCAAATAAAGAAAAAAAAGATTATTGATCAAAGGGGAAAATGACAAATAGAAATGGCAAGCAATAGGATATATTGCAGTATATGAGGAAGCCATTTGGTGTAAACCTAATTCGGCCTGACTTTGTTTTTTCCGATAGGGCCTGATGTGGCTATTGAGCAAGCATTGAATATCTGCTTTAAACATCTCCTATGGCAAGAACAAAGGCCCTTAACATAAAGGTGCAACTTCCCCCACATTGGCATTTCCTTAAGGACAGGAATCTCTCCTTAGGCTAGGAACTGATTGATGTGCTCACCTGTGACCACCTAGCTCGAGACAACAGACCTTTGACCTTGCTGTGTCCACTGAGACAGCAGACCTACTACTTGCTGTGTCCATCAATCACTGTGCTGACAGGGCAGTATTGTGACTATTGTAAAAAGGACATTTCAATCATATGTGAAACACCCTCTTTGAGGGTATATAATCACTCTGTACACCCCACTTCTTTGGTGCCCTTTCTTCCTTCTGGAAGAAAGGTCCTGAGCCATGGTCCTCACATTTTAGCTCAGAATAAATTCACCCAAATTTTCATTTATAAATTGGTTATGGATTATTTTAATCAACAAAAAGAAGTTTTAGTAGATTTCTCAAAGGAATAAATAAAGGAATTTTTTAATGGAAGTGTTATTAAAGTGTCATGTGGGGGACTGTAATCAGCCACCACAAGATATGTCTCTTTGGCATGAGGATTATTTTGGCTGGTGACTTTTAAAAACTGCACACAGGAAAGAAATTCTGAAAAGTAGAATTTACTTACCATTTGTTAAGAGACATTTACATTTGTAAAGGAAATCTCCATCTGTAAAGGTGTCTCATTCTCTGTACCAAGAAGAAGGGGGGATTACCTTCTCTTTAGAAACCTTCATCAATGTGGAAGACAAGGAGTAAAGTCTGCTTAATAACCTGACTCTTGTTCACTGTACTTGTCCGATAATCTCCCATAACTGACCCCCCCACCTCCAACATCCTACTCTGTCTAGCTGAGGGTGGTATTTAAGATGAGAACTTCCACCATTTTGGTAAGTTGCTCAGTTTGCTGAGCCTCTCCCGTGTATACATGTTATAAAGCTTTGTTTAATTTTCTCCTGTTATTCTGTCTCATGTGAATTAAATTTGTTTTCCAGCCAGAAGGACCCAGAGTGGGTAGAGAAAATGTCTTCCTCCCCTACAGTTACAAAGTTTTCAAAATTAACTATATCTTTCATCAATATATAGATACATTTGAAAATTTCCTAATTAAGTTTCTCAATAGGGTGGGATATGTGTCTCTAAGAGTAAACAAAAAGATAATATAATTTTAATTACTTTTTATGGTTCCAGTGTTTTATAAATTCTCAATTGTGTTCTTCTATCATCCTCACATAAGGCAGACTTGCATAAATTGCTATAGAAAAGTCTCTAGTTTAGATGTGTTATAGATTACATTTGGTGAATGAGAAAAATCTCACATCAAAATGAGTAAGAGAGGCTGAGACATAATCTTGCCATAAAACCAACCCTGGTGAAGAGACCCACAGTTGAGAGAGAACTCACAACCCTGAGCTTCTCCCTGGGAAACAAAGGGTTTGAACCCACATCTCACACCACAAATTTTAAGACCTGCAACTGAAAGGCAAGCCCTCAAAACATCTCAATTTAGAAGCCAATATGTCTTATGCCCATGAGACCACAAGGCTATAGTAATCTGAGAAAGAGTTCTTAAAGGACTCACACAGACTCACCTGCCCCAGGGCCCAGCACAGAGGCAGCTGACTGAAAAGCACCCTGTCTTTCTGTTAAAGAGGGCTATTTGCTTATCTTCATAGTTGCAGCCTGAAGGGGTAGCCTTCTAAATAAACAATTGAAGAGCTAACTATAATTCTTGCCAGAGAACTTAGAGTACAGGTGCTATCTTTGTGCTCTCCTGCTGCCTTGTACCAGGTTGCCCGTATTTCCCCAAAAGGACTTTATTTACATCTGGTGCCCTGGTTTTTGTGGCTGACATCCAGGGGACACTACTTAGGCTCTAGGGGCCAATGAGGCTTACGTTCACATGTCCCATGGACTATGACAAAATGAAGAAAGAGTTCTTAACCAGCCACGCCCCAAGGGCACAGCTCAAAGACAAAATGAAATGCACACTCAGTTTTCTGTGAAAGAGGGCTATTACTATTGTCTTCATAGCTGTGGCATGAGGGTCAAGCTTCTAATAAAACACACATCTAAGGGATGACCACAATCTTCTCCAGAGACTCGGGAGGTACATGGGAGCCATCTTCATACTCTCCCTCTACCCTGTCCCAGGTTATCAGTGTCCTTGAGAAAGGAACTTGTGTACATGTCTGGTGCCCCAGCTTTTGTGGCTGCAGCCCAGAGGACATATCCTTTGATAGCCTGGCTCTGGTAGCCAGAAGGGCTTGTGTTCATGGGTTAAACAGAACAGTAGCAAACAAAGAAATAATTCTTAGCTGACTGTCACCCCACTGCTCAGTGTAAATGGTGCAGACAGAAAGTCCATCCCCCAGTCTCTCCCTGAAAGAAGTATATTTGCATTCTTTAAAAGCTGCTGCATGAGGATCTGGCTTCCAATCAGCCTGATTCTAGTTGCTGACTGATATCCTCCCCTTTGGAACACAAATAGGTCTTTGCACACCATCAACTACTGGGAGTCACTAAGAACAAAGTAGGCTGCTTGGATAATCACAAAGGCTTGAGAGACAACCAAGATATAGGGCAGAGTTGAACAATGAGTTTCATCTCCTATGCAAGGCTACTCTTTCAAGACTAGGAGAGGTGGCTGTTTTATCTAATGCATAGAAACAGACATACAGAGTCAAAAAGAAAAGAAGAAACAAAGGCATATGTTCCACACAAAGAATAAGATAAAACCTCAGAAAAAGACTTTAATGAAACAGAGATATATTCTTTACCTAATGAGTTCAAAATAATGGTCATAAAGATGTTCACTGAGCTCAAGACAACAATGGATGAATGATGTAAAAATTTCGATGAGATAGAAATTATATGAAAGTACCAAATAGAAGTCAAAGAGGTGAAGTATACAATAACTGCACTGAAAAATAGAATAGAATGGTTCAACAGCAGAGTACATCAAGCAGAAGAAAGAATCAGTGAACTCAAAGACAGGGAATATAACTAATTCAATCAGAGCGGCAAAAAGAGAAAAGAATGAAAAAGTGTGAAGATAGCTTGAGGGACTTATGGGACAACACCAAGTGGATCAATATTCACGTTATAGGGACCACAGTAGGAGAAGAGAGAGAGAATGGGCAGAAAACTTTTTGAAGAAATAATGGCTGAAATCTTCCCTTACCTAGGGAAGGAAACAAACATCAAGATCCAAGAAGCCCAGAGTTCCAAATAAGACAAACCCAAAGAGAGTGACATAAAGACATATTGTAATTGAATTGTCAAAGAAAACATTAAGAGCAGCAAGAGAAAAACAATTTGTAATGTATAGGGAATCCCCATAAAAATATCAGTATAGTTTTCAGCATAAAATTTGCAGGCAACAATGGAGTGCCCTGATATATTCAAAATGCTGAAAGAAAAAAACCCTGCCAACCAGGAAAATTCTACCTGGAAAATCTGTCCTTGAGAATTGAAGGAAAGATAAAGAGTTTTCCAGACAAAAAACCTTAAGAAATTCATCACCACTATACTGGCCATGCAAGAAATGTTAAAGGAACTTCTTCAGCTAAAATGAAAAGACACTAATTAGTAACAGGAAAACATATGAAAGTATAAATCTCATGGGTAAATATGAGTATATAGCAAAATTCAGAATAACCTAATGTTGTAAAGCTGGTGGGTTAACCACAATAAAGCACCCAAGACATTAGCACCTAAATATATAAAGCAACTATTAACAGACCTAAAGGGAGAAATATGCAGCAATACAATAAGAGAAGGGGACTTTAAACCAGATTTTCATCAATGGAAAAATCATCAGGATGGAAAATCAACAAGAAACATAGGCCTTAAATAACACGTTAGACCAGATGGACTTAACAGACATGTACAGAACATTTCATCCAAAAGAAACCAAATACACATTCTTCTCAAATGCACACGGTACATTCTCCACAATAGATCATATGTTAGACCTCAAGACAATTTTTAATAAATTTAAGAAGTTTGAAAACATATCAAGAATTTTATCCAACCATAATGGTATGAAACTAGAAATCAATAATAGAGGAAAAATAAAAACTTGTGGAAATAGAACAGCATGCTACTGAACAACCAATGGGTCAAAGAAGAAATCAAAAGAGAAAACAAAAAATACTGTGAGACAAATGAAAATGGAAATACAACAAACCAAACATAGGAGATGCAGCAAAACAATTTAAGAGGGAAGTTCATAGCAATACATTCCTACATTAAGAAACAAAGTCTCAAATAAACCACCTAACTTTTCATCTCAAGGAACTAACAAAAGAAGAACAAAATAAGCCCAAAGCCAATAGAAGGAAGGAAGGAACAAAGACCAGGAGAGAAATATATGAAATAGAGACTTAGGAGACGATAGAAGAGATTTAAGGAAGTAAGAGCTGATTTTTTGAAAAGACAAACAAAATGAGAAACCTTTAGCTACACTCACCTAGGAAAAAAACAGAGAAGACTCAAATAAAATTGAAATAAAAGAGGAGACATTACAACTAATACCACAGAAACCAAAGGATTATACGAGCCTACTCTGAAAAATTAGATGCCAAAACATCGAACAACTTAGAAGAAATGGATAAATGCCTAGAAACATACAGCCTACCAAGACTGAATTGTGAAGAAATAGAGAATCTCGACAGACCATTTACTAGTAAAGAGATTGAATCAGTCATCAAAACTTTTCAAAAGCAAATTCAATGGATTAAAGACATGAAGGTAAGACATGAAACCATAAAACTCCTAGAAGAAAATATATGCAGTACAATCTTGGACGTTAGTTTTAGAAGGATCTTTTCAAATATCATGTCTACTCTGGCAAGGAAAACAAAAGAAAAAATAAACAAATGGGACTTCATTTGACTAAAGAGCTTCTGCAAGGCAAAGGAAACCAGGAATAAAATGAAAAAGACAACCCATCAAGTGGGAGAAAATATTTGCAAATCATATGTCCTGCAAGGAGTTATTCTCCAAAATACATAGAGAACTCACACAACTCAACAACAAAAAAAACAAACAAGCTGATCAAAAAATGGGCAGGGGAGATGAACAGACATTTTTCCCAAAAAAGATAAACAGATGATCAATAGGCACATGAAAAGATATTCAACATCATTAATCCTCAGCTAAATGCAAATCAAAACTACAATGAGATATCACCTTACAAATGTTAGAATGGCTATAATCACCAAGATAAAAAATAACAAATGCTGGAGAGGATGTAGAGAAAAAGTAACCCTCATACACTGTTAGTGGGAACGCAAACTGGTGCAGCCACTATGGAAAACAGTATGGAGACTTCTCCAAAAATTAAAAATAGAAATATTATATGACCCAGCTATCCCTCTACTGAGTATTTATCAAAAGAATTTGAAATCAACAATTCAAAGAGACTTATGCACCCCTATGTTCACTGCATTATTCACAATAGCCAAGACGTGGAAGCATCTGAAGTGCCCATCAGCTAATGAATGAATAAAGAAGACATGGTATATACATACAATGGAATGCTACTCAGCCATAAAAAAGGACAAAATTGTCTCATTTGCAACAACATGGATGGACCTTCCAGGTATTATTTTAAGTGAAATAAACCAGAGAGAGAAAGACAAATAATGTATAATTTCAATCATATGTGGAAGATAAACACATGGGCAAAGAGAATAGTTTAGTGGGTACCAGAGGGGAAGGGGTTTGGGGGGTGGACATAAGAGGTAAAGGGGCATGCATATATGGTGATTGAGAAATAATAATGTGCAACTGAATCTTCACAATGTTATAAACTCTTATGATCTCAGCAAAATAACTAAAATAAAAAGTCAAGGACCAAGTGTCTTTATTGGTGAATTCTACCAAATATTTTTTAAAAAGAGTTAATACCAATGCTATCCAAATTCTTCCAAAATAGAAGAGGAGGTAACTTCCAAACTATTTTATGAGGTCAGCATTTCCCTGATACTCAAACCACACAAGGACTCAATAAGAAAAGAAAATTACAGACCAATATCCCTGTATGATGAAAATAGATGCAAAAATCCTCAGCAAAATATTAGCAAACCAAATCCAACAGTTGATTGAAAGGATCATACACCATGACCAATTGGGACTTATTGCATGGATGCAAGGATGGTTCAACATCCACAAATCAATCAATATGATACATTACATTAACAAAACAAAGTATAAAAATCATAAGATTATCTGAATAAATGCAGAAAAAGCATTTGACAAATTCAACATCGAGTTATGACAAAAAAATTTCAACTAAGTGGATATGGAGGGAACGCACCTCAACACAATAAAAGCTGTATATGACAGGTGCATGGTTAACATTATACTCAGTGGTGAAAGCTGAAACCTTTCCTCTAAGATCAGGAACAGGACAAGGATGCCCACTCTTGCCACTTTTATTCAATATAGTATTTGAAATCCTAGCCAGAGCAATTAAGCAAGAAAAAGAAATAAAATCCATCCAAATTGGAAGGGAAGAAGTAAAACTGTCATTTTGCAGATGACATGATATTCTATGTAGAAGACACTAGAGATGCCACAAAAATGGTTAGAACTAATGAATTCAGTAAACTTGCAGGAGACAAAATCAATACACAAAATTCAGTTGTGTTTCTATATTAAATAACAAACTATCAGAGAGAAGTTAAGAAAACAATCCCATTTACAATTGCATCGAGAATAATAAAATGCCTAGGAATAAATTTAACGAAGGAGGTGAAAGAATTGTGCACTGAAAACTATAACATTGGTGAAAGAAATTCAACAAGAAACAAATAATTTGAAAGATATTCTAAGCTCATGGATTGGAAGAATTAATATTGTTAAAATATCCATACTGCCCAAGGCAACCTATAGTTCAATGAAATCTCTATCAAATCTCCAATGGATATTGTTCTCAGGAATAGAACAAACAATCCTAAAACTAATATGAAACCACAAGAGAACCTGCATAGCCAAAGCAATCTTGAGAAAGAAGAACAAAGCTGGAGACACCAGGCTTCCTGATTTCAAACTATATTACAAAGCTATAGTACTCAAAACAGTGTGATACTGGCAGAAAAACATATAGATCAATGGAACAGAATAGGGATCCCAGAAATAAACACATGAATAGTTATTCAATTGATTAATGACAAAGGAGTCAAGAATATACAATAGGGAAAGGATAGACTCTTCAACAAATGGTGTTGAGAAAACTGAATAGCCACATGCAAAAGAATGAAACTGAACCACTGTATTACATCATAAACAAAAATCAACTCAAAATGGATTAAGGACTAAAACATAAGAGCTAAAACTACAAAATTCCTAGAAGAAAACATATGCAGTAAGCTCCTTGAGATAAGGTCTTGAAGATAATTTTTTGGATTTGACAAGAAAAACAAAGGCAATAAGAGCAAAAATAAATAAATGGGAGTGTATCAAGCTTAAAAGCTTCTTCAGAGCAAGAAAACAAACCCACCAACAAAATGAAAAGGCAATCTACTGAATAGCAGAAAATACTTGCAAATCATATATCTGATAAGGGGTTAATATCCAAAATATATAATGAATTCATAGAACACAATAGTAAAAAAAGAATAATCTGATTAATAAATGGGCAATCTTAATGGGTTTATTTTCCAAAGAAGATGTACACAATGACCAATAGGCAGATTTATGAAAAAGTGTTCAACATCATTAATCTTCAGGGAAATGCAAGTTTAAACCACCATGAAATATCACCTCACACCTATTAGAATGACTATAATAAAAAAGACAAGTGATGGGGCTTGCCAAGTGAGGAAGTGGTTAAGTTAGCACACTCCCCTTCAGTGGCCTGGAATTCAGGGGTTTGGATCCCACGCAGGACCTAGAACCACTCATCAAGCCACAGTGTGGTAGCATCCCACATAAAAAATAGAGGAAGATTGGCACAGATGTTAGCTCAGGGCCAATCTTCCACACACACACAAAGAGTAGAGTGTTTGCATGAAATGGAAGTTGTTTCTATCAGTATAAAACAGACTGTTATATCTATTATTGTTTTATATTAGTTATTTATATTATTTGCTTTATATTGTTTATATTACATTATTGTTTTATATTATTTTATTTGTTTATTATATTATTTTATGTAAGTCTCATGGTATCTGCAAAGCAAAAACCTAGAGTAGATTCACAAAATAAAAAGAGAAGGGACTCAGAGCCTACCACTGTGGAAAATCACTAATTCACAAAGGTAGGCAACAAGAGAGGTAAAAAGGAACAATGGAACTTTTTCAATGGAAAATTGAACAATGAAAAGCCAGAAAGTAAGTAAAAAGAAGCCACAAGTAAGTCATGACATATCAATAATTACTCTAAATATAAATTGATTGAATTCTCCAATCAAAAGGCACAGAGTGGTTGGGTGGATTCAAAAACAAGACCCAACTATGTGCTGCCAAGAAGATTCCCACTTCAGCCCTAAGAACACACATAGGCTCAAAGTGAAGATAAGGAAAACGATAGTCCACGCAAGTGAAAATCAAAAGAGAGCAGGGCTGGCTACACTTATCCCAAACAAAAGGACTTTAAGCCAATGTCTGTAACAAGAGAAAAAAAAGTCATTATATAATGATAAACAGGTTAACTCACCAAAAGATGTAATAATTACAACATCATAGCACCTAAATGTATTAAGCAAATCCAACAGATCTGAAGGGAGAAACAGACATCAATATAATAACAATAGGGGACTTCAATACCCTACTTTCAACAATGGATAAATCATCAATAGTCTCAGAGATATTTGGAACCCTCCTTCACAAATGAAGATTAACTTTCTAATGTAGTTTCCAATACATATTAAAAATACACTTGTTTCCAACTCTCTTGGGACATAGAAATCAACTAATATAGAGATATTTCAAATCTGAATTTCTCAAACCGAGCCAATCATTAAAATATCTGAGGTACTTATTAAAAATACAGATTCTGAGGTTCCACATTCCAGACCTTGAGATGAGAGGCCTAAGAATCACTACATTTAACAATGCTCCAGGAAGTTCTGTTGTAAGTTGAGGTGAGAAAGACAGGACTCTGTGAAAAACATGAAAACCTAAGAAGATAAATTGATGATAATTATTTCAGGAAGCATTGTACATATTAATCAAATTTTACATTATTGGGTAGCAACCAAAGACCCAAGTTAAATGCTATATATTTTTAAGAACTGCAAACGCTTGTCTATCTTTTAAAAAATGATTTTACCAAAAATCAATTGTCTTTAGTAACATGTAAGTGTAGCCCCAGGGCTGTGTAATTTTTGTGATCAAAGAGAATTTTAAAATAATAGCAAATACTCATTGAGTCTTTTGTTGCTCTTCTGAATGATTTTTATACATTAAAAATCCTATAAGAACTGAATAAAATAGGCACTATTATTGTCTCAACTTTACAGATGAGAATATTAAGGTTTTAAATTACTTCTCCAGCCACATAACCTCTATGGCATAGGCACAGGATTCCAACCCAAAACTTATTCCAGCGCTTGTGATCTTACACCCTACAATATACCGCCTCTCAGAAGAGGCCATATAATAATTGTGTTCAAAACTAAACCAAACATTCTTAGATATAAAACTTTTGTAACAGATGTATTTTTTTAAAGGCTTTAGTTTTCAGAGCAGTTTCAGGTTCATAGCAAAATTAAGAGGAAGGTAAAGAAACTCCCCATATACCCTCCCACTCTTGCATAGCTTCCCCCATTATCAACATCCCTCACCACAGCGATACAATTGTTACAATTGATAAACCTACACTGACACATCATAATCACTGAAAATTCATAGTTTACATTATCATTCACTCTCGGTGTTGCCCATTCCATGGGTTTGGACAAATGTATAAGGACTGTATCATCATTATAGTATCATAAAGAGTATTTCCATTGTTCTAAAAATTCTCTTTGCTCACATTTTTATCCCTCCTCTTATCCCCAACCACTAGCAACCACTGGTTTATTTACTGACTCTATAGCTTGGCCTTTTCCAGAATGTCATATAGTTGTAGTCAAATACTAGGTAGCGTTTTCAGATTGGCTTCTTTCACTTAGTAACGTGTATTTAAGGTTCCCTGTTGTCTTTTCACGGCTTGATAGCTCATTTCTTTTTAGCACTGAATAATATTCCATTTCTCTGTATGTATCACATTCACCTGCTGAAGGACATCTTAGTTGCTTCCAGGTTTTGGCAACTATGAATAAAACTGCTATAAACATCTGGGTGCAGATTTTATGTAGACATATGTTTTCAACTTCTTTGGGTAAATACCAAGGAGCACATTTTCTGGATCGTATGGTCAGAGTACATTTAGTTTTGCAGGAAACTGCCAGATTGTCTTCCAAAGTGCCATTTTGCATTCCCACCAGCAATGAATGAGAGTTTCTGTTGCTCCATGACCTTGCCAACATTCAGTGTTCTGGACTTTGGATATTCCAATAGGTGTCTAATGGTATCTCGTTTGTTGATTTACTTTGCGTTTCCCTGATGACGTATGACGTGGAGCATCTTTTCAGATGCTTAATTAGCACCTGTATATCTTCTTTGGTGAGGTGTCTGATAAAATCTTTGGCCCACTTTTTACTTGGGTTGTTTGTTTTTTTTTTCTGGTTGAGTTTTAGGAGTTCTTTACATATTTTTGATAACAGTCTTTTATGAATGTGTCTTTTGCAAATATTTTCCCCCAGTCTGTGGCTTGTCTTCTCATTCTTTTGGCATTGTCTTTTCACAGAGCAGAAGTTTTAAATTTAGATCAAGTCTGGCTTATCAATTTGTTCTTTCATGGATCATGCCTTTGGTGTTGTATCTAAAAAGTCATTGTCATAACAAAGGTCATCTAGGTTTTCTCCTATGTTATCTTCTAGAAGTTTTATAGTTTCTTATTTCACATTTAGGTCTATTATCCATTTTGAGTTACTTTTTGTGAGGGGTGTAAGGTCTGTGTCTAGATGCAATTTTTTGCTTGTGGATACCCAGTTGTTCCAGCACCATTTGTTAAAAAGACTATCTTTGCTTCATTATATTGTCTTTGCCCCCTTGTCAAAGATCAGTTGACTACATTTATGTGTTTATTTTTTGTGTACCACAATTGATTTATGGTGATCTAAACAGTTAAGACTGAATTGTTGAATCTCCTAGTGAGCCTGGTCATCAAGTGTCAAATGCAATTTTTTTAAGAATTATTATGGAAAATATGAGGCACTAAGCTTATGTCAATCAAAACAATGAGCTTTCAAATACTATATTTGGTATTGAAAACACAGTAACTTTGACATATTGTACACTTCTCAAATATAAAGCAAATATTTATTTATTTATGTTGAGTAATTTTATTGGGATTATAATGGTTTATAATATTGTGTAATTTTGGGTGTACATTATTGTTTAGCAATTCCTGAATACACTTCATCGTGCTCACCTCTAATAGTCTAATTTTTATCCATCACCATACATATGTGCCCCTTTGTCCCTTTAACCCACCCCCAACCCCCTTCCCCTCTGGTAACCACTAATCTGTTCTCTTTACTCATATATTTGTTATATTCCAAATATGAGTGAAATCATGCAGTATTTTCTGTCTCTGGCTTATTTTGCTTAACATCCAGTTGTTGCAAATGGGACAATTTTGTCCTTTTTATGGCTGAGTAGTATTCCATTGTATATATGTACTGCATCTTCTTTATCCATTCATCTGTAGAAGGGCACTTGGGTTGTTTCCACATCCTGGCTATTGTGAATTGTAAATCAAATATTTAAATGGAATTTTATTTTAAAAACCTGTAAAAATATTAGAATACTGAAATGGAGAAAAATTGGTCTGAGAGAAGTTTACAATGTGGTCTTCATTCTCCCAGGCAAGTGAAAAGTATAATGACTATAATAACTACTAGAACATTCTCAGCCTGTATTTCCTATGTAAAGGAACACTTTGGATAACTAGTGCTAGAAAAATAGGGAGACTGATTTATATAGCTGGCTTTGCTAGTACGTAACATTACCTCTCAGACCTGTAAGAGACAGGAATTAGAGGCACTGTCATTCAGAAGAATGAGAACAACTTCTTATACTTACATGGATTCTGAGAATTACACAAGGTTCATTTTTGGAGCACAATTTTCCTATGGAAAACATGAAAAATATTTTTTAGTAGAACAAAGCTCAATATCCTATTTGAATAATTTTAAAAGGGGACACATCCACACAATGAGATGAGAAAATCTAACAATATCTATGGAGCAAGAGTTTGTAGTTACCCTTGACTGCTAACGTCTTCTCTTGGTTTTGCTGGATAGTGCTTTTATTACTCAGCTAATCTGAGTAGGATCCACATAAATTTTGTGTTTGTTCTGATGTATTGATGCTGGGCCTGGGGAAAATGAAATTAATTACCTTGGCTTCAAGATAATGAGTTGAATGATGACAATTAAAAGAAATTTTCCAGGACAGAAATTTCTAAATTTAGGTGTGTGTCATAGGGTCAGACTAAATGCACCAGGTAAAACCAGTGGTATTATGATTTTGGAGAGGATCAAGATTAGGAAAGGATGGCAAATGTTGCATTGGGAGAAATGTCTTATGTAAACCCTGATTGAAATATGCCTCTTTGAGCAGCTATGCAAACACTCAAATCTTAGCTTCCATGATTCTTCAAGCATCAACTCAATTGTTAAATCTCCCCAGATTACGGGATCTTGACTAGACCTTTGCCCTTTATTTTTAATCCATTCTCCAAATTACCACAATAACTATAATGAAGTCTAGATACTATCATATTTTCTAATTTAATTGTCTTTACTCCCTCCCTCTCTCACTTCCTTCCATCTTTTATTTTTTTTCATTCATTTCTTTTTGAGTGTTAGCTTAGGAAGTTTCTATTACCGTGTCTTAAAGCTCACCAATTCTTTCCTGAATCATGTACAGTCTTCTGAAGGACCCATCAAATAGTTTACATCCCTCTCCTTATATTACCACCTGCTCCTTCATATTGTCTACTTTTTCCGTTAGAAATCTTAGAACGTTGATCATGATTATTTTAATTCCCTGTCTAATAATTCTAAAATCTGTATCATATCTGAATATGGTTTTGATGCTGGTTTGGCCTCTCCAGACTGTGTATATGTTTGCCTTTTAGTGTGCCTTATAATATTTTATTGGAAACCAGACATGATGTATTAGTTAACAGGAATTGAGCTAAGTCAAATTTTCATGTGAGGTTTGGGCTGTGTTTAATGTTTGCTGTAGCTGAAGATGCCAGAGGCTTCAAATTTTTCTAATGTCCTTGTTTTTTCTCCCCTCACGTCTTTTTTTTTGTCACTTCTTTCAATTTTTTTTTTACTGCAGTAACATTGGATTATAACATTATATAGTTTTCAAATGTACATCGAAAAATATTTTGAATTCTGTGTAGATTACATCATGTTCACCACCCGAAAACTAATAATAGTCCATCACCACTTATGTGAGTCTATTCACCCCTTTTGACCTACCCCCAACCCTCTTCCCCTATGGTAACCATCAATCCAATCTCTGTTGTTATGTGTTTGTTTATGTTTTTATCTTTTAGTTATGAGCGAGGTCATACAGTTCTTGACTTTCTCTCTCTGACTTATTTCACTTAGTATATTAGCCTCATGGTCCATCCACATTGTAACAAATGGCCGGATTTCATCATTTCTTATGGCTGAGTAGTGTTGCATTGTATATAAATACCACATCTTCTTTATCCATTCGTCCCTTGATGGGCAGCTAGGTTGCTTCCAAGTCTTGACTATTGTGAATTATTCTGCAATGAACATAGGGGTGCATGTGTCTTTATGCATTTGTGTTTTCAAGTTCTTTGGTTAAATACCCAGCAGTAGAACAGCTGGATCATATGGTAGATCTATTCTAATTTTCTGAGGAAACTCCATACTGCTTTCCATAGTGGCTGCACCAGTTTGCATTCCCACCTGCAGTGTACGAGGGTTCCCTTCTCTCCACATCCTCTCCAACACTTGTTTCCTGTCTTGTTAATTACAGCCATCCTGACAAGAGTGTGCTGATATCTCATTGTAGTTTTGATTTGCATTTCCCTGATAGCTAGTGATGTTGAGCATCTTTCCATATGCCTGTTGGCCATCCATATATCTTTTTCAGAGAAATCTCTGTTCAGATCCTTGGCCCATTTTTTAATTGGGTTGTTGGGTGTTTTGTTGTTGAGATGTATGAGTTCTTTGTAGATTATGGATATTGACCCCTTTTCTGATATATGGTTTGCAAATATCTTCTCCCAATTGTTAGGTTGTCTTTTCATTTTGTTGTTGGTTTCCTTTGCTGTGCAGAAGCTTTTTAGTTTGATGTATTCCCATTTGTTCATTTTTTCTTTTGTTTCCCTTACCCAGTCAGACATGGTACTTGAAAATATGCTGCTAAGACTCATGTCAAAGAGCATACTGCCTATGTCTTCTTCTAGAATTTTCATGGTTTTGAGTCTTACCTTCAAGTCTTTAATACATTTTGAGTTGATTTTTGTGCATGGTGTAAGGTAATGGTCTACTTTCATTCTTTTGCATGTGGCTGTCCAGTTTTCCTAACACTATTTATTGAAGAGACTCTCCTGTCTCCATTGTATGCTCTTGGTTCCCTTGTCAAATATTAGCTGTCCATAAATGTGTGGGTTTATTTCCGGGCTTCTGACTCTCTTCCATTGATTTGTGTGTCTGTTTTTGTGCCAGTATCATGCTGTTTTGGTTACCATGGCTTTGTAGTATATTTTGAAATCAGGGAGTGTGATGCCTCCAGCTTTGTTCTTTTTTCTCAGGAATACTTTGGCTATTCAGGGTCTCTTTTTGTTCCATATAAATTTTCGGATTCCTTGTTCTATTTCTGTGAAAAATGTTGTTGGAACTTTGAAAGGAATTACATTCAATTTATAGATTGCTTTCGGAAGTACGGACATTTTAACGATGCTAATTCTTCCAATCCAAGAGCACGGAATGTCTTTCCATTTGTTTGTGCCTTCTTTGATTTCTTTCAAAAATGTTTTATAGTTTTCGGTGTACAGATCTTTCACCTCTTTGGTTAAGTTTATTCCTAGGTATTTTATTTATTTTGTTGCAATTGTAAATGGGATTGTAGTCTTAATTTCTATTTCTTCTACTTTGTTGTTAGTATACAGAAACACAACCATCTTTTGTATGATGATTTTGTATCCTGTGACTTGACTGTATTCCTTTATTATTTCTAAAAGTTTTTGGTGGATTATTATGGTTTTCTATATATAAAATCATGTCATCTGCAAACAGTGACAGTTTCCTCCTTATTTTCCAATATGGAGCCCTTTTATTTCGTTTTCTTGCCTGATTGCTCTGGCGAGGACTTCCAATACTACGTTAAATAAGAGTGGTGACAGTGGGCATCTTTGTGTGCTTCCTCTTCTTGGAGGGATACCTTTCAGTTTTTCTCCATTGAGTATGATATTTGCTGTGGGTTTGTCATATATGGTCTTTATTCTGTTGAGGTATTTTCCTTCTCTACCCATTAGATTTAGAGCTTTTATCATAAATGGATGCTGTATCTTGTCAAATGCTTTCTCTGCATCTATTGAGATGATTGTGTGGTTTTTATTCTTCATTTTAATAACGTGATGCATGACGCTGATAGATTTGTGGATGTTGAACCATCCCTGCATCCCTGGAATGAAACCCACTTGATCACGATGTATGGTCTTTTTAATGTATTCTTGTATTCAATTTGCTTGTATTTTGTTGAGGATTTCTGTGTCAATGTTCATCAATGATGTTGGCCTGTAATTTTCTTTTTTTTTTCTTGTCCTTGTCTGGTTTTAGTATCAGGATAATGTTGGCTTCATAGAATGAGTTAGAAAGCCTCCTCTCCTCTTCACTTTTTTGGAAGAGTTTGAGAAGGATATGTATTAAGTCTTCTTTGAATGTTTGGTAGGATTCACCAGGGAAGCCATCTGGTCCTGGACTTTTATTTTTTTGGAGGTTTTTGATTTCTGTTTCTATCTCCTTACTGGTGATTGGTCTATTCAAATTCTCTACTTCTTCTTGGTCCAGTTTTGGAAGGTTGTATACTTCTAAGAATTTATCCCTTTCTCTAGATTATCCAATTTATTGGTGTATAGGTTTTCATAGTATCCTCTGATTATCTTTTGTATTTCTTAGATGTCTGTTGTAATTTCTCCTGTTACCTTTCTCATATTATCTATTTGAGCCTTCTCTCTTTGTTCCTGGTGAGTCTAGCTAATGGTTTGTCAATTTCGTTTATCTTTTCAAAGAACCAGCTCTTGGTTTCATTAATTATTTCTACTGTTTTTTAGTCTCTATTTTGTTTACTTCTGCTCTGATTTTCATCATTTCCTTCCTTCTATTGATTTTGGGCTTTGTTTGTTCTTCTTTGTTCTATACCTTTAGATGTACTGTTAGATTGTTTATTTGGTAGTTTTCTTCTTTGTTGAGGTTGGCCTGAATTGCTGTAAACTTCCCTCTTAGAACCGCTTTTGCTGTGTCCCATAAATTTTGGTATTTTTTATTTTCATTTTGATTTTTCCCCAGAAATTTTTTATTTCTCCTTTGATTTCCTTATTGACCCTATCATTGTTCAGTAGCATTTTGTTTAATCTCCACATTTTTGTGGCTTTTCTTATTTTCTTCCTGTAGCTGATTTCTAGTTTCATATCTTTGTGGTGAGAAAATATGCATGGTATTATTTAGATCCTCTTAAATTTTTTGAGACTTGTTTTGTAGCCTAATATGTGATCAATCCTGGAGAAAATTCCACGTGCATTTGAAAAGAATGTGTATTCTGTGGTTTTTGGATGGAAGGTTCTATATATATCTACTAAGTCCATCTGGTCAAATGTGTCATTTAAGGCCAGTGTTTCCTTATTGATCTTCTGTTTGGATAATCTATCCATTGGTGTAAGTGGAGTGTTAAAGTCCCCTACTATTATTCTGTTACTGTCTGTTTCTTCTTTTATGCCTATTAATAATTGCTTTATATATTTGGGTGCTGCTATGTTGAGTGCATAGATATTTACAAATGTTATATCTTCTTGTTGGATTGTTCTCTTTATCATTATGTAGTGCCCTTTTTTGTTTCTTCTTACAGTTTTTGTTTTAAAGTCTATTTCGTCTGATATAAGTATTGCTACGCCCACTTTCATTTCTTTGCCATTTGCATGGAATATCTTTTTCGATTCTTTCACTTTCAGTTTATGAGTGTCTTTAGATCTGAAGTGTGTCTCTCATATGCAGCATATTTGTAGGTCTTGTGTTTTTATCTGCTTGGCCACCCTATGGCTTTTGATTGGAGAATTTAGTCCATGGTCATTTAAAGTAGCTAGTGATAAATATGTCTTTATTGCCATTTTGTTACTTTTTTTCTGGATGTTTTAGTAGTTCTTCTCTGTTCCTTTCTTTTTCTCTTGTTCTCTTCCCTTGTGTTTTGAGGGCTTTCTTTAGTAATATGTTTGATTTCTTCTGTCTCACTTATTTGCTTATTTCTTATAGTTTTCTTGTTTGTGATTACCATGACGATCCTACATAATATTCTATGTATATAATACTCTATATTGAGTTTATAGATTGTTTAACTTGACCTCTCTCTTACAGCTCTAGTTTTTCACTCCCTTCCTCCCACATTTTATGTTTTTGAAATAATATCTAATCTCTTGTTTTCTCTGTGTCTATCCATTACTCTTTTATCGTTGAAATAGGTAGTTTTAGTAGTTTTGTCTTTTAACATTCGTATTAACTTCACAGGTGGTTGGTCTGCTAACTGTACTACAGTTTTACCTTTACCAGTGATTTTATTGCCTGGTTTTTGGGGTTTTTTTAAATTAATTTTTTATCTGTATTTGTGGTCATCACTTTCCCACTTAAATAAATCCCTTCAGCATTTCTTGTAGAACTGGTTTCTTGATGATAAACTCCTTTAGTTTTTGCTTGTCTGGGAAGCTGTTTATCTCTCCTTCCATTCTGAATGACAACCTCGATGGGTAGAATATTCTTGGCTGTAGGTTTTTTTCCTTGTAGCACTTTAAATATGTCATGCCATTCTCTTCTTGCCTGTAAGGTTTTGGCTGAGAAGTTTGCTGATAGCCTTACAGGCTTTCTTTTCTATGTCACTTGTTGCCTTTCTCTTGCCGCTTTTAGGATTCTCTTTTTGTCTTTAATTTTGGACATAATGTGTCTTGGTGTGGAACTCTTTGGGCTTCTCTTGCTTGGAACTCTCTGTCTGTCCTGTATTTGCATGTCTGTTTCCTTCCTCCATTAGGAAAATTTTCAGCTCTTATGTCTTCAAATAAATTTTCTGCCCCTTTGTCTCTCTCTTCTCCTTCTGGGACACCTATAATACAAAGCTTAGCATGCTTAATATTGTCCCAGAGTTCCCTTAGACTGTTCTCATTCTGCCTAATTCTTTTTTTCTTTTTTCTGTTCAGCTTGGGTGATTTCCTCTGCTCTTTCACCTAGCTTGCTAATCTGTTCTTCCATATCATCTACTCTGCTATTGAGTCCCTCTAGTGAATTTTTCATTTCCAGTATTGTATTCTTCATTTCTGATTGGTTCTTTTTTATATTTTCCACTTCTTTGCTAATGAACTCATTGTGTTCATCCAGTCTTCTCTCAATATCTGTGAACATTCTTATGAGTTTTTGTTTGAACTCTTTGTCAGGTAGGTTACTAATTTCTTTCTCATTTAGTCCTTTTTCTGAGTTTTTGTCCTGTTCCCTTGCTTGGAATGTATTCCTTTGTCCTCTTGTTATGCGTCTTCCTCTGTGCTTATGTCCATGTATTAGATGAGTTGGCTAAGTCTCCTGATCTTGGAGATGTGGCTTTATGTAAGAGATCTCTTTTGAGGTCCAGTAGTCTGCTTCCTTCTCATCACCAGTCCAGATGATCCAGGAGTGACCTTTTTGTGGGCTACATCCTTCCTTCTGCTGTGTCAGCGTTTCTCTTAATGCAGGTACCCAGGGAGTCTAGTCTTCCCTTCCCTGGCCAGCTGTTTGTAAATTTGGTTTGGGGAGCCTCATCACCATTGACTACAAGGTCTAACAGCACACTTCTATTGTGGTTTTCCTGTTCATTGAGTAGGTACCCAGTGTAGCTGTTTGCTAGGCTCAGGGGCTTATAGTTGCTATAGGCCTCAGGCCTACAAGGCTGTTGTCCATTCTCTTAGGAGTGTAGCTGAGTGGGGCTGGCCATATGCGTGGGAGCACTCAATTATTTCAGGCTTTGGAAGGTGGGGCTGATGCTTTTATGACTATTTGTGAAGCACAGGTCTTCTGCCACTGATAAGCCTCACCCCCAACAGGACCACACACTCCATCAACACAGTCCTGGTCCATGCACACTTCCAACCCTCCTTGAGTATACCCTGATGCCCCACTGCAGAGGCTCCCACCTCTCTACAAATGCCCCCCACAGTTCACCTGGTCCTCACATAGGTCTTGCCCCACAGAGGTGGACACGCTTGCCTGTAGAGGATCAAGGCCCTCAGTGACTGCAGGCCGACAGTTAGCCTGACGGCTTTCTATTGGGCAGGGCTGGTCCTTATGGTGGGCTGACTGCCCTGGCTGAACTAGATTAAATCTGTGCTCTAGTGGGTGTGGCAGACCCCTGGGCTAACAGGCTAGGGGAAGAACTTCAATGGTGTCTGCCAGGGTTTGTGTCAGCATGCTTAGACTAGGTCACAACAATGGCTGCCACTAATGTCTCATTCTCTGGAGAGGTCTCTTCTCTCACTGAGATGCACCAAGAGCCTACCAGGTTAGTCTCTTTTCACCAAAGGACTATCAGCCTCCTCTCTGGTGATTTTAGTTTGCTGACATGGATGAGTTTGTGCATGTGTGCTTTAAGACCAAGGTCTTTTCAGCTTTTGTCCAATAGCTTTTCTGGGGGTACCCTCACTGTAGTTAATAGCCAGAAAAGCCAAACAGTAAGACCCTCGTCTCAGTTGTCCTGAGTCTGAAGGATGCTTATAGCAGTATTGGCCCCCACTCCAGACCTCACTCCTCCAGGGAGGGCTGCGTACCTTAGGGTGGCTTCTGTCTAGCTGGCTGAGATACTCCACTCTTCCTAAGGTGGCTTTTTTTCTCTCCAGAAGGAATTTCTCCCTCCTCTGGCTTAGTCAGGAGTGCTCCTTTTTGTGGGGGTTCTTTTTATCCAGTTTCCAGTTTTATTTCCAGGGTAATTTTCCCCAAAATAGTTGTAACCTGGTTGTGTTCATTGGAGGAGCTGAGTTCAGAGTCTGCCTATACTGCCATCGTGACAAGATCTCTTCCTTGATGTCTTTGAGCTTCCCTCAGAAGTCCTCCTCAGATAGATTCTTAATCTTGCAGCTCTCTCAGTTGTAATCTGTCATTATACTGGAGCCCTATTCAATATAGTGGTATAATGCAGAGGAAGGGAAATGTTATATAATCTTATGATTAAATCTCAGTCTTTTAGTGGGGCTGTTTGCCTGGGCTGTGACCTTCACAAGGTTCTTCAGCTTTTTTTCACCTATTTAAGCGAGACAGGATGTTAGAAGGGACTAGAGTCAGGCAAATGTGTTTTTCCCCCCAGGTAGCATAAAACCTTGGTACAGTATTTCACCTTAGAGAGTAGAATTTTTTATGGAGAATGCTTTAGGTGTATTTCATAAATATTAATCTCCCCTCCTCCCCTGCCAGAGCCACAGAGGATCTTTCTCGGCTCTTTGTTGTGAGAACCCAAGGTGGGTTTTCTGAAGGCAACCTTCACAGTAATGTGGTCTCTCCCTTAGACTGTGGTCGTTAAAACTATGTCACTTTCATGCTTGTCAATCTCAGCCTCCAGCAATTCATCAAAATTACCCTTTAAGTGTTCCAACTAGTTTGTGGCTCCAGGGACTTTCATTCCAGGTTGGCAGACCTCAGCTATGACTTTCTGGATTCACCTTTCTCCCCAGATTTAAGGGTCATGGTTTGTGCTGAGACCTCAGTTCTGTGATAGATCCAAGAAGAGTCACTTATTTTCAGTCTGTTTCACTGTTTCTTATTGTAAGGACAGAAATGAGAACTTCCATACTCTTTAGATGTTGGAACTAAAACTGGAGTCGCCACCTATTTTTTAGTGTATGTTTCTATCAACTTGTCTCAGTCTTTTTTTTTTTAAGATTTTTATTTCTTTTCCTTTTTATCCCCAAAGCCCCCCAGTACATTGTTGTATATTCTTCATTGTGGACCTTCTAGTTGTGGCATGTGGGATGCTGCCTCAGCATGGCTTGATGAGTGGTGCCATGTCCACGCCCAGGATTCGAACCAATGAAACACTGGGCCACCTGCAGCAGAGTGCACAAACTTAACCACTCGGCCATGGGGCCAGCCCCTCAGTCTTTTTTTTGTTTGTTTTAAAAAATAGATTTTACTTTTTGTTCTTCTTTCTAAAGCTCCCCAGTACATAGTTGTATATTTTAGTTCTGGGTCCTTCTAGTTGTGTCATGTGGGATGTCACCTCAGCATTGCTTGATGAGTGGTGCTAGGTCCACACCCAGGATCTGAGACGCCAAAACCCTGGGCTGCCAAAGTGGAACACACAAACTTAACCACTTGGCCCCAACTTGTCTCAGTCATGACAGGTTGCATTCATGCTCTATGGTGCTATCAGGAATCTGTCTCTGTTAGACAGATTGGCCCCTGACTTCTCTCTCTTGTGTCATAGCCCCGGAGAAACTGTTATTGAACAAGGTAGAGGACATGGAAAGTTATTGCATTAACGTTTGTATTATTTAAGTAAATAGTTAATAAATTGTTTTTATGTGATATTTTTAAGAAAAAAATGATTATCCAACAACTCTGGCAAGATTTCAAATGCAATTATTTTGAAGGTAAGTAAAAGGGATTCAAGTGTATACAGAATTTAAAACCATTGGAAAAAAGAGTAAGAAGATTTTCCCAAAAGTTCACAATATCTGAAATTCAAAGCAAAAGAGTTTGTACTCTGACATTGAGTTCCAGTACAAGAGATTATGCATTTGTATATGCATGTGTATTTTTAAAACTCTTATTAAGATTTTAATTTGCTGTCAAGGTCAACTTGCCATACAAAGAACTATTTTATGATTCATTTGTGAAGTGTAACTGTGACAGCTATTAATTTAATTTGGGCTTTTATGCATTAGTATTCAAAACTGAGAGAAGTTTTGTTTTATTTGCATAATGAATGAAACATTTTGTGTGTTCTCTCTTTTGATGATAACAATGAGTTGGTGGATTTAATGGATCTATAGTTAACCACAAATATGGATCAGGAATGGAAGCTGTCTCCAAGATGTCTTCCTGTCCTTTAAATGTATGCTTGAACAGCACACTGTCCTAAGAAGCAGAGGCTGTAATATTTACCCTGCAAACTGACCACAAACTGAAATAGTCATTTCTAGCTTATTAGTTGAGTATCAACGAGTGTTTCAAATCACTTTTCCACAGCAGACCTTGTATCTTGGCCTTAGGCCTCAGGTCAACATTAGATTGGTAAACGTTAACTAGTGGTTTACCTTTTCTTCCCATAAATGCATGTGGCCGTCAGTAGCATGACAGCCAAATTCAGAATTAGCCAGAAGTTTTCAGAGTTGAAATAAGTCCATAGGAACTATGGAAAGGAGGGAAGAACTGCAGATGTGGGTGGGTCCATTTGCTTTGACTTGACCATGAGTGGTGCTCTGTGAGTTTCAACTCATCCTACTGAAATCATGAGGCACCAGGTACCACAACAAGGTGGGCTCTTCCAAATCTACATCTTCAGTGCTAACTCCTCCCCTTGACTGAGCACATTATCACTATTATGCACTAGTATTACTATTGCTCTTTACCACACGTCTACAGAAACCTCTGGGTAACACAGAATGCACTAGCTATTCCCAATAGTTAGTATTTCCTCTTTTCCTTTTTCTTTTTTACCTCCTGTATATAATCTACCACCATGGTAAGCAAAATCTCTTATGGCCTTCTTTTCATTCCATTAGAGCACTGCAAAGTCCCTCATGAGCTCTTAATGGCAGCAACAATAGTGCTGGAGAGTTTTCCTTCTGATGTTTCCACCCATTCCCTTCCCATCTCCTCTCAATGTAAGTCTATGGAGCCAAACCACAGACACACACTCACATTCTCTCCCACACACTCTTTTACTATTAACTACAGTTTTTATTATTGAGAGTTTATTATGTGCCAAGTATCCCATAAGCTTCAAGAATTTTTTATTCTAGGCAAGCCCAGCTACTCTTATGAGGTCTCTTTTCTGAAATACTAGCATTATTAGCTGTGCAATAAATTTAACATTTAGATTACGTTTAATACTATTAGTACATGTACATAAGTTCTTCCTCCTCAACTAAACTGCAATTCTTTTAAAGTTAATGATTGTGTCTTACCATACATGATAGACCCATAATAAATAGTGGATGATAATTTGAAAAGCTGTGACAGAATATTTCTAAAATTTGAAAAAAGAACAAATTAAATACATATAAGAAAGTACATAATATTTTGCACATTACAGGGGCTAGTCAAAAAACAATATTTCTCTTTAACTTATCTCAAATTTCTTATACCTATCTGCATCTATTGATAGCAGTAAGAATCTTGCTATTAAAGGATAGCTTGATAATTTCTTATTTAACTTGGTTGTTTTCAGTTAAATGACAAATTCAGGATTTAAATCTAGGTGATTGGAAAGTTCAGACTCCATGGAGGACCACTCTTCTTTCTCTTTTGTTCTTTCCCTAACCCCTTCCCTGACCACGAAGAGAATGTTCACATACTATCACGGGATCATTGCTATGTTTAGGTATCCACAAAATATGTTCTAATAATCTTCCAAAGCAAGATTTACTAGGGACTGCCTGTCCAACAATATTTCTGGGAGGCAGTGGAGAGGGGAATAGCTCTCCCTAAACACATTATCTTCTCAAAAGTATCTTTAGGCAATCATGGTTATGTCTACAATGAAAATATGTTATAGAAAATATTGTGGAAGCAAGCCCCTAAGACTGAACATACCAAAATGTGACATCTTGTTTGTGTGCTCACTCAACAAGCAAAACTATTTTACCTGTCCAGCTCTATCCCTGGCTCACTGTCTCTGCTGTTAGAATCCAGTCACACCTGGGATTACTCCAAGTTCAGCTTGACATTTCTGTTTCTGAGACTAGACAGACTTCCACACAGGCATTCTGGCATGTAGCAAAGAGGAAAGTCAAGCATTTAAAGAAACCCAGTCATGTCATTTTACATGAAACTGAGATGCTAAATGTCACATATGCTTAGTTTGCAGTAGTTAGAAGACATTGCCCTAAGTAGTTTTTTGAGGGAATATTTGGCCTTAAAGACATCAGAGATGATCATGTCAGAGATCCAATTCTCTATGAATAAAGATATTGAGGACCAGATTTCTAGAGAAGTGGAAAAAGATATTTTGGAAACAGCTATCTTCTTCCTATTTGAGTTGGTTTCTTCCTGAGGAAGCCATGTAAGAGAAATAAAGAGCATCCAGTAAGAATTACCCAGAGGGGCTGGCTCAGTGGTACAGGGGTTAAGTTCACATGTTCTACTTCATCTACCTGAAGCTTGCTGGTTCAGATCCTGGGTGTGCACCTATGCACCGCTTTTCAAGCCATGCTCTGGCAGGCATCCCGCATATAAAGTAGAGGAAGATAGGCACAGATGTTACCTCAGGGCCAGTCTTCTTCAGCAAAAAAAGAGGAGGATGGGCGGCAGATGTTAGTTCAGGGCTAGTTTTTCTCAAAAACAAAAACAAAGAATTATCCAGAGAATACCAGAAATCACTGGATATATCTGACTGATTGGTAGGTGTCTCAGTCCAAAATTATGAGAATCTTATCTGGCATCATTTAATCTTTTGTGACAAAGCCAGTAGTTCATGCAAGTGGGTCCAGAAGATGACCTGTACATAATGCTTTACCAAAAATTATCTTCCAGCTCTGATTTTGAGACATAGTTCTTGGATCAAACTTACATGCTTTGATTCTTTCTTCCCTGGTGAGGTTTTTTTTCAAGACTGCTCATCTACCCTTCATGTAAATGGATCCCTGGAAGGTCACTTCACCAGTTCTTCATCCCAAAGTGCTGACACTGATAATCTTTTTTAGACCCAAGCTGAAATCCTTGTTACACACTTTGACAAAAATATCTGGAATACAAGAATTTAGTTAGGAAAGCTTTATTGCTCATACGGTTTTCAAACTGGGGAGACACAGCCTCCAAAACAAATTGAAAGTGCACTCCAGAGAGGATGTGGGAGGGTGGAGCTTATAAAGGCAAAAACCTAAGACCACAGGGGTTGTTTTGAAAGCCCTCTGATTCATTGGTTCCCCCATGGATACTGCTGTTCTAAAATCAGCTGTATCAGGCTTCTGGCCATCTTTCAGTAAGGAACTTTCCATTTCAGATACAAGTTTCAGGTCTTCTGAGAACAGAGTACATGAATGCACCTCCGTCCTGGCGTGGCCTCTTGACTCTGTTTTGTTGTAGGTCCTCATTAGCCACACAGAGACCATTTTGTCTTTTTCTTTTAGGGATCCTCTATCTTTTGTTTTAATTCCACACACAGGAAGGCTGTTCTATGTCTATTATTGGCCATTTGTCTATACTTATACTTCACAAGCGGTTAAAGACATATCTCATGGAATGCCTTTTGGAAATTTATCTTATTTTTTAGAAGTATCTAGACCATATCAATGGAGCCGAAATTTAATTTCTCCTTTCAAGTGGATAAATGCATGTACTATATTTTACAGCAGTGTGTACATTTAAAAATGTAACTGAGAAGAGAAACATAGCTGAAAAATTAATTTTCCACTTTTTTTCTTATTTCTCATTGAAATGGACTCTACAAATATTGGTTACAAAGGAAATGCTTACTATAATTAGAAATAAGTAGAGAAGTAGCTTCGGAAAAGTAATCATATTTATGTAGACCTTGCCTAGACTTGAAAAAACATGTATGTTTAATGGTTATGATTTTAAAATAAAATTATCTACATCATTTTGAGCTTAAAGCACAGATAACACTAACAAAATGTGTTCTCCTCCATCAGTTTTCTGATAGCTCTCTCTTTTTCTTTAATGTCTTCTTGCATATAACATTGGAATTCCATAAGGATAATATTCTATTTTATGTATATTATTTATATTTTTAGATCTTCCAGCGTCCCAGTGGGTACGATTAGATATTGTAATCTAACCATTGTTCATACTATTGTGTGAGACCACAGGCTACAGCATTAGAGATTTCCTTCTGATATTTCTTAGAGGAATGACAGTGGGCAATTTATTTAATATTTTTGAGCCTCAATCTATTCACTTTTAAAATAGGAATAGTATTATTTATCTCATAAGTTGGTAGTGAGGATTAAATGAGATAATATAGGTAAAGCATAAATTATAGTGTCTTGAAGTACTAAGTGCTAGTTAATTAGCTATGTTGGCCATTATTATTTTAATATCTAATCTAAATTAACATGTCATGAGGTACCACTGGTAGGTCAACCCCCTTCAGATCTTCTGCAGCTATTTTTTAGTTGCACAAGAATGAGTTCTTCAGGTTTTTCTGGTCCTGTATTCTGTCTCACCCTTGCCTCCACTGTTTATGGCTCATAAGGGACCAGAGATCTCCTCCCGTGCCTTTCAATACCAAAGGACACTTGTATGTGTTTACACAGGCATGGGCAATCCTTCCTTAATGCCACAGGACCGTAAAGTTTAGGAGCAATGAGAGGAAACACAAGGCATAAAATATAGAAGCCTTCAGAGTCTTCAGTCACAACTTGGAGCTCTTTCTGGCCTGGCTCTTACTCCCAGCTGCCTTCCAGGGGAAACAGGGGAATCAGTGTCTCCAACAGAACCTCTATTTAGTGCCCTGCATATCATAGATGTATATCAAAGGTATTTGCTTGAAAACTAAGCTTTTTAATGTTCGCTTCAATTTTAAAGCTTTCCCCCAATAACCAGGCCACAACTGACAACTGTCCCCACATACTTCTTTTACAGCAATATGAATTTTTTGAAATTATTTTAATTTGTAACTTTGAATATGACACATCTTCTAAATTAATGATAGTGAAGGTCCCATGGATAAGGATCCAAGTCTCATAAATTTTAGTATTCTGGAACTTTGCAGAATTCAGCATGTCTGGCCCATTTTTTAGCCAGATTGTTTGTTTGTTTTCTATTGAGTTGTATGAGTTCTTTACATATCTTGGATATTAATCCCATATCATGTACATTATTTGCAAATATTTTCTCCCATTTGATAGGTTGCTTTTTCATCTTTTTGATGGTTTCCTTTGATGTACAGAAGCTTTTTAGTTTGAGGAGGTCCAACTTGTTTATTTCTGCTTTTGTTGCCTATGCTTTTGGTGTCAAATCCAAAAAAATCATCGCTAAGACTGATGTCAAGTTGCTAACTGCCTGTGTTTTCTTCTAGGAGTTTTATGGTTTTCAGGTCTTACGTTCAAGTCTTCAAGCCATTTTGAGTTGATATTTGTATATGATGAAATACAGTGGTACAGTTTCATTCTTTTGCATGTGGCTGTCCAGATTTTCCAACATCATTTATTAAAGGGACTGTCCTTTCCCCATTGTATATTCTCTGCTTATTTGTTGTACATTAATTGACCATATATGTGTGGGTTTATTTCTGGGCACTCTATCCTGTTCCATTGATCTGTGCTTCTGTTTTTATGGTAATACCATACTGTTTTGATTACAATAGCTTTGTAATATAGCTTGAAATCAGAGAGCATGATGTTTCCAGTTTTGTTCTTTTTCTCAAGATTGTTTTGATTATTTGAAGTCTTTTGTGGTTTCATACAAACTGTAAGATTCTTTGTTCTATTTCTGTAAATTATGCCATTGGAATTTTAATGGCAAATGCAATGAATCTGTAAATTGCTTTGGGTAGTATTGACATTTTAACGATATTACTTCTTCTAATCCATGAGCATGGAATGTTTTTCAATTTATGTTGTGCCAGTCTCTGTCCATCAATAGTGATGCTATCAGCTAGAAATGCCTGTGGGCACTCAACTGGCTGGACTGGGTTTGCCTTTTGGAACCAATGTTGTAACTGGACGATGTTGTGGTTCTATTATGATTTCAAGATGCAATAACCATCAGAAAACTGTGAAAGGACAAGGTTTATTACTCACAAGTTCTGAAGGTACAATGCACACCTGAGGCCACACAGTGAGGTCACTGGTAGAGAGAGAGAGTGCAGGCCTGGAGTTCTACTTTTATTGGGGTCGGGGGTGGGAGCCCTTGCTTTTTCAGGTTCACTCTTTATAAGTGAATTTAAAACAGAAGAGCAAGAATTAAAGCATGGAAAGAAAAGATTAAAAAACGAAAGCCCAAAAGGTCAGTTATCTAAATCAAACAAAGATATTTAAACAAAGGAACTTCAAGGTTGGTGGCCTGGCTCTTTATCTAGCTGTGCAGCTGGGAATGTCTTTATTAAGATAGTCATTTTTGAAGTGGATATCTTGGCAATGAAAGCTTAAGTCAGTCACTTACATTACAAAAAAACAAAAATCAACTATCAGGCCTTACACTACATCATTTATTTGTTGTCTTCAATTTCTTTCATCTGTATCTTTTAGTTATCAGTGTATAGGTTTTTCACCTCTTTTGTCAAGTTTAGTTTTAGCTATTTTATTTGTTTTGATGCTATTGTAAATGAGTTGCTTTCTTAATTGCCTGTCTGATAATTTGCTGTTAGTGTATAGAAATTCAACGGATTTTTGTATATTGATTTTGTATGCTGCAATTTTACTGAATGTGTTTATTAGTTCTAACAGTTTTTTGGTGGAGTCTTTAGGGTTTTCTATATGTCATCTGCAAATAGTGATAATTGTAATTCTTCCTTTCCAATTTGAATACCTTTACTTTCTTTTTCCTACCTAATTTCTATGGCTAGAACTTCCAGTACTATTTTCAGTACTGCTCATTGAAACCACAAACACAAGCCGTGGTGGCCACCAGAGCCAGGCTATAAAGGATTGTGTCCTCTGTGTGGCAGTCACAAAAGCCGGGGCACCACATGTGCACCACATTTTTATAAAAGTTATATTCATAATTTCCAAAGCCTGGAAGCACTTAAGATGTCCTTCAGCAGGTAAATGGATAGACAAACTGTGATACATACAGAGAAATGGAATACCATTCAGTGCTAAAAGGAAATTAGCTATCAAACCATGAAAAGACACTGAGGAAGCTTAAGTGCATCTTACTAAGTGAAAAGACTATTTACTGTATGATTGCAACTATATGACATCCTGGAAAAGGCAAAACTATGGACATAGAAAAACGATCAGTGGTTGCCAAGGATGAGGGGCAGAGATAAGAAATAAATAAGCATGTCACAGTACAATTAGGGCAGTGACTGACAAATGAAAATTGCAAGCAATAGGCTATATTGGAGGATATGAGGAAGCCATTTGGTGTAAACCTAATTCGGCCTGACTTTGTTTTTCCGAAAGGGCCTGACTGTGGCTGTTGAGCACACATTGTACATCTGCTTTAAAACATTTCCTATGGCAAGAACAAAGGCCCTTGAGATAAAGGTGTAACTTCCCTCCCCCTCACAACATTGGCATTTCCTTAAGGATTAAGCATCTTTCCTTAGGCTAGGAACTGATTGCTGCTAACCTGTGACCACCCAACTCGAGACAATAGACTTGCTTCCTGCTGCGCCCGTGAGATAAGAGACCCTCTACGTGCTGTGTCCATCAATCGCTGTGCCTACAGAGCAGTCTTGAGACTATTGTAAAAGGGACATTTCAATCATATGTGAAAGATCCTGTTTGGGGGTATATAACCACTCTGTATACCTCACTTCTTCAGTGCCCTTTCTTCCTTCATGAAGAAAGGCCCCGGGCCATGGTCCACAGATTTTAGCTCAGAATAAACTCACCCAAATTTTCATTTATAGATTGGTTATGGATTATTTTCGTTGACATGACAATACACTGCATGATCTTATAATGATGGAAGTAAGTCATCATACATTTCTCCAAATACATAGGATGTGTGAGAGCAAAAGTGAACCATAATATAAACTATGAATTTTAGATGAAATGATGTGTCAATATAGTTTTATCAATTGTAACAAATGTACCACTCAGGTGATTGATGTTGACAATGGGGGAGGCCGTGCATGGTGGGGGCAGGGATTATCTGGGAAATCTCTTATCTTCCTCTCAATTTTGTTGTAAAAGTAAAACTCACCTAAAAAACACATTTTTTTAAAAAAGGTATTAAAATCATAAAATACTTAGAGATTTAACAAAATTATGGAAGATATCTATGCTGAAAAATGTAATATAAAATTGAGAGAAATTAAAGAAAATCTGAATAAATAGAAAGAAATGCCTTAAGAATGGTATCAATAAGATGCCATTTCTCTCCAAATTCCTCTGTAAATTAAATGCAAACCCAATCCATATCCTGGCAAATACTCCTTTTGTAGAAACTGACGAGTTGATTCTAAATTTGTATGAATATTCAGAGGACCTAGAATAGCAGAAATAATTCAAAATCAAAATAAAATTTGAGGACTTTATATTTTTTTCAAGACTTACTTTAAGACTGTTCAGAGTGGTGTAAATTTAAAACTATAGATTAATGAGACAGAAAAAAATCCAGAAAAATATTCACATGGATATGGTCAATTGATTTTTTGTTTAAATGACACAAATATATTTCAATGAGAAGAGAAAAGATTTTCAACAATTGATACCCTAACACCTACATACCCACATGAAAAGCAATTGCCTTTACCCTCTACCTCACACTCTTCATTAATTTCATTTGAAATGGATCATAGCTGTAATTGTATTAGCTAAAACTGTAACACTTCTTAAAGAAAACATAGGGCATAAGGAGCACAAACTGTAAATTTTTTTAAGTGGCAAATCGTGCATCATAAAAATTAAAAATATATGCTTTTCTGAAGACATCATTAAGGAAACAAAATTACAATTCATCAATTCAGAGAAGATGCTATATATCAGATAAATATATCATAAAGGATATTTATCTACCATATACAAACAATTCCTACAATACAATAACAGGAGGACAAACAAGTTAATAAAAAATGTGCAAAAGATTTGAACAAGCACTATTTCACAATAGGATGCCCATAAAAAGATACTCAATATCCTTAGTAATCATGAAAACGCAAATTAAAACTGTAACATGATAACAATTAACAACCAATATAATGTTGAAAATTAAAAGATTAACAATATTAATTGTTGGTTAGGATAATAAGCAACTGGTTATTTCATACACTGCTGTTGGGAAATTAGTAATATAGCCCAGCAATTCCACTCATAGTTATTTACCAAAAAGAAATAAAGCATATATCTAGAAAAAGACTTGTACATAGCAAGACTTGTACATGATTCCAAACTGAAGAAAACTTAATGGTTCATCTATAAGCAAATGGATAAATGCATTGCAGTATATTTATACAATTGGGCACTACTCAAAAATGAAAGAGAGCAGACTACACATATGCAACAACAAGGATGAATCTCAAAAATATGCTGAGAAAAGTGAGCCAGAAACCAAAGAATATATATCGCATGAGTACATTTATTTGTAGCTGTTGAGTTGGTAGAACCCAGCTATGGAGATTAAAAGAAGATAAGCAGTTGCCTGGGGTTGAAGCTGGAAGAAGCCTGAGGTAACTTTTTGGGGTGGCGAAAGTGTTCATGGAACAGTATACTTTCAATGTATCCATTTCATTGTATGTAAGTTATGGCTCAATAAAGTTGACAAAAATTTAATGAAATAGGCTACAACACGCTAAATTGGAGCATCAATTTTGAGACATTTTGTGAATAATGTGGTCAATCTACCCTGCATGTAGAGTTTCAGATGTGCAGCTGAAAGGGTGTCCTGCAGGGACGGCCGAGGGCGTCTCACCTCGTGGTGTGGGAGGCGCAGCCTTTATCAGCCTGATGCTCTACACGTGGAAATGAAGAGCTTGCTTGAAAAGCTAATATTTCACCCTTAGAAAATCCTTTAATGTAGTATTTTGTTTTCACAGTTTAGCTAAGCTTCTGACGTTTCCATGACTTGCTTGCCTATATTTCTAAATCAAACTAATTCCAGAAAAAGTGTCTTCAGATAGAGATTCTGGCTGCTGTATAAAAATACTATAAACTTGGTAGTTTATAAACATCAGAAATTTATTTATCACAGTTCTAGAGGCAGGGGCATCCAAGATCAAGGCTCCAGCAGATTCACTGTCTGGTGAGGGTACGTTGAGCTAACTGAATTTTTAAAGAAAATAATTATGTCTTGAATTTAGCTCTGCTGAAAGATCATGTAAAAGTTGAAGCACGCTTTTGGTAAATGTGTTTTAAAATTTTCCTGAACTTTACTATATTTAGATGAAATGAAAGAACTGAGCTCCCAGGGTTAATAAAGACTTTGATTTTTAAAAGAATGGGAAAGTGCATAGGAGTAAAAAAAAAAAAAAAAAAAAGCGCTGAAGAGTACAGTGTCACTGATTTTCAGAACTTTAAACTCCAATTTTTTAATATTCAAAATCCTTTCTTGGTCACTATTCGCAATGTATTTATCATGAAAAGATTTCTAGCAAAATGAAGAATGAGAAGTAGCTGAGGAGTAAATGTGCGACGATAGAAATGCCACATTATGTACTTTCAGTTTTCAGCAATTACAAATAAACTCACTTATTTTGCAAAGTGACTGCACTATTTGTATTCTCACCAGTAACGTATGAGAATTCTATTTGCTCAGCATCTTTACCTGGGCCAATACTAGTATAGTCAGGCTCTATTTTTTGGTCACTCTAAAAAATGTTTGAGTTTTTTATATATTACGAATACAAATTCTTTATTAAATATATGTTTTCCTAATATCTTCTCTTAGTCTGTGGCTTGTTTTGTTTCATTTTATTAACAGTGTCTTTTAAAAGACAGAAGTTCATAATTTCAATTAATTCTAACTTATTTTTCTTCTTTTGAGAATAATGCTTTCAGTGTTATATCTAAGAAATCTTTGTTGATGTCGTAAAGTGTTTCCTTCTTAAAATTTTAAACATTTTTAACATTAACATTTATGATTGATTTTGAATTAGCTTTCATTGTAAGGTCATAGTTAAAATATTTTGCATATGGAGGTCCCTAGCACCATTTGTTGAAATGGCGTTTCTTCCCCAACGCAATTGCTTTGGCAAATTTGCAGAAAATCAATTCACAATGCGTATTATATTTTCCTTCTTGACTATCTTTTTAGCTCTACTAATGTATGCATGTATTCTTTTGCTAATACCACATTGACTTGAATATTATAATTTTACAGTAAGATTGGAAGTCAGGCAGTGTGAATCCTCCGACATTTTTCCCCCTTTTTCAAAATTGTTTGGGCTATTTTATTCCTTTGACTTTGCATAGAATTTTAGAACATCTTGTAAGCTTTTACAAAACATACTGCTGTGATTTGGATTCAAATTATATTAAACCTATAAATTAATTTGGGGAGAATTGACATAATGACCTTATTTACTCTTCCAGTTCCAAACAGAGGATGCCTCCATGTTTATTTATCCTTGGGGTCTGTCTTCTTTCTCAGGGTTTCTCCCATCAATGTGTTGTCATTTCGACGACAGATTATGCACATAGCTTTTAGATTTATACATAACAATTTTATGGGTTTTGCTGGTACTGAAAACAGTACCCTTTCTAAATTTCAATTTCTAATTGTTCACTCCTAATACAGTTGATTTTTAAATACTGAATTGTTAGTCTCCCTTATTAATTCTAGAAGCTTTTTTGTTGATTGCTTTGGGTTTTCTATTTAGACAATCCCGCCTGTGAATAGAGGCAGTTTCATTGTGTTTTTGGTAATATATACATTCTTTATTTCATTTTCTTCCCTTATTTCTCTGTTTATGATGGCAAATAAGAGTGGTAAGATGAGACATTTCAATGTAATTTTTGACTTTAGAAAGAAAGAATTCAGTCTTTCATCAATGAGTATAATGTTAACTGTAGATGTTTTGTAGATCTTTTGTTCAGATTTAGGAAATCTTCTTCTATTGAATGAATGAATATTAAATTACGCAAAATGTTTTTTCCACATTTAGTGAGAGAATCATATACTTTTTCTTTCTTTCTTTTTTGAGGAAGATTGTTGCTGAGCTAACATCTGTGTGAATCTTCCTCTATTTTATGTTAGATAACACCACAGCATGGCTTGGTGAGAGGTGCCAGGTCTGCACTGGGGATCTGAACCCACAAACCCTGGGCTGCTGAAGCAGAGTGCGGAAACTTAACCACTATGCCACTTGTCCAGCCCCTGCTTTTTCTTTTTTAATATTTTAATCTTATTTACTGCACTGCTTTTTGAATATTGAACAAGCCTTCCATTTTTAAAATAAATTCCACTTGGTCACGACACATTTCCGTTTCTGCATATGGCTGGTTTCACTTTGTTATTATTTTGTCGAGTATGTTTTTGCTTATATTCATGAAGGTTATTGGTCTGCAGTTCCATTTTCTTGTAATATTTTTATCTGATTTGGATTTCTGGTTAATGCCGGACTCATAAAATGAGGTAAGATAGTTCTACTCCTCTTATTTACTGTGGAAAGAATCTTGTAGAATTTTTATTATTTCTTCCTTAAATATTTGGTAGCATTCACGAGTGAAGACTTCTGGGCCTGGAGTCTGCTTTTTTTAAAGGTTTTTCACTGCAAATTCAATTTCATCAATAGATATAGTACTATTCTAGTTATATACTTATAATTCGCTAAAATTTTTCTTTCACTATGGGATTTTCTCAGAACTTATTAGTTGAATTCAGATGGTTCTTCTCCTCCCACAGAAATACAGACCAAGGATTTGACTCCTGCACATTAGAGACCATGCTAGTCACAGGAGAGCATATCTCCTGGCTAAGAGTTCTGAGAATTCAAAGGGGGCAGCAGAAGCTAGCCTGTGGTGGAGTAGCCAGGGAGGCATTTTTTCTTCCTTTGACCCTGAGATCAATGTCATCTCCTCCCTATGCACCAGAGAGAACCTGGGCTCAAGGAACTTTGTTTGTGCCCTCAGCACAACCACCCCTACACACAGCACAAGGACAAGGTAAGATGGTGATTTGGAAGTCTGTATCCAGCACAGTCATAAAAGAATGAGTTTCTAGAGTGAGCAACTCATACAGGTTTGCCTCGGACTTTCCTGATTTTAGCACTGAAAGTTCAGCTTCCTGGAGACTAATGAAGTCACAGCAAACAGTAATGGTTGAGTATCTAGTCCTTTCCCTATCTGAGGTTCCCCAGTTCATTGAACTTTATTTAAAAGCATCTCAGGCAGGGGTGGAGGCACAAGGAGGCATTAGGGCAGACTGGAGCTCCTCAATAGCATTCATTTTCTATTTCCAGAGGCTGCCTTTTCGGTTCAATAAACAAACATTGTTCCTCAAAGCATTATGTCCCCTTGTGGATACCATTTGCTTCAGTGTTAAAGACCCTTTGGCTCAACCGTCACAGCCATATTGCCCTTCAGCTAGAGTCCTGAGTGTGCTTGACCTTTGTTATGATACCATCCCTGCCTCCTCCCATTCTGAAAAGAGTGAACAACAGCAAGGGTAGCCTTCCTCCTCCTTGTCACACACCAACTGGGTAAGAGCATCCTTTACCAAATCCTGTGGAGACTTCTCAGATCCTCTAACCTGGCCCTGATGGGTCTTCATGTTTTCTCTCCCCAGAAAACCATGTCTCTGGTTTTCTATCCCATCATCATCACCTAAATTGTCCAGAAATGACCTGCTATCCACTTTCGACTGGATTTTCTTCACTGTAACTGTTCAAGCTTCTCATCTTCTACTCATCCCTTAGATGATCATGTTGATAGAGTTGTTCAGGGGCCCTATCTGGTCATTTTCTCCCTCCTAACCCTTCACTCACAACTCTGGGTCTGTCTACCACCTGTATGCAATTGATTTTGAAATATATTTTTCTAGGAGAGATATTTTATTATGTTCACACTGATATTCTCTTGAACAAACAAGACACAACAGATAAACCAATCACATCTCTGCAAATGCACACACACACACACAGACACACATAGAGGCAGATAGACATGTAGATTCATTGCAAATTTTTATTTTTGTCTTGTATTTTTATTATTGAGAAATTGAATCATCATCAAGTCAATTTCCACAGCCAGAAACCAGAGAAAGATTTTTAACTCATATGTATCCCTTATTCCCTACAATCATTACATCTTTATTTTCCTCACAATCTTCCACTCCTCTGCATCTTTTCTGACATTGTTTAGCTCAGATGCATCTATAATTGCAAATATTTACCGGCTGTCATCCTTGAATACAAGTTTGTCTCTTCTTAGTTCTTTCAACCTGCACCCAAATTGCAGAGGCTTCCCACCCAGGAGAAGTGCAGATGTTGTAAGATTTCAATCCTTTTAAACATACTTAAACTCATTTTATGGACGAGAATATGGTCACTTTTGGTGAATGTTCCAAGTGTTCCTGAGGAGGGTGCATAATCTGTTTTGTGTGGGCATAGAGCTCTACACATGCCCATGACTTCCAGTTGGTGGATACAGTTGTTCAGACCTTCTCTGTGCTTACTGGTTTTCTGTCTGCTTGTTCTATCTGTTACTGAGAGGCATGCTGAAATCTCCAACTATGGCTGTGGATCTATTTCCCTTTTACAATTCTACCAACTTTGGATTCATATATTTTGAAGTTCCGTTATTAGGTCCATGTCCATTTAAGATTAATACAGAAGTCACCTTGCTATAAGGATTTTATTTGTATAGACTTTGCTCGTTATCCTGAGAAGTATAAGGCCCTTGAGGGCAGGAATTGTGTATTTTGTCTCTGTATTATTTTTACCTAGCACCAGATGTGTTTCGCTACATGCATAATAAATAATTGATGAATAATAAAAGAATACTTCCTTTTCCCCCAAATCTGGGCCTTTCTTTCCAAGAGAGTACTGTGTCAAATGAATAATGGAAAATCCCTGCTGTCCGAATACTTCTTCTCTCCAATAAACACACATTTAACGTGAAGAGCCTACAGCAACACAGGAATTATGACAGATGCTGGATGGACGGTATTTCCCCTCCTCCCGAGCTTACAGCAAGGAGGGCAGACCATGTTACATGAGGCAGTCTCACGTGGTGCTTAAGCATGCAGACCCTGGCCCTCCAGTTTGAATCCCGCTCCCTCATTCACTAGACTGGAATCCTGGGCTTCTCTGTGCCTCACTCTCTTTGTCATGAAAGTGTGGATAATAAGAACTCACCTCTCCTGGGACTGTTGTGAGAATTGCTTTAACTAAAACATGTAATGAACTTAGAACAGTTGGATTTTAAGCATTTTGCATAGCTATTATTATTAAATTAGCATCAAATCAGTTCTTCTAATACATTTCTCGTACAAGATTTAGTAAAGTGGCCAGATTTGAGCTTGTCTATTTATAGCTGAATGTCTGATCTTCCCCTGAGAATTCATTCAAGTCATTTTGATCCTGTGAAGAGTCACACACTTCCAGACATTCTCTGGTTATTTTACAGCAGCTAACCTTGACCATTATGTATGAATTTTACTTGCTTAACTCTCATAAAGCGATTCCTTTTCTTTAATTCTTAGGGGTTGTTCTATAGTTCTTATTGTACTGGTTGTGTGAAGTCAGTGCCGTATGAGCAGCATAAGCCAACTGTCATAGGAATTCAGGGGAGGGATCGAACATCGGCTTGAATGATGAGAGCTCTGGAGATGACTAATAGCTGAATCAGAAACCACTTGATGGTGGCTATAAGCAGAACGCTCAGGGAGCTTTAAAGAGCTATTTTAGACATGGAACTCTAAGAAAGTGTAGTCTGGAGTTCTATGGTAATGGCAAATCCTTTTTGAAGGTAATAACCATTTTTATCTGATATCATACTCTTTAATTCTGTACAGAATAACTATTTCACAAGATACACTTTTTCGTGTCCCACAAGCATCTATTTAGGACCTAGAATTAAACGGATACTAAGCACTACTTCTTGCTTCTAAATTCTTCAGTTAAAAAATGAAAAATCTCTTTTTTAAATATTCTGAAAACTCAGCTTCTTTACAATCACAGAGCCTGGTACTTAAACTTGATAGAAGAACCCAGATTTTTGAGGCTGACATATATTAGTATATGAAAAATATGATAAATAAGTGTTGACACCAACAAAAGTCAGATGTTATATAACACTTTACAAGATACACACTAATAATTTATTCCGGTAAAATAATTTAAAATCTATTTACAACTAACTATGTGGATTTGGAAAGAAAAAGGAAAGACAAGCACAAAATCAGGAGTCAGGTTGTTTGTCAAGTCCTTGGTCTGACAGTTACAAAGTTAATTTAGCCACCCTCAGCATCATTGTATTTCCCTGTGAAATTCAAATTGTATAGTATATAGTCCACACACTGCAAAGTGTGGTTCTGAAGAATAAGAGTATATAAAGGACTTATTTAACCGTAGGAAACACAGTAAGTACATATTAAAGCATTTAATTAATTTAATTTATGTCAAAAGCATGCCTTATGAGACATTTATGGGTCTCAGATTATATTATACTTACAAACATTTTACAGAAAATTACAATAGCTATGGATAATTTAATATTTAAGTCAAACACCAGGAGATGCCAAAATTCAGTTTTATAAGTCAGTAATCTCAAGGAACCTATGCAATAGAGATATTGTGATTATGTAGCAAAATTAAAATAGGTAAATTGAGTGAGAGGATTTCTCAGCCTCCTCAAATAATTAGAATTTGGAGCATTATTCACACGCTTGGGTTGTATTAATAGTTTTCAACCCTCACATTCACACAGCCTTGTCTGCATTTTGAGAAATGGCCACCAGAGGGCAGGAAGCACCAATCTATAAGGTCCACATGTTTGCATTAGAATGAATGTTGTTTTCTACTAATTATCATACAATTATTATATGATTAGCATACGATTATGTCAAGCATATCAATGGATATAGAGGGGTGTGTGCATGTTATATTCATCAAATCTTGCACCTTGCTTTTTCACTGATCATGGGACCTTGGATACTTTTCCTATCAACAAGTGTAGATGTACCATTTGGATCTTACAAGTGGCAGAGTATTCCTTTCTGGTACTATTTCAAGAATTTAATTAGTCTCTAGTCCTCAAATTTAAGCCACATAGACAAAATAAGTTCTAGCATGCAAACTCATGTGTCTATACTCCAGTATATGAAAATCAAGTACATTTAAAAAAAATTATTATTTCCTTCAAATCAACGTAATTCCAACCAGGCTGGTGAAAAATTAAATCTGATCACTAACTGAAGGTGAGTTGTCCCTGTTCTTTTGGTCTCTTCAGTTGTGAGGTTTCTGCTGCTTTTGCACCAGATGTGGAGCAGGACATACTCTTGCAGGCTGAGAATCCTCTCTCTGAGGGTTGGTCCTGAACACCAGGGACAAAGCAGCCACCCTCCCTCACCCCCATATGGCACTTCCAGGTGCTGAGGGAGGGGGCACCATCTTGACCCACTGATCCCTTTTCCAGTTCAGGAACACCCTTTATTTCCAAAGCTCTTCCTGTACACTGTTGTGTTCAGGACACTTAGTGTTCTACTTTGAATAGTCTCAAAGGACTTGAAAGCCTTTGTATTCTGGAGGCTTCTTCCAGCTTCCTTCTCTGCCCAGAGAACTCAGACAGGAAATTACAAAGCCTAACTCCCGCAGAAATGAAGGAAGAGGGATGAAGGACAAGGAAAGAAGAGATGCATAGATTAATGCCTCAAGAAGTGGCCTTGCATAAACATTGTTTATTTTTTTTCTATTTTACACAGTGCTGCAATGAAGAATTACTGCATCAAAGGTAGGTACAGTCACAGCCTTGAAACTGTCAAGTTATCGTCCACAGAGGCTGCCCCAAGTTATGCTCCCGTCAATCACACACAGGTCTTTTCCCCCACATTTTCATGTGTACATGGTGAAGTTTTCAAATTTATTAATATGTAAACTACCTTACTGTAGTCTAAGGTTTTAATTGCTTCATTATAATTGGTATCAATACATTTTTCATGTATTTATATCTTAGCCATTCATATTATTCTCTGTTTTAAATTTTTTATAATTCTTGCCCAAGAATTTTGAGGTGGCCCAGAAGAAGACATAATCGGGTAGTTCAAATTAGGATTTTGCAAAAAATATTCAAATCATTTAGAGAAAGGACAAAGACATTTTAGAAATCTGGAATTAAATTGGGTGGTAATTTGGCTTTAGGATATAAAAGCTGATATATAATATTGATAATATTTGATACCTGATATCAGATATTGTCTGATAAATGCTTTTGTATTATTATGAAGAAACAAAACTTTTTTCAGGACAGAAATCCACAAAAAATTATCTCGTAGTCCTAAACTATGGGTTATCTTTCCTAGTAAACAAACAACAACAAAAACAAAGTTGTAGTAATGACAAATGGAGAGATGTGGAGTTTTCCATACTTGGAGAGCACCTGCAATGAAGACCTGAGTACATCAAAATTCATAAAACTGAGATAACAGATATAAAGGAGTAATGTCAGCATTGTGGTAGCATAATGTCCCTCCTTTTAACAACTAAAATTTAGCATCTATCCACAAACAAAAGTGCCTGTGTGGGAGCTGTGGAATCCAGCACCATATGCCAAGGGACCAGAGGAGTCTCGCCTGCCCGTGTGCCAGGTAACAGGCAGGCAGCCTTGATACGAGCTGTAGAACCAGCAGGAGCCAGTGAACAAATCTCAATCCCTCTTGGCCATCGTTAATTGACAAAAACCTGGAGAGTGCTGACTTGGGCAGACACATACAAATGACAGAGCCTTTTTAGAAGTATAGGCTTCCTGAGGAAAGATTCCAGCTCTCCAGTGGGGAAAAACCCCCAAAAAAACAAAAAACAAAATGAGTTTGGACACACTGGAAAAGGTAAGAGGAACTTTGCCAGTGCTGCCCCTCCCTAAGGCAGAACAGCACTGGGCTGAATGAGCTGATGGTAAACTCTGCTGTGAGGAAGTGGGGAGTGGCAAGTGAGTGCCCAACTTCCCAGCTGTGGGACAATGCTAGAGAAACCCACTTCTTTCCCACAGTACCCAGAGTATCCATGCAGACCTCCATGACTAGGGAGAGGGAGAAAATATGGAAAGAGGTAAATAAGAATATCATAGGGCATTAAAAAGATGCAGTTCCTGCTGAGTGCTTTCAGGATTCCAGCAGGAAGACTGCCCACAAGACACTGGGTAAACCTTACACAAAGATCCACTGCACCTGGCTTGTGGGTACCCCCCAACCCCCAGTGCACCAAGCATTAAACCCACTATGCAGCCAGCTCCTTGTGCATGCTCCTGAGTGCAAAGGTGATAGAAAGCTCCAGTGGACAGGCAGTTTATTCAGAAAACAGTCCAGGGTCTGTTAGCAAGGGAGAACCACAAACCTGAGCTGTAGTGATACCTTCTGGGGAAAAAAAGAGGTGTTTAGCAGCCTGCCTGGTTGCTTGTAAGATTTAGAGAAGACATACAAGCTTAAGAATTATGCCATAAGGGGGAGTAAGTAGCATGGAAGAGATTTATCCATACAAGGTCAGAGAAAGCTCCAGATAAAAGCAGGACCAACGAAACGTATCTCTGACCTGAGGGCAACTAGTAAAGATTGGAGGAGGTGACTGCTAATTCAAATGTGTAAGCAGCAATGAGAAATGCCAAGGAACATGAAGAATCAAGGAGACATCACCAAAAAAATCTCAATATTTCCTCAATAATCTAAATCAAAGACACAGAATTCTGTGATTTACCTGATAAAAAATACAAAATAGCAATTTTGAAGAAACTCAATGAACTACAAGAAAACACAGAAAAACAATTCAATAAAATCAGGAAAACAATACATTAACAAAAGAAGAAGTTTAACAAAGAGTTATATATCATAAAGAAGAAACAACAGAAACTCTGGACCTGAAGAATTCAGTGACTGAAATGAAGAATGCAACAGAGAGTATCAATAGCAGCATAGACCAAATAGAAGACAGTATTAGTGCACTAAAGGGTAGGAACTTTGAAATAACTGAGTCAGAGGGAAACAAAGAAAAAGGAATGAAAAATAGCAAAGAAAGTCAATATGGTTGATGAGACACAGAATCATTAGATTTCTAGAAGAAGAGAGAGAGAAGGGGGCAGTGAGCTTTTTTTTAAAGAAGTAATAGCTACAAACTTGCCAAATCTGTGAAAACTTGGACATCAAGTTAATGACGCTAATAGAGCATCCTATTATCTCAATTCAAAACAACCTTCTCCAAGAGATATTATAATGAAACTGTCAAAAATCAAAGACAAAGAAAGAATCCTAAATGCATTAAGAAAAAAGAAGATTGTAATCTACAATGGAACCCCCATTAGATTATCAGTGGAATTCTCAGGAGAAACTGTGCAGGCCAAGAAAGAAGGAAATGATATATTCAAAGTGGTGAAACTAAAAAATTACCAGCCAAGAATACTCGATCCAGCAAAGTTATCCTTTAGAAATGAAGAAGAAATAAAGATTTTCCCCAGAAAAATAAAAGCTAAAGGAGCTCATCACCACTAGACGTGCCTTACAAGAAATGCTGAAAAAAGTTCTTAAAGAAGAAATGAAAAGATGCTAATTAGTAACATGAAAACATATTAAACACACATATAGAACACACTGGTAAGGGTAAATAAACAGTCATATTTAGAAAACTCTAATTTTGTAATATAATGGTGTTAAACACTTAACAATTAACATAGTATAAAGGTGAAAGGAAAAGACTATTAAAAATTACCATACCTACTATAATTTGTTAAGGAATACACAATATAAAAAGAGGTGAATTATGACATCAAAAACATAAGGGGGAGGGAGTAAAAGGGTAGAGTTTTTGTAGGCTATGGAAGATAATTTGCTAATAGCTTACAATTGACTGTTTTATCTATAAGATGTTTTATGTAAGCCTGATGGTAACCACAAAGCAAAAACCCATAGTAGATTCAAAAAGGATAAAGAGAGGGAACTCAGAGCATACCATCGTGAAACATGAATAATCCACAAAGGAAGACAGCAAAAGAGGAGCAAAGGAACAAAAGAACTACAAAGCATCCAGAAAAGAATTAATAGGATGTTATTAGTAAATCTTTATGTATCAATAATTAATATATATATAAATAGATTGAATTCTTCAATCAAAAGGCACAGAGTGGCTGGATGGTTAGAAAAACAGGACTCAACTGTACGCTGCCTACAAGAGACACACATCAGCTTTAAAGATACACATAGACTCAAAGTGAAATTATGGAAAAAAATATTTCATGCAAGCAGAAACCAAAAGAAAGCAGGGACAACTGTACTTATATCAGACAGAAGAGACTAAGCAAAAACAGTAACAAGAGATATAGAAGGTCATTATACAAAGATGAAGGGCTCTACTCATCAAGAGCATATAACAATCATAAATATATATGCATCCAACTTTGGAGCACCTAAATATATTAAGCAAAGACTAACAAATATGAAGGGGGAAATAGATAACAAAACAATAGTAGTAGGAGATTTCATTATCCCACTTTCAACAATAGAAAGATCATCCAGACAGAAAATCAACAAAGGAAATGTTGGACTTGAACCCATACATTAGAACAACTGGACCTAACAGACATAGGTAGGACATTCCATCTAACAGCAGCAGAATACATGTTCTTCTCAAGTGCACACAGAACATTCTCCAGGATACATTGGATAAAAGCCCACTAAACAAGTCTTAGCAAATTTAAGAAGACTGAAATCATATCAAGTATCTTTTTTGATCATAATAATATGAAACTAGTAATCAACAACAAGAGTAAACCTGGAAAATTTGTAAACATGGAAACTAAACAACACATTACTGAATAACCACTGGGTCAAAGAAGGAATAAAAGAATCTTAAAACAAATAAAAATAGAAATACAACACACCAGTATAGGATGCTGGAAAAGCAATTTTTAGAGGAGTGTTATGACAATAAAAACATATATTAAGGAAAAAAACTCAAATAAACAACCTAAATTTTACACCTCAAGGAACTGAAAAGGGACACTGAACTAAGCCCAAAGTTAACAGAAGGATAGAAATAACAAAGATAAGAGTAGAAATAAATGAAAAAGGGAAGAGAAAAAACAATAGAAAAGATTAACAAAACTAAGAGCTTTTTTTTTAAAAGATAAAATTGACAAACTTTTGGCTAAGAAAAAAAAGACTCAAAATCAGAAATGAAAGAGGAGACATTACAACTGATACTACAAAAGAATCATAAGAGACCACCATAAAAAATTATATGCCGACAAATTACAAAGTCTAGAAGAAATGGATGAATTCCTAGAAACATAAAACTTACCTAGAGTGAATCATGAAAAAATAGAAAATCTGAGCAGATCAATAATGAGTAAGGAGACGGAATCAGTAATCAAAAACCTCCCAACCCAGAGAAGCCCAGGACCAGATGGTTTCACTGGTGAATTCTATCAAACATTCAAAGAAGAATTCACAAGAATTTTTCTCAAAATCTTCCAAAAGTAGAAGAGGAGGAAATGCTCCCAAAGTCATTTTATGAGGCCAGAATTACCCTGCTATCAAAGCCAGATAGGACTATTAAAGTAAAGGAACCTAAACTAAAATTAGAGTCAAGAAGACCTGTAGAGAGTACTCTCATGCCCTACCACTTGTTGTGAGCTATCTCAAAAAAGAAGACATCAAATATCCTAAAAAGGAAGATATAAATTACAGCATCAGTTAATTACAAAATCAGCTACAGAACCTAACAGGAAAAGACTACCTTGCATTCCCAAACAAAAAGTGCAACTGCTTTACTGCTCCAGCAGGAGGAAGAAAGACTTTCTTCTTGCTCAGCAAAAAGCCTAGCCATTGGGGAAAATGCTACAGCTCAACCCATGAGAGGCCATCATCACCTAAACTTTTACTTTCTGCCAGTGAACTTTCATTTTTGACTTGTTGATGACTTCCTGTCCCATCCTCCTGATCTTATATATATATATATATATATTTTCTTATATATAGAAAATCCTAAAGACTCAACCAAGAACTGTTGGAACTAATCAATGAATTCAGTAGCACTGTAGGATACAAACTCAACATATAGAAACCAGTTGTGTTTCTATATACTAATAATGAAATATCTGAAAAAGAAATAAATAAAACTAACCCGTTCACAATAGCATCAAAAACACACAGAAATATATTTAACCAAGGAAGTTAAAGATCTGTACAATGAAAACTACAGGACTTTAATGGGAGATATTGAAGAAGACACAAAGAAATGGAAAGGTACCCTGTGTTCATAGATCAGAAAAATTAATATTGTTAAAAAATCCATGGTACCCAAAGCCATCTGTACATTCAATGCAATTGCTGTCAACATTCCAATGACATTTTTCACAAAAGTAGGAAAACAATTCTAAAATTTGTATGGAACTACAAAAGATCTTGAATAGCCAAAGCAATCCTGAGAAAGAAGAACAAAGCCAGAAGCAGTAAATTTCTTGATTTCAAACTACGCTACGAAGCTATAGGAATTAAAACAGTATGGTACTAGCATAAAAATAGACGCATATACTAATGGAATAGAATAGAGAGGCCAGGAATAAACTCATATGGTCAACTAATATATGACAAGGAAACTGAGAATACTCTATGGGGAAAAGATAGTCTCTTCAATAAATGGTGTTTGGAAAACTGGATAACCACAGTTAGGAAAATGAAATAGGACCTCTATCTTACATCACTCAGAAAAATTAACTCAAAATGGATTAAATGTAATAGCTGATACCATAAAACTCCTGGAAGAAAACATAGAAGAAGCTCCCTGACATTGGTCTTGACAATAAATTTTTGAGTATGACTCCAAAAGCACAAGAAAAAAAATAAAAACTCAACTAGTGGGACTACATCAAATTAGAAAGCTTCACAACGAGGGAAACAATCAACAAAATAAAAAGAAAACTTTCAGAATGGGAGAAAATATTTGGCAATCATATATCTGCTAAGGGGTTAATTTCCAAAATATATCAAAAACTCATATAACTCAATAGCAAGAAAACAACCAACCAATTCAAAAATGGGCAAAGGAAGTGAATAGACATTTTTCTTAAGAAGACATCCAAATAGCCAACCGGTACGTGAAAAGGTGCTCAGTGTTACTAATCGTCAGGAAAATGCAAATCAAAATGACAGTGAGATATCCCCTCACATCTGTTAGAATGGCTATTCGAGAAGACAAGAGATAAAGTGTTGGCAAAGATGTGGAGAAAAGGGATCCCTTGTATACATTGGTGCGAAGGTAAATTTCTTAAGCCCCTAGTGAAAAATAGTATGGAATTTCCTCAAAAAAAAGTCTTTAAACTATATTTTTATATGCTCCAGCAGCCCCATTTTTGGGTATATATCAATATGAAGTGAAAACAGGATGTTGAAAAGAAATGTGCACCTCCACGTTCATTGCAGCATTTTTCATAATATCCAAGACACAGAAACAACTAAGCATCCACCAATGGGTGAGTGAATAAATAGGATGTGGCATATATATATATATATATATATATATATACATATACACACACACACATGCACAACATACAATTAAATATCGTTCAGCCATGAGAAAGAAAGAAATCCTGACATTATGACAACATAGAGTGACCTTGAGGGCTGTATGCTAAGTGAGATAAGTCAGACAGGGAAAGACAAATGCTTATGATATCACTTATATGTGAAATCTAAAAATCTAAACTCATAGAGAGTAGAATGGTGGTTACCAGTGCTGGGGGCTGGGGAGACTGGGGAGATGTTGATGTAGGCTACAGACTGACAGCGTGGATAAAAATTAGTTCTGAAGGGCTAATGCACACCGTATTGATTACAGTCAACAATACTGCGTTATACACTTCAAAGTTGCTAAGAGATTAGATCTTAAATGTTCTCACCACGAAAAAGAAACGGTAAATATATGATGCGATGAGGATGTTAACTAACACTATGGTGGTGATTATAGTGCAATATTTAAGTCCATCAAATCGGCTCATTGTACACCTTAAATTTATGACAATAAAAATGATATAATAATAAATGCATCTAATTCAGCTGGGAAAAATAAGATCAAATTGCCAGTTTAATTTGTTGATAGAATAGCAATTTAAAAATGATGTTAAATTCTGCCAAATAATTGCTAGTTAAATGAGATAATACATGTAAATATGCTAGTATCATGCCTAGGTAATGGTAAATTTTCAATAAATTTTAGTTACTATTATTTTAATGGTATTATTATTTTCAAAACTTATTTCAATTCTTATTTTTTCTTCTAGTGCATGTTCTTTCTGGCTGATCCAGCTAAAATAATTTTACATTAAATTGATAATAGACAATGAGATCCTTTTGAGAAGATGCTTGGGAGAGCAGGGGTTATTCTTCTTATAATTTATATTTGACTAAAATCTATTGGAAATGGCTAATAAAATATGAAAGTCATAATTCAATCAGATAAAGCAGAATCTGAAAACTCATTCAAGGAATAGATGCGTGTCCCCCATCTCACTGAAGGTGCTGTTTTACATAATATGTCACCACTGGGGGTGAGAGGACAAAGCAAAACTAAACTAAATCAACAAACTCATAATTTTATTGAAAATTCTGGAACTTCTGTACCACTAGCCATCACATAATCTCTGTACTCCCAGAAGATACAGACAGAAGTCCACAAAGTATTAAAGCCATGTAGAGAGTTCAATCCATGTTTCTTGTCCTTGGGGTTGCTTGGAACTTCTTTTTCATCTTTAGACATACTTAAAGACGTATTTCAAGTGCAAGTCTAACAACAGCTCAGATGTGGTGAAGAGGCAGAGTAGATGACTGGGCAACTTCAGGGAGGAAGGGCTAATTCTGATACCGTAATCTTGTCCTCATAAATGTGTGGACTGTTGCTGTGGCTGTCTTTCTATCCTTGTACTTCAGCAACTTACTGGTTGATCTTCCTGTGTATATGGATCCTGTTTATGCAAGACTTCAGGGATGAATTTTCCTATATGTGGGAATGTCTAGTGGGTATTTATAAGCAGAGATTTTTCCTGATTCTTTTCTTTGCACTCTGAAACATGTTTTGAGGGCCTTTTAACAATATAGTGCAGTGTTTTTTGGTCATAATCCATTTCTAACAGAAAAACATAATACTTTTACTTTTCCTTAGATGTTCACTTGGCATGCTATTATTTGTATGTTATTTTAAACAGAATACTTAAGATAAAGATTTAATGACTTCTTTTTTAAGCCTCTTTTCCCTTAGAGTATGCTAAATCTTGTCCAGACAGTGTAAACTTATGTTGTTGCATGAATGGTCATAGTATTTCCTTTGAACTGAATTTGGCCTTTTTAGCTCTTTGTTAAACAAAACAGCACACAGAGCACTGGCAAATGACCAGACAAATTGAATTTCCCATCCACAAAAGCATACTGTGGTTTTGTACAGAGTTCCAGGCTGTTCTACTTAATCCTGTCTTCATTGACTCCCCAAATGCTATTCTCGAAGGTCATTAAGTCTCATATTCTCCATGCAGAATCTTTTCCTTTTTCATACATTCTCAAATCTCTGGCTTCTCAACAGTCTATCATCTATTGACTGCTAGAGCTGTTCACTTAGTAAGACAGCAACTGCATAGTTCCCACAAGCAAATCAGCCCTTGGGAGTAAAAAAAGGTTTATTTTGGCTTAGATGACTCTCATTGGCAGTCTCCACTGAACATTTTGCATAAGATATGCCCATTTACTGTGGTAGCAAAAAATCAGGCAAACCTTTAGTACCATGAAAGGCATGTATTTGTAAAAACCCTGCCTTAGTTAATGAACTTCGCCTTGGGCTTGAAGAGGTGTTGTTCTTCTTGCCTTTTACCCAAACAGAATCACTTAGAATTATTCCTGTGTTATTGAAGTTATTAGAATGACTCAAAGCAAGAACTGGTAGGCTGAGTGATCTGTTGGGATGTGTGCAAACACTTCAACCTACCAAAATGGGCTTGGAATCATTGCAGTGAGCGGAACAGGTTTTATTTTTTGTTTGTTGTTTGTAGCTTCCTGAGCTGCTAGCATTTCTGTTGTCTGGTTTCCACCCTCACAGCCCCCATCTGAATGCTCGTTCTCTCTCCCCCATCTGAAAGCTTGTTCTCTCTCTCTCCTGTGCATGCTTGTCAGCCCAGCTGTGGGGGAGCAAAGACTTCACTCTTGTTTCCGCATGTCCTCTCCTCTTTGCCATCGCTAAATATCCAGTGTATTCAGTGAAATCATACTCTGTGCTCCATTGTCCAGGAAGGAATTCCAGTGTCCAAGCCCACGTTTCCTGAGGTGATGGGGCACAGGCTGTGTAAAGCACGTGGGTCACAGCAGATTTCAGTCAGGAACTGAACGCCTGCACAGAGGGTGGGACATTAGAATGACCCTCTGTACAGACACTGACCCAGAGAGACTTTTTCCTACATGTTAACATTCAGTGAACAAGAAGGAAACTGGACAAGAAAAAAAGGAAAAAAAAATGGACCAAAGAATCAAGTGGACAGGAGATGTCTATATCAAATCCAAACCACACACTTATTCTCAGTTTTAACTTCCCTCATCCTTGAAAATAAGCCACCTACATAACTACCAGAGCACACTTTATAAAGCGTTTTTACAGCGCACTCTTTATAACGCGTATTCACAGTCCATGCATTTTGCCCTCCTGCTCCTTCTTCTCTTGACAATGTGTTATGTTGAGGATCTTTGAATAAAACTATTTATCAAGTAGTAATGACATCTCCACATTTCTATCCCTAAGTCCTACCTATCTTGAAGGCTTATCTCAAATATTTATCTTTATGCAACTTGATATAATTTCCTTCATTTTCAGTCCTATTGAATTTGAATTACATCTATCTTATGCTACTTTCTTATTCTAGCTCATATTATAATAATTTGTGAAATTTTCTAATTCCATCTAGAACATACAAGTCTTTTAGCTACTTGAATAGGAGGCTTTCTTACTTATTATGTTTTCTTCACATTCCAGCCAGCTGATAGGTAGTAGGCACTTACATATTTGAAGTGCGTCACAGGGAAAGCCCATCACCAGGACAGTAAGTACAACAGACAAATTCCAGTTTTCACTGAAGGTGATGACCAAAAGAGAAGGACAACGCAGCATTTCGAAAACCTCAGCACTTTAGCAGCTACAGCAGAACATGCACGCACAAGATGGAAGAACTTCGCGTGGGAAGCGACAGCACGGTATGCAATGCATTTGTCAATGAGGCCTTTGGAAATAATGCTTAGAAATCTTCCAGAGTGCAGTTCCTGAATACCTACCCTGCCTTTCTGATTCTGTAGGGCAGTGCCTGGAAAACAGTATTGCCAAAAAGCACTCCTGGATAAGTCTGACGCACAGCCAAGTTTGAGAAAGACATATCTAGAACATACTTGAAATTCTGGGCATTTCAAACAAAATAGTCTATACCTCTGATTCACACCCTAAACTGACTGTTCCCTTCAACCACCTGTGCTTGCTTCAGCAGCACACGGACCTCCAACCACTTCTAACTAGCTAAGGACCAGACTCTTAAGTGCTATCACTGTGTAACAAACTATGAATTACCCAGAATCCGTGATTTCACATTACCTCAAAACGATAGGATTTAAGAGAACAAAAATAAACACAATTTAATTTGAGGTACTGGTCAAACATTACTAAAGGCAACAAATTAATTCAGTTCATAATTACATGTGTGTTTATTTACCAAGTAGTATGCATCTGTGCACAGCAGGTCTGTATTCTTGAGGGACCATATATTTTTTCCTGCATTTTTTTCTTTCTGCTTTCTCAGAAACTTCATATGAAAGCAGAGACTCAGAGGAAGACATCTGGGGGCCGACCCTAAAGTGATTTTGTTCCTAGCTACATCAAAAAGGTACTGCAGCCAGGGTCTACTGTGCCATCGTAGATCATAGGGTTATCACCCTCAGTTGAGGGAGGGTACGGAGGAGGCAGGCATGATGAAAATCTTCAAGTCACTTGCTTAGGGAATACATTTATGACTCAGACTAAAAGAAGTTGAAGATCTTACAGAAACATTTAGGACCACATATCAAGCTTTCGTCACTTTTAAATATTTGAAAATGTGTACAAACCAGTGTATCTTCTTTTTTCAAAAGCATTGTTTTTGTAGTAGTGGTTAGGAGTATTCTTTTGTGAGGTGGCATTTTTCTTAAGCAACTACCATTAAGATGCTTAACTTTCAAGAGCTCAATACATCTTCCAAGTATTCCTTGGGATATTTTTCCTGGTTTGACTGTTAGTCTAGCTGATGTCTATGGCCCCTTCCAACTCAGAGACTCTCTGATCTGTATCCATGTGGTTGGAGTATGTATGAGTGAAGCCAAGGTCATCCAATGATGTCACCCAGTACCTTTCCCATGGTCTCTAGTTCTAAAGCCGGCTAGTCATTTTGAAAGTGCATATTAGACAAATGTCTCAGAATTCCTGCCCTGCTAATGTAGAGTCTCTCATCATTAATAGCAGAAATGACACTGTTTTGCTTAATGCTGTTAATTTAGCAAGCATTTATGGAGCACCTATTCTGGGCAAGACGTTAAGGAATATACAAAATCATAATAAATTATCTTGACCTTAAGAAGCTTAAGGGAAATATGACATATTCACAAATTACCACAAATTAAGGCATAATATAATAATACAATAAGAGAAGAGAAGAAACTATTTTCATAAACATTCTACAGGATGGAACTTTTGCACCTTTAAAGGTGGCTAGAATTTCAAAAGTACAAGTTGAGAATTAATACATGTTAACTATAGCCAGAGGTACCAGCAGAAAAAGTACTTTTGAGGTAGAGATAAGAATTTTCAAATATGTTTTTCTTAAGATTTTACAAAAGTAAACATATCCATTAACAGGGAAGCACTTATGTAAATCAACATTTTGTGAAAGAATTAGCCAGGCTTAGAAAACTCATACTCTTTAATTTTACCATGGATCTGAATTATTGTTATTTAATTATTGCCTTTTTATGTGAAGTACACCACATGATAAATATCTAGTTTACTTATTTCTTTCAGGATAATCCAGTTAGTATTTTTGAAGTATCATCGTTTTTGTCTTCAGTAGTGCTTCTCAAACTACCCGTAGGAAAGGCTCATTACTTTTTGTAAAATGTAGCAAAAGTACTGTGGCAATGTCAGATTGCTGTAAAAGCTTCCAAATCCACGCTACCGCTTACTGCACAATTAGCTGGAAATTCGTGCAGGTTGTCTTAGTAGTATTTGGGTAGCTACACTAAGTAATGAGTTGCTGAGAAAGAAATGAAAGGATATTGTCACCATCACTGATGTAAGAATTTTGCGGTGAGGACTAGGTTTACATACATGACCAAGTAGAAAATACGGGTATGACACAAATACTAAAGGCAAGCTAAGTGTAGGCGTGTAAAGAAGACGATGAGCATGGGGGGAAATAGTCAAAGACGGCTGACATTTTTAAACCAGGCCTTGTTGAATGGATAGAATTTGAAAAGAAAGAGAACATTCTAAATGGAGGAAACTGAGTAAAATTTTGCGTTGGAGGTGAGCACGGTGTTTGGACCACAATAAAGTCATTTTCCACAACATATTCTATAAGGCAAGGGCCTATAAATGCCCTCATCACATAAGAAATTGTTCTGGATCCCAGTTTCTGAACTTTGGCTCCAACAATGCTTAGCTTGCTGACCTCGCACCCCACCCCACAATCCCCCACGTACAGCTTCATTGAGGGGAACAAGTCTGTATGCGAGCAGATGAGGATGCATTTACTTCACGTCCAGCTCTTTCAAAACACAGTTTTACAATCAGAATACAAAAAACAAACAAGCAAACAAAAGCCTACCCTAAATTTCATTTAAATTATGTTCCATTTAATACTGAGACTCGCACAATGCTTATAACCAAACCTTTGTTTTAAAAAATTTATTCAACAAACCTTGAGTGTAAAAACAATGAAAGCTCTGTGCCTACAAAATATAAAAAGGAATTACAATGAAATCTTCAGTAAGTTTGGGATTCCTTCCTCCAGTCACAGATAGGCCTTGCCTGATCCTGCGCCAGTCATACTCGTGACTCCTTCTCACCACCAGGTGGCAGTAAAAGCCAGCTGATGAGGCCGGTCCACCCCTGGTCCCCTGTGGGCCTGAGGCCTTCATGTTATTTACACCTTTTGAAAAGAACTGATGTGAATTGGATTTTAAACTTCATTCCACATTAACAATAGAGGAATGGAAGTAAGAAAGAGAAAGAGAGAGAGGAGAGAGATCTGAATAAAATATTTGCTTTACCACTCATCTTTAAAAATGACACCAAATGCCACTTTCAAGATTACTTAGAGATCTTGTCAAGATGGTGGTGTAAGCAGACTCTGAACTCATCACCTCCCATGAACACAACCAGGTTACAACTATTTTTGGAAAAATTGCCCCGGATAGAAAACTGAAAACTGGATAAAAAGAACCCCCACAACAAGGGACAGTCCTGACTCAAGCAGAAGAGGCAGAAATTCCTGCTGGAAAGGAAAAAAGCCATCTTCAGTAGCAGCAGAATTTTTCAGTTGGCCAGGCGGGAGCCACCCTAAGGTATGCAGCCGTCCCTGGAGGAGTGAGTTCCAGAGCCGGGGCCAATACTGTTATAAGCATCCTTCAGACTCAGAAGAACTGAGATGAGGGTCTTACTGTTTGGCTTTGCTGGCTATTGACTGCAGCGAGGATACCCCTAGAGAAGCTATTGGATGAAAGCTGAAAAGACCTCAGTCTTAAAGGGCCCACGCACAATCTCACCCATCTCAGCAAACTAAAATCACAAGAGAGAAGGCTGACAGTCCTTTGATGAAAAGAGACTCACCTGGTGGGTTCTGGGGGCATCTCAGTCAGAGGAGAGACCTCTCCGGAGACTGAGACATTGGTGGTGGCCATTGTTCTGACCTGATCCAGGTGGCTGACACAGACCTTGTGGATGCCATTGAGGTTCTTCCCTTGGCCTGTTAGCCCAGGGGTCTGCCACACCCACTAGAACACAGATTTAATCCAGTTCAGCCAGGGCATGCAGCCTGCCCTAGGGACCTGCCCCACCCAACAGCAAGCCCTCAGGTTACTTGTCAGCCTGCATTGACTGGGTGTGCATTGATCCTCTACTGGCAGGCAAGGGTGTCTGCCTCTGTAGGGCAGGGCCTATGTGAGGACCACGTGAACTGTGGGGAGGGGGCATTGGTGGAGAGGTGGGGGCCTCTGCAGTGGGGTATGGGGGTGTGCTCCAGGGGGTTGGGAAGTGTGCAGGGACCAGGACTGTGTTGACAGTGTGTGTGGTGGGGGGGGGGTGGGGGCGTGAAGTGTATCAGCCACAGAAGACCTGTGCTTCACAAATAGCCATAAAAAGGATCAGCCCCACCTTCCAAAGCCTGAAACAATTGAGTGCTCCCATGCCTAAGGCCAGCCCCACTCAGCTGCACTCCTAAGAGAACTGACAAAAGCCTTGTAAGCCTGAGGCCTATAGCAACTGTAAGTCCCTGAGCCCAGCAACCAGCTACACTTAGTACACACCCAATTAAGAGGAAAACTGTAACAGGAGTGTGCTGCTGTCAGACTTTGTAGCTAATGGCGCTGAGGATCCCCAAGTGGCATTTACAAACAGCCGGCCAGGGAAGGAAAGACTAGACTCCCTGGGTACCTGCATTAAGAGCAACCCTGCCAAGGCAGAAGGACACAAGTAACCCACAAAGGTGTCACTCCTGGATCATTTGGACTGGTGAGAAGAGGGAAGCACACTGCTGGGCCTCATAAGGCATCTCTTACATAAGGCCACTTCTCCAAAATCAGGAGACTTAGCCGACTCACCTAATACATAGAAATACCACGGAGGAAGAGGCATAATGAGGAGACAAAGGAATACATTCCAAGCAAGGGAACAGGACAAAACCCCAGAAAAAGGACTAAATGAAACAAATAAGTGACATCCTGACAAAGAGTTCAAACAAAATCTCATGAGGATGCTCACAGATATTGGGAGAAAACTGGATGTACACACTGACCTCATCAGCAAAGAACTGGAAAATATAAAAAAGAACCAATCAGAAATGAAGAATACAATACTGGAAATGAAAAATTCACTAGAGGGACTCAATAGCAGAGTAGGTGATGCAGAAGAACGGACCAGCAAGCTGGGTGAAAGACTAGAGGAAACCTCTCAAGCTGAACAGAACAAAGAAAAAAAGAATTAGGCAGAATGAGAACAGTCTAAGGGAACTCTGGGACAATAACAAGTGTGCTATCATTTGGATTATAGGTGTCCCAGAAGGAGAAGAGAGAGACAAAGGGGCAGAAAATTTATTTGAAGAAATAGGAGCTGAAGATTTTCCTAAGTGAAGGAAGGAAACTGACATTCAAGTACAGGAATCATAGAGAGCTCCAAACAAGATAAGCCCAAAGAGGCCCACACCAAGACACATTATAATTAAAACGTACAAAGTTAAAGATAGATAAAGAGAGAATCCTAAAAGCAGCAAGAGAAAGGCAGCAAGTGACATACAAAGGAAAGCTCATAAGGCTATCAGCGGTCTTTTCAGCTGAAACCCTAGAGGCAAGAAGAGAATGGCATGACTTATTTAAAGCCCTAAAAGAAAAAAACCTACAGCCAAGAATACTCTACCCATCGAGGTTGTCATTCAGAATGGAAGGAGAGATAAACAGCTTCCCAGACAAGCAAAAACTAAAGGAGTTTAGCACCAAGAAACCAGTTCTACAAGAAATGCTGAAGGGACTTATTTAAGAGGGAAAGTGATGACCACAAATAGGGATAAAAAAATTATTTAAAAAACCCCAAAAACCAGGCAATAAAATCACTGGTAAAGGTAAAAATATAGTAAAGGTAGCAGATCAACTACATGTAAAGATAATATGAAAGTTAAAAGACAAATGTACTAAAATTACCTATTTCAATGATAAGAGGGTAATGGATCAACACACACTAAACAAGAGATTATATATGATTTCAAAAACATAAAATGAAGGAGGAGGAGAGTGAAAAAGTAGAGCTTTAGGAAGAGGTCACACTAAAGAGTCTATTAACTCAATATAGACTGTTATATACATTGAACATTATATAGAATCCTCATGCTAATCACACATGAGAAACCTATAGTAAATAAGTAAATAAGTAAGACAAAGGAAATCAAACATGTTACTAAAGAAAGCCATCAAACCACGAGGGTAGAGAGCAAGAGAAAAAGAAAGGAACAGAGAAGAACTACTAAGTCACCCAGGAAAAAAAGGAACAAAATTACAATAAATACATATTTATCAATAGCTGCTTTAAATGTCAATGGAGTAAATGCTAGAATCAAAATGCATAGTGTGGCAAATTGGACAAAAACACAAGACCCATGTATGTGCTGCATACAAGAGACACATTTCAGACCTAAAGGCACTCACAAACTGAAAGTGAAAGGATGTAAAAAGATATTCCATGCAAATGGCAAAGAAATGAAAGCAGGGGTAGCAATACTTATAAATACTTATTTATACTTACAAAATAGACTTTAAAGCAAAATCTGTAACAAGAAACAAACAAGGGCACTATGTAATGATAAAGGGAACAATCCAACAAGAAAATATAATACTTGTAAGTATCTATGCACCCAACATAGGATCATCTAAATATATAAAGTAATTATTAACAGACATAAAAGGAGAAATAGACAGTAACACAACAATAGTAGGGGACTATAACACTCCACTTACACCAATGGATAGATCACCCAGACAGAAGATCAATAAGGAAACACTGGCCTTAAATGACGCATTTGACCAGGTGGACTTAGTAGATACATATAGAACATTCCATCCAAAAAACACAGAATACACATTCTTTTCAAATGCACATGGAACATTCTCCAGGATCGATCACATATTAGGCCACAAAACAAATCTGAATAAATTTAGGAGGATCAAAATAATACCATGCATTTTTTCAGATAACAAAGGTATGAAAGTAGAAATAAACTACAGGAAGAAAACCAGAAAAGCCACAAAAATGTGGAGATAATGCCACTGAACAACGATAGGGTCAATGGCAGAAATCAAAGGAGAAATAAAAATATTCCTGGAGAAAAATGAAAATGAAAATATGACATGTTAAAATGTATGAGATACAGCAAAAGTGGCTCTAAGAGGGAAGTTTATTGCAATTCAGACCTACCTCAACAAAGAAGAAAAATCCAAAATAAACAATCTAAAAAGGCATCTAAAGGCACTGGAAAAAGTAGAACAAACAGAGCTCAAAATCAGCAGAAGGAAGGAAATAATAAAAATCAGAGCAGAAATAAATGAAATAGAGAATAAAAACACAGTAGAAAAAAATTAATGAAACCAAGAGCTGGTTCTTTGAAAAGATAAACAAGATAGACAAACCCTTAGCTAGATTCACCAAGAAAAAAGAAAGAAGGATAAAATAAATAATACCAGAAATGAAACAGGAGAAATTACAACAAACACCTCAGAAATACAAAAGATAATAAGAGAATACCATGAAAAGATATATGTGAACAAATTGGATAATCTAGAAGAAATGGATAAATTCTTAGAAACATACAACCTTCTAAAACTGGACCAAGAAGAAGTAGATAATTTGAATGGACCAATCACCAGAAAGGAGATCAAAACAGGAACCAAAAACGTCCCCCAAAATAAAAGTCCAGGACCAGATGGCTTCCCTGGTGAATTCTACCAAACATTCAAAGAAGACTTAATACCTATCCTTCTCAAACTCTTCAAAAAAATTGAAGAGGAGGGGCAACTTCCTAACTTTGCAGATGACATGATTTTATATACAGAAAACCCTAAAGAATCCACTAAAAACCTTTAGAAATAATAAATGAATACAGTCAAGTCACAGGATACAAAATCAACATACAAAAATTGCATTTCTATACACTAACAACGAAGTAGCAGAAAGAGAAATTAAGAATACAATTCCATTTACAATTGCAACAAATAGAATAAAATACCTAGGAATAAACTTAACCAAAGAGGTGAAAGTTTTATACACTGAAAACTATAAAACATTGTTGAAAGAAATCGAAGAAGACACAAAGAAATGGAAAGATATTCTGGGCTCTTGGATTGGAAGAATTAACATCCTTAAAATGTTCATACTTCCTAAAGCAATCTACAGATTCAACGCAAGCCCTATCAAAGTTCAACAACATTTTTCATGGAAATAGAACAAACAGTCCTAAAATTTATATGGAACAACAAGACTCTGAATAGCCAAAGGATTCCTGAGAAAAAAACAAAGCTGGAGGTATCACACTCCCTGATTTCAAAATATACTACACAGCCATAGTTATCAAAATAGCATGGTACTGGCACAAAAACAGACACACAGATCAATGCAAAAGAATTGAGTGCCAAGAAGTAAACCCACACATTTATAGACAGCTTATATTTGACACGGGAGCCAAGAGCATACAAAGGAGAAAGGAGAGTCTCTTCAATAAACGGTGTTGGGAAAACTGGACAGCCACACGCAAAAGAATGAAAGTAGACCATTACCTTACACCATACACAAAAATCAACTAAAAATGGATTAAAGACTTGAATGTAAGACCCAAAACCATGAAACTTCTAGAAGAAAACATAGGCAGTATGCTCTTTGACATTGGTCTGAGCAGCATATTTTCAAGTACCATGTCTGACCGGGCAAGGGAAACAAGAGGAAAAATGAACAAATGGGACTACATCAAACTAAAAATCTTCTGCCCAGCAAAGGAAGTCATCAATGAAACGAAAAGACAACCTAACAATTGGGAGAAGATATTTGTAAAACCATATATCAGATAAGGGGTTAATATCCAAAATATACAAAGAACTCATACATCTCAACAACAAAACACCCAACAGCCCAATTTTAAAATGGGCAAAAGATCTGAAGAGAGATTTCTCCAGAAAAGATATATGGATGTCCAACAGGCATATGAAAAGATGCTCAACATCATTAGCTATCAGGGAAATACAAATCTAAACTACCATGAGGTATCACCTCACTCCGGTCAGAATGGCTATAATCAACAAGATAGGAAATAATAAGTGTTGGAGAAGATGTGGAGAGAAGGGAACACTTGTACACTGCTGGTGGGAGTGCAAACTGGTGCAACCACTATGGAAAGCAGTATGGAGTTTCCTCAGAAAATTAAGAATAGATCTACCATGTGATCCAGGTATTCTACTGCTGGGTATTTATCCAAAGAAATTGAAAGTGCAAAGGCATAAAGATACCTGCACCCCTATGTTCATTGCAGCATTATACACAATAGCCAAGACTTGGAAGCAACCTAGCTGCCCAAAAAGGGATGAATGGATAAAGAAGATGTGGTATATATACACAATGGAATACTACTCAGCCATAAGAAATGATGAAATCCAGCCATTTGTGACAATGGATGGACCTTGAGGGTATTATGCTGAGTGAAATTAGTCAGAGGGAGAAAGTCAAATACTGTATGATCTCACCCATAAGTAGAAGATAAAAACAACAACAAACAAACACATAGCATTGGAGACTGGATTGTGCTTACCATAGGGGAAGAGGGGCAGGGCAAAGGGGGTGATTAGACATGTGAGGGGAAGGAATAATTAGTTTTTGGGTGGTGAACCTGATGTAATCGACACAGAATTTGAAATATATTACAACGTACATCTGAAAGCTACATAATGTTATAATCTAATGTTACTGCAATTAATAAAAAAAATCACTTCATCTTTATAACCACTTCAGTCTGCACCCTACCGTTATGAGCTATCGTTAGTTCACTCAGGCGGGTCTCCCACCTCTCCTGTACTGTTCACCTATTAATCCTGACCTTGTGTGGTGTCACCCTCCAGTGTGAGTGTCCTCACTGACCGGGACCTGTCTCTGTGCCTCTTTTGCTGGCCTCCCTCCCTGTGGTGCGCTGTCCCCTGCCTCAGCATCTGATCTGCTGGTCACCACTCCCTTCCAGCACATTTCATCGCTCTGGTTTCCTCTCTTCCTTTAGCTGTCCTACCCCAATTCTCAGAGACTTCAGAATTGAGAAATCAAAGGAAAGATGTTACTATAGCCTTTCCTATCTTACTTTCCAGTAAATTCCCTCTCTCTCTTTTTCTCTCTACCTCTCTCTCTGTCTCTCTCGGTCTGTCTGTTTTACTCTCTCTCTGTTTCTCTCTTCCACACAGACACACACATTCACACACAAACTTACAGAGTGAGAGGGATCAGGAAGATGAATTTGGTGGCAGGGATGGAAGAGGTTGGAGAGGTGCTGATATTAAAGATGAATTAAATATTTTTAGACTTTGTAAGTATTAGGATAACTTTACTATAAAACGTGATTGGTTAAATTCGTTTTTCATGGACAAACTGAGTTTCTGCTCCTCACTGACTGCGGGCGTGTGATCCAGCTCACTAACCCTCATCCACGGAAGGAGAATCCTGGTAGCTCCTGTCTCAAAGGTTGAGTATCATGAAGGGCAGATTCGAAAGTATATGTAAAGTATTGGAGGCTGTGTTTGTTATTGTTAAAAATACTAATAATATCTGTGATATTTTAAAAGTAAAGGGGTATATGATTTATGCATTTCGCTATTATAGACAGTGATTCTTAATTTACTGGGATATTTGTCAACTTTTCTTTCAAATATTGATATAAAATAAACTTTTCTTTTATATAGATCAAAGGCCCCCTACCTAAATATCATTGAATTATTATAAATCTTGAGTAAGAGATTGTATGTTTCACATAGAATTTCAAAAATAAAACCAAAGTATGCTTTGTTTTCCAAACAAATCTATATTTATGAACCGATAAGCTATTAGTTGTTAACAGGGCCACTATTGTTACAAATTAACAGTTTAACTTGAAATATAAGTGGTGTTTCTCCTAAATATAGTCCATTTCTCCAGAATCCTTTTTGTTCTCTGTTGTGTTGGAGCAGTTTGGCACATCCTGGAGTGTAGAGCTGCATCAGTGTGTCCCTATGAATATATAACCTTAGTAACACATCCTTAAATTATCTTTTAAAATTTTATTTTATGGTATGCTATCTTAGGAGTTTATAATATGGGAGCAAATAGACATTGAAGATTTCATATAAAATAGTGAACACAAATTTGGATTTGATTTGACACCACAGTTCGATAAACCATGTTATTATAGCATTTGCTCCTTCCTCTATGTATATAGCACCTTTCTTTTTAAAGATTGGCACCTGAGCTAACATCTGTTGCTCATCTTTTTGTTTTCTTCTTCTACTACTTCTCCCCAAACGCCCCCAGTACATAGTTGTATATTCTAGTTGTGGCTCCTTCTGATTGTGGCATGTGGGATGCCGCCTCAGCATGGCCTGAGGAGTGGTGCCATGTGTGCACCCAGGATCCGAACCAGCGAAACCCTGGGCCGCTGAGCGTGGGAACTCAACCACTTGGCCCCAGCCGGCCCCTGCTGTACACTTTGTAAGTGCTCAGTGTTAGTGAATAAATGCGAAAATAGTGAATAAATGTGAAAATAACGCTTTTCACCTTCAGTCAGGGGAGCAAGCCTTCTTAGGGTTACCAGATTTAGCAAATAAAAATACGGGATTCTGGTTACAGTTGAATCTCAGAAACACAACCAATTTTTTATTATATTTTCCAAATATTGCATGGGGCATAATTACACTAAAAATACTTATTTTTATCGTAAATTTCCATTTTACTAGGCACCCATGTTTTACAAGGAAACTCTAACACCCTTCTCTTTACTTTTCCCCATCGTACTGATGGATTCTAGTACATCTTTTGTACTGTTTTATTTAGTGTCCCAGTTGTGACAAAAGTAAATGTCAATGGTTACCTGGGAATGTGTGAAGGATGATCATATTTTTAAACCCCAAATCAGAATCTTCACTACATATATTTTCAATAGAGAGACTGACAAAGGGGTGGAATTTTTTGTTGTTCTTCTAAAAACAAAAGACACCATAACAGGTCGAGAGAGAGAGGATGCAGAAGAAAGTAAAAAGGTTTACATTTTAATACTTTTAATAGTGTGTTTTTCCTGCTTTTTATTTTTCCCAGATTTGTTGAGGTGTAATTGGCAAATAAAAATTGTATAGATTTAAGATGTACAGTGTGATGCTTTAATGTACATATTCACTGGGGAGTGATTATCACAAACAAGCCGGGGCAACATCTTTTAAAGCCAAACTCTTCCAGAATATCTCAGAAAAAGACTTTCCGTGATTGTGGTCTATGGGAGTTCGTGATTTGTGAGACTGGCTGATCTGTTCTTTGGGCTAGAGAGCATGTCTACCTGAATAAACGACTCTCTCATTCAGACACAGGGACATTTAATGTGACAGAAAGAGAGACTGGTCTCACAGCACTGCGGGCGCATTTAAAACTTCACATCTGAAAATGTGTAACAAAAATGTTGCTAACAAACAAATATTTTCTGATTTTAAAAGTCACACTTTTCTTGTGCAAAATGTTTAAAGTACATATGAGTATGTAAAGATGATTTCAATTTACGAAATTTCAGTTTATGAAAGCACTTTGGAAGCTGCCGACCATAAATGGGTGTATATAAATTCTACCTGTGCTTCTAAGTTTCAATTATTTACAGCTCACTGTTATTTTATTTAATGCATAGAATTATTTTGAGTGTGCTTTGTTTTTTTTTTTAGCAGTATAAAAGACATAGCTCTATTCTTTTTGTCCATAAAATGGGGGAAATTTCTATTATTTGTTCTCCATATCACTGATCCAATTCTTGAATTGTAATTTCTGCTTTCTACGCCAAAAAGTGCACCATTTAAGCATTTTTTTTCTGTTTGGTTTCCTTAGAGTTTTCCTTTCCTGTGTCCCTGTGCACCATTCCCCCCTTCACACTATTTCACACTAATAGATGTGACTAACATCTATTGATGCCAGCTCCGTGTGGCCTCTCTCATGTGATGTACCTGTAAATCAGCACTTCTCGAGGGTCTGGCCCAAGTGTTCATGGATGGGTCAGCCAGCTCCCCCCTTTCTAGATGCACACCCATCAATCAGGTCCCTTTTCATCTCCTCCAGTTGCATTATCATTTTTTTCATCTCTCATGTCAACAGAGTCAATGTTTTCTTGATTTTTTTGGATAAAAATCTCTTTAAAATTGAATTGTATTTCTTGTATCAAAATTTTCCTTTTTATTTTCCACTGAAGGTATGTTTTTCTTCTTTTCCATTTATGCTGTAGGATGTTTTTTAAATTCCAAAAGTTTTTTTTTTTCATTTTGATGTTTGTTTTAATTATTATTATATTTTCTGCTACTCATCTTTAAAATAAATTAGGCCTGGTGTTTGCCAATCAACTGCTTGGATAAATTCTCTTTGGCTCCAATCATTGTCCACCTGATTGCTATTTTAATCCTTTTCTCAGACCTTAAACTGAAACCCCTAGCCAAATTTTAGTGCCCTTCATTTATTTTACGCAGGTCCAAAGGATAGATAAAAATATGTATGTGCCTACTTAGCTATATGACTATATCTAGAAGAATTTAGTTAGAAGTTACCTGAAGCGTACTGTAACTTGTACATGCTTAAAGAGCAGCGCAAGAACAGGACAGCTCCCTTAAGTTCTTCTGTATCCGTTCTTTCTGCCTCCAGTATTCAAATATCAACGTTTCAGGACACCCTGCTAGTCTACTTCTATCCTTGACAGTCTTGCATTAATGCGAAATGTGGTTTTCACATAAATGGAGAAAATGGTATGCTAATGGACTATTAAGGGCAGGAAATAAATAGTCTTAGGTGTGCAGGAGATGAGGGGAGAGCTCCCTACAGTTAGTGAAGGCCCATGTCTCTGAGGTGGGGAGTACAAAGTTAGGGTAGATGGAGACCTCTTACCTCTTTCCCACTAGCTGCAGTATTTTGTCATTGGACTCTATTGCCACCTTGGTAATGGGAAATCTCATACTTTCTGACAGAACAATGACCAAGAACGCTAGTTTATGTGTGGTTGTAATCTACCTTTCTTTATATATTGTCATGAATATTTCCTTGGGAACTTTGGGAAATGGTAATCAGGGGCTATTAACAAGCCATCATCTTAATTCATTAATAGGTTCTTTGTAAATAGTCTTTAAGAAAAACCATTATACTATCGAATACAATTTCTTTAACAAATGGAGAGATGTGCATGATATGATGATTTGAGAAAAATCACATTGTTAAAACTGTTGTATTTTTGTAATTAAAATCTAGAACTCATATTCTAAGTTATGTATTTTGCATTCAAAAGTCAAGATATAGTCAGGATCCTTCTGTGCTAGGGAGGGTTACCACCACCACTGCCGTTACTAGCTTCGTCATTGACATTCTCATTGATGCATATTTTACCACCATAATTGTAAACATGTTACATTTACATATTCATTTAATTCTCTCAAAACATTATTACATAGGCACTATTGTTATCCCCACTTGACAGATGAAGTAAATGAGTGAAAGTGTAAGCCAATTGATCAGGATCATACAGCTAGTAACAGTAACTGGTGACTCGTGTCCTAAGTTGCATGATGGATCAAAGAACTAGAAATGGTTATTAAGGGGTGCATGTTTTTAACTAAGACATTCTCAAACCAGAAAGGGTGGGTTAAGACATTTATTTGGGGAGTTTTCTGAAGAGAATTCATAATGGACCACGTATGCCGACTCTACTGAAAGAATATTGCATAATCTGGTCATAGGGCAGGTGTTGAGATTTTTAAAATACTTCCAGATGATTCTTCTTAATCCTTAGTCTTTCCTAGTTAAAATCACAGTCCTAAAAAAGGGCAGCAATTGAGAACTAGAGCAGTGCTTCTCATACTTAAATGGACAGGTGAATCAACTTAGAATTTTGATAAAATGCAAAATCTAATTCAAAGTTTGGGATGGGGCCCGAGATTCTGCATTCCTAAAAATTTCCAAGCAATGTTGACACTGCTGGTCCATGGGCCACTCTTTGAGTAGCAAGGATCTAGATTGCCTGAAACTTGCTGCTCATCAGGCCCAATTACAAGATCATAAATGTAATGACTCAGGATATTATGTAGGATATTAAGAGGATCATGTTCATCATGTTCAATATTATACTCAGCTGGCTTTTTTATTTATAGAGTTCTTATAATATTTTAATAGGTACTTTTTAAATCGGAACTATTTTTTTGTCTTGTTACATTCATTTTTCTTACTTAAATCTTTAACTGAACTTTGTTTTCCATAATTTGATTTCAGTTTGATTTGTTTATCTCAGCCCTAAGTAGAGAATGGTCTCAAAGAGTTGAATGTAAATGATGATTGGTATTTCATTTATTTATAAAATGGACTTTATTTATAAAATGGACTTTTTTCTCTAATTTCTCTAATATAAATTTATTCATGTGAAATATAGATAGTTTAGAAATGGCATGGTTTGGACTGCTATTGCTGTCCGCTTAAAAGCATATATATTTATTGTCTGCATTATCTGGAAATTCAAACTGCATGAAAAATATTTAGTCTCAAGTTCAAAGCACAGCCTTAACTATCAATCAATTTTCAAATATGCAAAAAGATATTGTGCAAAATATTGATGGGCAACATTTCCATTTATGCCAATGAACAAAATGATATAAAGGATTTTGCAAAGAATCAAGTGATTAAAAGTTGGGACCATTTCTATTTCTTTCAAGCGTCAGCAGAGTGGTGGTGCACAGTGTTCTGGAAGTGCTGCCATCTCATGCATGGCTCTGCTCTGGAAATGAGTGCTTCACCACACTTTTTCCATGTCTGGATTTTGATGTTCCTCTGATGGCCTGCCTCCGTTGCTGCCCATATTTTTAAACCTGGCTCCTTAATCTTCCAGTCAATTCCAGGAACTCCATGATATTCATCCAATAAATTAAATTTCTGTTTCAAACAACTAGATTCTCTTTCCGTTGTTTGCCAATCAGCACTCAGATTAATAGGCATCTTTGAGCACTTCAGCTTGGTCATTGGGCTTCTGTTTCTTGTAACCAGAGAACCTTCACTCAGGCAGCCCTTTGGACTGCTGTCAAATAAAAGTACCACAGTGAACAGAAAGCCGGATGCTTCGCTCATGTTGTTTTTCAAATTGCCAAGAGATTATAGAGCAGTAGTCCTTTTCTTTTGGGGAGTCACAGACAGCAAAAAAAACATTATCTAAGATTACCATACACTCACACTCCAGAAAAATTTACATGCATGCATTCACACAAAATTTTACATACAGTTTTAGGGAGTTCATAAAAATCTCCTGAGGCAGAACAATAGATTCAGGGGAAATGCTATATAACATTTTAAAGGAAGTTTTAAAGAAAGAGATAGAGAATTATTTGTTTAGGATTTATCTTATATTTCCCCAGTCCCTTGTCCAAGAATGCATATTGAGTGCAGACTCATTCTTGCCTGTCACAAACAGCTGCTGCTGATTTTGGTTTGTTCTCACATCTAAGGTCTTTGACAATGGTTTGTGTGTATTTACTCTCTGCTCACCCTTATAATTCCAGGCTACAAGTTCTAATTTAAAGTTAAGGACATGACCAACACTTCATTATATATTCCTATTTGCTTTATTTCAGGGCATTCTGGATGGATGCTGTGTGGATTTATGCACCATGAGGTTTATGCAGAGTGGGATTCTAGCCGCAAAATAATCAGGGATCAGTTAATGTGTGCCTGATTGGAGGCAGGAAGATCAACAAATGATATCCCAAAATACACTATGTAATTCCATGATAAACATCCTTTCCATGTGCAAATTGACAGGCAATCTGCCCAATGTTAAATGGTTTAAACTTTTCTTTACACAGTGAATCTTCTTCATTTTTTATCATTTACTCTTAAATACTTTTCAGAAAGGAAAATAGTAATCCTAACAACAACAAAAAAGAAATAAAAGCTAATTGAAGAACACTCTCAGTTTTTTAATGATTCATTACAATGCTTCCTCATCAGCAGGTGTTTCTAAGCAACTGATAGCAATGTAATACACAATATCTAGTTTAGTTTAAATCAAATCCTTATTGGAGGCAGCTGATTTACAGAAAACCCTATCCAATTTCAGCACAAGGCCCCTTCCTCCTTAGACACTCTTCAAGGCAGATTAACCGCATCATTGTGTGCTTCACTGACCCTCAATAGTCTCTGCCCTTCACTGTGGTTTGCTGCCACAGATGCATTTAGCCATAATAACAGGGGAAAGGAGCAAAAGGAGGAGAAGGCACAAGGTTAAAAAGGAGAAAGAGAAACAAGAAGGAAAAAAGAAATGCAAAGAGGCAAAAGGAATGAAGATACATAAAAAAATAAACAAGCTAATTTTTCACACTTCATCTTTACTTCTACTCCTCTTTTCCATTTGGCAAGGTCAATTAATTAAATAATTTATGATATTTCAGAGATTTAATAAGATAGTATGTGACAACTGTGAAAGGGAACAGCCTGGCCATCCCTCAATATAAGATGGCAGGCAGTTCATGATCTGGGTATCAGTGGTTATGAAGTTATGTTGACTTTCACTTGTTATTTTTCCCCCTTCCTTTGTCCTTCCTTTCACCAGACATTCACTGAGCAATTCTTATGTTCTCAGCAGTGGGTATACAGTAATAAGAAAGCAAATAAAAAACCCTGACCTCGTGGAACATATGTTTCTGCTGATGAAGAAATATAATTAACAAACAGTTAAAATACATACTCTGTCAGAGGTGCAAACTTCTATGGAGAAAACAATCACAGCAGGCAAGGCCGATTGAAAGTGTCGGGAGAGGAAGGCCCGGCTTCCTTAAGTGAAATCACCAGATTACGCCTCACCAACAACATCCTACTTAAGCACATGGAGGGGGTGGAGTGAGCCATCTGGACATCTAGGAAGAGAGTTCCAAGCAGAGAGGCAGGAAATGCAAAGGCCAAGTATGGAACTACACTACTTATTTTTGAGGAAAATAGGAGTCCATGTGTCTGAACAGCCTGGACTGGAGGAGAGTATTAGTGGATGAGCTAAGAGAGTCGACAGGACTGATTGTCACAAAGTCCAAGGGGATATGCCAGTTTACATTTAGCCTATAAGGTGCACTGCTCATCAGATGAAATTTATTAGTATTTAAATTGGAGATAGTGAGGAAACTCTGCAGGTCAAGGCAGACACGTGCCCACACAGATCCGCTGTGCCACACTGAGGGAGAAAAATGTTCAGATGGGTCTTGGGTTCAACTCTGATGCTCACTAGCAACAATTGTGGACCAAACCACTGGTGTGTAACCCACTCCACAGGCCCGGGTTCTTGGTCTGGGGTTTTGGGGCTGGGACTGAGTTCAGGGTTGCACAAACCTGGAAAGAAAACTTCAGAGAATGGGATCCAAAGAGGTCAAGATTCCACATCCCAGAGGCACAAACAGCTGAACCAGACAGTGGTTACGATGGAAGTGTCGATATGAAAAGGAAAGTTCAAAGATGAGATATCAGGACAGACTTTAGTTAGTGCAAACTGTGTTAGAAGGCGGGACTGGTTTAAGGTGGGACACAAATGCAGAGGTCGATTGCCTGTGTTTCCTGAGCTGCTGGAGCAGAGCTGCAAGAAATGCTCACACATTTCCTGAGACTCTAACAAGCGTTGGGAGGAGCTGCACAGTACACTAAGGCATTTGGGAAAACTTGATTTCACTGCACGTTAGCTCCTTTAAATATGAATTAAACTAAAGTCTCCTCTGGCTACAAATTTACTAAACTATACTAAATTCTTGGAGTAAATGAAGAGTTTTACATCTTACAAATGAACCCTTGCCCAGAGGAAATAGATTATTCCTTAGAAGTTTCACTGTAATCAAATGCACAGATTAAAAACCAATTTGTGTGTGTGTATCAAGTGCTGTCTAAAATGAAGTCAATTTAGTAGCAAGTAATATTTGAATACTAATTCTTGGAAATAGAAGAAAAAGTAAAATAGTCTGTTAATCTGGAGTTTGCAGTTTAAATGGTATATTGCTCTTTTTAAGAGAAAGAAATAGGCAAATAGTTTTATAGTCTAAAGCCTAACTTCAAATATATAAGAGCTAGGACACAGAAAAGAGGTATAGAGCGTACGTGTGCAGTTTAAAGAATGAACAAACATGTCATGGGGAAGGTACCAACCACATCATGTGGTGATTTAAGGACATGTTTGGAGCCCTGTGGACACCTGTCAGATTCATCCTTCTGTTTCCTCATCCCCATTAAAGGTAAGCACCATCTAGAATTTAGTCTGAGAAAGAAACACATAAAGAAATTCAAACTGATCTGTCTGTATATAATCTTGTGAGACAGGTACAATTATTACCCCACTTTTTAGATGAGGAAACTGAGGCACTGAGATGTAGGTCAATGGACAAAGGTCACACAGTAACTTAGAGGCAGAGATGGGACCAGAGAAATTTAATTCCTGAGTCCATACTTAAAACCATTATGTTTTCCAGTCTCTATAATCATTCACCATTAATGAGCCACTTTCTCTTCTCTATAGAAAGGTATCACAAAACAATATAATACTAATTCTGTCTGTTTTTCAATATTATGCAAATGGAATCATGCTGTATGATTTTTTCTGTGATTTGCTTTAATTGGTCGATAATTGGTTTACCGGAATACATCAGAGTGGTTCTTTTCAACTCTACCTCTTTCATGTTTATTGCTAGATGGTATTGCGTTGTATGAATGGTCCACCTTCTCTCTGTCCACTCTCCTGTTGATGCACATTGAGGCTGTTTACAGTCATATGCTAACGTAGACAATGCTGGTGTGCACAATCTTGTTCTTGTGCGCTCATCTTGAACATACATCATTTTTCTAGGGTATTTCTAGAATGAGAATTCTAATTCTGGTGTGCATATCGTCACTTCTTCTGGATAATGCCAGATTGTTTTACAAAATGTTATGCAGATTGACACAGCCTTCATGAGTATATGAGAGATGTCATTGCTCCATACACTCATTTAATCTTTCTGACTTTTTAATTGTGTCTAATGCATGTGAATTTGTAACTCATTGTGGTTTAATTTTCGTTTTCTTGATTATAAATGAACTTGAAAATTTTTTCATATGTTTATTAGCCATCTCTTTGTACCCTGCTATGAAATGACAATCTCACCATTATGTTGCTTATGTATTTTTTAATAGATTCAAAGAAATTCCGTGTATATTCCAAGTATTAAACTGTAATCAGTTACATGTGTTGTAATTGTTCTGTCATAATTTTAGTGTAATTTAATTATTAATTCTTACTTTTATGTTTACTCTTTCTGGCTCTTATTTAAGAAACCTTTTCTTTCCTCAGGGAAATAAATATATTCTGCTATATTTTCTTTTGATAGAGTTAATATTTTATGTCTCACATTGAAGTCCTGGATCCATAAGGAATTAATTTTATGTATGGTGTAAGGAAGGAGACCATTTTAATTTTTTTCTCTATGAATAAAAAAAGTATTTTATGATTTGTCAACTAATTCTACTTTTTCCACTGATATTCAATGCCAGTTTATTTTAAAAATAACCGTTAAACATTTATAGAGAAATTACAGCATGAAAAAAAGGGCCAAGCTCTACAACCAAAGAAAATACCCTAAAATGATTCTAGAATGAGACTTTACAAGGCAGAAATTTTTTGTCTTTTCTTTTGATTGTTTTTTCTTTTCTAAATTTCTTTTATCTATTTTTGGATACCTAGGTATTAGAATAATTCCTTGGACATAATGAATATTTATTCAGTAACAATACAAAGATCATATGCTCATATTTTTCAATCCTCTATTTACTTTTGTCATAACAGAAATTTTTGAAGTTTTTTTTGAGGAATATCAGCCCTGAGCTAACATCTGCTGCCAATCCTCCTCTTTTGGTTGAGGAAGACTAGCCCTGAGCTAACATCCGTGCCCATCTTCCTCAACTTTATATGTGGGACGCCCACCACAGCATGGCTGTGCCATGTCTGCACCCAGAATCTGAACCAGCGAACCCCGGGCCACCAAAGTGGAATGTCCGTGCCACCAGGCCAGCCCCCAAATTTTTGAAAACCTACTTTGTGGCAAGCCATGATGTAACAGCTTTAAGTAAGTTATCTGTAAACTTTACAGTATCTCTACAAAGTAGACATTAATTTACCCATTTTAGAACTGATTAAACTGAGTATTAGAGAGAAAAAGATCTATAAAGGAAGTTTATAACAATTCTAATTAAAATCTCAATGAAATTTGAGAAAGTGTTTTATGTAACTGAAGAAATTCTTCTAAAATGTAAGACAGTTATAAAAGAGAATTTAAGAAGCGTGAAGATTAGGCCCAGGTGGTTCGAGATACTTCCATTAGGGATCCAGAAAGAACAAATCAAGTAAATGGGCAAAAGAAAATAATGAACAACACAATAGAAAAAGATTTGTTTGAACTGAGGGTAGAATGAGTTTCTACATTAGGAGGATTAACTAAATGCTAAACCAAAAAGATAACATGATAAAATTACACTACCTGTGGGAGAAAAGAAAGCTTTCAGAATTGGGACAGATAAAAGAGACAAAAATATGAATATGTATGTTCTAGGCAGAAGTCTAAGATGGCTTTCAAGACTCCTACCCCCCAGTACATATGCTCCCTCCTCTTGAGTGTGGTGGGACTTGCGATTTTGATGGATTAGCTGCCCCTTGATTGGGTTATTTTTCATGTGAGATTGTCATAGCCCACTGCAGAGAGAGTCTCCTGCTGGCCTGAAGAAAGGAGGTGCTGTGAGTCCTATGGCCATGAGCATTAGATCCCGTCAAGAGGCAGTGAGCCCAAAGAGAACCCCAAGCCTCGCAGAAGGCTGCAGCCTCTGCTAACACCTGGGTTTTAGCTGAGACCCTGAGATTTTAGCCAGACCCCTGACTATGAAAACTGTCAGTTAATACATTTATGTTGATTAAAAGTACTAAATTCATGATCATTTTTAGTGGACCACTAAAAATTAATACAGATTTTGGAACCTTAAATGGCATGTTGCTGTAACAAATACCTAAAATGTGTTAGTAGCTTTGGAGTAGGGCAGTGGGTGGAGGCTGGAAGAATTTGGGGACATATAATATAGAAAGCCTAAATTGGCTTGAACAGATTTGTTGGTAGAAAGTTGGACTTGGGGACACTTTGTGAGGGTTCAGAAGAAAAGATCATCTTATCAGAAACCAGACGAAAGGAGGATACTTATTATACAGTGGCAGAGAACATAGTACAATTGTATTCTGCAGTTACGTGGAAAGTAGAACTTGTAATAGATAAAACTTAAGTAGCTAGGGAAATTTCCAAATAATTTTCTTGACAGTGCTGACTGGTTTCTTCTTGCTGTTTATAGTAAAATACAAGAGAAAAGAGATAAATGGAGGGGAAAACTGTTAAACAAAAAGGAACCAGAACTTCGAAAAGACTCAGCACTTCCATAAAACAAAAGATGCTGAAAGTCAGAAATGACAGCCAAGACTGCAGCAACACCATAAGCAGCAAAGCACCAGCAACCTTGGAGGCACAAGCAGAATCTGAATAAATCAATCACTAGTAAAAAGTAAACAAAAACCTCCCAAAAGACAAAAGTTCTGGACCAGACAGCTTCTCTGGTGAGTTCTAGCAAACATTCGAAGAAGATCTAATACCTGTCTTTCTCAAACTCTTCTAAAAAATTAAAGAAGAAGAGATGCTTCCTATTTATGAGACCAACAGTAGCCTGATACCAAAACTAGACAAGGACAACACAGAAAAAGGAAAATTATAGGCCAATATCACTGATGAACACAGATGCAAAGATTCTCAGCAAAACATTGGCATATGAAACACAGGAATGATGCATGATCCCACTGACCACGACCAAGTGGGATTTATTCCAGGGATGTGGGGATGGTCCCACACCTGCTAATCAATGAATGTGATGCATCACTTTAACAAAATGAAGCATAAAAATCACATGATAATTTCAATAGATGCAGAGAAAGCATTTTTGACAAGATGTGGCATCCATTTATGATAAAAACTCTCAATAAAATGGATTTGGAAGGAAAGTACCTGAACATAGTAAAGGCTATATATGACAAACTCACAACCAACATCATACTCAACAGGGAAAAACTCAAATCTATCCCTCTAAGAACAGGAACAAGACAAGGATTCCCACTGTCCCCACTCTTATTTAACATAGCATTGGAAGTCCCAGCCAGAGCAATTAGGCAAGAAAAAGAAATAATAGGTATCCAAATTGGAGAGGAAGAAGTAAAACTGTCACTATTTGTGGATGACATGATTTTACATACAGAAAATCCTAAAGAATGCCCTCCCAAAAGTACTAGAAATAATTAACAAATACAGTAAAGTAGCAGGGTACAAAATCAACGCATAAAAATCAGTTGCACTTCTATGTACTAACAACGAAGTAGCAGAAAGAGAAATAAAAAATGCAATCCCATTTACAGTCACAGCAAAAAAGAATAAAATACACAGGAATAAATTTACCCAAGGAAGCGAAAAACCTGTACACTGAAAATTATAAGACGTTGAAAGAAATCAAGGAAGACACAAAGAAATGGAAAGATGTTCCATGCTCATGTATTTGAAGAATTAACACAGTTAAAATGTCCATCTTACCTAAAGCAATTTACAGATTCAATGCAATCCCTACCAGAATCCCAATCACACTTTTCAGGAAATAGAACAAAGAATTCTAAAATATGGAACAACAAAAGACCTTGAATAGCCAGAGCAATCCTGAGAAAAAAGAACAAAACTTGAGGTGTCACATTCCCTGATTTCAAAATATACTACAAAGCTATAGTAATCGAAACAGTTTAGTACTGGCAGAAAAACAGACACACAGATCAATGGAACAGAATTGAGAGTCCATAAATAAAATCACATGTCTACAAACAGCTAATTTTGACAAAGGAATCAAGAACATACAACGGAGAAAGGAAAGTCTCTTCAATAAATGGTGTTGGGAAAACTGGACAGCCACATGCAAAAGAATGAAAGTAGACCATTATCTTATGCTGTACACAAAAATTGTCAGAATGGATTAACTCTGGAAATGATAAAACTCATAGAAGAAAACACAGACAGTACACTCTTTGACATCAGTCTTAGCAATATCTTTTAGAATAGGTCTCTTCAGGCAAGGGAAACAAAATAAAAAATAAACGAATTGGACTGTATTGAACTAAAAAGCTTCTGCACAGCAAAGAAAACCAGCAATAAAAAGAAAAGACAACCTACCAATTAGGAGAAGTTATTGGCAAGCCATATATCTGATAAGAGGTTAATGTGCAAAACATACAAAGAACTCATACAAGTCAATGACAAAAAACAAACAACCTGATTAAAAAATGGACAGAAGATCTGAACAGAAATTTTTTCAAAGAAGACATACAGATGGCCAACAGGCCAATGAAAAGATGTTCAATATTACTAATTATTAGGGGAATACCAATCAAAACCACAATGAGATATCATCTTACACCTGTTGGAATGGCTATTATCAAAAAGACAATATATAACAAGAAAGGGTGTGGAGAAAAGGGAACTCTTGTATATTGCTAGTGGGAATGTAAGCTGGTACAGCCACTGTGGAAGAGAGTACGGAGATTCCTCAAAACATTAAAAATAGAACTACTATACAATTAAGCTATTCTACTTCTGGGTATTTATCCAAAGAACATGAAAACACTAATTCAAAAAGATATATGCACCCCTTGTTCATTGCAGCATTATTCATAATAATGAAGACTTGGAAGCAACCTAAGTGCCCATAGATGGATAAATAGATAAAGAAGATGTGGTATATATATACAATGGAATACTATTCAGCCATAATAAAGAATGAAACCTTACCATTCACAAAAACATGGATGAAACTTGAGGGTATTATGCTAAGCAAAATAAGTCAGATGGAGAAAGACAAATGTTGTATGATTTCACTCATATGTGGAAGATAAACAAACAAAAAACAGATAGATCTGGAGAACAGATTGGTGGTTACCAGAGGGGAAGAAGTCAGGGGGAAGGTGAAAGAGACAAAGGAGCACATGTGTAGGGTGATGCATGAACATTAGAGTTGTGGTGGTGAACATGATGTAGTCCATACAGAAGTCAAAATATAATGATGTATGTCTGAAATTTATATAATGTTATAAGCCAAAGATATGCAATTAAAAAAAATTTTAAAAAAGGAAATGACACCAAAATGTATGGCATAGAGAAAAGGCTGTGTGTTTGATTATACAACCTTTTGCTAAAACCTCAGAAATGTCAAAAGGTCAGTGTATTTAGTTATACAATCACACAAAAGGCTTTTGAGAGATTAAGTGTTCTTCACAGAACCTTTCCATCAGACCAGAGTGTCTAATCTTCTAGGAGGATTAAGGGTGTTGTTGCTCAACCGTCTCAGCAGGACACCGAGATAGAGAAGAGATTATCTAGAAAAAGTCTTTGGACCTGGTTTCTGTCCAGTGAACCCCTGTGAAATATATGGAAGACTCACAAGCTTTCTGAGAAAATTGTTCCATCAGAAACATATCAGTTTGACCTAAATTGGATAGAGACAGCATTAAATAAAAGAAGACTGTTAGAGCTCCCAGATTCTCCTGGCAGGAAGTAGGCTGATAAAACTATTCAGCTGCAAAGGAAAGATGTCTCAGAGGGTAGAACCAAGACACTAGAGAGTGAAACCTGCGTTAATTGAATAATAGTTATTTTTTATGAAAAGTTAACAAAAATCTATACCTGGACTCAAATACCATTGTGCAAAAGGCTTCTACATATTTAATGCTAAAGTATAGCAGTTTCTGTGCTAAACTATAATTGGTATTTTATATATTATTTATAACACCTACAATAATTCTGAAAAAAAAAAGTATTATCTCTTTTTTTTTTTTTTGGTGAGGAAGATTGGCCCTGAGCTAACATCTGTTGCCAATCCTCCTCTTTTTGCTTGAGGAAGACTCGCCTTAAGCCAGCATCTCTGCCAATCTTCTTCTATTTTGTATGTTGGATGCCATCACAGCATGGCTGATGAGTGGTGTGTTGGTGCATGCCAAGGATCCCAACCCATGAACCCCAGGCTACTGAATTGTAGTGCACAGAACTTAACCACTATGCCACCAGGCCATCATGTCACGTCCATTTTACATGTACAGAATAGGAGGTTCAAAGAGATTAAGCATCCTGTTTGAGGTTTCAAATAACTTATACAATTACATAACTAAAAAGAATCTTAAAATTTTCTAGTTCAATGTTTATCAACACATGTTCCTTGAATGTTAATATTGAAAAACTTATTCCTTAGTTAATTGAGTTGCTGAAACACTGAATTAAACATATATTTTAAAATTTCAGAGTGGAGAGAAAGGAGTTAAAGCCACTGGCCTATTGATCTCCTTGTCTCCCCTCACAGTCAGACTTGGAGACTCACTCTAACTTCTTTGTATAGATAACTGAAAACTGACCTTTTTGTAAATGGGGTCCTAGTCTCTGCCAGGAGCAGAGTCCTTACTTGGGAAGTGCTTTTAGCAGGAAGTCTGTGGTCCAGGACTGCTTATAGAAAACAAACTCAGAATCTATGGATTTACAAAGCACAGCCTCTAGAAATGTCACATAAGAAGTATAACTATTTGGTGTATAGGATGGAGTCATTTTACAACCTACATATTCTAGGTTTGTGAGGTAATAATCTGTGTGTCTGACTTTAAAAGCTCATCAGTATTACAGGCGAGGAAGCGTGCCTGCGATGTGTGAAGGAAACACCTGGGGCATCCCCCTCACGTCCCAGACTTCTCCTGCTTCACTTGTGCCATTTGATTGCTTTTATCTTTGAAATTATTACTAAACTCAGGAAAGATCTCTAATTTGTGTGTGTGAAGTGACAATCTCATCCTTTGCGTTAACTCACAGGATTTCTCAGAATCTTTAGAATGTCACTATATGTTATAAATAAACTTCCAAGGGCGAAAAAAAGCATTGTCTTTCCTAAGGCCACATTGCTATGTAATATTTTATGAAAGTGCATCTTCCAGAAAACACTTTGTGTATGACCAATATAGTTTAGGGTTAGTCTTCTACAGATTACTGATCCAGAATCCAAAAAATTTACCCTGATGTGAAGTGCTATATTCTTCTTAGTTTGTTGCTGAATAATATTTATTCTGTCATGTAGAAATGGATTATGTTTTATATAATATGCAAAATAGAGTGCGACATGCAATATATATTTTAAAAATTCTTCATGAAAGGCTAAATGCTAGACTATGAAATTAAATCTAAATCACCATCTTGCACTGGCAGATATCTGTACATTTTCAGGCTTTGTCAGTGAGTTACCAATGAGCCATTTTTTGATTGAGGTTATGATAGTTTACAACATGGTGAAATTTCAGTTGTAAATTATTATTTGTCAGTCATCTTATAGGTGCACCCCTTCACCCTTTGTGCCCAACATGCTCCCCCCTTCCCCCTGGTAACCACTAATCTGTTCTCTTTGCTCATGCGTTTGTTTATCTTCAACATACGAGTGGAATCATACAGTATTTGTCTTTCTCTATCTGGCTTATTTTGCTTAACATAATACCCTCAAGTTCCATCCATGCTGTTGTGAATGAGCTGATTTCGTCATTTTTTATGGCTCAGTAGTATTCCATTGTATATATATACCATATCTTCTTTATCCAGTCATGAGTTAGTGGGCACTTGGGTTGCTTCCATGTCTTGGCTATTGTGAGATGAAGTCCCACGTGTTTCTTATTTCTGTTGTTTCCCTTGTCTGAGAAGACATGGTGTCTGAAAAGGTCCTTTTACAACCGATGTCAAAGAGTGTACTGCCTATAGTTTCTTCTAGAAGTCTTATGGTTTCAGGTCTTACCTTCAAGTCTTTGATCCATTTTGGGTTTATTTTTGTGAATGGTGTAAGAGAATCATCTACTTTCATTATTTTGCACGTGGCAGTCCAGTTTTCCAAACACCATTTTTTGAAGGGACTTTCCTTTCTCCATTGTATGCTCTCAGCTCCTTTGCTGGAGATTAGCTATCCATATACGTGCGGGCTTTCAATTCTGTTCCATTGATCTGTGTGACTATTTTTGTACCAGTACCATGCTGTTTTGATTACTGTAGCATTGCAGTATATTTTGAAGTCAGGGATTGTGATGGCTCCAGCTTTGTTCTTTTTCTCAGGATTGCTTTAGCAATTTGGGGTCTTTTGTTGCCTCATGTGAATTTTAGGATTCTTTGTTCTGTTCCTCTGAAGAATGTCATTGGGATTCTAATTGGGATTGCATTGAATCTGTAGATTACTTTAGGTAGTATGGACATTTTAACTATGTGCATTCTTCCAATCCACGTTCATGGAATGTCTTTCCATCTCTTTATATTATTATCAGTTTCTTTCAGGAAAGTCTTATAGTTTTCATTGCATAGGTCTTTCATTTCCTCTGTTAAATTTATTCCAGGATATTTTACTCGTTTTGTTGCGATTGTGAATGGGATTGTGTCCTTGAGTACTCTTTCTGTTAGCTCATTAGTAGAGTATAGAAATGCAACTAATTTATGTAAGTTGATTTTACCCTGCAACTTTGCTGTAATTGTTGATTATTTCTAGTAGCTTTCTGATGGATTTTTTTAGGGTTTTCTCTAAATAAGATCATGTCATTTACAAACAGCAAGAGATTCACTTCTTCATTGCCTGTTTGGATTCCTTTTACTTCTTTTTCCTGCCTAATTGCCCTGGAGCCACCAGTACTATGTTGAATAAGAGTGGTGAGAGTGGGCATCCTTGCCTTGTTCCTGTTCTCAGAGGGATGGCTTTCAGGTTTTCCCCATTGAGTGTGATGTTGGCTGTGGGTTTGTCATATACGGCCTTAATTATGTTGAGGTACTTTCCTTCTATTTCCATTTTTTCTAATCATAAATTGACATTTGATCTTGTTGAATGCTTGTCTATTGAGATGGTCACGTGGGTTTTGTTCCTCATTTTGCTAATGTGGTGTATCACATTGATTGACTTGCAGATTTTGAACCATCCCAGTGTCCTTGGTATAAATCCCACATGATCATGGTGTATGATCATTTTAATGTATTGCTGTATTCTGTTTTCCAATATTTTATTGAGGGCTTTTGTATCTATGTTCATCGGAGATATTGGCTTGTGATTTTCTTTCTTTGTTTTGTCCTTGTCTGGGTTTGGTATCAGGGTGATGCTGGCCTTATAGAATGTGTTAAGAAATGTTCCATCTTCCTCTACTTTCTGGAATAGTTTGAGAAGGATAGGTACTAAATCTTCTTTGAATGTTTGTAGAATTCTCCAGAGAGGCCATCCAGTCCTGGACTTTTATTTTGGGAGAGGTGTTTGATTACTGTCTCAATCTCTTTACTTGTGGTTTGTCTATTTAGATTCTCTATTTCTTCTTGATTCAGTTTTGGGAGGTTGTAAGAGTCTTAGAATTTATCCATTTCTTCTAGGTTGTACAATTTGTTGGCATATAGTTTTTCATAGTATTCTCATAATCTGTTGTATTTCTGTGGTATCTCCTCTAATTTCTCCTCTTTCATTTCTAATTTTATCTATTTGAACCTTCTCTCTTTTTTTCTTACTGAGCCTGGCTAAGGGTTTGTAAATTTTATTTTCTTGAAGAACAAGCTCTGTTTCATTGTTCCTTTCCACTGTCTTTTTTGTTTCAATTTCATTTATTTCTGCTCTAATTTTTATTATTTCCCTCCTTATACTGACTTTGGGCTTTTTTTTGTTCTTCTTTTTCTAATTCTATTGGGTGTAGTTTGAGATTGCTTATCTGAGATTTTTCTTGTTTGTTGAGGTGAGCCTGTATTGCAATGAATTTCTTAGAATCGCTTTTGCTGCATCCTAAATGAGTTGGTGTGGTGTGTTTTCATTTCCATTTGTCTCCACATAATATTTGATTTCTCCTTTGATTTCTTGAATGATCTGTTGAGCATTCAGTAGCATGTTGTTTAATCTTCACATCTTTCCCCTTTCCCAGCTTTTTTCTTGTAAGTGATTTCTAGTTTCATAGCATAATTGTCAGAAAAGAAGATTGACATTATTTCATCCTCTTAAATTTATTGAGGCTTGCCTTGTTTCCCAACATGTGGTCTATCCTTGAGAATGTTCCATGCACACTTGAGAGGAATGCATAACCTGTTGTTTTTGGATGGAGCATTCTATATGTATCTATTAATTCCACCTGGTCTAGTTTTTCATTTAATTCTACAATTTCCTAGTTGACTCTCTGTCTGGATGATCTATCCATTGGTGTTAGTGAGATGTTGAGGTCCCCTACTATTATCATATTGTTGATATTTCCTTTTAGTTTTGGTAATAGTTGCTTTAAGTACTTTGGGGCTCCTGTGTTGGGTGCATATATATTTATGTGTTATGTCTTCTTGGTGGAGTGTCCCTTTTATCATTATATACTGCCCCTCTTTGTCTCTGTTTACTGTTTTGTCTTGAAGTCTACATTCTCTGATATAAGTATGGTGACACCTGCTTTCTTTTGTTCACTATTAGCTTGGAGTATCATCTTCCATCCCTTCACTCTGAATCTGTGTTTGTCTTTGGAGTTGAGGTGTCTTTCCTAGAGGCAGCGTGTTGTTGTATCTTATTCTTTAATCCACCCTGCCATTCTGTGTCTTTTGATTGGAGATTCAATCCATTAACATTTAGAGTGATTTTTGAAATGTGGGTGCCTAGTGCTGCCATTTTATCCCTCATTTTCCAGTTCTCCTGAATTTCCTTTGTTTCTCATCCCATATATTTCAGACTACCAATTCAGTTAGGTAGTTTTCTAGGCTGGTTTTCTTAGTTTTCTCCTTATTTGTAATTTCTGTCTCTGTTCTAATTATTTGCTTAGTGGTTACCATGTGTTGTCTACAAAACATCTCATAGATGAGATAGTCCATTTTCTGATAGCCTCTTCTGCCTTGCTGCCCTTAATATTTTTTATTTGTAGTTTACTTCTGTGAGCTTTACTACTATATGCCTTGGAGTTGGTCTTATTACACTGATAAAATTTGGAGATCTATTGGTTACTATCATATGGATTTCCATCTCCCTACTCAGGTTTGGGAAGTTCTCAGCTATTATTTCTTTGAACAAGCTTTCAGCTACATTCTCCTTCTTTTCTCCCTATGGGATACCTACAAACCTTATGTTGCACTTCCTAATTGAGTTGTATATTTCTCAGAGAGCTTCTTCATTTCTTTTTAGTCTTAGTTCTCTCTCCTCCTCCATCCGAAGCGTTTCTATATTCCTATGCTCCAGACTGCTAATTCTCTCCTCCATATTATCAGCCCTACTGTTCAGGGAGTCCAGAGTTTTCTTAATCTCATCCGTTGTGCTCTTCATCTCCAACATTTCTGATTGGTTCTTCTTCATAGTTTCAAGATCTTTTGTGACATAGCTCCTGACCTCATTGCATTGTCTATCTGTATTCTCTTTTAACTTGTTGAGTTTTTTAATGGTAGCTATTTTGAATTGTTTGTCATTTAGGTTATAGATTTCTGTGTCTTCAGGACTGTTTTCTGGCACTTGAGATTTTCCTTGTTTTCTGGAGATTTAATATATTTTGTCATACTGCTCAATGGTCTGGATTTGTGCCTCTGTATAGACGTAGTTACAGTTTCCATTTGCTGCCACTGGTTGGGGGGGGGGGGGGGGGGAGGAGCTGTGTAATCTGAGCCCCTCAGGATCTCCATCAGCTGTTCTTGTCCGAGCCTGGGCCACTCCTTGGGATTGCAGTGGCCCTGTGGGGTCTCCCACAAACTGTGGGAACAATCACAGAGGGGATCCGGGTTGCTGCTGCCTGTTCCAACAAACCAGTCTAGACATGTTCCCTACTTAGGGAGTGCTGCAGTGTTATGAGCTTTCGAGGCAGCTGGGAGCTTGTTTGTCCAGACTCATAGTTCTGCCATCATCTGGTCCTAGGTTATATCAGCCGTTGTGCTGGGTGAGTGGGGCTTCCCCACTAAGTCTGAGCCTATGCTGCTCCCTGGGGCTATGGTGGGATTGTGGACTCTCCCACTGGTTGAGAGAGTGATCACACAGGGGCTCAGGTTTGCTGCCTCTGGCTCCACAGTCCTGCTGGTCACACTGCCCCTTTGGGGCTGCTGTGCTACTGTGGATGTTTGCAGTAATCAGGGGTGCTTTTGCCCAGGCTGCAGACAAACCACTGTAGGTTCCTAGGTCGCACCAGCCTTTGAGCTTGGAGGGTGGGGCCTCCCCACTGGGACAGAGCCCAAGTCTCTCCCTGGGGCTGTGGAGTTTACCACTGGACCTATGAGCCATCACCCTCAGGGTTGTCCCTGCTCAGGGTTGTCCCTGCTCACTCCTGCAGTCTCACTGTTCTCCCTTGCACCCTCAAGGCAGCAGCAGAGCTATGGGCATTTAAGCAGCTGGTGGTCTGCTTGTCCAGCCATGCTGTGTCTGCTCCTGCATCGCATCAGCCTCTGTGCTTGGTGGGCAGGGCCTCTCCCCTAGGGCTGAGCCGAGACTCTCCTTGAGGCCACCATGGGACCATGGATTTTCCTATTGTACAAAGGAACAAACACACTGGAGCTCAGGATTGCCATCACCCACTGCCACTGCCCTGCTGGATCTCACTTGCTCCTTCGGGACCTCAGCAGAGCTATGGATATTTAAGGCACCCAGCGATTTGCTCATCCAGCCACACTGTGTCTGCTCCTAGGTCACCGAGCCTTCATGCTTGGTGGATGCGGTCTCCCTACTGAGTCTGAGCCTGAGTCCCTCCCTGGGGCCACAGTGGGACTGTGGATTTTCCCACTAGTCCAAAGAGCAATCACGGGGCCTCAGGACTGCAGTCACCTGTTTCCACAGTCATGCCGAGGTGCATGCCCACCCTTGGGGCCATGGCTGTGCTGTGAGCACTTCAGCTGGAAGAGAATTTCACATGGGTACTGGGCTGCCTGGGGGCTGGAGAGTTCTTACCTATCTCCACCTCCTCCCCAGGGGTAGTCCGTCCACCTTCTGATGTATAGCATTACGAGCCTCTCAGACATCCTGAGGTGCTGTGTGAGTATCCTTCATTGATCAATGAATGTCCATTTAGTTGTAGTTCAATGGAGGGGAGACAAAGAAAACCACTCATGCCACCATGTTGCTGATGTCACTCTCCACAAATGAACCTTTTGCAGTTTGGTCTTAAAAATTTATACCTGGTAAATTCACAGGAAACTCCATACTTCTCCAGTATGTGATGTGTGTACGTATGCATTTAATACATATGCATACATATGCTACAGCGTGCTATCTAGCTCCTCACAAATGACCCATGAGTCTCTGCATAGGTTGTGTGCATTTTATCTGTTTATTATATGTGCCTGTATATTACATATACATAAATACACACATTTATAAATAAAATTAGTTTATTCAAATTTATATGCATACTTAAAATCCTATTCATTTTCTGTTACCACAAACTTAGCAGCTTGAAACAACACAAATTTATTATCTCAGAGCTTCCTTGGGACAGGAAACTGGGCACAGGACAATAGGGTCCTTGCTCAGGGTTACACCAGCTGAAATCGAGGTATGGAGTAGGGTTGTAATCTTGTCTGATGCTTAGGGTCACCCTCCAAGGTGACTTAACTAGGTAAGTGGAGGCTCTTGATGAAATATCCTATAGAGGAATGGACTGAGAGGAAACCACGTTAAGATCTTTAGACTCAGAGTCAAGACCAGATTCATTCGTAAAGGGCAGAAAGAGGCACTTTCGAAAGAGGCTGTGGCATGAATACCAGACAGTGCATGCTCTGTCATTGCCAACAACAAGAAAAACATCATTTACCACATCAGCACCTTGATAAAGCCCAGACAAGAACCTCTCCTGGCCTTGGTCCCAGGAATCTCATAACTAGGATGTTCTGAGCAGTCTTGGTTTAGGGCTCCTGAACCAACTTCTGCCATCTAGCCCTAATCTTGATGCTTTATCCTTTAAAAGAAAATAATATTTAATTGTTGCATTATTTTATTCTGGAATGGATTTGGATATTGTCTACTTTTCACTTCCAACTTCTGCCATAACTTCTCTTACAGCATGTGAGAAACGTGTGTACTTCGACCTGAAATGGGCCAACGATAGCCTGTTTCTCTTTTCCAAATCTGATCTAACAGGTCAGTTTCTCGGAAGCATGCAAGGTGCCAACAGCTATAACAAGCTGGGCGCTGATGTAACAGTCTCGGATAGCAGGATCCTTCTATTCTTGGGTGGAGAGAGACCCTTCTGCCATCCCTGGTGCTCCCTGTCAGCCCCATCAGCAGCTTGTGCTTTGGTCCTATCTAGGGCCCAGGAAATGCACAGGGCCAGGCAGCAAGGTCAGAGGGAAACTTGGGAAACTATAGTTTAGGCTAAGAAAAAAATAAGAAAGGCTAAAAGGATCTTGTTATAGTAGTTTTGTGTGGAGAAAATCTGTAATTATTTATTTTATTGTTTGTAACCTTTTTCTTTTCACAATAGAAATGGTCTAAAAAATACATTTTATTAAGAAAATTAAGTCAGAACTGGCTTTCCATTTCTTACAAAAGCGGATGATAAATAAGTAAAATACCATGGTGAGAAAATGTTATTTTTTCAGAAAAATACTGGTGACCTGGATACTAGTAAATTATTTTTGATGTTAAAATAAAGTAACAATAATTGAAATTTTTTGCTTTAATATATATGTATAGATTACTTTTAGAAATAATTTTATTTCTGAAAATAGTTTTTAAGTGTAATATGCTCTATACAAATGTATCAGTGCTATTTTAGTGGTCATTAAATAAATATTTCATAAAATAAGCAATTTTAATTATTGTTCCTTTCACTCTCAAGTGATCAGAAGCGGATTGTAAATTAAGAGATCGCTCTTCTCCTAATTAATGTTTTTTTGTGCTATCTTTATATCTTCCCAAAACACAAATAATTATTTACTAGATATCTTCACATGCCTAAAGACTACCATTTACTAAAAGTCTATGGTCTAAAAATCAATTATGCCACTAAGGAATTGTATTATTCGTAGTTTAACAAAATCACCTTTTTGAAACTCACTTTTCTCACCAATAAAAATATTAATTTACATTTAATGGATTTTACCGCTTCTAATTATAAGCAGATAACCTCCATTCTCTAATTCCTATATTCTCTCAGGATGATCTTTTTGGTTGCTATAATAGAGTCTGCAGTATCCTTGTTTTCTGCAACTACTTAACGTTTTAAATTATGATTCAAATTCACATTTTGATTTTCTCTAATAAAGCTGACATTGTTGAGGGGGCCGGGTTTGGAATGATAGGGGTGCATAAACAGGAAAGAATTTGGAAAACTGGTTGTGCCAGTGGAAAATTTCCTTCCTTGCCCCAAGCTTGAGGTTGTCTGAGGCATTATTTCCAAGTCAAGTACTAATTTCCTTTCAGGGTTATTTAGAGCCCATAGCCATGTTTCTTTTGAGGACCTGCAATTCAAAATTTTATACCTATAAGTTCCTTATGCATGTTAAAACCCAGATTCTAAATGTGTATAATGCAGTAGTGATTAGTATTGAAGGACTTAGATGTGCTCCTTAAAAGATACTAAGATTTCCATGCAAAGGGAACACATAAATTATGAATATTCAAACTACAAATGCATCCTTTGTGTGACTGGGAGGCAAGGTTCTTTTAAACTTACCAACCCCACTCTCTGAAAAAATCCTAACAATATTTGAGACACAAATGACCTAGAGCGATGCTACAAGTGGCTGGTTTTCCTCACTTTCTCTGACAAGGATTTCTCCTGAGATACATCATCTCTTCTCACCCCACCCCACACGCCTACCCCTACCCTCCCCTGCACACACACTGGGCTTTATCACAAGAAAGTTGTGATCTGGTCAGTCTGCTATTGGTCCAGGAGTCGCCTTTTGCAACTCCATCTGCAAGTAATTATAATATAAGTGGTACATGGACCAGATTTAAAAAATTGCCACCCCACTAATCAGAGTTTGGCTTCAATATTGCCCATCACTGTGGACAACATTCCAAGGTTGATCTTGGGAACTACTATGATTGAAAAGATTCTTAATTTGAAAAAAATAAAACTTTTCTGTTTAAAAGAGCTAATTAAAACTCAAAGGTTTATATTGCAGCCCATTTCTAAGCTAGTGATTGCCTGTAATATTCCTCTTCTATTCATTATTGAACACTCATTTGTTGGCCACATTATAGCTAATTTAAAAAGGATATATTTCTGAAATTCTGTCACTCACCCTTTGATGAGTCTCTCATTAAAGGATGATGCAGTGAGCACTCATCAACGATCATTTCTCTTTCAGACTGTCTGTTTCAGAGGCTGCACAAATTAAATGCATAAATTCAGAATGCATAAGTTAAAAACTACCACATAACAAAGGGAAAATGACAGTAGAGTGAGAGAAGAATATAGCTTTATTTTATTTTGTTTGTCGATTTGGTTTGTTTTAGACTGATGTTTAGGTTTTCATCTACCAAGAAGAGCAATACAATAAAAGAAAACAGGTATATTAGAAAGTGACATGTAACTGGATTAGTCCTGGTCTTGTAGCACAGGGAAGAGAATGCTGAAGTAGCTGCTGGAAGATTTGGGTTCAAGTTGAGTATAAAGTTTATTAGCACTATGAACTGAATAAAAGGATCATTTTCATGATCCTAAGTGTCCTCCTCTGTCTTAAGTGCTCTATTTGTCTACAAACAATTTGAAGTAAAATTGTGAAGTTTGACGTAAAAGAACACAGTGTATTTATTTTTTAAAGTGAAATGAGCTCCTGGTAGCAGTTATCTTTAGAGGAGGAGAAAGTGAAGTACATTCCCTACAGGGAGGTTTTGCACTTGTGTAACCAGAAAGTTTCCCCAGTGTGAGGATTTCAACATGTTCAATTTTAGGTAATGTAACTTGGGCACTCATTCTGTCCCTCTTAAACAAATGCCACATTTTCCCACTTGGCCTCAATGAATAGAAACTCATTTTCAGTGTTTATGGTTTTTTAGAGGTTGTTAGTATTTTGTTCCTCTATTTCTGAGAAGTTAAAATGACTACTGGCTCAGGAAATATCTAAGGATTTCCTGTGCTCTTCCAGCCTTCTCCAGGTGGGTAAGAAAAGATCAGGATGGTAGGAGGCTCAGGAGGGTGGAGTGGAAACCATCAAGTTTTCCTAGGGCAGTTTCAAGTTTATTTGCCAAAAGCTCATGGAAAAAAGGTTCTTTTCTATGTCTCTTTGTAAATATGCTTAGTCTTCCTTTGCTTTGCTAATGTCCTGGCATGAGCTAAAACACCAAAATAAATAAGGAACACATGTAAGGACTCCATATGCTCCAGAACAATAACAACCACTGTGGCAGAGGTCAATGAATGTGAGCTGCAAAGCAGGCCAGGGCTAAATCTGCATAGGTCCCATTTTTAGATGTGTGGCTTTGCAGGTCTAGTTTTTCTCTAATGTCCTGCTGAGTATTGGGTTTGGTCGTGGCCCTTTGTTGTTCTTTAAGGAACAGCATCTAAACTTCAAGATTGCACAAAAGTATTTTTGAATAGAAGTTAAAGATATAACCAGGAGAGTGATTAAAACAATTTAGCATAGAATCTAAGCAATACAGAAAGTGAATCGGAAAGGAGCTGACATACAAGGAGAAGGGTTAGAGGCCTAGAAGAAAGGCCAAGAATGTCAATGAACAAGGGTCAGGTCACGATGAGATCCAAAAGGATTGAGATTATGTCAGGAAATGGACTGTTTTCTTCTAGTATTCCCAAGGTAGATCTGTTGCAGTGTAGACCAGGTCCTGGTGTGGCAAAGCAACATGTGACCAATACAGCATGGAGGGGAAGCTTTTTGGTGAAGAAGAGGTTAAGACCCTGGGAAGCTAGAGTGCTTTATGGAGATCTTGAAGTCAGTAAGAATGATGGATGATCATGGGGACATGATGTGGACCATGATTTCAAGAAAAGTCTTTAGTGACTGAAGAGAAGGAGCCAGAAGATCAGAAGGTGAGAGAGCTTGCAAACATGACTACAATCCTCCATTTTCTCCTGTATCCACATCATTGGCAATGATAATCCTTTGAGTCTTCCCACCAAGAAGAGAGATCTACTCTCTTCCCCTTTAATGTGTGTTGGTCACATAACTTGTGTCAGCGGATGTATAGAATGTAGTGGAAAAGATGTTTGCCAGTTTGGAGCCTAGGCTTAAAAACTCTTGAATGCATCCACTTGTTCTCTTGTAGTTCTTCCAGCTGCCATGTGAACCAGTCCAAGCTAACCTGCTGGAGGGTAAGAGGCGATGTGGAGCAGAATATAATGTTCCATCTGAGATCATCCTAGTCTAGCCATCCCATAGTCAACTGGGCAGCAAGAATGAGTCCAGCTGAGACCAGAAGAACAACTAGCTGAGCAAATTGCTGTCCTGTAGAATTACAAGTTGAGTAAATGATTGTTGTTTTAAGCCACTAAGTTTTAGGTCAGTTTGTTATGCAGCAAAAGGTAACAAATACAGACATGACTGTGACAAGGAAAAATAGAAAGTAGCAGAGCTGAATGGCATGAGTCTCGAAGATGCAGCATCTTTTTAATAAAGGCACAAATTACTACAGTAGATCTAAAAAATGGGTATAATAACTGGAAAGGTACTATAATATTTGATGGCATTTTTCTCCCCCTCTTATGTGGGACTCTAGGGGAGTGTTATGAAATAAAAACTAATATGTTATGTAGATTTTGGGAACTCCAAACACATGTTCAGCTACACAATCATGTACTAAAATTTAAAACCACTTCTTACATTTTGTACATGATTAGAGTGAGACTTATGAGAAAGATAATAATTTATACATAGCAAGACCCAGCTCTTATGCCCTTCATCTGAATTTGCCTTTGTTTACAGAAATTCTGAACTTGCCAGATCCCTCCAATTAATTGTCCTTCCGATGCTGGCCACCCATAGGGTGCTCTTCTGTTCTACTGCGAACATAGTAGTAATGCTCATTAACATTAGAAATTATGTCTTATCCTTCATTATCTCCCCATAGTGCCTAGTGTGGTGCTGTGCATACCTATAGAACACTCAGTAAAATATTTGTGATTTACCTTTAAAATAAGCATTTAAGAAGTATTCGCCTTAAGAATAGGTTGAAAAATTAGAAAATTGTGCAAATATTTGAAATAAACAAGATATTTTTCAGTAAAATCTCAAAGTATATTCAAGTATTTCAAAAATATTTTCAGTAAAAATCTCAAAACAAAATATCCTATCCTGTTTGGTAGAAATATTTTAGCATCAATGACAAAAGCCAAGATATTAATGACCTGGAAATTATTTCTACTTGATATATTTTATTTTCTGACATCTGTCATTCTCATACAAGTACCTTATCAGGCCATTATATTTTACATGAACTTTTCTCAGACAGTCTGGTTATTAAGGCATTTGATTAAATTAACATAACTATGACCATTTTTCCTTTCAGCAAAAATAATGATCATTTTCTATAACCTATCTCTTAAACTTTGGCTTAATTTATCTTGGCTTGGGATTCCTGGGTTTATCTAATTGACCACTTTGCTCCATAGAGACCCAGTGTGTAATCGGAGGAGAAAGCTGAGTGCTAATCACGTTTCTGTGAAAAGTTAATGCAGAGGCTCTCGTGTGCAGTAGGCCTCTGGACAGGGCCGTGCAGTTTTCAGGCACTGTACTAACTGTAGCCTGGCTCTGAAATCTTTAACGGCAAGAGCAGAAGCACACAAGAGCCAGCGTTGGGTAGCCCGTGTCTGTCTATTAATGGAGGCTTTCTCACTCAGACCTGTGTTTTACTGAAAGCCTTATTCCAGTGATGGTCTTAGAACACATCCCTGTTGTAAGTTCATTACCATATATCTCTCTGTATGGCCATCAATTTTAGGAGAGTAGCCTCTTAAGAAAGCAAAATATAGTTCACCTCTGCCAATGGAATAACAAGGAGATACAGCAGAGAAAAAGAAATGTGACAAGGAGCTGATTTACAAGATTGCAGAATCACGGGTCTCAAATCTTGGAAGAAAATTAGCAGTCGTCTGGACTGAATATGTTCTGCATGCAAATGCAGCTTGGTTTTTCCTTTTCATTTGTTTGGAGAATTTTAAGAGATGCCCGTCTTCACTGACATGAATTCATAAGATCTGGCAGTGAGTGCGCTGCTGCTTCTGCCAAAGAATATTGCGTTTTCCCACTTTCCATTTGGCTGCTGTTGTGCTGGATGGAGTGCTGCCTCACAGGAGGGGGCGAGGAGCTGCAGCCCGAAGGATCTGTTTGAGCACTCAGAGAGGTTGGCCTTGGCCTGCTCAGAGCCCTGCCACCATCTTGGAGAGATTCAGCTAATGGAGAGCAAGAAATGAAAGGGAAGAGATCTCCCGCTGGGAAGACATGTGAGGGTTCCACTGAGCAACAACTTTGCGGGAAAATGAATAATCAAAATGCTCCAGAGGTACGTTGATCACTAAAACTGGGTAGTTTGTTTGCTAAATAATGGTGTGGTTTACACAGACAGATTTTCTGGGTTTGCACATGTCCCAGTATTTTACACTTTCCTTCCATAAATATTTCTTTCTCATATCCTTAGCATCCTATTGAACAGACTATCTTTTATTCTTATGCAATCAGTTTATTCATGTGTGACAGACCCAGCCCAACTCAGAATCCAGGGCCTGGAGGTTATTAGTTGATTCATCAGATTAAGATATCTCTAAGTAAAGGGTTAAAAATAAAATTTTCCAAGGAAGCAGCTTCTGGATTTGAGCTGAAGCATTTCAACTTGGGATATGCCACAAAGGGGGCATAAAAAGCTGTTTCAACACTTCTGCTTACAAGATGCTATGCTGCTCACTCATCAAGGCTCCTAAGAACAAATATTGATTGAGGAGCTATTGGGTGCAAACTTATGTAAGTTGTAGGATCATATGAAGCTTAATTTTAAACTTGTTCAATGCCAAAGCATAGTTGGATTTATAGATTCAGTGAGTATTACATTCGAAAAGATTCTCAGAAATTATTTAAGGCTTATTCTTCATTTGTTAAATTTATTTATATTTATTTACTGTGGCAAAAGACCCACATAACATAAAATTCCCCCTTTCAACAATTTCCAAGTGTACAGTATAATATTGTCAATTACACGCACATTTCCATTCAACAGTCCCCAGAACTGGCCACCCATCCGTCTGAAACTTGACATCTGCCTAACAACTCCTCACTTCCAGCTCCATTCCTCCTCGTTTTCCAGAAGAGGCTACCTAGGTTTGTATGGGTTGAACAGCATACTCAGACTCCCATGTAGCTAATAAAGACAGAGACAGTATTAAAATCAGAGTATGGGTGAGTATACTGTGTGTGTGTGTGTGTGTAGGGGAGATGTCAGTCTGATATATCTGAATATAATCACGTGGAGACAAGTAGAAAAGGAAAATGAGTAAAAGGAAGGCAGGATGTGAGGCAGTGTGGTTCATCCCAGCCAGAGCTGTAGGAAAAGTAAGACTATTTTTTTTCTCTTGCAAAGCACTGATGGCATTTTCATGATCAAAAGTGGGGGTCCGACCTCCTGATTGATAAATACTTATTGATATCCCACTCAGGCAATATGATGGACTAGGAAGTCCAAAAGAAAAATATTCCCACCACAAAAGATCTAAGAATTCTGAATAAATACCAGAAGATAACTTTAAATATGTAGTTGAGCATTCAAAAACTTTAGGAAAATATACAAGTCTCAAAACAAAGAGGGGCCTGAATATCAGTGTGGTAATAAGGCGCTGAAACCACTTCTGTGAGTTTTCCCTGTTGCTAGGTGTTCCTTTTCCTGTTGTCAGTCAGTTCCTCTACTGACCACACAGGGTACAAGAGATGAGCTCTTGGGTCCACATCAAGTGTGAAGTTGTAACTGAGACTCTCTCATAGAATTAGAACACTCAGAAAACTTAACCCTCAATGACAGGATGAGGTAGAAAAAGTATCTCTAAGTAAAGCCAGACTGGTCAGTTTTCACCTGAGCTCTGGGTGTAAAACAGAAAGTGTTTCAAATGCCTGCTCTAAAAAAACTGTGCAAAATTGAACTGCTTTGAAATATATGTGTATTTAAGATGGTAAAATTATTTATTTAAAAAGCAAGAAAATGATAAGCCAAAAATTCAGGATAACGTTAATCTATGGGGAGGGGTCACACAGGAATTCAACTTACTGTTACATTGTATTTCTTAAACTGGGTGGTAGATACGGGGTTGTTTGCGTTATTATTGGACTGCGTGTATATATACCCTTTTGGAGGTATAATATATTTATTACGTAAAAATGTAATATACATTTTCTTTCTATATTGGTTATATTATGTAAACCAAAACCTACAGAGAAGAATAGTAGATAAAGCAGAGTGAAGCAGATTTGTGATCTTTACTGGTTGATGAGACTAGAAAATTGACACTAGCATGTCAGAACATTGTTTGACTAAAATAAGCTGCTCCCTGAATCTCCATCATGGATTAAAACATAATAATAATAAAATTGAATGAGCATCTACATTGTCCTGTGGTGAGAATTTATTTGGCCTCACAGAATAGGGAGCATGAGATTCTCATTTTATCTTCTCTGAAAATGGAACATTTGCAGATGATCAGGGGAAATAATAAAAATGAATATTCTGCACAGGGTTTTACTTAAGAGATGAAAATTTTTAGGGCTATAAGCCTATCATCCAGCTTCAAATGCAGATCTTGAAAAGCCAGGTATCCTCCAAAATAAGGAAATTATTTTGTCATAAAGTTTGAGATGTGATAGCAGGGAACCGAGTGTTGCCAAGAAGGAGGGAGATGGACGGAGGAGGTGGTATTGAGAGTGTTGCCAAACTTCGGATCTGTCAAAAAATTAAACCTGTCTACTACAGGAAAAATATTACCACATATCATCTTAAAGTAGAAATTACTACCACAATTCCAGCATTTTTTATAGTTGCCTTTAATATTTACATTAGTTAACTTACTAAATATATTTCATCTCAAGTAGTGTTTATTTGGCATCTCTCATAAAACTATTTATACTGAACATTATTCCTACTTATTTAATGATATTGCTTTTCATTTTTACCAACACTACTAAATTCTTGAGATTAGAATATATATTGAAAGAAGTTTCTCATTATTACCAAAGTAATAGTTTTTTTGAGAATAGTAGAGTCAGCAATGATGAAGTGTTTCATCAAAATGAATAATTTTGTTTAAATCATGCAGTCATAAGGTCCAGGTATAATATATGCCTTCGGGAAGCTTCACTCACAACTGTTTTTCTGTGATGACTGGTTCCTGGAATCAAGCAGGATTTGACCCTTCAGTTTCAGTCCTGACTCTGCCTTGTCAATGTACTGGTTACTATTTGCATACTAATGTAGGTTCAAGAACACTGAGAGCTACTGGCTAGTCAAGAACTTTTCTTTGTTGAGGATGAGGACATTGTTTGGCTCTGTCCACCTTATTGCTTGTCTGCAAAGAAATAACATATGCCAAAGAAAATAGTTACAGATAATAATTGCTCTCTTCAGAATGAGTAGGTTTAGCTAGTTACAATATAAAGAATTTCTGTGTAATTAAATAGTTTACCCTAACAGAATGAAAATTGCCTCATTACCATTTTCATATAAACCAATAGAAATATGCTTTCCTTCTGAAAGTTTAGAGGAACACAATTTCCAAGCTGTATATACAAGAACAACACTAATTCACTTAACACCTCAAGTTCTATCATTATAAATGAGAATCATAGCTTTTCACTTTGTTATTACACATATGTCCCATGTATTGAATAACATCTATGTTAGGGTATCAGCTAGAATATTGGCCAGCACTTAACAGTGAAATGTGAGAACATAAATAGTGGATTCAGAGCACTTAAAGTTTCAAGTCCATCTCTAACTCTTATTAGATGTATGGTTTTCAGCAAGTCGCCTTACCTGAGACTCAGTTTCCTCATCTAGAAAATGGGATTAATACACCCATACTACAGAAATGTGGTATGTGTTAAATGTGTTGCTATATATAAACTACACACTGTTTAACTTGCAGAAAGAGCTTAATCTAAAATAAATTATATGTGGATGAACTTTAACTTTTGGTGATGATTGTCTAAAGGCCCTACCAACACCTTTTTCCCATAGAAAACAACTATAAAATGCAAACATAATAAAAACATTCCTGAAGACACTGAAGAGTGATCATAACTAGACAGATCCTGATGGAAGGGAGGTGGATGAGACAAACTTTTGTCTGCAGCTGTTGGCCTGGAGCTAAGTGCAGTCAGAGTGGAAGACACAATTAACAATATGCAGCTTTTTTGGCCTGCAATATCAGAAAAAAAATGTAGCTGGGGAAACCATGATGACTTAAGAGACTAAGGAAATATTGGAAGGAAAACATCCATAGAAACCATCCCAAAATTTGGTCTGCCCATATCTATTGCTGTTTCCTGGACAAGGTATTTGCAGAAAAGACTAAAGAATTTTAGCTAAAGATAAAAGATTTGAACTGACACTGGAGCTGCTGCCCAAGAAATAGAATTTGCTATTCAAATGCTGCAAAGTTAATTGTCTATTGAAACAAAAATTACAACACTCATCAAAAAACAAAACAAACTACTTAGATTCCCTACAATTAAACATTTATAGTATGTAGGATGCAATTGAAAATTACTTGACATACAAAGAACGAAGAAAATAGAATACATTTTTAAGAGAAAAGGCAATAAACTTATTGCAACAGTGCAATGAGTAAGAAATTGGAATTAGCAGAAAAGTACTTTAAACGTGCTATTTGAACTGCCCTAAATGAAGTAAGATAGCATACGCTTGAAGTGAATAAAAAGGTAGACTACCTGAGCCGAGAGACAGAAACAATAAAAAAGAACCAAATGGAAATTCTACAACTAAAAAAGTGAAACAATATCTGAAATGAAAAATTCACTGAATACAATTATAATCAGTAATCAGAGATTCAGAGGAAAGAGTAAATGAACTTGAATATAGATCAGTAGAAGTGAAGAACAGATAAAAATGACTGAAAAATATGAACAGAACCTAAGGAAACTGTTAGATAATATTACACAGCTCAATATATATGTAATTGGAATTTCAGAAGCAGCAGAGAGAAAAAATGGGGCAGAAAATATTTGAAGAAATAATGTCTGATATTTTTCCAAATTTGATGAAAGATAAAAATTTATAGATATAAGCTTCTTAATGGAGACTGTTGACCTTAAAGAAATAGCTACTTATTTCTCCAGCAACAGTGGGTTTATTTGGGATCAGCAAAAAATTGCATTTCAAGATTTGCAACCATGGCAAGCCACTGTGCAAGTCCCCAGCAGCAAACTGACGGAAACTTTTTACAGAGGGGAAGAGGAAGTTGGGAGGGCCGTTGTAAACAGAGAGTCTGTTGAAGGCATCAACATGCCCATGTACAGTGGCTTTTCACTGGCTGTGCTGTTGCTGGGCAAGAAGAGGGAGCCTTTCTTCTTCCTGTTGGGCTCTGCAGTCATTGTAGGACATGACAGCTCCCCTTGCTGGCTTCTCAACTCCATTTTAAATGAGCTTTCTGATTATCAATTTTACAAGATCAAGCAAAATAAACACAAAGATATCTAGGCTGAGACACATTGTTGTCACAATGTTAAAAGCCAAAGATAAAGAGAATATCTCAAAAACAGAAAGAGCAAAGGGAAATATTCTATACAGCAGAACAATATTCTGATGAAGAGATGACTTCTCAATAAAAACCAGTGAGAACAGATAAAAATGGAATATTTTTAACCTGCTGAAATTAGTAAAAACTAAATACTTAAGAATCTGCATGCATTGAAAATATCTTCAACAAAAAAGGTAAAAGTAGATGATTTTAGATAAAAGAAAACGAAGAGAACTCAATGCCAACAGTTCTTTCTTCACTGTAAGAAATGCTAAAGACTATTGTTCAAATTGAAGGTTAATTGCACCAGATAGAATCTTGGATCACTGGAAAAGAAGGCAGAGCATTAGAAATAGTAAATATCTGGTTAAGTAGAAAAAAATCTGTATATTTTTGCTTTTTGTCCTTCCTAACAGTTTTCTAGAAGACATTAAAGCAAAGATAACACAGTCTTGTGGGGTTTATATAATACAAAGGTGTGACACATAAACTAACTATAACATGAGGGATGGGGTTAGATATAAAAATTGGTGCAAGTTTTCTAAATTTTTTCGTGAAGTTGTACAATATTTACTGTCAAATGGAATGTGAAAACTCAAGGATGTATATTGTGATCCATCCAACTGCATATTTAAAAATTGAAGAGAAGTATAGCTAAAAATCAGCAGTAAATTTACAATAAAATTCAAAAACTATTCCTTAAAACATGGAATGTGGGAAAGTGAAAATAAAAAGACAGAAGAAACAGATATTGAAATGATATACCTAGACCTAATGCTATGAATAACTATTTTAAATATTAATGGTTAAACTTTCCAATAAAAGGGCACAAATTTTTAAAATATTTAAGTAAATAAAGACTCAAGTATATGTTATCCACCCAAGACAAATTTTAAATTATAAAACACAAATAGCTGAAAATAAATGGGTGGGAAACATTTACCATGCAAATAGTAAGCATACGCATGTAGGAGTAACTATATAGAAATCAGAAAAAAATACATTTTTAACATAAAAAGAATTAATAGAGACAAAAAATATTTCATAATGATAAAGGGCTTAATTAAATATGAAGACATAACTATTATAAGCAACCATTAAAAGGTGCAAAATACAAGAAGCAAAACTTGACAGAATTAAACAAAGAAATAGAAAATTCCACCATCATAGTTGGAGACTGTATTAGTTTCTTAGGGCTTCCGCAACAAGTGACCTCAAATTTTGTAGCTTAAAATGACCTAAATTAATTTTCTCACAGTTTTGGAGGTCAGAAGACTGAAATCAACGTCTCAGCAGAGTCATGCTCCCCAAGGCTCCAGGAGAGAAATATTTCCTTCCTCTTCGGGCTTTTGGTGGCCCTGGGCATTCCTTGGCTTGTGGCAGCATATCTCCACTCTGGCTCATTTCCCATGGCCTTCTCCCCTCTGTCTCTGTGTGTGCTCTCCTTTTCTCTCTCTTACAAAGACTCCTGTCATTTGATTTTGGTCCCACCCTGATCTAGGCTAATCTCATCTGAAGATCCTCACCTTAATTATATTTACAAAGACCTTTATTCTAAATAAGGTCTCATTCTGAGGTTCTGAGTTGACTTATCTTTTGGAGGTGCCATTCTATGTACTACAGAGAGTTAACACCTCCTCTCAGAAATCCATGGTCAAATTAGGGAAGACAAAACGCAGCAAAGATACAGAGGATATGAACCATCCTATCAACAACATTGACTTAATTTATATTTATAAAACACTATACCCAACTCAGGCAGATTACACATTCTTCTTAAGGGCACACAGAATATTTATCAGACTCGATCATATGCAGGGCCATAAAAACTTGATAGATTTAAAAAGATTGAAATCATTCAGAGTACATTCTCTGACCAAAATAGCAATTGCATTAAAAATTGACCAACATAAGATAACTAAGAAATCCCAAATATTTGAAAATTGAACAACACATAAATATTCAATTGGTCAAAAGGAAAAGTTATAAGGGAAGTTACAGAATATTTTGAATGGAAGAAAAATGAAAAAAATGTGACAAAAATTTTAGGATACTGGCAAAGCAGTGCTTAGGGTGAAATTTGTTATTTGAATACAATGAACATAGTAGAAAAGGAGAATGATTTAAAATCAATGATCTGGGTTTGATTTTATAAAATTAGAGTGAAATAATTAAACTCAATTAAGTAGATAGGAGGAACTTATGCATATAATTAAAAAATCAAGAAATTAAAAAAAGGAAGGAGAGAAAAATCAGTGAAACCAAAGCTGGTCCTTTGATAGGACCAATAAAATTGATAAGCTTCTAGTGTAACTGGTTGAGTAGAAATACAGAAGATGCATATTGCTAAGATTAGAAACAATATAGGCAACTTCACTATAGATTCTGCAGATATTGAAGGATAATGAGAAAATATTATGAAAGACTCTTGCCAATAACTTTGACTGCTTAGAACAAATGGAAAAATTACTTAAGAAGACATTATAGTAATACTGACTCAAGAAGAAACAAAATTTGAACTTGAATAGCCTTCTGATGAGTTGAAACATTTAATTTATAATCAAATAACTTTTCCATGAAAGTTTGATGAAGTTTAAAAATATTAAAGAAAGAAATAACATCAATCTTACATAAACTATTCAAAAATAGAGAATGAGGGAACATTTCTCAACTTACTCTATGAAGCTAACATTACCCAATCAAATTCTAACAAGATTTTGGAAGAAATTGACAAGCTGATGTTAAAACTGATATGGGAAAAAATATATAGAACAGGCAAAACAACTTTGAAATAGAAGAATATGATTGGAGTGTTATGTTATTTGATTTCAAAACTTACTATAAAGCTTCAGCAATCAAAACACTGAGGATAGACACAAAGATAGACAGCAACAGAACAATATAAACAATATGGACAAGCCAGAAATAGATTCACCATTATATGAACAATTGATTTTTGAGAAAGTGCCAAGATAATTCAACTGGGAAAAGATTCAATTGAGAAAGTGCCAAGATAATACAATTGAGAAAAGATATGTTTTTCAAGAAATGTTGCTGGAATTATTGGATATCTGTGTGGATAAAATAAACATTGACTCTTACCTCACATCATACACAAAAGATAAATCAAAATTGATCATAGATTTAAATGTAAGAGCCAAAGTAATTACATTTATAGATGAATATATAGGAGAAAATCTATGCGGCATTGGTTGGCCAAAGAGTTCTTAAAATGGACTCACAAAAAAGGAAAACAAGGAAAAAATAAAGTTCATTAAAATAAAAAAAGTTTGGTTCTATCAAAGACACATATACAAAAATGAAAAGCTATTAACTTGCAAAAAAAATTTGTAAAACACATACTGACAATGGTTTTGTATCCAAATATAAAAAGAAAATTTATAACTTGTTAACGAGAAGACAAATGACACAACAGAAATGGGCAAAAGTTATGTATAGATACTTAACAAAATTGAAAATTGGCACACTCACTTTGTAAATCAATCTGGAGGTATGTTATAAGGTTAATCATATACATCATACAAGTTATCAATGCCCTCCTCAATGTTTGTGAGAATATGGAAACATATCTATACAAAGACTTGCAAGTGAATGTTGATAGTAACACAATTCATAATACCTCAAACCAGAGACAATCCAAATATCCACTGACTGCTGAATAGACGAACAATTTGTGGCATGTCTAGCCTGTGGAATACTACTCAGCGATAAAAAAGAACATGATATTTATACATGCGTCATCATGGATGTTAGATCTACAAAATTTATGCTAAATGAAACAAGCCAAGGAGGAATTCTGCATACTATATGATTTCATTTACATGAAATTCTAGAAAAAACAAAAGTGAGTGACAGAAAGCAGATCAATGATTGCCAGGCACTAGGGGTCAGGAAAGGACTGAATGCAAACAGACATGAAGAAATTTGGGAGATTAAGGAAATTTCTACATCTTGATTGTAGTGTGGCTGCACAAGTATACACAATTACCAAAATTCTCAAACTGTATGCTTACAACGGGTGAATTTTAGTGTGAGTCAATTATATTACAATAAAGCTAAAAAATAAAAAGTAGTTTTATATCAATTCTTTCTGAGAGGAGACTGAGAAACTCAGCAGTGTAGTTTCCAACTCCTGCAGAGGAGGCAGGAAAAACCAACAAAGGTGTGTGCGCTGCTGTGCGGCCCTCTCTGCAGAGAGAAGACTGACTATGGGGGGTTAGGAGGGTTCTCTGTGAGATGTAACAAGGAGGCGATGCAGTGCAAAGGAGATCGCAGAGTCAAAAACAACCGGGCTTCACAGCTGGAGCGGGAGCCATCTTCACTGAGGTAAGAGGAGAGATGTTAGGAGGGACATGGCTGTTCCATCAGTTGGGAGAACTGTGATATTAAAGTGTGGGGGCATTAATAACAGAGTCTAAGAAGCACAGTTTTTAAGGAAGCTTTGGTTGCTTTTTCAAGAGTGATTCTGCTGAAGAGAAAAACGTAAGGGGCAGGACTTCCTACACAGTGTGTGCACCCAGTGCAAAATGAAAACGCTACACCCTTTGTTCAAAAATTATGAAGAATTTCAAGATGGGGACACCACACTCTGAACAGAGTGTGGGGCCTTTCTAAGGGCTGAGCCCAATGAAGCCTCACAGGTCACATGCCTAAGAAGCCAGTCTTGACGAGGGAGATCGGTTCTCAGTTCAGCCAAACAAGAAGACTGTTGGAACTCTGCACTGGAACACTTCTCGAATATGATTAGCAGAATCCTTTGGTGGAGCAATTAATTAATGAGGTTCCTAGATGCCCACAATGGACAGTCTGATGTGGGAGGTCACAGGAGTGTTCAAGAATGCTTTTTTAATTTGTCAGGTGATTCTGCTGTGCAGACAGTTTTGATAATCAGGGCTATATAAGTCTCATGCTAATTTATATAAGGTGAGATTTGAAGAGGTTTGAAGACTCACCTCATTGTTTAAATTGAAAGACCTTTATAATCCTATCTGAGATTTAGCTCTGTAATACTAAACATAGGTTATTATGGTAATTATATCAGATCATTATGAAAGCGCTGGAATCAGCTAGGGAGTCTAAATATTGTTTCAAATTCTGCACTTCACTGTTCACTGCATTCTCACTGTCAACTGACTCCTACTGAAACATTCTTCCTCTCTTACTCCCCACTTCTTTCTGCTACTTGAACCTTAAAAATACTCTAGTTTTTAAAATATTTGCATGTGTTCGTTATTGACACTGTTTAAAACTCTTAGATGATCCATTAGGTTCATAAAAATATTAATAAAAAAGCAAATCCTATCCAAATGCCTGCAATCTGAAAAATTGGTAGGTAAGAGAATTCTTAGGACCATACCTGGTAGCTGATTCACTTCAAAGTACCAAGACTATCAGAAAATATTACCTAAAATTTAGTTTTAGACTTTTAAAGTACATTTTAATTCTTTTTTAATGTCTTTGTGAGGAATGTAAGCCCTCATCTTCCATTTGACTAGACTAGCAGTACATCTCAGTGTCAGAGGCCACTGAGCACAGTAAATCTGGAAGACATCCGTGGTACTTCTTGGAGCTTGGCACTGAGACAGGAAATAATACATGTGAGATGCACGAAGCAGTTGAGGAGTCTTGGAGACTAAGCTGCTCACTTCACGCACTGGCATCTAATCTAGCCCAGTCTCTACAGAGATCAGCTCTGTGTTCTCCTGATGTTTTCTCATCTCCTTTATTTGGAAGCAGAACATAGACAAAAGTAAGAAGGATATTTTCCAATCACTTACTTTCTAACAGAAAATGTGGCTTAAAAATAAATGAATTTTTGAGTGACTATTCCTTCAGGAGCCAAGTATGTTTTGTTAAGGTATGTTTCAATTCCCCTCAGGGCTCCTCAGTTTATTTTCCTTGCAAAAGAATGAAGGAAAGTAAGTGTTATACCAAGAAATTGTTTCATAGTCCTTCCTTCTCAAGTGCTATGGCCAAGTGCATTTCCTGCCATCTGTTTCATTCCATTCCTGGTGCTTATTAGGAAGCTGGCAGCCATGGGCAGATGGAGAAAATTGGCAGGCCTTGTTGATTTGCCCGATTTATTAGATTTGCCAAGCAAGTCTCTCGTGGTAAAGATAGAAAGACTATTGAAATGCTTAGTTGAGGAAAAGTCTTTCATAGTACAAGAAGGAGAGCTTAAGCTGAGAAGAATACTAACAGGGTGGGACCCCTGCCCCCGCCCCAACCAACATGGTCTCCAGCCTTGACTAGTAACTCATTGTTGCTACCATGACACACATTCAGTGGCAATGGCTGATGATAATCCACAGTCTGGATCAGGCTTCCTGCCTCCCTGTCTCCACACCTTGACTTAGAAAAATGGGTGTGAATCCTCCATCTACTCTTTGCTCAGAGAACCCTAGGTTCCCATTTGTAGCGTCCACTCAGATGCAGTCTTTCAAGTGTCAAAGAGCTAAATCTTTCCCTTCAAACTGTTCGTGGCTGCTGGTCGTTATCTGTGGGGAACTTTTGCCGACTGTCTCTGACTTCCCTACACGTGGAGGCCATGGAGTCAGGCTTTCTGCACGGAGGAACTAAACTGTTCCACTGACACCTGAACACTGAGAAAGGGAAGAGGAGGGTGCTTCCGACCAAAATGCTCCTGAGGAAAGTGTGAGCCGCAAAGGGCGTGGGGCCACCACTGGAGAGAGAGCAGGCCTCACAAAGGCCCCCTCTGCCCCACAAAGACAGCTGGAAAATCCAGAGTCAGGAAAGACACTACCTTCAAACCACAAATAGTGTCATAGCAGCAGCAACGAGATTAAGGATCTATCATGTAAACATCTGAGTTTCTAAGGTTTAGATTTGCTGGTTGAAAATTTGTCCAGAAATAGAATTTGTTGGACTAGCTTAACAACAACCTCACTGTCTGTGGAAGAAGGATCATAATAATTTTATTTTTATACCCAAACATTTGGAAAACAACTGCCTTTCTGGAGTCCCCTAGATGAGACATTGACATTATTGTACAGTTTTCAAACCCAAAAAGCCTCAGTGGAAGTCTCTTTTCTAGACCAATTGCCCTGGGTCTCTTATCCTTCAGGTGCTAGAAATCTGTCTGGCAGCAAGGAAAACAAGCAACCTTGACATTTTCACTTCAAATGTCCATGGAAGCCATCAGACTTCCTGCTGGTTAGATGGCCTCCCCTCGATGCCCACCTGCCATATGCTCTGAGTCAGCTTCTCTCCACGTTCCCTGGGTTCCCAATCATTTCAAACTCAAAGAGTTCCAGGACCAAACCCATCATTGCTCACATCTCCCCCTTCATCAGTCATTGTCAGAAATACAAGACTCTCAGACGAGTCATCATTACATAGGCTCATTTTTCATTTCCATGTGTAAATCTTTTGTTCTACTCAAACTCCCAGAGCTTCCTCCCCAAATCTTCCACTTAGCTCTCCTGGTCTGTTAAAAACAAATTCTGCTCCTCTAAACATTCCTGTCAGTTTGCTGTTCCAACTGAAACTTAGCTGTCCCCTGAGGATACTTCTTCCCCTCAAGTCCCCACAAATAAAAGGTTTTTACCTGTCTGCACCCTCATGCTTCAGAACCTGCTTGTGGAGTTGGTAGGATCCCTGCTTTTATTTATTGCATCCAGTTTCTTCTCTTCTTCTTTCAAAAACATAAGCTCCTTTGAAGTGCTTGTCAGCAGACTTCACCATTTCCTCTCCTTGTCAGTGTGTCCTACCACCTCCCAGCCACTGTCTTCCCTTTCCCTGAGACTTGGTGATCTCAGGCAGCCAGATATATGACTCCTCTAATACTCTGGCCCCTCAGGGCCTTGAATTCCTTTTCCCCAATGAACTTTACTTCCACCTCACCTCTCAGAAGGTCATCATCCAGATCTGGTCATCACCAATGACTGTATTGCCTCTGAAATATTGATTTCAAATATCAAGAGAGTCTTGGACTCCCACTGTTTCTTTCAGAGCATTTATTCCAGCAATCTTCATTGAGATTTGAAATCTGTTGATTCTTTTCACTATCCATTATCACCTCTTCTTTCCTCCCTTCCACATTTTAGAAAGGCTTCTTAGATCCCATGTCTAGCTCCTGCTATCTTGCAATTTATTGTTCCAAATTTTGCAAAATAACTGTATGAAGTTTCTCTTTTTACTTTATCTCCTTCTGATATCACTTCTAGCCACTGCAACTGGACCTTTGTCCTCATCATTCTACTCAAAGTAACTTTAACAAAGTCATTAATATGTGACAAAGCCAATGGTCAATTCTTTGTCCTCATCTTAGTTGCTCTTGGTAATATTAATTACAGACATTCCTTTGAAAGCACTTTGTTCTGCTGGAATCCATGATGCTATACCCTCCTGGTTTTCCTTATAATTTATTGGTTACTCTTCTCAAGTCATATGCTGACTAATCCTCCTCTACTGTTAAATACTGGCTTGCCCAGAACTGTGTCTTCACCATTCTTCTTCATGTTACTAATCTTTCTAAGTAGTCTCAACCAGTCACATTTGACTTAATACCAACCATACACTGATAACTCTCAAATGGATGGTGTAGCCTGGCTTCTCTCATGAATCTCAAATTCAGTTATAACTTGCTTATTTGAAATTCTTCTCTGATGTCACAAAATCAACATGGTCCAAACAAAAGTATTCATTTTCCATCAAACTTTTCTCTATCCCCAAATTCTCCATCTCAATAAACAATACTATTATTCATTCAAAAAGTTAGAAATCATTCTTGATTTTTCTCTTTTCTCCACACCTTATAATTCACCCATCAGTATATCCTAACTGTTCTACTTTCAAAATATATACCCTCATATGGCCGTTTCACCATCCTTACTACTATAACTTCAGTTCAAGCCCCATCCTCTGTAACACTGTTGCCATGGACTCTCTTAACCAGCCTCCTTGCCTTTGCTCACCTACCTCTTCACCTCCAAAGTCATCCCCCACATTGCAGACTTTCCTTCTAATGTGTAAATTATGTTACTCAGCATTTAATACCCTCTAACAGTGTTCCATAAAACTCAGGAAAAAATTCATTTTGTACCATGGTACTAACCCCATCTCCTTCCATTTCCCCAGAATGCATTATGTTTAGCAACAATGATCTAAAAAGCTACCTCTTAAACATGCTAATTCCCCTCTCATTTTAGGGCCTCTGATGCTTACCTTTCCTTGTATAATTATTCTCTCAATGATCTTCATATGGTTTCCACCTTGCTCATAGTTCAAGCCTCTGTTCAAATGTTATATGTTCAGAAATGTCTTCTCTGACCATTCTAGCTAAACGAGACATCTGCCTTCCAGTAATTCCGTATCACATTACCATTATCTTATTCATAGCCCTTACTATTACTTTCAACAGTATTTTTACTATTATTTACATCTTTGTTAGTTGTCAATCAGCCCCTTGCACTATGATATAGCCCCATAAGATTCAATCCTATTAATTGACTTTTTTCTCAGGAAATGCAAGTCATGTCTACAAAAAACAAGTAATAATAATAACAACAACAATAATAACTAACATTGATATAGTGGTCTGGCCTTGGGGTCCAAGCTCTTAGCCACTACACTGTGTCTTTCTGATTTTTAAGCTGCCTGACTACCTCACTCTTGAAGTGAGGGTCTTGAAATGCATGCTTGTCCATATGTAGTGCGACCAGTGTAGACATGCTTTAATGTCTGGCTTCCCAGAAGACAGCTGGATTCTCATGTCTGCTTCTGCCTTCAGTCTGCTGTGGTGTCTTACTTCACGCAGCCTCAAGAGAACTTCACGGAACACTTCATGGAGAATAAGAGTGAACAAAGAAAAGGATTTCTTAGGATCATTACAAACAGAGTTTTGACCCAGAAGACCACATTTTGAGAACTTTGCTGAGTGGAACTTGCACGTGGAACTTCTGTTCCCTAATCACCCAGGTTGTTCTCACTAAGGTAAATAATTAATTTGCACCTTTTCTCTATATTTATGTTTATCATATTAATTTTATTTATTTTTTCCAGCTTAATTGTTCCTGTTTGCCTAGGTCATTTAAAAATAATTGTTAGGGGCTGGCCCCACGGCATAGTGGTTAAGTTTGGCATGCTCTGCTTTGGTGGCCCAGGTTTGCAGGTTCGGATTCTGGATGCTGACCTGCACCACCCATCAGGCATGCTGTGGTGGTGACCACATATGAAGTAGAGGAAGATTGGCACAGATGTTATCTCAGAGAGAAACTTCCTCAGCAAAAAATAAATAAATAACTGTTAATTGCTATTAAATTTAATGCATTTAAAAGACATTGGGTTAATATATGAAGTTGCCAAAAAAGGTTAACTAGTCATCATTTGGAATTCACTCTTTCATCCATTCAACAAATGCTGATGAAATTTGTATCAGGTGCTTGTCTCTGTTTTAGGTCTTTAGCTCCATAACTGAATGAAAATAGAGAAAAGCCCGTGCCCTTGTGGGGCTCACATGCTGAGAAGGAGACAGATGATAAAGAGGAAACATACAGCATGTGCAAAGGTGGCAAGTGCTGTGGAAAAAGATGAATTGGAGCCTGGTAAGGGAGACACAGCAGGCATTTTTGTGGGAAGGTGAAATTTAAATCTAGGTGGTAAGAGTTGGTCATATACAGAAGGTGACAACTGAGCAAAGGCTTGAAGAAGGTGCGGGAGTTAACTGTGAAGAGAACTGGAGAGGAACTTGGCATGAAGAGCGAGCGTCAGCACAGAGCCCTGGGCAGAGTCCAGACATGGTGTGTGTGAAGCAGAAGAGGGCCAGTGTACTTGTGTGGGGAGCCAGGGGAGTGTCATAAATGAAGTCAGAGACGCCAGGGGGAGTGTTACACATGAAGTCAGAGATGCCAGGGTGTATGCACACAAATTCAGAGACACAAGAGTCAGTGTTACACAGGAAGTCAGAGACGCCACGGGATGTGTTAGGCATAAAGCCAGAGACAGCAGGTGGAGTGTTATTCACAAAGTCAAAGACGATAGGTGGAGTGTTACACACGAAGTCAGAGATGGCACAGGAATGTTACACACCAAGTCAGAGATGACAGGGGAAGTGTTACACACCGTCAGAGATGGCAGGTGGTGTCTTACACACAAAGCCAGAGACACCTAGGGGTCACATTACACATGAAGTCATCTACACCCCGGGGAGTGTTACACATGAAGTCAGAGACACTGGGGTGGTGTCTTACACATGAAGTCAGAGACTCCAGGGTCGTGTTACACACGAAGTCAGAGATGCCAGGCATCAGTCATGTGCATCACACACACTGTTAGTTTTTATTCTGTGTAATGACAAGTCAGTTCTAGTCTGGATTATGAACTTGAGCTTCATAAACTGGCAGAAAATGAATAATTATATGTGTTTTAATCCCTTGAATATACAATTGAGAAATTACACCAGGAAATTCCCAAGATTTTCACGGACTCTATAATCCTGTGATAGTAAGCATTTTAACCACAAATAAAAAAATCTGTTAGTGAGCCTGTACTTCTGTACTGTGAACAATGAATAAAGGCTAAAATTATTAGTCACAAAATTGAAATTTTGATGAAGATATATTTCAGTGAGGATATATTTTAAAATGTGCAAATCAGAGACACACACTGAGCAACAGATGACACAGGGATTCGAACAGTTGAAAGAAAAACATAGTCTCTAATGAGGTACACAACGAGCAAGTAATTGAGATGAAAGTCGGAATGTTACGATGAAGCTGTCAAGACATATACAGTATTTATTTATTTTTACCATAGGTAGAGTATTATGTCAATATTATATCTTAAAATATTATACTATCGTATCTTAAAAGAAACTGAGCACCCTGTTCTGCATGTAAGGAGCTTGAAAGTTGCCACTCCATTCTATCAAGTATAAAAAGCTGAACAGACTGAAAAATCAGCTCTTGTTGGATCCACAAGAGAGGGCAGGACACAGGACATGCTGCTGCCCCAAGACTGGACAGACAGACAGGCAAATCCAGAGAGTCCTGGCTCACCAAGCAGATACATGGTGGAAACCGCTGCTGACACCTGTGCCAGGATGGAGACCTAAATCGTACCTGACCAAGTGCTAAAGGCTCATTGTGGAAAACTCTGAGAGTTAAAAACTCCAGGGGGACCTAGTCATAGTCAGGGCCCTCGAATATTGGGAGATTTACCCCCAGGAATATAACCAGATTCCCAGAGTAAACATAGGAGGAAATGCCCTTGGGCTTCCTGCTAGGGGATGGAAGGAACCATTCTGAATACATCAGAGCACTCTGTTCTTCTTAACAAGGCTGCCCTCAGGGGAGGCTGGTTAACCACAGCCTAATCTGCTGGAGTATTCTGAGAGTCTAACTGACCTGAGGAAGAGAAATACCCAATTCTAGCTCACTCTAGTCATCCTGTACCACCTAAGGGTGAGAGAAAAAACCTGAGTTCACAGTCCAGAGTCACAGGCTCACTAACAGATTGAGACTCAATCCTAGGACTGTAAAACATGTCCCTCTCTTCACATCTCAGCACCAAAGACTAAAGCCTATCTAGGGAAGTTCCTTTTACCCAGTACATCATGTCCAACTATCAAGAAAAGGCACACCAAAGGAAAAACACTATTTAAAGAGACAGAGCAAGCATCAGAACTAGACATGGCAGGGATGTTTGAATTATCAGATGGAATTTAAAACAACTCTGATTAATATGCCAAGGGTTCTAATGGAGAAAGTAGACAGCATGCAAGAACATGTGGGCAGTGTAAGCAGAGAGATAGAAATCCTAAGAAACAACCAAAATGAAATACTAGAGATCAAAACACTGTGATGGAAATGAAGAATCCCTGTGACGGGCTTATTAGTAGACTGGACATGGCTGAGGAAGGAATCTCTGAGCTAGAGAATAAATACATAGAACTTTTGAAAACTAAAAAGCAAAGAGGACAAAGACTGAAAAAAAAAAAAACAGAACACAATATCTAAGAACTGTAGGGCAACTGCAAAGGGTGACACTTGCATAACGGGAATACCAGAAAAGATATTTGAAACACTAATGAACTGAACATTTTGCCAAATTAATGTCAGATACTGAACCACAGATCCAGGAAACTCAGAGAATACCAAGAAGGATAAATGCCAAAAAACTACAGCTAGGCATATCATGTTCAAACTATAGAAAATCAAAGAAAAAAGAAAATCCTGAAAAAAGCCAGAGGAAAAACACCTTACCTTTAGAGGAACTAAGATGAGAATTATAACCAGCTTCTCTTCAGAAACCATGCAAACAAGAGAGTAGAGTGAAATATTTAAAGTGTTGAGGAAAAAAATCACCAACCTAGAATTCTATACCCTGTGAAATTATCCTTTAAAAGTGAAAAAGAAATAAAGATTTTCTCAGACAAACAAAAATTGAGGAAATTTTTGCCAGTAGATGTACCTTATTGGAAATGTTTTTAAAAAGTAATTTACAGAGAAGGAAAATAATATAGGTCGGAAACTCTGATCTGCATAAAGAAAGGAAGAACACTGAGAAAGGAATAAGTGAAGGTAAAATGAAAAGTTAATTTTTGTTATTCTTAATTGACCCAAAGGATAACAATTTGTTCAAAATAATAATAGCAATAATGTATTGCTTGTATGTGCTTATGTAAATATGATATATATGTTTATACATAAGTAAAATGAGTGACAGTATAATATAAGGGACAGAAGGGGCGAGTTAGGGTTATTTTGTTATAAAAATGCTCACACTACTGGTGAAGTGGTCTAGTGTTATTTGTAAGCAGACTTGGATTAGTAGTAAACGTATATTGCAGGCTCTATGGCAACCACTAAAAAACTCAAAAAAGAAGTATAAAAGAAACTAATATGTCAGGAATACTGGAGATACTTTTTAAACTGTATTTAAATGTATGTTTTTCTAGTAAGCCTTGACTGGCTTGCAGAATAATGGACTGTTGGTAAACTGTCAGCTTTTCATGAGGGAATTCACACAAGCCTCTTGGGTCAGAGATAAGGATCTACAAATTGGAGGATTTGCCAGTGGATTTATAGTTTCTGATCAGAATAATAGTGCACTTGTGCTTTTCGACCCTTTAGCCTGAGACCTCAGCTTGAGGAAGCACATATGATTACCTTGGATTCAGAAAGGGCTTGGAGAGGTCCCTTTTGAAAGAACTAGCTTAACACCTGTCATTTTTCTGTTAGACTTTTCTAGTTATCATTTAAGGCTCAAGGGATAAAGGATATTATGTATTATCTTTTCCTATCCCAGTCCAGGTTCTAAGAATCCTAAAGAATCAATACGACCTCGAAAGAAAGGGAAAGTAGTCTAGTGTCTGTGTATAGGCACACAATGAGAGTGATGTACTCCAGCACACAGACCCTCAATCCAGTGTCTTGGAGCGGACAGCTCGCAGCCTCACACTCAGGGCTGAAGTCAAGGCAAAATCCACTGGGCTGTCAACCAAATTCCCAGAACCAGTTCCTGGGCTCCTTTGACTTTTACTAGCACTCTTCTGTCTCCATATGCTTCTAGAAGTTTCCCTCGACTGCATGATTTTAGCTCTGATCAGTGTTCCTATTTGGAACAAACACCTCCTCTGCCTGGTTAAAGCTACTGATAGGTTCTCACCACCTTTATAACCATGATATAACTAAAGAGGAGTTTAATTCAATATGGTTTTATATTGAGTGTCTCCTATGTGCTGAGTGTCACTTATGGTATTCCAGGATATTCTAAATATCATAAAGTAATTCATAGAGGAGCTGAAATTCTAGAGTTGTGCTAATGCATTAGTCGCTCCTTACTTGTGGCTATTGACACGTGAAACGTGGTTAGTCCAAACTGAGATGTGCTCTAACTATGAAATGTATGCTGGATTTCAAAGACTTAGTATGAAGAAAGAAGATAAAATATTTCATTAATATTTTATATTGATTGTCTGCTGACATGATAATATTTTGAATAAAATAAAAATATAATTAAAATTAATGTCTCCAAAAAGGAACACTCACACACTGCTGGTGGGAATGAAGACTGGTGCAGCCATCATGGAAAACAGTATGGAGATTTCTCAAAGACTTAAAAATCGAAATACAATACCACCCAGCTATTCCACAACTGGTATTTGTCCAAAGAACCTGAAATCAACAATTCAAAGAGACTTATGCACCTCCATGTTCATTGCAGCATTATGCACAATAGCCAAGACACGGAAGCAACCTAAGTGCCCATCGACTGATGAATGGATAAAGAAGAGGGGCATATAAAGACAAAATAGCCCCATATGCAACAACATGGATGGACCTGGAGGGTATTATCTTAAGTGAAATAAGCCAGACAAAGACAAACACTATGATTTCATTCATAAGTGGAAGATAAACAACACATGGACAAAGAGATCGGATTAATGGTTACAAGAAGGGAACAAGGCTAGTGGGTAGGCACAGGGGATGAAGAGGCAAACATATGGTGACGGAAAAACAGCAATGTACAACTGAAATTTCACAATGTTATAAACTCTTATGACCTCAATTAAAAAAAAATGAAACAAAACCAGATAAGATCTCCAACCCACAGCGGGATCCAGATATTGGAATTAGGAGCCACGGCCTGTAAAATAAGTTTGATTAATATATTTGAGAAATCAGGTAACAAGAAAGAGAATTTCACCTGAGGAATGGAAACTATAAAAAAATCTAATGGAAAGTCTAGGAGCAAAAAATGTCATAACTGAAATTAAGAATGCTGAAGAATGTATTCATTCAGCTCCTTGATAAATACCCTATGCCTGTCTACATGCTCCAAGAGAAATATAGCAGAATTTTAGACTATTCAACATAGTCGAAAATGGATGAAAAAATTGTGGTATAGTCATACAATGGCATACTATACAGTACTGAAAATCAAAGCCACATAGATGAATCTCGCAAACAGAATGTTTTGTGAAAGAATGTATATATGAGAGAATATGTACATATGAAAGAAATATATGATTGCACTTATGTAAATTTCAAAAAAAATAGGTAAAATTAATCTGTGGTGTTAGAATTCAGGATAGAGAGACCTCTCAGGGCAGGGGAGAGGATCCTGATCGGGAGAGGACATAATCATGACTTCTGAGATGCTTATAATGTTTTATTTCTTGATCTGGGTGGCATTTAGAGAAATGTGTTCACTGAGTGGTAATTCCTCAAGCTGTACACTTAGGATTTGTGAAAATTTCGATCATATATAAAAAGTTTATAATATATTTATAATATAGTGAAATATAATAAACTTCAACAACATGTTTACTGAAGCAAAAAAATATATATCCACACTTCTTTTTACCTTTTAAATACGGCTACTAAAAGAATTTAAATGACAAATGTGACTCAAATTATATTTTTACTGGATGAAACTGCTGTAAAAAAGAAGATTGCCATAAATCATTAAGTAGGATCACAACCTAGATTATGTAAAATGCTATAACTGAGATTCTTTTTTAATACAATGGAAGACTAGGAAGAAGTCCAAGAAAGCATCACGGAAAAGATGAGATATTCTCTGTGCTCTAACCTGTGGGTAAATGCAAATATTACACAACTATAAATACTCCTTAAAGGCAAATAATAAATCTCAATTAATCTTTCCTTCATACAGCAGCTGCTGTCCTGCACTAAACCTTCCTCCCTCCCATCCATCATAAAATTCCCCTTATGGTTTAGGAAATCATTGCTGATGAAACACAGTGCCATTGTTTCAAGGGATCATGTGCCTTATGGCTTTTTAAAAACAATTTTAACGATATTGTCACTAAAGCCAACTACACAGTTTTATCATCAGTTTGTATTTAATTATGTAACTGAGTTATCCTGGATCCTCAGTATCAATGGAATATGAGCATTCTCTCACTAAACTAAACAGAAGCTCCTTAAGTTAAGAACCTAAAAACAGAGTCTCAGTTGCTGTTTATAGTGATGAACAGTTGCACTTCCTTCCTCAGAAGACCTCTGGGCTCTGAAACTAGCCATAATCTGCAGCTGAGACCATTCACAATTAAGTCCTACTCTACCGCACCGTCTTTACTATAATAATTCTAGCCAACTGACCATTTGGGCCAGGTCATGTTAGCAATCTTGATAACCACTTTAATAAATATACCATGAACCCTGCAATCCAGAATTGCTAGGCCTTGTTCTCATTTTCTAAAACACATATTTTGATCCTCAGAAACTGAACAATTTGCAGAAAATCCCTACCTTGTAACTGTGAAGAAACTCCAGAAAGTCAAGATCCATGTTTCTTTTTAACTCCCTGCCCCTTGCACCCCTGAAGCCAGTTGAAGACAATCCCTTGAAAATTTGTACCCATGAAAGTCAAACACACTTATAAACCCATGACACCCAAAACAATGTCTAATCCCAGAAGAATAGGAAGGTCCTGCCTTTAAACCAGATGTTTGACACAAGCATACTGATGTAGCAACCTTTTCCAAGACATGGTTCCTAACGTAAAACGCCCACAGGCTTCCATGATAGTCTAATTTTGTGTTCAGGAGTTCTGCCAATATGCACCTCCTGACTAATTAATCTCTAGCCAGAGGTAGTAATCCACAGCTCCTTTTTATTTGAGCTCATTATGGAATTTGAGGTGACATATAGTTTTAGCCTCTCATCATACCAGCCAAACAAAAAGAGAAATATTCACAGTAATCTCCTGTAGTCCGCTTGCTTCTTCTCAGACTCTAGTTTCAAAGTGTCATTCTGCTTCTTCCTTTGCTCTCTAATTTCTGGTTGATAAATCTCACTAGCTCTACTACATGTGGACTTATCTTCAGCCCCAACCTCCACCCCATCCTTTCTATCTTGGGACCTGATAGCTCGTCACCATGATTATTGATTCCAAAGAGACTGTGCTGTCTGTGACCCTCAAGATAAGCCAGCAGCTTGGAATGCAACAATCTCCAGGTACATGGGTGCATTATTTATGGGTGCAAAATATTGGTCAAGTAACGTGACACAGAAAGTCTCAGTGGTGCCAATGCTGTAGAGAAGATGGCTCTGAGGATGGAACCAGACTGTGTAGCAGTGTCTAATCAGGCAGCAGAATAAAAATGAGAGGTGGAGGCAACAATTTCTGAGAGTCTTGCTTTGTTCCAGAAGCTGCCCATGCAAAAATCTTCATTTTATACATTTGGAAATGAAATCTCAGAAAGATAAAATATGTGTCACACAGCAAGTAAGTGAGAATAGGCTTCAAACATTGGTCCCCCCTAACTCTTAACCACAGGCCCTTTTCTTTCCCTTTATCACCTGTAAGTACACTCAAGCACATATTCAGGTATTTTCGGAAACTGTGTTCAGAGTCAGTTTTAGGGATAAACAAAAAAGCATTGGCAGGCTAGCCCCGTGACCAAGTGGTTAAGTTCACATGCTCCGCTTCAGTGGCCCAGGGTTTCGCCAGTTCGAATCTTAGGCACAGACATGGCACCATCATCAGGCCATGCTGGGTTGGCATCCCACATGGCACAACCACAAGGACCTACAACTAGAATATAAAACTACATACTTGGAGGCTTTAGGGAGAAGAAGAATTTAAAAAAAAAAAAAAGAAGATTGGCAACAGATGTTAGCTTAGATGCCAATCTTAAAAAAAAAAATACAAAATTCAGCATTGGTAAAAAAGAACCCAGGCCCAGGCCTCCCCTTGGACTTTGTATCCTCCGGCGACAAGCCGAGTTCAGGAGGTGATTTTCCTCATTTCACAACAGCCCTTGGAAGTGCAGAGTGATGACATCATGGATATCTTCCATCCCGGTGCTCTGGTTTGAATTTGCTTCCATTTGAGGCCAATATTAGGTCAAATTTCCAATCTTCAGACTTTCCATTTTTAGCAATAAAGACCAAGTTTTACAATGTCTGTTTTGTTCAAGCTCTTCCCTGAGGTGATCCAATACCTAGTACATCTGGAGAACTAAAATTGCTTAATCCCACTGATTAAATAAAACCAAAGAAAATTCTCATAATTTTTAGGCAGAACCTATTAATTTATTGGCTTGGGCTCCTTAGATTTGTTCAAATAAACTATTTGTTTGGACTTGGTACATGTCTAAATTGGAGTATAAGTAAAATTACCTCCATGCTATAAATGTCCGAAAGATGAAGCTGATGGGTTTTTGGCTATTTTCCAAAACAACATAGTAGTGTGGATAGTACTAGTGGTGTGGATAAATGTAATTTATAAGTTTTAAGCCCTTGTGACCTCTATGTAAACTATATTTTTGGCAACAGAACATCTAAAGTCATCACGTTGTAATAGTGTGATACAAGCTATGCACATACATTTCTATCAGATGATTTTTCTGTTTCATTAGAATTCTTGCCTATTAATGAGGTTTAGAGTAAAAAGAAGCTGAATTGTAGAAACAGAAGCATAAGCATATAAAATTTAGGGAAAATGCCTCTACCATTTCTCTAACTTTACTTTAATTTTGTTATTTCGCAGATGAGAACATTAAAGCTCCTGGTATCTGACTGACATCCTGTCAGTACCCAGGGCCCTGGAGCCTTGTCCCCAGCTGATTACCCTCCATCTCAAGTCCCATGAATTCAGAGAAAAGAGTAGTCTCTTTGAAGACAGGCACCAGGTTTTCTATAATACTTGGCTCATACCTACCATAGAGTAAGCATTCAGTGCATGTTCCCCAAAATGAGTTGAATTCATGATGAAATCCATGTCAGTGAATTTTCTTATAAACACGTAGGACATTTATATAGTGAATAGCCCCTTTTCATAATCAGTCTTTCAGTTATATTAATATTGATTTCTCACATTAAATTCTATTAAAAACTCTTTGTAGATGAAGATTTTAACATTAAAAAATAAAATATTATATAACACAGCGTTTACTCTTAAGAAAATGATTGTATATAGCATTGAATAAAAGCAAGCAGTTACTACCCTGTCAATGCAAAATTCAATATCATGCGATAGCCTTAAAATTTCATTGTATAAAAATATTGCTTTACTGGTTCCTTAGGAATTACTAATGGTCCTGAAAATAAACTACACGGTTTCTTTACTTTGGCCTCCATTGTAGGTCTTAAATGGCATTTCTGTGATCACAATCATCTTCTTTAGTGAATAAACTTGTCTGACATCTTTCCCCTAAAGGGAAAGAGACTCTGCCCATGAGGTTGAATTTCTTTTTCTCCCCAAAGAAGGAAAATTGGACATTCCAAACCACTACTATTCCTATTTCAGCCCGCCCTTCTTTTCCTTTACTGTGCTTTCTGGTCTGCACTGTGCTGACGAGCTCCCCTCTGGAGGATCCTCCTCAGTGATTTCAAGATGATGACTCCTCCAGGAGTCGAACAAACTGGCAGAAACCCCTAACCAAACAGATGGTAGACTCAGATACCTCTGCAGGGCAGAGCACCTGAGGGATAACGTTGCAGTTTATATATGATTCAGGAGAATCAATTAAAATGCATGTAAGTATATTCACGCAAATACTTGTACTTTCACATAGTCTAAGACTTGAGTTGGTCTAGTAAAACGGAGCTTATTTTCTGCATGGAGACATCTAGCCTCTTAAAATCCATTCTGAACACAAGTTTGAGCACTACCAGCTTGCAATTTACTCCTCAAGAAGAGGCATTTTTTAAGCTTATTGAACCATAAAAAGCTCAGCACAGTGTTTTGGGACTAAATTAATTCCTATTAATTAGGAAATGAAATTGGTAAATATCTTTTAAAGGCAAAAAATATTTTTTCCTATTTCAAATAATAAACTATTTTAGGAATTATTAAGACTGTGTTTTCATGTAAGTATAGATAAATCTTACCTCAGTTTCCTCACTCATAAAATGGTGTGGAACAAAATGAGATCAAAAAGACTACTGAGAACAGAATGGACTTTGTGTGGCTAATGGGGACCTAAAAACAAAATGGAGAGAAGCGGCCATGACAGGACCAGGATGCAGTCACTACTCTGTTCTTGGAAAAACACAGACAGCACTCTTAAGCTTTTGACTCTGTCAAAGTTCCTGACTTTACAAAACTCCCTAACAGCCACCTGGACCTAACCAATAAAACCGTGACCTGTGCCAACTTATCAGGACTAAGCAGCCTTGCATTACTCATTTGCATAAGTGGCCAGGAGTGGGAACCTGGGTGGGAACTTTTTCTTTCAAAAACAGCCCCGGGCCTTTGTTCTTGTGAGGGCTGCTTTCGGTTTCCCGCTACAAGCGAAGTCTCCCTGGTTTGCAAATTGTATGAGCAATAAAGCTTTCCTAACTAAATTCTTGTATTCCAGAGATTTTTGTTGACATTGGGATAATAATAAAACCTTATTTGTAAGATCGTGAGGGTTAAATGGGTTAATACTCTTAGCATTTAGAATAGTGCCCGGCAAAATTTAAGCAGCAATGAGTTTTAGTTGTGATTCCTGCTTCTCCTCTTCTGTCTTTTATTGCTATTACTGATTATTAAAGTCTTAAGGAAGTCCATTGTACATACTTTAATTGTTCCACGATTGAAAGTGAAAAGAGCTTGAAAATATGTAGACACAAACACTCACATACATACATTTAAAATGGTCTGTTTTTAATTGACTGGTAACTGGTGAATTACAGGAGTCATCCTGTGTTTTCATAGATGCTTTTTCTGGAGTATATGTCAATCCCCTGAACTCATATAAGAAGCCAGCTTCACCAGCAGCACCCCATGAAAGAAATAGGTGACACACAGTCCATTCAACAGCTGCAACAGGGCAGCCCAGGGAACAGCAGCCTGCCTTCTGCAGTGGCTTCTAAATCAGACAGGGTGCCACTGCTGCTAGAAACACCAGGTTCTCTGGAGTAAACTCAAATTTCCAAAGCCTATTCTCCTTAAAAAGATTCATACATTCACACACTTATCCTCTCTCACACACACATTTTCACCCACACAAAATCTCATTTGCATATACTCAAAGAGAGAGAATCGGGGACCTGGGACATCTGTGGACCAGGAGGAGTATCTACTCCACCTGCTCTTCTTCTTCCTTTCTCTTCAGTCATCCTTTCCACTCACCTTCCTCATTATTTTCAGAGCTCTAATTTTATCTTTGGAAGATAATAATCTTAATAATTCTGATAAAAATAATTTTTAGTGTGTGAATATTCATCTTGTTGTGTTGCCTTCTTTATAGGAAAAGTGAGGGAGGGAAGAATAGGTCATGGAGATAGCAACACTTAAACCAAAAATGAAGAACAGAGTTCAGATTCTTCAATGTGAGTAAATATGCTGAGAAAAGAGGAGGAGTGTTTACAAGATCCTTCATTTCAAACCTTCTGTATAACCACCTACTTCTGTCTTATGTAAGAATGCCTTCAAATCCATCGAAAGACTCTAGGGCCAGCCCATGTGTCTGAGATGTGCTACTAAGCTTTCCTGGAGGATGGAGAAACTTCTGGCCCTGATGTGACATGATATTAATCCAAAGACTTAGATTCTGGCAACATATACCTAAACAGAGGTGAGAGCATGCACCATTTACCTAGGTGTCCGTGGCAGGTACATTTAGCCCCCTTTATCCCAGGGAGGCTCCTCTTGCCAATTGGTACCACAAGTGAAAGCCTCATGATAAGGCACGTGAGCTCAGGGGTCTGAGAGAGTAAGAAACACAAGCCCATGCTCCTTACCACTGCTTTTCTAATCTCGATATAGGCGATCTTAATCCTCGTGATCTGAGAAATTTCCTACGTTTTTCCTCTCATTAGGAGCCTGACAGGCCATGACAACCATTTGCCCTTTGGCAACCTGCTGCAACCTCAACGAGCTATCTGGAACACCTGTAGTGCTTTCTAGAGATCATGTTTTTTTTTTCAGTTATCCCTACTTTGCCCTATGCAACCCAACAATCAGGTACTCACACAGAGACTTGCCAAAAGGAAATCTAGATAACAGACTCGTCTACATAAACGTGCTAGAAGACCGCCAATCCAAAGAAATTAGATAGATATGGAACGATCTTCCTTGTTCAAACAAAAGCTCAATGTTTTCTTCAATCATTTTTGAACCAATGACTTCCTTGTACCTTTATAATAAATGGTCTCTGGTCTATTTTAAACCATGGCTTTAGGACACGTTGGTTTGGAGTTACCTTCTGGTTCTTGGATGCAATGTTAATCATTGTTCTTGATCTATTCTTTCATATTACTAAATCTATTGGGTATTCAAAGATCATGGAGTCATCTAGATCAATAAAACTGATCAATGGACATAAAAAAAAAAAAAAAGATTCCCAGATTCTTCCTCTGTCCCTATCACATGAGTTGACTCAAAGCTTCTTGACATTGTGGCTTTTCTCTTTCTTTTTGTTTGATTAAAGAACTTGCTAAAGGCTTCTCAAGAGGCAATTCTAGTCTTATAGGAGCTTGAACCTGAAAGACTCTTTTGGCTTCATTCTCCGTATGGTGTTAACCTCATTCTTTTTTATCCTTTTTTACTCATATCCATTTCATCCTTCTCCTGAGAGCTGCTTTTCATCTTTCTTTCTCTCTTTCCTCTTCTGTCCCTTGTTGGTATGATCATTTTTGTACATCAATGAGTCTTGAGTCATGCTATCAAATGCCACTGGGAGCCCCGTGATTTCCTTTCCTCTCACTTTTAAGGCTACATTCTAGGCTTCCCTACATATTCCTCTGTGAGGTCTTTATGAGACCTGTGCTCGCCTGTGATAGACCTGGTTTAGTACCTACTCCCACGCCGGACCCAGGTTGTGGGGCATCTTCCAGTAGGAACTAGAAGAGCACAGGGTGCAAGCAGAGCCTGTGAGACCCTGAAACCTTATTAAGACTCTAAAGGGGGGCAGCACACGCCTGGTGATAGCATAGCCTGCTCCTTTGAGACCCTAAGAAGGGCAGCAGGAAAGGCCGGTTTGCTCAAAATTTCCTTGTGATTTCTGAGTCTATTTTCATTAGTGACATTAGCCAGTAATTTTATTTTCTGGAACTATATTTATCTGGTTTTGGTATCAAAATTATACTTGATTTTTAGGATAATTAGAGAATATTCTCTAGTTTTCTAGTGTTTGGATCTGTTTGTACCCATGTGGAATTACTAGGATCTGGAAAAAATTTTAAACTCCTCTCTTTAATTGTCTAAGTCTGATATTTTCTTTGTGAAAATACTTTTAACTACTTGTTCAATTTCTTTAATGATTATAGACTTATTTAAACTTTCTATTTTTTCTTGTCAGTTTTAGTCATTTATATTTTTCTGGGAACTTGTTCATTTCATTTATTTTTAGACAAATGACAGAATGTGTTCCATAATATTTGGGGTAGAGTAATTTCATTAAGAGCCCCAATTTTTCATGCCTCACAGATACCATGGACGTGTGACTTGGTTTGTCCAACAGGACAGCAGGTTTGGCCAACTTAAGGCAGGCAGAAGCTTGAAAAAGCACCTGCACATTTCTGCTACCTCTTTGGGATCCTGCTACTGCCACGGAAACATGTCAAGTCCAACCTGTTACACAGATGTGGCAGAAATGTGCAGAGAAGCTGACTCTTTCTAGCCTATCAGCCAGACCCTAGCCAACACACCAGCAGATACAGGAGCAAGCCCAGCCCATATCAGCCACGTACAGAACGCATTACCAGAACTGTCCAGTCAACCTGCAGATACATGGGTGGTTTTATATAGCAAAAGAAAATGATAAAATATTCTTGTTTTCATCCTCCATACATCTGTAAGTATTAAATTATTCATTCTGAATATTACATAGTTGTCTTCTCTTTTTTGCTTGCTCTACCTGAAAATATTTGTTTGTTTTGGTTTATTAGTGTTCTCTGTTATATCTTGGTTTTCTCTCTATTTGTTTTCTTTATTTGCAGTGTTCTTTTACTTCCCCTGAATTTATTCTGCTAATTTTTTTTCCAATTTAAGTCAAATATCTTTTAGTCATTCTTTTCACTATAAGCATCAATTACTATAAATGTAATTTTAGCGGCATCTCACAGTATTTATTATCTAGCATTTTCATTATGTTAATTTCTAATTATTATTTTAAAACTTCTTCCTTGATTTTTCCCTTGAAGCATGGATTATTTTGGTGTATAATTTAGTTTCCCAGTATATTTTTTAGGTCATTTATTTCTATCTTAAATGCATTTTTATCAGAGAACATACCGTGTGTTATACCAATTTTTTGGAAATTATTGAGGCTTGCTTAATGACCTAAAGTGTGATCAATTTCAGTAAATGTTCAGTTCTTCTTGTGAAAAGTGTGTATCCTCTAATTATAGGGAGCAGGGTTCTGTAGATATCAATTACAACTGTTTTTAATTGAGTTTTTAAAATACCCTCTACCTGCATGATCCTGAGCTCAATCAGTCAGACCTGATGACAGCTCCCATTACGATGGTAGTTTTTTCAATTACTTATTGTAGTTATCTCAGTTATTACTTTAAATAATTTGAGGCTATTTTATTTTTAAAAAGTTACTTTCTCCTTTAACTGAAGATACATTATTATGTAGTACACTATATATTCCTTCTATTGGCTTTTGTTTTAAAGTACGTTTTGCCAGATATAAATACAACTATGTCACGTTTCTTTTTGTCAGTATTTTCCGCATTTAAAATTGTTTCATTTTTTTTATCTTCTATCCCTATCTTTCACAATGTCACTTTTTCCATTATTCTTTCTTGTGTCCCTATATTTTATGTCTGTCATCAATGTCTCTACATAGTTTAAATTGTGAGTTTCATCCAGCGATTATTCATATATTTGGACGTATTTCCATCATTTTACTTCTTACTTTCTCTCTGACCCACTTTTTCTTAATTCTTTAACTTTCTTTCTTTGGATGACTCATTTTTTATTATTATAATTGTTATTATTAATACTTTTATTTTCGAACTATAGATTTAAATTTATAATATGTAAAGTTTTTAATAATGTATAAAGATCAAGATTTTGGAAATTATCAAAACTACAGTTTGGAATTATAACTAAGTGGAATAGTTATTTTAATTATATTTGTGATTTGTTTTTACTCTTTACAGTGCTTATTTAACAGCTCTTTCATCCTCCGCTAAAATATAGGTAGATTAGAGCACTTCATCTCTACTTAATCCCAGTCACTCCATGTTTCAGTTCACGTGAATTGTAGGTCTCTTATTATGCTTGACTTTAATCCCATTACTTGTAATTTAGTAGTACTTTTCAAACTATCAATATTTGTTCCATTTATCATATTTTAACACAACTTTTGCTATTTCTTCTTGCACCTCAAAAGCTGTCTTACTAGAACTTTTATACTTCCTGATGTATATTTTTTCCAATACTATCAAGATATAATTGAGATTATATAAATTTAAGGTGTGCAACATAATAATCTGATATATGTATATATTGTGAAATGATTACCACCAGTTTAGTTACCACCATCATGTTGCATAGTTACAAGTTTTTTTTTCTTGTGGTGAAAACTTTTAAGATCTACTCTCGTAGCAACTTTCAAATATAAAATGCAGTGTTGTTAACTATAGTCACCACGCTATACATTTCATATCCAGAGCTTATTTATCTTAAAACTGGAAGTTTGTATCTTTTGATCACCTTCATCCAATATACCACCCCCCTACACCCACCTCTGGCAACCATCAATCTGTTTTCTCTAGGAGTTTGGGTTTTTTTAGATTAAATCTAAATCATACAGTATTTATCTTTCTCTGTCTAATTTATCTCATCTAAGGTCCATCCATGATGTCACAAATGGTATGATTTCCTTTATTTTTATGACTGAACAACATTCCATTCGTCTATCAATGTATACTTAGGATATTTCCATGTCTTGGCTATTGTAAATAATGCTACAATAACATGAGAGTACAGATATCCCTATGAAGTCCTGTTTTCATTTCTTTTGTATATATATTCAGAAGTAGAATTGCTGGATCATATTGTAGTTCTATTTTTAATTTTTTGCGGAAAAAACATACTGTTTTCCATAGTGACTACATCAATTTGCATTCCCACCAACAGCACATAACAGTTCCCTTTTCTCCACCTCCTTGCCAATGCTTATCTCTTGTCTTTTAAATAATAGCCATTCTAACAGCTGTGAGGTGATATCTCATTGTGGTTTTGATTTGCATTTCCATGATGTTTAGTGATGTTAAGCACCTTTTCATATACATATTTGCCCTTTGTATTTCTTCTTTAGAAAAAGATCTGTTCAGTTCCTCTCTCCATTTTTTAAACAGATTGTTTAGGGTTTTTTCCTATTGAGTCATATGAGTTCTTTATATATTTAGAATATTAACCCCTTATCAGATACGTGATTTGCAAATGTTTTCTCCCACTAGAAAGGTTGCCTTTTCATTTTGTTGATGTGCAGAAGCTTTTCAGTTGGATGTAGTCCTACTTGTTTATTTTCGCTTCAGTTGCCTTTGCTTTTGGTGTTAAATCCAAAAAATCATTGCCAAGACTGATGTCAAATTGCTTGCTGACTATATTTTCTTCTAGGAGTTTTTCAATTTCAGGTCTCATGTTCAAGCCATTAATCCATTTTGAGTTGATTTTTGTGTAAAGTGTAAAGTAGAGGTCCAGTTTCATTCTTTTACTTGTGAATATCCAATTTTCCTATCACCATTCATTGAAGATATCTGTTTCCTCTACTGAGCATCCTGCATCTCTTATTAATATTGGTCAACCATACACACTTGGATTTATTTTGGGCTCTCAATTCACTGGTCAATGTGTGTGTTCTTTTGCTAGTACCATAATGTTTTGATTGCTATAGCTTTGTACTATAATTTGAAATCAGGAAATGTGATGCCTCCAACTTCGTTCCCTTTCCTCAGGATTGGCAATTCAGGGTCTTTTGTGGTTCCATACAAATTTTAGGATGTTTATTTCTATTTCTGTGAAAAGTGCCAAATTTTGATAGAGATTGCACTGAATATATAGAAGACTTTGGGTTGGATGGACATTTAAACAATATTAATTATTGCAATCCATAAACGCAGTATATTTTTCCATTTGTGACTTCTTCAATTTTTTTTTAAATCAACATCCTATGAAGTTCAGTGAAGAAATCTTTTACCTCCTTTATAAAATGATTTTATTCCTAAATGTCTTATTGTTTTTGAGGCCATTATAAATGATGTATTTTCTTTATTTCATTTCAGATAATGCATTGTTAATGCATAGAAATAATACTGACTTTTGTACATTGATTTTGTATCCTGCATTTTTACTGAATTCATCGATTAGATCTGAGAGTGTTTTGGTGGACTATTTAGGATTTTCTACATATAAAATAATGTCACCTGAAAATATAGACAATTTCACCTCTTCCTTTTTAATTTTGTTGCCCTTTGCTTCTTTTTCTAGCCTGATTGCTCTTGCTAGAACTTAAAGCTCTAGATTGAATTGCAGTGGTTAGAATGGGCACATTTGTCTTGTTTCTTCTTTCTCCTTTCTTCTCCTGGGATTCCTATACTGCGTATATTCCCTTCCTTCCTTCCTTCTTTCCTTCCTTCCTTCCTTCCTTCCATCCTTCCGTCCTTCCTTCCTTTCTTTCTGTTTTGTGGAGTCCAAAAGTCCAATAGACTCTTCATTCTTTCGCTCTTTTTTCTTTTTGTTCTGACTGGGTAATTTCAAATGACCTATCTTTAAGTTCACTAGTTACTTCTTCTATTTGGTCAAGTCAGTTGCTGTTGAATTTTTCAGAGCTTTCATTGTATTGTTCACCTACATGATTTCTATTTGGGTTCTTTTGACATTTATTTCTTTTATCTCAGCTCTTTGGAGCATTACTCCATTATTTTTTTCTCCATTATTATTATTAATAAATATGTAGTCGTTTAATTTTAATTCCTGTTATTTAGCTAAAATTTCTCTCCAGCAACTTTTAAGTTTCTTCGTGTTTAGTGTTCTCCTATTTTTCTTCAAAATGTCCAAATCTTGATGTTCTTTTATTACTCCTGCCTGGTTTAAGCTCTTATGTAGAAATATTTTTGTCTTTCATATATTTCTTGCACATTTTCTACATTCTCTTCTTTGGAAACTCCAATTTGACTTATATTATATATTCTTACCATATATTTATGTGTCTAAATGTCAATTGTATTTTCTAATTCTGCATTATACAGTGTTTTAGCCTTGGTAACTTTTTAGATTTATTTCTCTTGTTCTCTAATTCCATCTTCATGTCTAATCTGTTACATAGTTCATGCATTTAGTTTTTAAGATTTATTTCAATTACAATGACCATATTTTCATGAGTTTTATTTTGCTCTTCTTTAAATTGCCAGGTCTGGAGTGTCATCAGCAAAATGCTGGAATGGGAGTTTTCTACTGTTGCCCCACAAAATAACACCAACATTGACACTCACCTATGAATGAGAATGCCTTTGTGGAAGTCCAGGATTTTGGTGGACATGTTCCAGCACACTGCTGGAGCAAAAAAAAAAAAAAAAAAAAAAAAAAATCAGAGATTGGACACATTGAAGAAGGTAAGAGGAACAGTTTCAAATGACCTATGTCAGTCCTCCTCTAAGGCTGCATAGCTCAGTGCTGAGGACTTTTTGGTGTGAGACTCTTACACAGGGGAAAGTGATATTATATGAATGAGCAGCTGGCTTATCCATCTGTGTGGGATGCTGACAAAGTGCTCCAATTCTTTTTCAACCTGTTCTGCATACTGAGGTGTGTGGCATTACTAGGGGATAGGGAGGGACTGAGAAGAATGAAGTCAGGGCTGTTGGAAAGCATGATGAGGATACTACTAAACTCTTCATGGACCCCATAAGAAATCCCTCCTATGAGGACCTGGGGATGCCTTGTTTATGGAACCCCCAAACTGACCCAAAGGCACCACCAGCACTCCACACACCTCACCCACACAGGTCCCCACACCATGGGCTGCTCTCTGAGTTGGACTCCCAAAAGAGGTGAGTGCAAGTCATTGCAGATGGCTAGTGAATATGTGCAGAAAATAAACCAAACTCTGTGGGACTGGGAGAAAGCACACAAACTTGAGCATTAAGCACTGCCATAGAAAATCAAATAGGAGGCTCTGCACGTGACTTGGCTTTGCAGGATCAAGAGAAGGCATATAATCTTAATAACTTCCCCCAAGAGGGAACAAAATGGGTGGATAAGTATACCCATAGTAAAGATCTGAGAAAGCTTCAAAATCTCCAGCTGGGGTGACAGAAGGTATTTATCTTCCCAAACCAGTCAGTAAAGACTGGAAGAGGTGACTCCATCTTCAAATATGAAGACAGCAATGCAAGACTTCAAGGAAAGTGAAAAATCAAGGAAACATAATACTACCAAAGGAACACAAGAATTTTCCAGTAACCAACTCCAAAGAATTGAGATCTGTTATAAATAATTTAAAATAGTTGAATTAAGTAAGCTCAGTGAACTACAGAAAACAAGACAAACCAACAAAATCAGAAAAAAAAATGCACAAATAAAATAAGAATTTATATAGAGATAGAAATAACCAAAAAGGATCAAACAGAAATTCTGGAGCTGAAGAATGCAATGAATAAAATGGAAAAATGCAACAGAAAACATCAACATCAGGCTTGATCAATCAGAAGAAAGGATATGTGAAGTGCAAGAGAGGTCATTTAAAATTATCCAGTCAGAGAAGAACAAAGAAAAGTGCATGAAAAGAGTGAATAAACACTGCATTAGTTATGGGATACCATAAAAGTAATAATCTACACATTATTGGAGTCCAGGAAAAGAAGAGAGAGAAAAGGGAGCAGAAATCTTATTTAAAGAAATAATGACTGAGAACTTAGCATATCTGGAGAGATTTAGACATCCTAGTTCATGAAGCTTATGGCCACAAAATGATTCATCACAAAATGAACATCTCCAAGACACATTATAATAAAACTATCTGAAATCAAAGACAAAGGGAGAATTGTAAAAGCAAAAGGAGAAAAAAATTTCCTCACATACAAGGGAACCTCCAAGAGGCTATAAGCAGCGTCCTTAGAAGAAACCTTGCAGACCAGAAGAGAGTTGGATGTTATATTCAAAATTCTGAAAGAACAAACTACAAAACAAGTATTTACCTGGCCAAGCTGTCCTTCAGATATAAAGACTTTATCAGATAAATAAAAGATGAAGAACTGTATCATCACTAGACCTTACTTATAAGAATCACTGAAAGGAATTCTTCAAGATGAAGTCAAAGGATGCTAATCAATAACATGGAAGCATACAACACACTGCTAAAGGTAAGTGTATAGTCAAGTTCAGAATCTTCTAATACTATTATATAGTAGTCTGTTAATCACAACTCTAACATAAAGGTTAAAGGATAAAAATATTAAAAACAACTATAGCTGCAACAATTTGTTAGTGGATACACGATATGAAAAGATGTAAATTGTGACATCAAAAACAGAAAAGGGGAAGTGAAAAGGTAAAGTGTTGTATGCAATTCAGGTTAGTGTTATCAGTGTAAAATAGAATGTTATATCTATAAGGTGTAAGCCTCATGGTAATCACAAAGCAAAATCCTCCAGTAGATACAAAAAAGATAGATAGAAGGGAATCAAAGCATACTACCACAGAAAATCATCAACTCAAAAGGGAAGTCAGCAAGAGAGGAAAAAAGAAACAAAGAAAGCACAAAGCATTTAGAAAACAATAAGTTGGCATCAGTAAGTCCTTACTTATCAATAATTACTTTAAAGGTAAATAGGTTACATTCTGCAATCAAAAGGCAAAGCGTGGCTGAATAGATTTAAAAAAAACAAAAAAACAAAAAACCCCACAAGACCTAGGGGCCAGCCCAGTGGCGTAGTGATTAAGTTCACGTGTTCTACTTTGGCAGCCCACAGGGCTCCTCAGTTTGGATCCTGGGCACTGACCTATACATTGCTTATCAAGCCATGCAGTGGCAGGCATCCAAAATATAAAAAAATGGAGGAAGCTGGGTGCAGATGTTAGCTCAGGACCACTCTTCCTCAGCAAAATGAGGAGGTTTGGTGGCAGATGTTAGCTCAGGGCTAATCTTCCTCAGACAAAGAAGAAAAACAAGACTTAACTATATGCTGCCTACAAGAGTGAACATCAGCTTTCAACACACACAAAAACTCAAAGTGAAAGGATATAAAAGCTAGTGCATGCAAATGGAAATCAAAAGACAATTGGGATAGCTATACTTATATTAGACAAAATAGACTTCAAGTCAAAAACTGTACCAAGAGACAAAAACGTCATTACATTATGATAAAGGGGTCAATTCAACAAGAGGATATAACACTTGTAAACATACATGAACTCAACATCAGAACATCTAAATATATTAAGCAAATACTAACAGATCTAAAGGAAGAATAAGATAATAATACAATAATAGTAAGGAACATTAAATCCTACATTCAACAATCATCCAGAAGGCAAGCTTCGACTTGAATTGTGCTTTAGACCTAATAGACCTAAAGACAAGCACAGAACATTCCAATCATCAGCTACAGAATAAAAATTCTTAAGTGTACGTGAAACATTCTCCAGGATAGATACATCAAAGAACAAGTACCAACAAATTTAAGAACTAAAATCCTACCAAGTGTCTTTTCTGACCACAATGGTAGAAAACTAGAAATTAATAACACAAGGAAAATTTTAAAAATTTACAATTATGTGGAAATTAAACAGCACACTCCTGAACAAGCACTAGGTCAAGGAATAAATCAAATAAGAAATAAAAAACTTCTTGAGGGTTTTCAGTTCAAGAGGTTGACATAGGAAGATCCTGATCTCACCTCCTCACGTGGCCGCCCCTGAGTCTACAGCTACATATGCAATAATTTCCTCCTAAAAAAACCTAAAGTCTGGCTGAATGATGAGTACATATTGGGCAACTGAAAAGAAAACCACACTGAAGCGTGTAGGAGAGGCTTGGACACAATCTTGCCATAAACCCCACACCTGGTGTGACATTCTACAACTGGGGGAAACCCAAATCCCAGAGCTTATCCCTGAGGAGTAAAGGATTCAAATCCCACATTGGGCATCACAACTTTTAGGACGATGATGAGCCCCCAAAATATCTAACTTTGAAAACCAATGGGGCTTCCATCCAAAGACCACAAGACTGTAGCAATCTCAGAAACCACTCTTAAAGGGCTCAGCAGTCCCAGGTCCCACTTAGAGGTGGCTGATAACACCTAGACTTGAGGTGAAGGAGGCTTACCTGCTTATATTAAATTGTTAGCCTGAGGGGCAGGCATTTAATTTTACACAAACATCTAGGAGCATGCTGGAACTCTCTTTGGGGATGGAGACTAAAGGGTGCCATCTTTGAGCTCTCCTTTTGTCATACTCCAGACCACCAGTATTTCACAGAAGGGAGCTTTTTCAAATGTCTGCTGCCCTAAACTTTGTGGCTTCCATCTATGGGATGTCTCTTGATCACCTGGATCTGGTGGCCAGTGAGGCTTATGCTCATGAGTCTCACAGGACTGTAACCATTGGAGAAAGAGTTCTTAAACAGCTACCACTCCCAGGGTACAGCAAGATGCAATAGACCAAGGAGCTTATTCTTTCTGTGGAGGTCTATTAGCTAATAGTCATGATTTTGGCTTGAGGTGCACGCTTATAACTAAACATACACCCTGGGACTGACTGTAATTCTTTCCAAAGGCCTTGTAGGGTGGGCGCTATCTTCATGTTCACTCTCTTTTGCACTCTAGAATGTAAGTGTCTCCTGGAAGGGAGCTTTTCATGAGTCTAGTGTCTTGATTTTTATGTTTGGTGCCCTGGTTTTTGAGACTGCTGCCCAAAGGATGTCCTTTGATTGCTTGGTTCTGGTGACTGCAGGGGGCTTGTATTCCTGGGTCCCATGGGCCTTTGGCAATTGGAGAGACTGTTCTTGGCAGGCTGCCACCCCCTGGGGCACTGCACAGACAGTGGGCTGCAGCACACTCCCCAGGCTTTCTGTGAAGGAAGTCTTTTTGCTTGTCCTGGAGCTTTGATCTGAGGGATAAGCTTAAGGTTTGGCACGTATTTTGTGGCCTTTGGAGCTGCTTTCAAGAATCATAGGCTGTGTATGCCATCTTGGTCCTCCTCCTCTATTTGCCCCAGCTCACTGACATAATGCAGAAAAGAGCTTATGCATTGTCAGAAGCCCAGATTTCTATGACTGTCATCCAACAGAGACCTCCAAATTGCCTGGCTCAGCAGGCCAGCAGAGCTTATGTTTGTGGTCCCATTGGACTATATACAATTGCATACTTTTAAAAGCTGATGCCTGAGGGTCTGGATTCCAACCAGCCTGAATCTAAGTCCTGAGATCCTCCCCTTTAGGACACTGACAGGTCTTGGCACATCCTCAACTACTGGGAGCTATTAAAAATATAATTGTCTGCTTGGACAACCACAAAAGTTTGAGAGACAACCAAGAGTTGAGGCAGGGTTGAATGACAAGGTCCATCTCCTACAGCAGGCCACTTTTTCCAAGACTAGAAGAGATGGTTTTGTCTTCTACCGTATAGAAATCAACACAGAGAGTCACACCAAATGAAGAAATGATTACGTTCCAAAAGAAAGAACAAGATAAAAACCTCAGAAAAAACCTTAGTGAAACTGAGATAAGTAATTTACTTAATAAAGACTTCAAAGTAATAGTCATAGAGATGTTTACTGAACTGGGGAGAGGAATAAGAGAACACAGTGAGGACTGCAGCAAAGAGACGGAAAACATCAGGAAGTGTTAAACAGAAGTCACAGAGCTGAAGAATATAATAACTGAACTGAAAAAATATACTAATAGCTTTCAACAGCAGACTAGATGAAGCAGAAGAAAGGATCAGTCATCTCAGAAAAGGCAGTAGAACTCAAGCAGAGCAGCAAAAAAAAAAAGATACAGAAAAGCAAAGAAAGCTTAAGGGACTTGAGGGCAATAACAAACAGACTAATATTAGCATCACAGGGATCCCAGAAGGAGAAGAGAGAAAGAAAGGGATAAAAATCTTATTTTGAGAAATAATGGCTGAAAACTTTGCTAACCTGAAGAAATGGGCATCCAGATCCAAGAATCTCAGAGAGTTCCAAATAAGAGGAACCCAAAGAGACCCATACCAGGACACATTATAATTAAAATGTCAAAAGTTAAAGACAAGGAGAGAATTCTAAAAACAGAAAGAGAAAAACAATTTTTTGCATACAAGAGAACCTCTCTAAGACTATCAAAAGATTTCTCTGTAGAAATTAGAAGGCCTGACTGAAGTGGCATGATATATTCAAACTGTTGAAGGAAAAAATCCTTCCAACTAAGAATACTGTACTCAGCAAATTTATCAGTCAGACCAGAAAGAGCAATAAAGAGTTTTCCAAACTTTTCCGAAAAGGTGTTAGTCACCACTAAACTGCCCTTACAAGAAATGCTAAAGATATTTTGTTAAGCAGAGAAGAAAGGGCACTAATTAGTAACAAGAACATATATGGAAGAATAAATCTCACTAAAAAGTAAATACATAGTAAAGGTGGTGAATTAACCACTTATAAAGATAGTATGAAGGTTAAAAGACAAAAACAGTAATAGTAACTATGACTACAGCAATTAGTTAAGGGAAACACAAGATAAAAAGATGTAAAATGTGACATTAAAAACATAAAACATCGGGGGTAAGTAATAATGTTGAACTTTACAATGAAATCAAACTTAAGCTTTTCACAATTTAGAATAGACTGTTGTAGAATACAAGATATCATATGTAGGACTCACAGTAACCAGAAAGCAAAAACTTATAGATCACAGACAAAAGATGAAGGGATGTAAGCATACCACTAAAGAAAGTCATCAAACCACAGAGGAGGAAAGAAATAAGAAATAAACAGAGGAACTATGAATACAGCCAGACAACAATTAACAAAATGGCAGTAAGCTCATATCTATCATGATTACTTTGAATGTAAATGGACTAAATTCTCCAATAAAAAGACATAGAGTGGCTGAATATATATTTTTTTAGAAAGTTCCATCTATATGCTGCTTACAAGAGACTCACTATAGATGTAAGGAAACATATAGACTGAAATTGAAATGATGGAAAATGATATCCTATGCAAATGGACACCAAAAGAAAGCTGGGGTACCTATACTTACATCAGACAAAATAGACTTTAAAACAAAGACTGTAATAAGAAACAAAGAAGGGCATTGCATAATGATAAAGGGAACATTCCAACAAGAAGATATAACACTTGTAAATATTTATGCACCCAACATAGGAGTACCAAAATATGTAAAGAAAATATTAACAGACCTAAAGGGAGAAATAGGCAACAATACAATAATAGTAGAGGACTTTAATATTCCACTTACGTCAATAGATAGATCATCCAGACAGAAAATCAAAAGGGAAACATCAGCCTTACATGACATATTAGACCAGATGGACTTAGAGGTATTTACAGAACATTCTATGCAAAAGCAATGGAATACATATTCTTTTCAAGTGCACATGGAACATTTTCCAAGATAAATCATGTGTTAGGCCTCAAAGTAAGTCTTAATAAATTTAAGAGGATTGAAGTCATATCAAGCATCTTTTCTGACCACAATGGTATGAAACCAGAACTTAATTACAAGAAGAAAACTAAAAAAATTCACAAAAGTATGGATATTAAACAGTACATTACTAAACAACCAGTGAGCCAAACAAGAAATCAAAAAATACCCTGAGACAAATGGAAATGGAAATACAATGTGTCAAAATTTATGGGATGGGGCAAAAGCAATTCTAAGAAGGAAGTTCACAGCAATAAATGCTTACCTCAAAAAACATGAAAAATCTCAAATAAACACTGGAATATTACACCTCAAGAAGCTAGAAAGAGTAGAACAAACAAAATCCAAAGGCAGTAGAAGGGAAAAAATAACAAAGATTAGAGCAGAAGTAGATGAAATAGAGACTAAATAGGCAATAGAAAAGATCAGTGAAACTAAGAGCTGATTCTTTGAAAAGATAAACAAATTTGATAAAACTTTAACTAGACTCACCAGGGAAAAAAGAGGGAGAACTCAACCAAAATCAGAACTGAAAGAGAAGATCTTACAACTAATACTACAGAAATACAAATGATCATAAGAGACTACTATGAACAATTATATGTTAACATATTGGACAATCTAGAGGATATGGATAATTTCTAGATAAATAACTTACCAATACTGACTCATGATGTAACAGCAAATCTACACAGACTGATTACTAGTAAGGAAACTGAAATCAGTAATAAAAAACCTTCCAACAGAAAAACTCCAGGAACAGCTGACTTCACTGGTAAATTCTACTAAACCTTCAAGAAGACTTAATACCAATCCTATTCAAGCTCTTCCAAAAAATAGAAGAGGAAGGAACTCTTCCAAACTTATTTTAGGAAGCTGGCATTACCCTGATACCAAAACCTGACAAAGATGCCAGAAGAAAAGAATATTACAGGCCAATTTCCCTCATAAACATAGATGCATAAATCCTCAACAAATCAAATTCAACAATATGTTAAAAACACATGATGCACCGTGATGAACTGGGACATACTCCAGGGATGCAAGGAGGATTCATGGTGTGCAAATCAGTCAGTGTCATTCACTACATTAACAAATGAAGGATAAAAATCATATGATCATCTCAGTAGATGCAGAAAAAGCATTTGACAAAATTCATCATCTGTTTATGTCAAAAACTCTCAACAAACTAGGTATAGAGAGAACATACCTCAACATAATAAAGGCCACATATGACAAGTCCACAGCTAACATCATACTCAATGGTGAAAAGCTGAACGATTTTCCTCTAGGATTAGAAACAAGACTAGGAGTCCCACCCTCACCACTGTTATTCAACATAGTATTAGAAGTCCTAGCCACAGCAATTAGGCCATAAAAAGAAATAAAAGGCATCCAAATTTGAAAAGAAGAAGTAAAATTGTCACTATTTGCAGATGACATGACACTATATATAACAACTCTAAAGACTCCATCAAATTACTCTTAGAACTAATAAACAAGTTTAGTGAAGTTGCAAAACACAAAATCAATATGCAAAAATCTGTTGCATTTCTATACAATAATAATGAATTATCAGAGAGAGAAATTAAGAAAATAACCCCACTTACAATTTCATCAAAAAGACTGAAATATCTAGGAATAAATTTAACCAAGAAGGTGAAAGATCTGTGTACTGAAAATTATGATATTGATGAAAGAAATTAAAGAAGACATAAATAAATAGAAAGATATTCCATATTCATGGAGTGGAAGAATTAATATTTCTAATGTCCATACTATGCAAAGAAATCTACAGATTCAATGCAATCCCTATCAAAATTCCAAGGACATTTTTCACAGAAACAGAATAAACAATCCTAAAATTTTTGTGGAACTATAAAACATCCCAAATAGCCTAATCAATATTGAGAAAGAAGAACAAAACTGGAAGCATCATATTTCCTATTTCAAACTATATTGCAAACCCATAGTAATCAAAACAGTATGGTATTGGCATAAAACAGACACATAGATCAATAGAACAGAATAGTTAGCCCAGAGATAAACCTATGCATATATCGCCAATTAATTCACGGCAAAGGACCCAAGAATATACAATGAGGAAAGAATAGTCTCTTCAATAAATAGTATTGGGAAAACTGGACAGCCACATGCAAAAGAATTAAACTGGACCACTATCTTACACTATATACAAATTAACTAAAAATGGACTAGAGACTTGAACATAAGATCTGAAACCATGAAACTCCTAGAGGAAAACAGGTGGTAAGCTTCTAGACATAGCTCTTGGCAATGATTTTTTGGATCTGACACCAAAAATAAAAACAACAAAAGCAAAAGTAAACAAGTGAGACTACATAAAACTAAAAGCTTCTGCACAGCAAAGAAAACCATCAAAAAAATGAAAAAACCTATGGAAGAGGAGAAAATATTTGCAAATCATTTGTCTGAGAAGGGTCTAATATCCAAAATATATTTAGAACTCATACAACTTAATATTAAAAAATCCAATTTAGAACTCATACAACTTAACATTAAAAAATCCAATTAAAACATGGGTAGAATATGTGATAGATATTTTTCCAAGAAGGCATACAGAGGGCCAACAGGTACAAGAAAAGATGCTGTAAATCATTAATCATCAGGGAAATGCAAGTCAAAACCACAATGAGACACGACCTTATACCTGTCAGAATGGCTATTATCAAATAGACTAGCAATAACAAATGTTGATAAGGATGTGGAGAAAAGGGACCCCTTATGTATTGTTGGTGGGAATGTAAATTGGTGCAGTCACTTTGGAAAACAGTATGGGAAATTCCTCAAAAAATTAAAAACAGAACTAGCATATGACCCAGCAATTCCACTTCTGGGGATTTATCCCAAAACAATGAAAACACTAACTCAAAAAGTATATACGACCTCTTCATTGCAGCATTATTTACAATAGCCAAGATATAAAAACAACCTAAGTGTTCACTGATGGATGAATGGATGAAGAAATTGTGAGATACACACACACACACACATATATATATATATATATATATATATACTCATATATACATTCTATATACAATAGAATATTATTCAGGCATAAAATAGAAAGAAATCTTACCTTTTGTGACATGGATGAACCTCTAGCCTATTATGCTAAGTAAAATAAGTCAGACAGAGAAAGATAGATACCATATGATCTCTCTTATATGTGGAATCTAATTAGATAGGTAGACGATAGATAGATAGATGGATGTATACACAGGTAGAGAGATAGGTAGATAGATAGACACTGCAAGCTCATAGATACAGAGAGGAGATTGCTGGGTGTGAGAGACAGGGGGTGGGGTATGTAAGAAATGGGTGAACTATTTTGTTTTGTTTTGTTTTGATCTAAATAAACTGAATAAAAAAAGATATCTTGAAATAAATTAAAATGGATACACAACATACCAAAACTTAATGGATGCTGAAAAATCAGCTCCAAGAGGGACATTTATAGCAATAAAATACACATAAGAAAAAGAAAAGATCTTAAATAAACAATCTAAATAGCATCTCAAGGATCTAGAAGATGAAGAGCAACTAAGCTCAATGTTAGCAGAAGAACGGAAATAACAAAGATCATAGCAGAAATAAATGAAATGGAGACCAGAAAAACAATAGAAAGGATCAACAAAGCTAAGAGCTGTGGGTTTTTTTTTTAATGAAAAACAAAATTATATATATATAATAATTGAGTATATATTTATATATGTAATATGTATACATATAATTTAGCTATGAGACTGAGGGAAATCCTGTCTTTTGGATGAACCTAGAGGTACATCTGAATAAACCTAGAAGATATTATGCTAAATGAAATGCCAGATAAAGAAAAATACTGTATTATCTCACTTATATGTGGAGTCTAATTTTTTAAAAAAATGTTAAACCATGAAACAGAGATTAGAATGGTGGTTATCAGGTGCTGGCACCTGAGGAAGATGAGGAGATGCTATTCAAAGGGTACAAGCCTTCAGTTATAAGATGAATAAGTTCTTGGGATCTAATGTATAGCATGGTGACTATAGTTAATACTATTGTTTACCTGAAATTTATTAACATAGTAGACCTTAAGCATTCTCCCCAGCACATGGAAAGGTCTCTGTATGAGGTGAGTATATCTTAAGTAATCTGTTTATTGTAATCATCGTGTAAAGTATACACATGTCACGTCATCACATTGTAAACTTTAAATATATACAATTTTTTTGTTTGTCAATTATGGCTAAATAAAGCTGGAAAAAACTGCCTGGTCTGCTTTATATTTACTACTTCTTTGTTATTTTTTCAGAAATATATTTTAAACAAAGATATAATTTCATACACAGTTGTCTTAAAGTTCTGATAATGATCATCTCATTATCAGAAGTAGTCGGGGGGTGATTCAATTGCTGTTTTCTTCTCTGCTGATTCTCATGTATAATGGCTTGTTTCCTTACATGTTCCACACTTTTGCTTATACATATTATTATGATTGCCATAATAATATCATGTTAGTGGTAGTTACTGTAATATTCGATTGGGTGTGCATACAACAATATTAGAGTAGTAGTCATAGTCATAGCTGTCGCTGTAGTCAGGGGAGTGCTAGTAGTGATGGTAAGATTTACCTTAAGAAGATCAGAGAGAACTTGGTTTCTATTACTCCTCTTTTTTTTTTTCTTGTGGAAGATTAGCCCTGAGCTAACATCTACCACCAATGCTCCTCTTTTTTTGCTGAGGAAGGCTGACCCTGAGCTAACATCTGTACCCATCTTCCTCTACTTTATATGTGGGACACCTGCCACAGCATGGCTTGACAAGTGGTGCCATGTCTGCACCCAGGATCCAAACCGGTGGACCCCGGGTCACCAAAGCAGGACGTGCGAATTTAGCCACTGTACCACCAGGCCAACCCCTCTATTACTCCTTTTTGTACAAAGGGAGATTTTTTCTCACGCAGGCTTCACTGAGGATATAGTCATTTCAGGAATCTCAGATTTATCCAGGATTTTCCATTCCCCACTCCCTCGTGTTGCACTTGCATAAGGTCCAATTTTCCATTTCCTTTGTTAATCCTCATCCTGAGCCTTTGTTAATCCCCATTGGAGGTTCATAATACTGAATTTTGCTCCTGGGGAAGCAGCAGTTTCTTTGTTCGTGTTCATCTTCTTTTGTAGTTTCAGCTTACTTTTCATTTATTTGGCCCTTTGGGATTTCCCTTACTTGTGAATCCCCCCAAAATATTTAAATGTAGGCTTGGTGTAGTTTATTTAGCATTGAAGCATTTGGTGGTAGTGCATTTTGGCCTGGGTTTCTACCATATTGTCAGATTCATTAATAAAGTCCAATATCTTTTATATTGGAGAAGAACATGATACTAAAAAATATATATTTACATATACACACATATGTGTATATGTATATGTATATATATAGGTAATTTGATGAAATAACTTTATTACAAGTGAAGTGCTGGGAAACTTTAAAGATACAGATAAAAAGAGTACTCTGATTTTTTATGTTGTAAAAATCACAGAGAACTATATAATACTAAAAAAACAATAACAACATTCCAATTGTGTTGGGAATGAGTACCTGTGAGTCAGGGGACAATTTTTAGGACTAAGAATTATACCGTAATAGTAATGTGCTGTATGTCAAACAATGAGGATATAATTGAAGATGATGGGGTAGCTAAAACTCTTAAATTGTAATTCAGCTGTAATTCAATGAGCATAGTGATGCCAAAAATGAATGTGAGGTGTTTGAAAACATTTCTTTCATGAAACATGAGTGGAAAGAGTACTATTTTATTATTTTATATAGTATGCAATATAAATGTTTACATGCAACTAAATTAAATGAATTTTATAACTGAATAGTTGACTTTTATCTACACGCCTAATGGTTTAATTTTCCAAGCAGACAAAACTTTTATTTATCTTTTCATTGAGATTGTTATATATTTGAAGACAAGTGAAGAATTTGTATTAAATTATTTTTATGTAATATGACTGGAAAATGTAATATTTCCAAATTAATGTATTTGTGTAATATGTGATTTTAAATATGCAAGTGTAAATTAATTAATTGATTGATTATGAGTAGACTATCTTTTCAACATTCAGGATGGTCGAAACATTCCTCTATCTTTTCATTGGTGTCTTCCTATGTCTGTATATGTATAATATTTATTTTAAAATAATTTTCAGATTGATCAATTAATTATATGTAATGAGAAAGGATTCTTCTAATTGCTAATTATCCTTAATGTTAGTTCCCATCACGTACTTTAGAATTTTAGTTTAAAGAGTTTCTTGTGTGGAAGTGCTATTTTTCTCTCTGCATTCACCTTTGTTAATAAGCATTTTAGTTTCCCCACTTGGCTACCTCAAGATCAGAACCAGGCCAGGACCAGGACCTTGAGTTTCTGTCCAACAGATATTTAGGAAATGCCACACCACAATCACTGAGCATGGAAGGTCAATGTCCAAAAGTCTCGGATGCTGGGCTGTCATTTCTTTCTCTCAGTTTTATAAACCCTACAGTGCAGAGGAGAAATCACATATATTTTTGTGTTTTTTCAAGGTCTGGAAATTTTGACTGAAATTCCTTATATTAAGTAGTGAGGTTTTCTCAGTTCCTCCACCACAGTAGGGTATTTTTGGCTTCTTTAGCCCAATAGGAGTCAAAAAATGTTTTTCAGGTATAATTGATACACAACATTAGTTCCAGGTGTATATGATAGTGATGTGATATTTGTATATACTGCAAAATGGTCACCACAGTAAGTCCAGTTAACATCTGCCACTGTACACAGTTACAGAATTTTTTTCTTGTGATGAGAACTTTTGAGATCTACTCTCTCAGCAAGTTGCAAATATGCAATACAGTATTATTAACTATAGTCACCATGCTGTATATTACATCCCGTGACTTATTTATTTTGTAACTGGAAGTTTGTACCTTTTGACTCCCTTCACCCATTTCCCTCCCCCCACTCACCTCTGGCAAGCACCAGTCTGTTCTCTGTATCTATCAGCTTGACTTTGTGGGTTTGTTTTTAGATTCCACATGTAAGTGATATTGTATGGTATTTGTCTTTCTCCTTCTGACTTACTTCACTCGGGATAATGCACATCCATATTGTCACAAATAGCAAGATTTCATTCATTTTTATGACCCAGTAATATCCCGTTGCATGTACATCTTTATCCATTCATCCATTAATGGACACTTAAGTTGTTTCTGTATCTTGGCTATTGTAAATAATGCTGTAATGAACACAGGGGTGCATATCTTTTCAAGGAGTCAAATTTTTTACATACTCCACTTATTTTTAATTCGCTGGGGATAGTTCACGCCTCCTTCTCTCTGGATAATACTGTTCCACTTTTTATCCAAGGTGATAGTGATCTTATTTTTGCTTGTTCTATATCATTTCTATTCTATATCATCATATTCTATTTATCATTGCTATGTGTTTGGAGCACAGAGAAGAATTAAAATAATAAATTCCTCTCTCTCTTGAGCTGCTGATTTTTTTCTTTTAACAGAAAAGGGAACACAACCTCCTGATATATAATTTTCTACTTAACTGGAAATTTTCTTCTTTCAAAACTTTTCATATAACTTTATTTCTTACCTTGCTTACAACATTTGGTAGTGATGAAGGAGCTTTCTTCTTTAAACATACTAACCATATTTATCATCTGGAAATGTGTTAGTTTCTGTCTTATCCTATGGAGAAGAAAGAAGAAAACTGCTTATGGTGAAAATATCTGTTGCATAAAAACGTCTTGGGATTGTATTTTGTAAGTAGTTCAATTCAATAGAAATTTAATGAAGATGTTTCATGTACCAGGCATGATCCAGGTTCAGATCACAAACACTAGAGATCAAAAAGCTTCTGTGAGAAAGTGTCATTTTTACTAATATCTGCTTTGAAAATAATGGTCTGATGTACTCCCAGACCAATTCGAGAGGGAAAACAGTTCATTTAACACCTATAATTGACTCCAAGAGAAGTGATCCAGGTTTTGGTGTCAGGCAAAAATATTTATTCTAATTATTTGACAGTGACCCTTTAGACTCAGGGGAATCATAACTACCTTAAGGATTTGTTAAAGTATGAATTGGTTCCAATTAATTGCTGTCACAAGTGGTAAAAATGTGTTCTCTTAATCACTGCATTAGATTGTCAATGGACGATATTACTGATGTTAAAATGTATCTTAACCCTTTGCTTCTAAATAATTATTCTCTGGAATGCCAAGCATTTTTTTTTTTCATGATTAGATCTTAGCAGGTCACTGTCCTGTTTCAAATTCCTTTAATTCTTTTTTATTGTTTTCAAGGTAGAATCTAAATTTCAAAGCATTGCTCAGCCCTTTGTGATCTGAGCCGCTTGCTCTGTCTGGTCCTCACTCTCTCCCGCAGTAGCTGTTCTTCAGCCTCAGCAGCTGCTTGGGTTTCCCCTAACAGGCTTCCTCCCAGCACTGGATTTTTGCAAATCTAGACTCTCTGCCTGATTTTTACCTCACCTACCATACTCATTCCTCAAGAAACTGACGTTAGGATGCTGCTTTTATTTTTACATTCCCAGCCATCAATAATTCTGGATGCGTCTTAGCTTTATAATAAATGTTTAAGTAATTACTGACTGAATGAATAAAGTTAAGATATCGAGTCAACAAGAGCAAATGATTAAATTTCAAATTGCACTGTTCTAAATGCCTAAAATAAGTGACCTATGACTGAAGCTGTTTCACTTGGCAACAGGGAGTTTTTCTAGAGTGCTTAAGTCGTTTTCTCATAACTCTATGCACACTACACAAAGCAACTAATACACCACATCTATGTAAATATGGATATTACTTGAGAAGTATGTATGTCGATAGCATCAGCTCTGACTCATGTCTTTTCAAGTCTCCTTTAAAAATATCAAAAGTATCTGATCTGAACTTCTTTTTCCATTTCTAAATAAGTCTGTAACAAGATAATACATTTAAAAAGTAAATGTGATAGATTAAGAAAAAGTTAAAAAAACAGAGGCCAAGTGGAAAATGGCTGCCTACAATAGTGGCTATGATCAATGGTTGTGGGCAAAATTCACACTCCTTTGCTCTGGATAGTTGAATATTCTTAAGTTAAAAGTTCTCAATTTAAGGAATTTCCATATTATATTAAAGTCTAAGCATAGAATATGTAAATTATCTGCCTCTGAATACTTTTGGTAGCTGTCTTATGGTTATATGTGAATTATCTGAGTGGTTAGCCTTTTAAACAAATAAGTACACATGTAATAACATGTACAATGTAAAGTGTTCATAGCATATTGTTCTGTACCTCAGAATCTGAGAAAGTAATAATAGATCTTGTTCACGAAATGAAAGAACTTTCCTACACACTAATAGAAGATCATATTCTTTAACATTTTTCTAATCATCTATTCGGATGTCTTTTAGGCGATTTTTTTCTTTTAAATTTCTGAGATGACTGAATATATAAAGTGGGAGTTTAGAAGAACATTCAGATTAGCAAAAGATAGAACTTTATTTTAAAATAAAAAACTGTGAAATTATGTAGGTTATATTTGGTTATTGCTGTTTGTGTGAATGTTGTTCTATTTTTTAATATAGTTTAAAGCATGAACAAATTATTAATTTTCCAATTAGAATTTTAGGGTAACATTGCTATCCACAGGAAAACACACTTCACACCTGACTGTGGCCAGCTTATTTGCTGCTTGTATTGAAAATCCACTTATTTTGTTGCCTTCTTTTATTATTCACTTTTTGTGTTTTTTTTGGTGCAAGTTAGTATTTCTAGTTTAAAATGCATGCACAAGAAAATAAGATTTTACAATTACAACTTCTTGTCCCTTTTTGACAGCTTTTGTGAGGTATTTGAACTTTTGGATGAAAATGGTACTTGGGATATTTGGTGAATGTAATTCATAAAGTCTACTCCTCCAGATCATTTGGATATGTATAAAGATGGTTATAAATGCAAAACATTAGCTTGATATTCTCAACACAGTCAGATCGTAATTAAACTAACATATAGTGTTATTATTCTTTTTGAGCAACTTTTCCTTGTGTTTTAAATTTTTCTTTAGTAATTTTGCAATACTAAAAATCAAGAGGAAAGAAGAGAAATCCAGTCTCCTCTTGCTCCATCGCATTTCATCTAACAAGAAGAAATGGTGGCACTCCAAATAGAAAGGCAGCCGTATGTTGGAAAGAAATATGAGAAACCAAATTGTAAAATTCTTTATTGTAGAGTTCTTTGGCAAAATTGGTCATCAATCATATTTTAAAATAGAATGTGGGCACAGGAAAAATTCAGGGGAAAAGCATTTTTCCACATTATTCTTTTCTGTTTTATTGGTGGCACAGTGCCTTATAGGAATTGTTTATGTTCGTTATAACCACAAAATGCACCACTCTATAAGCAGGACCTCTCTACTTGAACTGGACATACTTTGGATATCAGATAGCAAACTGCCCAGGACTATGTTCAATATCTGCATAGATGAAGAGGATAATGTTTCCTTTGTAAAGATTGAATTCTATTTATTTTTTCATTCATTCATTCATTTAATTATTCAGTCTTCAATACAACAAATAGTTTTAGCTTTTACTCTGTGCCAAGCTTTTTGTTAGGTACTAAGCATTAGAAGGTGAATAAAATACTATACTTTCCTCAAGGAGATCAAATATTCCAATCTCAGTCACTCTCCATCCAAAGGGCTATGCCAAATGTCAAGCAAAAAAGTTGCCACAGTTCCAATTATCCATAAAGAGCAAATCATTGTTATTCCCACCGCTTGTCTCGCTTAATCAGCACTCAAGTCTTAAAGCTGTCAGGCAATATTAATTTCAGTGAGATCAAAAGGAGCACAGACCAAAACTCCTGCTTGAATATAAAGAACCCTTGTGTTTTGCTACTCCACTATTGGAAAATGCTTTGTTATTGTTGGAAAATGCATTAACCTCATAGAAAACAAATGTCTCTAGCCATCACGAAACCATACTAGACTGTCCACTAATCCCCACTTTAGGCCATTAATAAAATTAAGAGAAAATGGATAGACGTGAGTTGAAAAGAGCTGAGTTTTCATTTTCTGGTTACTAAAATTAAAAAATATGGTACTTTTATGAAGGACTATTTACAACTTATAGAACTATTTTCAAAGTTTGACTTAAGCTGCGACCATGACAGCCAATGCCAAGATTTTATATTGGGTATATAAAGGACAATGACTTTGGTAGTACTGTAGACTTTTATTTCCCGGCTATAATGCATAAATTTTGGATATTTAACTGAACTTATTGTAAAGTGTTTAGTTTCCCAGAAGAAATGCCTTATCACTACAAAGGATGATCTATCTCCTTTCTGTCCCTTTATCATTTTTCTTAAAATGCTTTTTGTTGGATTAAAATGATTACATGGCCTGTTTAGTTGTAGTTTAGCATAGTTATACTCCAAAATTGTATAAAATATTTCTTTTAAAAAAGTTGTGCTTTCTCTTTGGGAATCGTGTCAATTCCTAATTTTTTTTCTTCTTTTTTGCTGAGGAAGACTGGCCCTAAGCTAACATCTGTGCCTATCTTCCTCTACTTTATATGTGGGATCCCTGCCACAGCACGGCTTGACAAGTGGCACGTAGGTCTGCATCCAGGATTTGAACCTGTGGACCCCAGGCCACCGAAGCAGAACGTGTGAACTCAACTGCTGCACGACTGGGCTGGCACCAATTCCTAATTATTGCATACAAAGAAAAGAGTAATGATACTTAAAACTGCTGTTCCCAGGGTAGTAAACAGCTTTGGCCAGATATGTAAATCTTTTGGAAAGACTCAAGTAGATAAAAATTTTTTTTAATTAAAGATTATGGGAAGATAGTGAATAGTAACAGACAGAGTAACAACAATGGCCCAATCAAACACCTACAAACAACATATACAAAAAAATTGGGAGACAAGAATTTCTCCTGAACCCCAAATTACAAACTACCAATAGCTACAACCCCATTTACTATCATCATTTGTGTGGAAAGAAGCAGAAAAAGGAATCTGTGCTTCTAATGGCCCTAAGAACAGTAGAACAATAAAATTGCCAATAGGTACTCAATAGAAAGTACAACAGGTCAATCTGCAAGTGCAGAGAAAAGTGGAAGAGGCTTCAGAAATACATAAATTTCAAGTTAGTGTAAAGAGTGATGATGGATGTCTCACGTTGCTTGAGAGTATGGACTTGAGAAACTGTCAGTCTCCTTTCTAAGACAAAGCCAGGCATTGAGTAGAAATTGCTGAAAGTTGAATATGAACTGAGCAGGGCAGACATAATATGATCAAAAGAAAAAGAAGCTTTGGATAAAAGTATGGCAGTGGGAGTCATATTTCACAAAGCATTACGTCATATTTTAATACTCTTCTTAAAAAGTTACTTGAGAGAGAGAGCACTAGAAACATAAAGGTAGAAATTGCCTCAGTCTATTCCTGCCTTTTAAAAGTAGAGAAAAACTCATTTCATTGAAACTACAGTCCACAGAAAAGGATTTCAGTTAAGCCTCATATAAATCTGCTATATGAGAAAAAGAGAATAAGAGCAGATTAACACCTCTGTAGCCAAAGCAGAAAAGCCATGTGTTTTTACATGGTGAAAATTATAAACCAATGTTTCAATAAGACTCACAAATGATCTGCTTGAACAAAAAGGAGACTTGAAAAAAGTGGTAACAAAATTAGAAAAGTACCAGGAATCTAATAAAAAAATAATTTCAGAAATGAAGACTAAACTAGAAGTAACATCAACACAAGTAACACAGCAGCCAGTGCCTTAAGAGATCCATGTAAATAAGGAAATTTTTAAAATTCAAAATAAAGGGCTTAATAAAGTGTTAGAGATAAAAGATAGACAAAGAAGGTCCAATATATGTGTAATAGGAGACCTTGGAGAAGAAAACACAAATAGTTAATAAAGACACATGCTAAAACTTATAATTCAAGAAGACAACAAAAATAAAAGACAACTTGAAAATCCACATCGAAAGGACATACTGCGTTCTTGGAAATATGGACCTGGTAGAGCCACACTGAGAAATGTTACAGTAAATACTGAACTTTAAAGTGAAAGCCAAGCAGAATCCTTTGGTGTTTAAGCAAAAAAGATCAAGTTAGTAAAAAGCGAAAAAAAAAAATCCTATTGTCACCATTCTTTTTAACATCAAAACCAGAAGTAGACAGAGTAACATATTTAAGATACTCATAGAAAGAAACTATGTGCTTGTGTTTTATATTTAGCCCAATGTTCAGAAATAGTTGTTATTAAATTGGAAATATCAATATTATTTTTTTCCCAGGTGTTTCCTGAAGAATCTACAAATGGACAAGTTTCACACAAAGGACATGATTAGAGAGACAATGCAAGATGTTGGATTGAGTTTAAAATACTTGGTATGTCAAAGAAGATTTTTTACGTTAAGCAAGCAAGGGCTTCAAAGATGAGATACAATGAAGTAACATACACAAAGTATTAAAGCAATGTAGGAAAAGAACATATTTTACTCAGTGAGAATACAGCAGGAAATAGCTGGGGAGTTTGGTGCTGAAAGAGCTAAGGCGAGAAGGTCATGTACAGAGCTTAAGATATCAACTGATACACTTCAGATTGATTCAGATCAGGCCTGTCCAATCTACAGTCATCTTTTCAGGATTATTTTGACAACAGCATTAATGTTTATTTCCACTGATGCTAATGATTTCCAAACCTGTGATTCAAGGTTATATCTCTCTCCTGAACTTCAGATCCACATATCCAAAAATTCTATAAACTTCTTCAACTGACTCTTTTACTGTTGTGTCAAACACAACATATTCAAACAATTTATTTTCACATCTTGTCCAATGTTCATTTTCTCCCCAAACATATTTTATTCCTACTTTTTCTAGTCTGGCAAAATACCACATAAGCTTCTACATTTTTTAAGTCAGAAACCTGTTAACAAAGTTTCAAGGGCACGTCCTCTTATGCATTATTTTCTGCATTACAACAAAAAGTCTCCTTCCTAGTTTCATTACCGTCAACAAGTCACCAGAATGAACTTCCTAAAATCAGACGTGATCATGCCCTCCTCTGCTTAAGAGCATTTAACAGTTCCTCATGATGAGAAGACAGTAGATGGTTTCCTATTTGGTTCATCTCTATACTTAGCACATAGTTCTCATATTACACTGTATTTCTATCACACTGAAATAAGTACACTTACTCTTTATACATATTTATTTCAAACCAAATCAAGTAAGAACTTCAGCACTGGGATTATATTTACAGTACAATACCTATATATTACACCTTATAAGATATCACATGCAAAATTTGAAATTATGAAAAGATGACATCGAAATTGGACAAATCTAAGTAGTTTTTATATAGGTGCTTATTTATATTTATATTTCTGAGTATACTTGAAACATTTTTAAATATACGATTGTAAAAGAACTGTGAATAGAATCACATTAAAGTGATAATGTAATGCAAACATCATTGGTCAGAATTACAACTTCATGGATATTTTTCTGTCTGTGATATTTATCCAACCACGTGAAGCATCATCATTTAACTATTGAGGTCTGTATATCACGATGGTACAGAAGATCCTTTACCTAAATAAGAAGAAACACCTTGCAGCATCCTTTTATACAGTCTTTAAAGAAGAGGCCTTTCTAATAACATAAGAATAATGATAACATAATAATAACATAATAACAATAATAATGATAATTGCAACTACTACTTCCACCACCACTTAGATTACCACCATTTACATACTTATCTCTGATTCATGAGTATTTTGCTCAATAATTTATAGGAGATTGAACATATTTGGGGCTATAAGAAAGAGTTGATTACTGTATGAAATGTGTATGTATATGTTTCTGTGGCCACAATATTGAATTCTGTACATATGCCCACCACACATGGACACCATCACCTCCTATAATCAGCTCTCTCATTAAATGTATATGAAGTTGTAAATGACAAAGTTACTTTAAGCCTATACAACCTCCTGTACAGGCTCTACATTATTTGTTCTTTTGAACTTAGGCAGACAAGTTCCTGTATAAATGTGAACACTGAGAACCATGCAACATTAAGTCCTTGCTGGTCATTAGTATAGTAACTTGAATTTAATTATCTAATTAGCATGGGGGGAAGCTCAATATAGGTCTCTAGGCCTATGTGTTTATTTGAGCAATTTAAGCAACAGACTCAAGTTCATGGGTTTTAGAAGGCATTCATTCTAAGAGACAGATAGTAGGTTCCTCTGTCAGATGCAAGGTCAACGCCTGAGTTGGGTTGGCACCTCTGGGCTCTAGGAGCAAAGTCAATAAGGCAGATTGCTGTTTGGAATAGCTAGAGGCCCTTGTGAGAAAATGTCAGTGTTTGGGTCGTCCTAGAATGCAGTTTTTCCCCTGTTTAACTACAAAAGAAAGCTGATTCTATAGCCAGGAGAAAGGAAAGAACTTTGACATGGAAAAGACAGCGACCACATTTTCCCCACCTCCTTAGATCTACGTCAAGTGGGATGCCCATCCCACAATTGCTTGGTGGGTGTGGTAATAAATGGCACCAACTACCTTCAGTCATGACTCTGCAGCTTCAATTTCAATAAGAAGTTTCCATGCTTTGCTTCAAAATCATCCTTTATAACATAGGAGGAATTATCTTATCTTGAGGGCTTTTTTTCCAAAATGAACTAAGAGCACGTTTTGTAAACTTACTATACAAAGATGAGAAATAAATGATTATAAAACATAATTTGAATTGTAAAATATTAAATAATTCCAGATATTTACATGTTAGTGGCTAAAAATCAGTGCCAATTTTCTAACGCATATTATTTTATTCTATAAAAGGAGTAAGTCTAAATTGAAGGAATTATACCTTTTTCCCTAATGGAATCATTTTCATTTTTAGTGTGAAAAAGAAATGTGACCTATAAATGTTTCAGATTGTTGAATAAATTTCCCTCCTCTGAAAGGTGATTTCTGGTGAGATTGTGGAAAGTAAATGGGCTTTGGGTTAGCTTGGCCTGGATCTCAATTTGGCTTTACTACTGCTGTTCTCTGTGAGCTAATCAAGAAACGTAAGCTCCCCAAGGATTGGATTCCTCAAAGTATGTGAAATTACTCAGCATATGGCAGGTTTCAAGATTTTTGTCTCTCTTTTTCTTGGTTCTTAGCAAGACAATGAGTATTGGACGACAGAAGAAGGGAAGAATCTGGGTCAGACTGTGAGGTCAGGCGCTGCTTAGGAGAGGAAAACACCAGCAGGAAAAAGCCCTATCAGCCACCCTTGGATACCTGGGCTACTATGAGGACAGACAGAGGGAGAAGAGATGTCTTAACTAATACATGCAAAATAAGTTTCTTTCTGTCTCTCAAGTGATGTGTGAGTAGATGGACAGATCGTCAAATTTGAGGGTCATTTGAGACGATCTGACCGAAAAAAGTTACATAAGTCTTATTTGTGGGGTATGCACGTGTTTGGAAGCTGGCATGTCAGAACAACTGAATGGCCTTCTTAGAGGCCCTGAGCCTTGGTATGAGGTAGGGCTGCTTCACACAGGCTATCTGCTCCAAGGCGAATCCTAGTAGGGTTCGTGTATTTAAAGACAGTGGTATTTTTCACTGGCAATTTGCCAGTATACGGTAGGTGTGCGTGTAGTGTTTGTGCTGTGTCTCCACCCACTGCGGGCACCGACCTGTGCATCACGAGAACTCACAGAGCTGGCTGGAAGCTGTGACTCAGTAGTGAAGAGTACCAGCTCTGGGGAAAGAATGTCTGGGGGCGAATCCGGACTTTGCAACTTATTAGCTTAGCCACGTTATATAGCTTTTCCAGGATCTCAATTCCCTCATCTTTAAAATCAGGAATAATAGCAATCCCTTTCTCACAGGGACATTTGGAGGAAGTTCAGTGTGAAATCAGTGTATAGGTCATCTAAATTTGGTCATCTTTCTGCCATATGTGATCTGAGTCCTTTAGCAATTACAGCAGAACTATATTCGAATAAGTAACTTTATAGTCTCTTCTTGTATGCTGAACAGAGCTGATTCATTTCACACATAATTTACAACTTCTTATAGAGCTTCTTCAATACGAATCCCCAAACATGTTGGACAAAGAAAAGATGGACATTTTTGTTTGGTTGGTTGTGTGTTTTCCACTGATTTTTTCATACTGTATTTTCAACTTCTCAGTCACATAGGCTATATTAAAGGTCTGTACCAAGCACCCTGTTGTGAATGAAAAACCATTTTTATAGTTGCCATCACAATAGAAAACCCCTATTTGCATTTAAAGTAATTTTAATGTCCTTTCAATATAAAATTATAATGATAGATCACTTTAAAGTAACACATTTCTCTTAAAGAGACAAAATAGGAAAATAAAATGGTAATAATGTGTTTAATTTATAAGTACATCCTAGAAATACAACTTATTTCATCTTGTTACTATCAGACACAATAAAAATGTAATATATTTTTAACAGATGCCAATTATCAACAAATCCCATTTATCTCCAATTTATTCATTTGTCACATGGGTGAAGTTCCTTTTCTTCTAAATTGGGATGATCGAATAGAACAATATAAACAAACAATTAGAAGATTAATTTGCTATATCCCTCCCCCAAATGTAAAACACATTGTATACTCATATATTCAATGCCTAGGTTATCAATAAACTGTAGGCAGAAGTTGTATATAATGATGAGAAATAAGATAAGACATATTCCTTTGTAATTCTCAAGTCCTGCTTTTTCTTCGTTTTCCCACATCATTCAACTCACTAAGGATTTATTGCTTAGCACTTGACAAGAAATATAATATTTTAGATATAAAATGAATAAAGCAAATTCTCTACCCTCAAGGAATTTGCAACAGAAAAAGCAAGATACATTAATATATCACTGAAATGCACGGCAACCCAATGAATACACCTAATTCAATGACGATGTCATAAAAGGTTTGATAACCAAATGCTGTGGGAGAGCAGAGGAAGAACTAGTGACCACTGAGCCTGATGGTGGCCGGAGAAGAACAGAAAAAGGACCAGAGAAAAGTGAGCACTTTTCCCGTCCAGAGACGATTAAGCAGGACGCCTCCTGTGGAAGAGAGGTGGGCGTTCCACATGGACATGTGCAAAGGCAAAGAGGTGGAACTATTTGGGGAGATAAACAGGATTGGGTTGAAAAGAACACAGAATGTAAGACAAGAATTAATGAGAAAAAAATTTAGAATAGAAAATTGAGGCCGCATTGTCAGAAACTTTACATATCATGGAGGCTTTAGGGAGCCATTGCATAACTTAACAAGGAGTGTGGTGATCAGAATTTTATTTTAAAAAACAAAAGCAAAACAGTTAATAAACTGAGGGCATTGGGAGGCCGAGTTGGAAAAGAGCAGAATGCAGACACAAATGGATGAAGCGTCAATGTTGGGAATGTCTCCATTTGACTGACTTGCTGTATTGAGGAACACATTTGTGTATTTTAAAGGGAGCTTGATGTTCCTGAATTACTATTATTCATTTAAGCTAGAGTCACTAGAGTTTTATGCATCCAAGTACAGATATATAGACAATACAGACACAATGAAAGTTATCAGTATTGTATAAGTAGATTCTTCCATTCTTCAGTCTCTTGTAGATTTCTTAAGACGTTAAAAGCACTCAGTGCATTCTATATAATATAACATAATAATGATTCTTAAATCCATGTAAGCTTCAAGGAAAATTCAACACATATATTCTTAACTCATTGACAACTAACTCACAAACCGTGGTTTTGTTAGAGTTAGTGTTCAGAAATATTTCTCAAATTTCTATAGTTAGATTTTAAAAATTATTTAAATGCAACTCCCCAGCAAAAAAAGAGAAAAAATTAAAAATATAAAGCAATTTTTGAAGGAGCAAAAAGAGCATATTTTACTATGGGAAGATTTAATTTAATTCAACCCTTAGATCCATGAAGTTTAAGTGACATCAAACTTGGCATTAAGTGTCTTTGAATCCTTACTCACTGCAATCCAGGAAAGTTGCTTTAGAACTAGACTAAAAGCAGAAATTGTTTGAGATAGGTTTTTCTTTCCTTTATGTAGGAAAATAATAATATCTGGAATAACATGCTCCCAATGTTCAAATTATGTTTCCAATCTTAGCATTAAAAGTTATTAAAGAGGCTGGCCCGATGGCACGGTGATTAAGTTCTCATGTTCTGCTTCTGTGGCCCGGGGTTCGCTGGTTTGCACCCCAGGTGTGGACCTACACACTGCTTGGCAAGCTGTGCTGTGGCAGGTGTCCCACATATCAAGTAGAGGAAGATGGGCATGGATGTTAGCTGAGGGCCAGTCTTCCTCAGCAAAAAAGAGGAGGATTGGTGGCAGATATTAGCTCAGGTCCAATCTACCTCAAAAAAACCGAAGTTATTAAAAAGTGAAAGTTAATGTAATGATTTTGAAAGGAAGAATAAACACTGCTGCAGAAATATGGGTAAAATGGAAATATAAAATATTTTAATGGAGAAAGAAAAAGCTTCTAAATGAGACACAAATCTCGTATTTAGACAGCAAAATTATTAAGAATTTGGCATAAAATAGTTCACAAAATCACATGCACAAGTATTTTGTACATTGATAAGATTTTCCACTGAATTATTTAGCAAATCAGTTTGTTTTAAAGTAAACATGAGTCTAAAATTTCAGGTGTAGATATAGCAAGACATACAAAACATTTTGTAGTAAACTGGCTTAATTCAAATAAAATAGACTGATTTTCAAAATTTGAGTTTCTGTTGTCAAGTGAATAGTTTTGATTCTCTTCAAAAGTTTCAATTTTCTTACGCCATTTTATTCACATATTTATTCATTCATCCACTGATTCAAAAGCTATATGTGAATCCTTTATTATCTGCCAGGTATCGCACAACTCACCAAAACAATGGTGAACAGGACAAGGTCAGACTTTGCCTTCACAGATTTTCAGTCAAGTAAGAAGACAGCCTGGCATTTAACAGGGAGGAAACAGCATAGATGAGCATATTGTGACACAAATATTTACAGAATGGAGAGAAGTTGGACGGGATTAAGTACAGCTTGTGAAGGAGACCAGTAAGATATGAAACTGAAAAGCTAAAGCTAGAGTAATTCATTCATATTAACTGAGGGGACCTTATATCTTGAGCACTGTGTGTGGTCTAGACTAGGAAATAATTTTTACCTCTCAACCCAGGGTGTGCATGCATGGGCACACCTGCAAACACAAGCTCATGTAAATCTCTAATGAAAATAACTATTTGTGACTTAAAATTTACTTTGATCTGTTTCAGCTTTAGTTTAATACATTATTTTTTCATTAAAAGAAAAAATTGGTGGTCCTGACCCATTTCATTGATATCAAAATTTGGAAAGGGCAGTGTGGAAAACCCTGGATAGATAATTAAGAATGACAAGAAAATCCTTAATTTTTTGATTAAGAGAGTAGGGAATGATGAGGGAAATGTATCAAGCTTGGCTCTAATGCATTTTGCTTCTTAAAATGAGATAGCAAATACTAACATTTCCTGAGTAGACTAGGGTTTGGAATGAATTTATGAGTTTGGTTGTGAACAAGTTGAGTTTGAGCTTAGAGCTATTCAAGGATATGTGCCAAGTGTTCAGTTCGATTCATAGGGTCCAGGGCTCAGTGCAATGGCCTAGTGTGTAGATTTGATTTATGAGTCATCTGCATGGAAGCAGTCATTGTTCTGTAGCCAGGGATGCATCATCTAGGAAGAGACTACAGAATAAGAGGAGAGGCCTAAGCTCTGAGAAGCTCCAGAGTGTTAATGGCTGCTTGGATCTGAAGAGACCCGAAGGAGGCAGGGAATGAGCATCTAAAGGGACAGAAGAAAAATGAGGCAGAAATTGTGTCAATAAAATCCATGGCAGAAGAAAGTGCTTCAGCAAGGAAGGGTGTCTATTCAGTTAAATGACAAGGAGGTCATCGGTGGCATTGCAGTACAGTAGAAAGGTGAAAGCCAGACTGTAGTGTGCTGAGCAGTGAGTGTATGGGAAGAAAAAGAAGGAAGCAAAACCAAGTCTTCTGAGATCTGGCTGTGGAGTGGAAGAGAGCAATGAGGTAGGAGACAGTTGGGAATAGACTGTAGAAAGCCTTGTGTGTTTTGTAGGGAAATTGGAATTTTTTTCATCATCATTGAGAGATCACAAGTTTTTACACAGGAGGGTGGTGGAATTGTTTGTGCGTTACAGATAACTGACTTTGGCAAGAGTGTGTGAGGCGGGGGCGCCATGTGTGGAGCGAGGCTGGCAGCAGGGCAGCTGTTTCGGAGTCTATGCCATAATCCAGGTAAGAGAGGGCAGTAGCTGACATATGTCAGAGTGAAGCAAACTGAAAATTTGAACTTCTTTCTCATGCTTTGTTCTCACATGCTTATATCAAATCAGTTTCTTCATTTCCATTTTATCTAAGGAGCCAAATTTTTTAAAAATCCCTATAGAGGAGACTCTGTTCCCTAAGGGCTTTTAAAATAAAATATAATATTCTCAGTAAAGTAATTGTGGAAAGAAGGAAGAGGTTTTAAAAAGAACTAGTGCGGAATAAAAATAATTAACTTTCAAAACTCAAGGCAGGAAAACAGCTGAGAGGTTCTCAATCTACTCAAGATTTAAGGTCATTTCCCATTAGTGAGTCATTTACTGAAGGAACAAAATTATGATTCTCACATTTAAGTACATTTAATAATTAATCTTATCTACCCTATAAATTAGGACAATAACGCTTTTTTTTAAATTGACACAGAAAGCAAATGAGACTTCTTAAGATACTCTATATATTACTCATTTTAAAAAACAGTGGAGCAACTAAACCCATAGTCTCGATAAAATCAAGCTTTCCTATTTGATGAAAGTGTGAAAACTTTGAAGTGATTAACCATAATACACTATAAAAAAAATCCACTACAACTATGTGTTTTCTGGGGTTTTTTTCTCCCTTTACCTTTCCCCTAGACAATTTTCCATAATAGGAGGACATGTCAAAAACACTTTTGAAAATTGACAGTGTTTTAGAATTAATGAACAACGTTCTAGAAATATAAATTTGACTTAGCTAAAGGGAATAAAAATAAAATTTTCAAGACAGGTCCAAATGATCTAGAATATAGTTAAAATAAATACAGCAGAGAGAATAAATGCACAAACTATGGTTTAAAGTATGACAGTTATTGTGTATTTACTGATTTTACCTTCTTAAAACAAATATATGATGCCAACTCTTGTCAACAAGGCATTGGAATTCCATTGCAGTAGTGGACGTGGATTTAAAGTGTTATATTATTCAGAGACAAAAGTAATTTAAGAATAAGGGGAGGTGTGATGGAAAGGGAATAGATTTTGTGTGTTTTTTTGTGCTTAATGGCTAAAATATTGAAATGAATTTTGATTAAAGCAATCTCCTGCCTCCCTCAGGAGTCATTAAAAATGAAAGAAATGGATCATGTGGCAGCAGATGCTGGAATGTTTGGAAGGTTCTGCTGCTGATGGACAGCTGTGAAGTTGGCAGGAGAAAAAGAATTAAGCGGCTGGACGAATTTGTATTGTTAATATGACTAAATGTTCATTTTGATATATTTGTTTGAATTTTCTATATACTTTTGCTTGTATATTTTGAAAGAGTGGAAGATGGATCCTAAAACCAGTGAACTTGGTCATGTTGAAATTACACACTTCTGTTTATGTTTATTACATTAAAAAAATGAATTCCTGCCATATAGTATAAAAATGGGATACCACAAAAGGGTTGAAAAAAGTAACACTCTCCCAATTACAGAACAGATTCTTAGAGGCAATTACTTTTAAATATTTCTATTATTAGTATTTTGTTATTATCTTCAAATTACAAAAATATCACTATTTATGGATGTTCATATATTCCTGTTCCAATAGATAAGAATTTTGTTTATTAAAACACCTCAATTTCTCCTCTCTCTACTCCTATATTTTGATTGCTATGTCACTGATTTTAGTTCCTGTAATGGATACCTTTGTAATTACGTGGATAACTGTGGATGATTTTGTACCTTTAAAGTTCACTTCATCAGCCTTCCACAGCGTCTTTTGATTTGCTGCTTTTTAAGATGAAAACATGAACTTTTTGAGTGTAACCTCTGCCTCTACTCAATTCTACTTCCAAAACTCTGTCATATCCTATTTCTGTTCCATAACTAAAAGTAAATTCTTCATCCTGATTCTAAACGTTGGCAGCCAATAAATAGTGTTTACATAATTATGGCCAGGAGCCAAACAGTGTGCTATTGCTATCTTTCCTTCTTTCAGTTCTGCTGTTCTGACCCTTATGCAGTACACAAAAACTGGTATTTCTAACATCAAAGAAAATTATATTTCCCTTACATCCTTGTCTATCAATTATTTATAATAAGCCACATTCTATTTTGTTTCATACTTAGATTATATCTTTCTTGGACATGTTTTTGTTTTTCCTGGAATTTGAGATTGCTTTCTATTTTTCTTATTGAGATACAAAATCAATACCATATCCATTTCCAACATCTTCCAAGTTCTTACAAATTCTAACCTTCTTTGTACCATACTTTTCTCTTATACTGAAAACATTCTTCTTAGAAACAACTGAGGGCCGGCTCCGTGGCCGAGTGGTTAAGTACGCGCGCTCCGCTGCCGCGGCCCAGGGTTCAGATCCTGGGCGCGGACATGGCACTGCTTGTCAGGCCACGTTAAGGCGGCATCCCACATCCCACAACTAGAAGGACCTGCAACTAAGATGTACAACTGTGTATGGGGGGGGTTGGGGAGATAAAGCAGAAAAAAAAAAATTGGCAACAGTTGTTAGCCCAGGTGCCAATCCTTGAAAAAAAAAAAAGAATATTAAAAAAAAAAAGAAAGAAAAAAAGAAACAACTGGCTTCCAGTCAAAATTTAGAAAGATCAGGGCTGGCCCGGTGGCGCAGCGGTTAAGTTCATATGTTCCACTTTCGCAGCCTGGTGTTTGTTGGTTCAGATCCCGTGTCCGGACATGGCACCGCTTGGCACGCCGTGCTGTGGTAGGCGTTCCACGTATAAAGTAGAGGAAGATGGGCACAGATGTTAGCTCAGGGACAGTCTTCTTCAGCAAAAAGAGGCAAATTGGCGGCAGATGTTAGCTCAGGGTTAATCTTCCTCAAAAAAATTTTAAAAAAGTTAAAAAAAAGAAATTTGGAAAAATCAATTGTAGGTCTCCTGCATGGCTAAGAATTTTTTTAATTGAACTCTTAGAAAAGTCCGGCATTTCTTGTATCCAACATCTTTTTCTTTCCTGTTTTCCACCCCTGTTTTGCCAGAGTACAACTTCAAAACCTTCCTCATTGAGGATGCCTGTAAGATAAAATTTGTGAATCTTTTATCTAAAAAAGTATATTCATACTCATACTTAATTCATATTTTGGCTAAAAATATAATTTCAGTTTCTTAAATGTATCCCTTCATCCTTTAAGAAATTCTGTCCTCTGTGTTCTATGATCTATTGCTATTATGAAAAAAATTGGATGCAAGATTTGTTCTTGTTTCTTTGTAGAAGTTGTTTTGTTTTTCTTTATGAAACTTTTTGAATCTTGTTTTGATATATTCAATACTTTAATAATTAGTAATAATTTTTTCAGGTATAGGTCTTTCTAAAATTCTTACTAAATGACACTTAGAGGGTCCTTAAATATGAAAACATATTTAAAATAATCTGCCCTATTTCAGTTTTGGAAAAATTTCTTCCATTATTTCTTTGAAAATTTCCTTCTATTGCTTTTTCTCATTTTCTCGAAAACTAGCTGGTCAGATATTGAGTTTCCTGGATTAACACTTTAAGTCTTTAGCTTAAGTTCTTGGAGACATCCTCAGTTTTATCTTCTCAGTGTTCTACTGATTTTGAATTTAATCAATCACACCTAAAAATTTTTTTTCTAAGGGCTGGCCCCGTGGCCAAGTGGTTAAGTTCACGCGCTCTGCTGCAGGTGGCCCAGTGTTTCATTGGTTCGAATCCTGGGCGCCGAGATGGCACTGCTCATCAAGCCACGCTGAGGCAGCATCCCACATGCCACAACTAGAAGGACCCACAGTAAAGAATATACAACTATGTACCGGGGGGTTTTGGGGAGAAAAAGGAAACAGTAAAATGTTAAAAAAAAATTTTTTTCTAAGACTCTAAGACTTTTTTTCATATAGTTTTCTTTTGGTTGTTTCTTATTATTGATTTTTCTTTCTTCACATAATAGTTACTGAAGCTTTCTAAGGAAGGGTGAAGTTTTATCGATTTTTTTTTAATGTCCTTTTCCTTTCCACGAGTACTTTCTTCTTTCGAGGCCAGTTTTATCTCGGTCTCTATCTTTCATCATGTGGGCTTTCTTCAAATATCTAGTTGTCTTTATTTGTTCTTTTCTATTTTATATTGAGAGATTAGAATGACAGACAAGAAGTTTGGAAATGGTCAAAAAATACTTTTGGGGCCGGCCCGGTGGTGCAGCAGTTAAGTTCACACGTTGCACTTCAGAGGTCCACAGTTCACTGTTTCAGATCCTGGGTGTGGACCTACACACTGCTTGCCAAGCCATGCTCTGGCAGGCATCCAACATATAAAGTAGAGGAAGATGAGCGTGGATGTTAGCTCAGGGCAAGTCTTCATCAGGAAAAAAGGAGGATTAGCAGCAGATGTTAGCTCAGGGCTAATCTTCCTCAAAATAAATAAATAAATATATAAACTTTAGTATGAGTGAGCAAGAAGCTGGCCTTTTGCCTGCAGGTTCTTACAAATGTCATAATCATTAGTGCTTTATTTTAGGATGATAGTATCCATCGTAGGTGCCCTAATTTTCCCAAACTCTTTGGCAGTTTTCTATAGAGAACAACTCTCCAGTGTGCTGCCTGTGGATATGCTCCTGGTCTGCTCTAGGAGTTGCAAAGAGGCATGAATTGACAGGGCATCTATGATTTCCTCTCTATTTTAAAGGAACTAATTTATCATTTAATTTTTCACCTTATCTTCACTCCCACCCTCTCTTCTCTCCAAGTCCCATTTAACGTGTAGACTTGTCTCTGTATCCCCACATCTTGTGTTACAGATTTGGCATTTTCTGTCTGATTCAATCATCTCTATCCTTTTATCTACTTTTCACCTTCTCCAAGGATGCCTTCTTTCTTGTTTTTTGTTTGTTTCTTTGTTATTATGGATTTATAACTTTTATTAATTTACTATCACTTTAATAGTGTCTCAGAAGAGGTGAGGAAAATGTATATGCTGAGTCAGACAACTTGAACCGGAACACCTCAACTCTAGTTATTTGGGGCATTTTCTTTAAACATTATTTTAATCTTATAATGTCTTTGTATACCTGGTTATACTGATATCTTAAGTTCACCTGAGAGCAAAATTACAATCTGTTCTCAGTAGACTCTATTCACTCAACCACATCTTACTCACTTGTTATATTTAGCCTGCTTCAACTTTAGCTTTTACTTGTAGAACTTTGGAAGAGAGACAGGCATTTCAAACCAGGCAATGCTGGGCAAGGTGATATTCTCAGCTAATTCCTAGGAACGCACTGTAGTCCTCCTGTGGCCTGGAGGTAAGTCATTGCCCGGCTGCAGGGCCCTCTCGCACTCCTCAGTGAAACATGTTCCAGGAGAATTAGGTTTCCAGACAACAGCAGTTATGCACAGAGGTGATGGTCCAGAACTGGAATCTAATTGCTCGTGGCAGCATGGTTGACAGTGGAGGAGACACCATCAGTGGTGTTTTTACCACATTCACATAAGCCTACCTCAGTGGCTGTCAGCCTTGGAAGACATATTACCCTTTTAGACTGGCCCTTATCCAGCTTGAATCATCTGCCCCAGAAGGAAATGAGGGAGGCTTTGTGGACACAGATAGTCAGATTGCCTTCCTCTCCTGGCTGGTTCCTTAAGGTAACATATGTTAAACACATTTATTGAAGTTGTAAATAAGTAAGCAAGTGCACACACAGGGCTTCATCTCCATCCCTCCTCCTCCACCTCTTTCTCATGAAGGGAGAGTTGCATGCACAGAAGTGTGTGGTTGGATGGAGGCCCAGAAATCTGGAAAGTGTATTATGTGGGATCCCCACGGAGAAGCACTTGGCAGCCAGCAGCTCTGGCTCTGGGTTTCCACACACCATCAATCTGGTGCCTGGCAGTCACTGCTCCCCTCCTCACCTCACCTCATGCAGAGAGCAGACACAGCGCAACTATTTGTCTCACGTTGCAGCAGCCAAGCCATTTGAGGAAGGGAAGAAAAGGGGAAAGGAAGGACGACAGGGTAGAGAAACAGAGCCACCTTCTAACAGCCTTTACAACTCCATTTTACTGTCAGATTTCTCGTTATCAGCTTTGACAAAGACATTTGGATAGAGATGGTGGGAAGAAGAAACCAGAGTTAACTCATAGTGGCAGGACAGCATCTTGACCAGCCTTAGGGAATCATTTCACAGCAGATCTAAGTGAAACTTCAGGCATGCTCAGAAAGAAGGGTGGGTTTGGGAAACAGTGCCTGAGGCTACTTTGCAAGTTAGAGCAGGAGCTGAGTCCTTCACTAAATCCTTGTGGGTCTGATTCACACCCTTCATACAGAATAGGAAACTGAGGCATGCAGAGGTCAATTCAGCCATAAAAATCACACAGATTACCAGAACCAGTAGCATATATGTTAGGCATCTTGTTGTCACAATAAAGTGCATGTGTTTTCTCAGACTTCTGAAGTTGGCTTGATATTTTCAAGAAAGCAGTGAGGAAAACAGTATTTCTACAGAAAAAGACTTTTCTCAGACTATGTGATTTCTACTGTTTGAAAATTTCTTACTTCTGGCTTTTCCAGAAGAGTGCTCTGTATGCTTGTGTCTTTTTGACCACTACTCAACAGTGGCAGGAAAACAGCAGACTATGACTCAAAGGTCTTGAGGACATCTAAACTGTCGCTCCCGCTTGCTTCAACTTTGACCTTAACCACAAGGTCTCATATTTTCTCGCAATAGAAAAGGACCTAAACTTCTTTGATCAGTTTTTCTCTATCTGGTCTAAGGTCTGAGGCCTGAATCATAGTTGACCAGTGAGTAAAATTATTTGTCAGCCCTAATGAGTGCAAATTATAATAGTAAGAAAATTTGTAATGAATGTCAGACACTTCCAATAAAGAAGGATAAACATTTCTATATTCTTCAATTTACTTTACTCATACAGGAGGATTGTGTCTGAGAATTAAATATTTTCAGTGACCATAAGGAATACACAAAAGCATCGATTTGTCCCTGAAAAAAAAAATTGTCTCATGTAAATGTATGCTGAAATCCGTTTTTCACTAAAACTCTTGTGTTTGTGCTTTCTGGACACAGCCTATGAGTGTTTGTTCTATCCTCAAAACGCTCACGATGCCCGCTCAGGTATTGCAACTCTTCCATGGATGCAAAGCCCACCTTCAAGAGTGAGTCTCTAATTTTATATTGATAGACTTGGGTAAAATTTCACTGTTAGCAGAAAACAGCTTTATTCAGCCCATAGTTATTTAGTATCTCATGAGTTTAGGAGAATTGCAATACCTGATTTAAAGATATAAATGCTTGACTCCCTGAGCTCACAGTGTCTTTGGTTTCCAAGAATATTATAGAAGGTTTATTATACTTTCAAGCTTGGCAGTGCTTTATGCACAGGAGCTTTGAAACTGGCAGTGGATCTGGAGCTAATGAAACTGAAGACTAACACATAGCAGGAAATGGTTCACTGGTTGGAAGCTTCATTTATTCCAAAGAAAAAAGCATGTTATTGTGAAAAGGTTAGAGCAATTCTAAAAATCTTATCTTCCACATACACATAAAATGGGAATGAAAATTACTTAACTTTTAAGGGGAAAAAAATCATTTAACCAGTAAGCCTGCTTTATTTCTTTGATAAAGATATTTTAACACATTTCATAGTGCTTTACACTGAAACAATCACAGTCTGAATGTTTTGCCTAATCAACTAAAGACAGTAAAACATTATTTCATTCTGTATTATCAAAGGGTCAAGGAGATTAGCAGTTTAAAAATGATGAAATATTTACTTATTCCCAATAAAATTATTATAGCTGCTCCCTTAAATCCTAGTTTTATATCTTCTTTTCCACTAACTTTTCAAAATCTGATCCTCTGTTAATGCTCATCACATTAATTTTCTTAATTGATTTCTAGTTAAGGGGAGAGTATTTTTAAAGCCTAATTCAAAAGAATCCCACTCCGCCTCATCATATGCGTTGGGTCTTACAAAAATCAGACTCAAGGAGCATGACTGAAAATAATTTCCTTTTTTTGTTGTTAGGGGTCGGGTCGGGGGGAGCTTGCAAAGCAAATTAAAAATAAAAAATAAATAAATCCCAGCTCTGCCATGTTTTCTCTTGGGAATACATAATTATTACTAAAATCTATGCCAGAATATTTTATTACAGATAATTCTGTGTGCTTGATTCCAATCAATGAAATCTTTGAGGTCAAAGGTCATGTTCCCTTTTGTTTCTAAATGACTAACACCTACATAAAGGATGTTGTGTTTTCATTCCTCAGTGACTAGCCACTGGTGTTTTCCTGACTGAATACATGTGTGAATTGATTTACCTCTGTCACCCAAAACAAAAGTGTATTCAGCCCATAAATATTTGCTGACTTTATTATATATTGGTGCTCTTGCAGGTTTCTGTTAAATCAGCAATACTAGAATTAACTTCAGAGTACATTCTGGGTTTGGTTCAAACACCCAGAAGTTCACTCCTTCTATGAAACCTGCCTGCTGGCCTCATAAAGTCAGTGTGGCAGTCATAAGAAAAGACTTGAATGGGTTCCCTCACAACATGGTGTTTTTATCACTATTTTTGAAATTTCTACCTCTAATCATTTCCATTTTAGAGAACAATAAAAAGAAAACTTATATTCCTATTCTATGAAGGTTAATGATTAGAAGTAACACGGGAAGTTTTTCCTTTATCCCTAATTTCATTTAGGGATCTTCTAAGAGTGTACCCTAGAATTATTCACTCTTCTTATTATTAGGTTAAATAGTTCATTTTATTTGCAGTGGTTGAATTTTCCAAGCACAGTTTTATTCCCTGGCTAATTGTTGAGCTGAGCACAGAGAAGATAAATAACATCCAGTTTGATCGATATGCAGGTGTGAGCTTTGGTCTATAGAAATACCTGGTTTAATTTGGCAGGACTGGTTCCTTTTGTGGAGGATCTGGTAAAGAAAATTGGACTCTTTCCTCAGCTCCATTTGATAGCCTTTGTTAAAAACAAAATATTCAGTTATTGAGCCTTTGAGCTTTACATTGAATGTTTATAGAATGGTGAATTCTAAGTGACACAGAGAAGGAGTCTTGTGATGTATTGAAAGAATTTAAATTGCTTTTACTGAGTTGTTGTGAAGCCTGTGGACTATAAAACTTCAGTGGTGAAATTTGTACCTAATATGGTGATATTTTTACCAAATTTGTGTATTGAGAGTGTGAAAATAAAGACAAAAGGGATTCCCATGAGGAGAGGGTTGTAACAGCACAGTGTTAGAACCCAAATTCACCATTTGGCCAAGGAATCACTCTCAGAGCTGTGTATGTATCACTGTACCCTTGTAAACTTCAGGTTCAGCAGTCATATGGGTGTATTTAGAGCCTTTTTAAGATTTAATGTCAAGGCAACAAGAAAACTGCGCAACAACTATAAGGAACGCAGTTTACGTCAAGTTTTACGTCCCGTCTGCCGTAACTAGACCTGGTGGTCCTCAGCCAGTTAGACTCATGAACTTTTGAATTTTTGAATCCTTTTTTTGGATCCTTTTGAACTTCCGTTGGAAGATGAGATTTAACATTTTAGCCTTAGACCAGCCTCAGTGCCCAAAAAGATCAACTTTTCAGAGTTGAAATCAGAAATAAATGTGATTTATTTATTTCTCATTCAGTTATTCATTCTTTTATCTATTCAACTCGTATTTATTGAATATGTGAACATTAAATGACAGATACTGGGATAGGCATATATAGATGAATAACATACCATCTTTCTTCCACGTGATTAAATTCTAGGGAATAGAAATATAACAATATAGAGGGATAAATAAAATGAAATACATGAGATGTTTTACCTAATTTGTTTTACGTGCTCCAGGAGGTCTTTTCTAATGGTGGTAATATTTGAGATTATTTTTGAAAAATATGTGGAGATTTTTCAGGCTTTCAAGTGTACAGGGACATTTTTGACAGAGGGAAAAGTATTTACTGCAAATTAATTCACACTGGGTATGTAGTAAGTGTTTAACAGTTACTGGTCCTCAGTCTTAAACATCCTTAGTAGTACCCGTAGAGCTCCTTCTCCTGTCTTTTTCTTCAATCCTCCTCTGCTTCATTTGTGGCTCTTGCTCATTTCCAGTTTCACTACTCATTATTTTGTAAATTCTTACTAGACAAGCTTGTGAATTCAACTTGCTTGCTGATTACTTATAAATATCCATCTCAACCCAGGTACCGTTCCTGAGTAAGAAGACGTGTTTATTCAATTTTCACAGCATGTTTACTGGTTCTTTAAAGATAGAAACATCTCTATTTCCTTGCAAAGCACTTCATGCAGGGCTGTCGATTCATAAGTGCTAAACTGATATTTATCGAACAAATAGGCGCACCAAACTTATCCCTTTTCTATTGTTTTCTCTCTAACTTTTGTCTTTACTTTGGTTCATTGTTCTGGGTAAATTCTTAGAGAAGATCAGCTATTTCTGAGTTAGTATTTTGTTTCCTATGTGACATAGAGCCAGCACAAGGTCCTTGATGTTACCAGAGACAAAAGCATTTTAACCCCCCCAGTTTTCCAAACCTTTTGAGATGTATATTGAGATGTAACATAGAAGGATAATGTCAAGACATACAATCAATTGAATACGAAATAGTGCAAATAAAGAAACATAGAAAAAAAAGAAGGAATCGGAAGAAATAACTTCCCTACCTTCTCCACATGAATCTACAAATGATTAACATTATAATTTTTCCTTTTTATTTTAGTGTTCACACAGAAAAATAGTAAGATGGTAAACTAATTTATTGACATCTTTTGAGTCCTTAGCCAGAAAATTCACATATCTATAAGGAATTTAAGACTGAAGTTGAATAATGCCTCATACCTGAAAGTTCCATTCCCCTATCCTCTCATGTATTTCTGAACTCCCGTGTTAGCATCTTTAGACTCCTGATCTTGTCACTATCTGACTCCACATGTTTTCAGGTTTTCCTGATACATTGCCTGAGGGACATTGTGTCCTGCCATCCCTTGGCATTTTTGTCTCAGGCAAAGAAATTAATGTTGTGACTTCTTGCCAATAAGCTTGAAATTAAACTGAAAATTATGACTTGGTCTTGGGTTTTAGGTCTTAGTGCCAAGTTCCAGCACCAAAGCCAATTTTGCAGCCAATTTCGACACTTCTGAAAATTGGGGTCAATGGAAGGGCAAGAAACCAAAATGCTAACTAACTCAGTTTTGGTCCATCCAGGCAAAGCTACATATGTAGATTGAACCATAAAAATCCTCATCTGTTTTTTATCTTCCTACAGAATTTCACTTGTTTAATAATTACTCCTGCAAAATATGTCTCACTAACAACTTGATCTACTTAGTGTAAGTTGTTTGCACTGACTAATTTATCTACCTATCTACATATTCTTTAAATCTTTAAAAATAATCTTTAAAAATAAAGTGGACTTCTTTAGGTAGATATAGATACTAATTTTTCTTTTAGTTGTAATTAAAAAAATTAAATGTAATTGTTAAAATGTAAAAATTGTTAAAATGTATTGTTAAAAAATGTTAAGCGTAGAGAGAAATTGAAACAATCATACAGTGAACATTCAATATCTATTCCTTAGATTCTATCAATAAAATTGAACTGTATTTGCATTATCATGACATTTTATATCAATCAGTTCATCTTTTTAATGCACCTTGATACAAATAAGTTGCAGCCATTAATACACATTCCACTAAACACTTTAACATACATATCATTAAGAAGAATTCCATAATTGTTTTCTGTTCACTTTTTTCTTTTGAAGTAAAACTTATACACAATGAAATACACAAATCTTAAACATACTATTTGCTGAGTTTTGACATGTGCATACACTTGAACAAAAACCCCTATCAGGATGTGGGATATTAGTATTACTCCAGATAATTCTTTTATGCCTTAATTATAATTTTCAATTGATAGACTTTTAAGTGAATATTCCATATTGAGAGATCAGAATTCCTTCTACCAACTTATTGACCTTGTAAAAATAACAATTCAGAAATTAATTTGCTGATTCAGTAAATAATGGTATCTGTGCTTGAGGAAGACAATATTGAACAAGAAAGCTCAATTATTCTTCTTGCTGAAAATAGGGAAAATGTAATTGAAAACAGAGTTGAAAGTATTCTCTTTTCTGAAAAGAAATGTTTTATCCTGATCATTATCACAGGAAGAACTATGTATTATTTCTCCGTAACCTTTACCTTACTTTAAGAAAACAAACTATTGGTTATTCATGAAAAGTATTTTGTATTGACCTTTGTTGATGAATTCAAAATTGAAAACATTATCTTTCCTGACTTCTTGAAAAATGTCATAGATAATACCTTGCAAACAGCTAATCAGTTTTTTAAAACATAGCTAAATTAATGACTGATACTAATCCATAAATATACATCAAAATCAAAGCCTCCACTAGGTCTAGTTCAAATGCTAGAAATGTTCTGAAGAGAAAGCCAAATATCTTTTACTAAGCCCTCAAGTTTTAAATCTGTTGGAAAATAAAATGCCATGTCACTGAATGGGCACTCAGTTTTACAAATTTGCTCAATTTATTCCGGCTTATGAGTGGATGGGTAAGATTCTCAGATTGGGGGATGCTAAGGCATTTAAGCCTAACTCCTAGATTCCTCGAAGTTTATCTACTGGTTAAGGAAGACAATGTGCCAATACTCTTAAATTCAGAAGTTGTGCTTAAGGAAACTTTAAGAAAAATAGGCTGTCTAAAAAATGGGTTGAAGAGCAAGATTTTCACCTTAAACTTACCTGTATTTACAGATAATTAGCAATGTCAGCAAATATCTATTTGACCCCAAAATTCTGCATTGCTGGAGCACAGGTGTTAAATCTCTGTGCTAGCAGTCGCAGTGAACGTGCATCTAAATGCGGCCAGTCGCTCCTCAGCTATCCTTGAACGTACTCTCTCTCTTTTTTTTAATCATTCACTGACATTGTAAGAAGAGGCTGTGGGGAACTGGCATTGGCCACCCCAAGATATGTCACTTTGGCATGAGGATTATTTGGGGCTGGTTACTTTTAATAAACTGCAGACAGGAAGGAGGCTCTGAGGAGTGGAACTTGCTTGCCCTTTGTTAGGAGACATTTACATTGTAAAAGAAATCTCCATCTGTAAAGGTATCTCCCTCTCTGTACCAGGAAGAAGCAGGGATGAACTTATCTCTAGAAACTCTTAATCAATGCCAAAGGCAAGGACTTAAATCTGCATTTGTTTACTGTACTTGTGTGGTAATCTCCCATGATCGACTCCCCCTCCACCCCCAACATCCTCCTTTGTAATTAGCTGAAGATGATATTTAAGGTGGGGGCTTCAGCAATTTTGGCGAGTTGCTCAGCTTGCCTGAGCCTCTCCCATGTATACATGTTATAAAACTTTGTTTAATTTTCTCCTGTCATTCTGTCTCAAGTGAATTTAATTCATTCTCTGGGCAGAAGAACCCACAGTGGGTAGAGGAAATGTCTTCCTTCCCTACAAGGCCATTCAGTCAGAAACAAAAATCTGGGTGTTATTTTCCAAAGCAATATGAGATGGCCTGGAATAAGAGAAAGCCATGCACTTCCCATCACTTAGAAAGGAGTCTCAAAAGAGATAAGCAATTTTCCCCCTTAAAATGTGTTCTATAACTCAGAGTCTCCTTATTAATCACTACTTGGGATTAAATTATTTTTGAAAAAAATTTTAAATATTCAAATTAAAGATGAATAATTAATATTTTGATGTAAATCATATGGACTTTTGTGGATAAACAGATATTGAAAACATTTGTTTAGTTCATCTGTCCCTCTATGGTATATAGAATTTCTTTGGGTGAAGCTTAAGTCCAGGATTATTTTCTCTCAGATCACCAGTTATTGATATGTCTTCACTGAAAATTTTAGGTCACCAAAGTCAACATTGGAAAGTTCCAGTGATGCTGAAACAGAACCTTGTCAATATACTCCATTTCACATTGTTTTTCAAAACTGTGAAAGTTCTTTTTAGAGGACCTGCCAATTTTAAGAATAAATTTCAGAAGTAGCTAAAATAAAAGGCTCCATATTCCTTTCTTACATGCAAGTTACGTTTACTAAATCTTCTCCATCATTTTCTATATTTGCCTCCCTGATCCCCTCCTCAGCCTATCACTTCACCAAACACAAAGAGAAAAAAAGGGTTGGATAGAAGCATCAGAAACAAATTATAGAATTTCATAGTTGTTCAATAGCTTTTAGTGTTTAATAGACACAGCTTCACAATTTCTAGATCTACAGAGATAAGTTATTTTAAAACTGATCCTCTTGAATGTAGATTTTACCTACCTCTTGATATAATACTTATGCAGCTTTAAGTTAGGCGACTTTGGCTCCACAATCATGGCCTGTAAATACAAGCAAGCTTTCTTTCAAGGACTGTGTCAAAATTAGTTTCAAATTTATAGACGGCTTAGCTATTTAGTGTAATTATACAACTACTTTGGCGTAACTCATTTGAAAATACTTCTATCCATTTACTCACATTTACATCAGATAATTTTACCTACAAATATTTCTATCAAGGACAAGGGCAGAAGTTAATCATCAGAGCCAAGCTCAAGCAGCATGCTGGCCAAAAAGGCATCTTGTTATCTTTGTATAGGAATATAGGACCAAACAAATGTACAGAATTATGCAGTCATCATTGTTCTTTTCTATTCCAAAGTGTAAGACTAGAGGAGCTGAACAGCCTCCCTTCATGGCAACTCAAAATTGGGATGCATCCACTCACTTTCTGCAGCTCAATGACCCCTGTAGATCCGGTACAATTCTAAGCAGAAAAACTAGGTAATTACACGGATTATCCATAAGATTTCCCAAGTATAGTGTACTTCAATGCTTTTTCAATAACTGCCCTTTTAATTACTGCATTACATAAACAGAACACCTGGAAAAGCACTCTGGTATCAAAGTCCTTTAAAGAAAATGGAAATCATTCTATGTATTTCAACTAAGATCATTCAGGGAGCTGCTTACAGAGGCATTGTTACTTCATCTCAGAACTACCACAGAGCCTGAACATGACCCAGATCCTCAGAGAGACAGTACCCACGGCAGCTACTACCAATTAATCAGAGCTGCCATTGGATGAGGCAGACAATTTAAATGCCACACATCTTTCTCATTTGTAAAAATTATTTTTTCTTGCATTTTGCTAAAATGTGTCACCCCATAAGTACTACTCATTGATCACAGAATAAATCCAACCCCTTTTCTTTATTAAAGGTCTGAAAAACTTAAAAAAATATATAACATACCTAATATATGTTTGCACTATTCTAGTCAAACATCTCTTGGTCCTTCAATCACTTTTACTAGAATAAAATAAAATTGTGCAAGCCTTACTGGTCTATATTCACTGGCTTTGCTATTTGTTCCAGCGGTTCATCATGGTGTTTGGAGACCTGCTTCCAAATACTCCTTTTAAGAATTGTGTTAATACAAAGACATTTGGTTTGGCATTAAGTTGTCATTTTTCCTTAAATGCTAAGCCTGAAAATCCTCATATTGCAGTAAGGGAAAGAAGAAAGAAAGGAAGGAGATAGGGAGAAAGGAGGGAAAGAAGAAGAGAAGGAGGGAGGGGGGAAAAGAGGGGTATGGGAGGAAAGAGGGAGAGATACGGAGGGAAGGAGAAAGGGAGGGAAGGTGGGAGAAAGGAAAAAACAGAATAAAGTCTCAAAGTCTCTTCTGTGTAAGAGGATGTGTAAAATGAATAACTAAATAAGGATCAAAACATTCATTCAATTAATACTTGTTGAGCACCTTTGGGTGGACAGTCTTTATTCTAAATGATACAGATATACAGCTAACAACAAATAAACTCTCACTGGGAGCTTATATTCTTGTTGAGGGAGCCATGTAAAAAAATAAACAGAAATAAGAAAATAACTAATAAGTGCCAAGGAAAGAATCCTAATGGAGTGAAATGATATAGAGAGTCTGGAGGGAAGTCACAAGTCACAAGCAGTCTTGAGATATGAAGAGCCAGGTGTGCAGAAATCAGGGAGGAGTCCTAGGGGCCAGGAGCAGAGCTGGTGCAAAAGTCAGCTGGCAGAGAGGCTCTGTGTGTCCGCCAGCAGAGTGAGGCCTGTGAGATGAGAGCGGACCGCAGGAGAGGAAGGCAGGGAAGCTGGCGTAGGCCAGAGACGGAATTCCAACTGATGTAAATGTGATGGGAGCATCTTAAGCAGATGAGTGGTGTAATAATATTTGTGTTTTAAACAGCTCTCTCTGGATATTTTGTGGAGAAAGTAGGGTGTAATTTACCCTATTACTAGGATTATAGAAAAATATTATAATCTTTTCCATAAATGGTATTTGAGGCATATTTTAAACATTTTTCAAGTTCTTTTTCTGACGTCACATTACACTGCGAGTGAATCAAGGACCAGGATTTCTACTTTACAGAGGTGCCTCCAACGCTGCTCACGGCACCTGAGATGTGATCCACACTCCATCAACATTTGTTGAATAAATGAATAAGTGAAAAAAAACCAACATACATAATTCCCATTGCTGCAAACATGTTTCTTCAAAAAAATGTTTAAGTCAAATTTTTTCCCTAAATGCCATTTTAAACGTACATGTTAGCCAGTGATTTCCTGGCTTCTTGCTGAAGAACTGATTTATACTAGTGGACTTGGTATGAAGAGCATTGTTGCAAATTTTTCTAAGAAGTATTTAATTGAGAAGGAAGTTCATTCAGCAACTATTTAAGCCGTGAGTTTCATTTTAAATGCCCTTAGATCACTCAAGTTTCCAGATACAAGTATGGATCAAACACAGTGGCAGGAACTGGAGCAGAATGGGGACATTCTTTATATTTCTTGCTCAGATGTATAATGTCTTACCCTCAGTTTTATTCTTTATTTAGAGTTTAACATATTTCTTAAAAAATGTTACGTATTCCACTCTAACTGCATATGTCTGCTTTGCTGTTAGCTGACTTGAACACACTCACATTCTTAATAAAGAATTTTAAGGTGAGTTTAGAAAAATTAGGTAAATTCCTTGAACAGCCAGCCTCTAGTCTCCTGTGGTTTGAGGCTGGGCTCTTCTGCGGAGAGCACATGTCAGCCTTGTGGGGCAGCCTGTTCTGTTTTATTCCACACGGTGTCACCCTGTCCCTGCCAAGGACACAGTGATCCCCAGTTCAGTGTCTGAACTTCTCCCACTGGAAATTAAGCAGGAGAAGTATTATATTTATTTTGAATCACAATAATGGAAAAAAACACCAATTTCCACTGTAAGATAGTATGGTAAATTTTCCCAGTTGCCTCTCATTTCTCTCAAACTTCAAAACAAACAGCACATTGTAACGTAAGTAGGAAGGAAACTATTTTGTCAATCTAGGCTGAGTCATTAAATTATTAGACTTAAAAAGTAATCCCAAAATGCGTTTCTCACCACTTCAATACAAACGTTCCTTCTTAACCTTTTCTCAGTGTTTTATTTAAATATGGTTTTAAGTTTAAATATAGATCTTTAAAATTTAAAATATAGTTATATTTTAAAATATGTATATAATTTTATGTTTAAGGATAAAATATATTACTGAGTGATTTACTAGCTTCTTAAGAAAATGCAAAAGTAATGTAATACATAGTTTAATTGAATTAGAGTTAAAAAAAAAAAAAGTAAGTGCTAGGTGACAGTCCAGCGTTGTCTAGCAGCGCTTGCGGGAAGAATCTTTTGATAATGTTCACTCTGGCTTTGTGGCGGTAGAGGCACAAATCGCTTGATATACTTGGACCATTTCAGAGAGAAAATAGCAAGCTATACACTTGTCATTGTGATTACATTATCAATATATAACTATTTTTTAAATTATTTTATTGCAGTCATATTGGCTAATAGCATTGTGTAAATTTAAGGTGTATATTATATATCAGTTTCTATATAGACCACATCGCATTCACCACCAATAGTCTAGTTTTTATCTGTCACCATACATATGTGCCCCTTTACCTGTTTCACCCTCTCCCCTACCTCCTTCCCTCTGGTAGCCACTAATCTGTTCTCCTCATCCATGTGTTTGTTTATCTTCTACACATGAGTGAAATCATATGGTGTTTGTCTTTCTCTGTCTGGCTTATTTTACTTAACATAATACCCCCAAGTTCCATCCATGTTGTCTCAAATGGCATGATTTTGTCTTCCTATGGCTGAGTAGTATTCCACTGCATATATATACCACATCTTCTTTATCCATTCATCCAATTATGGGCACTTTGGTTGCTGTCACGTTTTGGCTATTGTAAATAATGCTGTGATGAACATAGGGATGATAAATCTCTTTGAATTGCTGATTTCATCTTCTTTGGACAACTAACCAGTAGTGGGATAGCTGGAGTATATGGTATTTCTATTTTTAATTTTTTGAGAAGTCTCCATAGTGTTTTCCATAGTGGTTGCACCAGTTTGCATTCCCACCAGCAATATGTGAGGGTTCCCTTTTCTCCACATCCTCTCCAAGATTTGTTATTTCTTGTCTTGTTAATTATAGTCATTCTGAAAGATGTAAGGTGACATCTTATTGTAGTTTTGATTTGTATTTCTCTAATAATTAGTGATGTGGAACATCTTTTCATGTGCCTACTGGGCCTCTAGAAAAATGTCTATTCATAACTTCTGCCCATTTTTTGATGGAGTTGTTTGTTATTTTGTTGTTGAGTTGTATGAGTTGAAAAGAATTGAAAGAGCAGAAATAAAACCACACATCTATGGACAGTTAATCTTTGACGAAGGAGCAAAGAACATACAATGGAAAAAGGGAAGTCTCTTCAATAAATCTTGTTGGGAAAACTGGACAGCCACATGCAAAAGAATGAAAGTAGACCATTATCTCACATCGGACACAATTATTAACTCAGAATGAATTAAAGACTTGAGTGTGAGACCTGAAACCATAGAACTCCTAGAAGAAAATATAGGCAGTACACTCTTTGACATGGGTCTTAGCAATAACTTTTCAAATGTTTACTCAGGCAAGCGAAACAAAAGAAAAAATAAACAAAGAGGACTACATCAGACTAAAAAGGCAAATAAAACCATCAACAAAACAAAAAGAACTCACCAACTAGGAGAATATAATTGCAAATCATATATCCAACAAGGGGTTAATTTCCAAAATTAGTTGTACTATTGATAGCATAGTGACTCTATATCATATGGAGAGACTGTGGAGCCAAGACTTTCTGGTCTCAAATTTCAATTTCATCCTCTCATACTGTGTGACACACTGCATCATTACACACTGGGTGACCTTAGGGAAGTCATTTCACTTCTCAGTACGTCAGTTTCTTCATAGAGGATAATAACAATAACTACTTTAAAAGTCTTTGTTGGTACTAAGTATATTATTAGGATTTTATATATATATATATGTATGTATGTAGACTATACACATGTAGACTATATGTATATATAAAATAATTATGTATAAATATGTAGACTATATATATATCAAATAATTATGGAGCAATAGAAGATTTTGATGAGTGAAAAAACAGGCCAGAGCCTAAGAAGAAAAATTTCAATGTGGAGATATATACACTTGTATATTGTTCCATAAAGCCAACCCGACAAATTGGCTAACCCACTTGTAGATTAGATTAGGGATTTTTAAATAGCAGTAAAAATATAAGATTCAGAAGTAACAAAATATTTATCTTCATATATTCACTGGTCGGCAAAGGAAGAGGGATGGTCTTGGTCTTGATGCTGAGATTGGAAACCATAAGGAGATGGTGCAAAGTGGTACAATCTTAAGAAGCACTGAGTTACCACTGCTGGAGAGTGCAAGTCTGGGGAACGTGACCACATGGCGCTAATGTTGAAGGAGACGTTCAGGCAAACAACAGGCTGCTCCTTGAAGTTCTTTCAGCTCTTTTCACATGTAGGATTCTTTTCCTCAGAAATAAATATCGTAGGTGCAGGGAGAGGAGGAGAATGGGAGAGGCATTAACATATATAAAGTCTAACCTCTGACTGTCTTACAATTATATACAGCTCCTGATTACCTGGCAGGAAAAAATTCCAAGTCTTATCTATATATCAATATCTTTTTCTCTCTGAAAGTTTGCAAGCAACTTAAAAACAGTTGTAAAATTTTTCCTTTCTATCACAACACCTAGTCAAGGGGTAACAACATGATAGGAATTTAATGCATAATTGTTGAGTATAATTTATGAAATGAAATTAGGGCTCAAATTCCAACAGCACAGTTTGCCTCCTCTGATCAGAATTCATCAGACAGCCAGTGTTGTCATAATGTCCACCTTCACCTGCCTGGGTGCTCTGGATAGCCAGAATCTAGGCTGAGAATGTCTTTACATCATTTTTTCTCCTTGGATTTTATAAAGAAATAAACAGGGAAGGGGAAGGGAAGCAGGGAGAGAAAGGCTGAGCGAGGGAGAGAAGAAGAAGTGAAAAAGAAAAGAAAAAAGAGAAAGAAGAGACAGCATTAGAATAAAGAAGACAATAAAATAATGTTTTCTTTCATGAAAGCCTGGCTTTTAATCTTGGCTCTACCATTTGAAGATATGAAAATTCTGACAAGTTACTTAATGTCTCCATACTAAGTTTCCTCATTTGTAAATGTAATTTCTAAGGGATTTTACTAACTAGTATGATAATATATGTAAGGTACTTAAAAGAGTGCCTGAAACACAAGGTCTTTAAAAATATCTTTCTCTTCTTCTCTCTTCACAATGTACTGATTGTCGATTCTACGCCAGACACAGTTATGTATTAAATTTTGTATCGTAATTAAGAGCACAGGCCAAAATGCAGAATAGAGAGAGAGAGAGAGAGTGTGTGTGTGTGAGTGTGTGTTTCAAAGCATCAGAGAGCTACCAAATTAGTGAACACCTGTGGATTGTGGGGACAAGATTCTGAAGTTCAGTTCAGAGATGTGAGCCCTACATTCTATGTTGCTTTTCCCCATGAGATATTATTTTTGATGAGGCTGCTGAAAGGCTAAGAAGCTGTAAGAATTTCCAAAAGTCCTATGGAGCTATGAGGACAGAAATTGGAGTTCAGAGCTCATAAAGGATAAGGGAACATTTTAATATCCCAAGTTATCAGCTGGGACCCCTCAAAGGGCTTTATGCAACTAATTGAGGTGAAGTAAAAAGATGGGCTCTTAAAAATTCAGAAGCCCTGCCATGGATCAACCCTCATTAGCATTAAGTTAATCTGCACCTACCTTAACTGCTTGCCAGAAGTAACAGTTACTCTTTTATGGAAGAAAACAACATTATTCAATCTGCATCTTATAATTTTTTTTATACCACAATGTCTAGAGTTCAATGAAATTTCCAATTGGGTCATGACACAACTTTACCCAATTTAAAACCAAGAGAAGAAACAGATGATAGAACAACATAAAACAGAACACAAGAAATTCAAATGTTAGAAGTTATTGCACACAGATTTTAAAAATAACTCCGATCAATATGTGGAAGAAATTGGATGCCACGGTAGGAGATGTAGAAACCTAGAAAGTATGAAAAAGAATCATATAGATATTTTGGAGCTTTTAAATGCAATAATCGAGCTTACTAACCCAAGAGATGAATTTAAAAAGAGACTGTACACAGGTGAAGAGAAGATTAGTAAACTCAAAAATGAATCATAAGATATATATGGATGGAGATTCAGGAACACTAAAAGGTAGAAAAGTTTAGAGAAGAGTAAAGCAATATATGAGACAGTGAAAGGACTTGACATATGTGTGAGTGGAGCTAACGAAAGAGAATGGGACAGAAAAAAATATTTGAAAGATAATGACAGAGATTTCACAAAGTAAATTAAAAACAGGAACCCACAAGTTCAAGAAGGACTTCATAACCAAAGCAGAATAGTACAAATAAAACTATACCTAGGCAGATCATTGTAATGGTTAGATTAATTAATTTCTGAGAAGGCCTTAGAGGAGTGCCTGGAAAAAGAAACACAATTATTATAGTTATTGTTCTTAATATGTTATTTTTTTTACTTATAATCAATTGTCTTTGATGTAAGTTAACTGGATTATTTGATGAACTCATTTAGGAAAAGTGTGTGATTGTGTATGATTCTTCTGAGATATTGACATTGAATAATAGCATCTTACAGTTATATATTACATGTTGTTCAAAGCTTTTCTTGTATGTTAATGTATATTATATCTTTTAAAGATCTTTAAAGCAAATTGATAGCATATTTCTTGACAATAAAAGTGAGAAACTAATGGGATGACAAAACTGAGTGTTTACCCCAACAAACCAATACAAGCAGAACTTCTAAATGATGTATTTCATAAAGAAAGAAAGAAAGTAACATATGTAAGGAAGAATAGCAAGCAAAGCAAATGGTAATAATGAGTAAACCGAAGACAATATTATTCACATAAAATAATTAAAAATCACAATGTGTAAACTATGTTTTTTAAAAAGATAAAATATAAAAACAAGCAAAGTAGTCAAGAAATAACAACAAAAAAGAAAGAAAAAACAAAGCAAGAAGAAAAGAAGAAATAAAGAAAACAAAACTAGGAAAAGTAAGACATATATAAAGTTCAAAGTAAGACAGTAAAGATAAATCTAAATCGATCAGTAATCATCATAACTGTTAATGAGTAAATCTGCCAGTTACAATATATAAATTATCAGTTTTGTTTAAAGAAATCCAGCAACATGCTATTTATAAAAGATATATCTAAAACATAAGAACAAAGAAATGTTGAGTATTAAATAATGAAAAAAGACACACATAAACAAATTCAAACCAAAGAAAACTGGGGAAAAATACCTTAATTTAGCAAAAAACAAATATTAAGACAGAAAGTAATCATAAGATTGTTAAAAGCTCAGAATGTCTGAGCAACACTGCCTGATTTCAAATCCTGGCAGTATGATATAGGAGCTTTGTGACCTTGAATCAGTTGCTTAAAGTTTGTGAACCCTTTTTTACTTATCTGTAAAATATGGGTAACCGTTACATCCCTCTCAAGGCTTTGTTATGAAGATTAATTGAGTTAATGCACGCAGAGCACTCAGAACCTTGCCTGGGGAATGGCAAACCCATGCACGTGTTTCTTAAAAGGAACCAGAGCAGTACTAAAGCGAATTGATAGTGTAAAATCCACTCTAGACTACCTTTCACATTCTTTCTTTATCAGTAATAGAAGAATATAGAAAATCCAACAGTCTTCTGTTTTCTTCCATTTTATTTATCTTCTAAAAATGGCAGAATGCCTGAATAGCTGAAAAGAGCAACAAATTGCATAGAAAATAAAAACCTAAATAACCCAGAGATGACTAGTAGAATGTTAGTAAATGAGACAAACATTACAGAGATGAACTTGAAACAAAGTCATTTTAAAGACTATTTTGTAGAGAAATATTCAAAACCATATTGCCACCAAGAGATCAAATTTGGAGTTTGGAGTTCTCCACCCCATGTCTTTGTTGATAGTTTCATTCCAGCAATTGGATGTCCAGATAAGTTCTTGCTGCCCTAATTGTTCTAACATAGACACATGGCTACCAAGACCAATAGTCATTGATATCTTCCTCTAAAACAAAATAAGAATATCAGTACTTTTGTGGCAGAAAGAATTTGAGTAACATTGACCTTCTTTGATAAAAGAGCTATTTGTTGCCTGAATGAAGGGAAACAATTAAATACTGTCTTTAAAAATGACAAGTTAAACTCACAAACATCTGCTGCTTGGTCAGAGTTTGCTGGAGCTTTGAGATGGTCCAAGGGACCCATATTTCCCTGTTGTAGGGAGTTAATATACCCATAATGACAATGCCATGTGATTCATTCTTTTTTTTCTCCATCTTTTCTAAAGATGAAGATTTTCAGCTGTTCTTTATTAGCCTCAAAATAAAGTTATTTAAAGTAAAATAAAGTTAGGCCAGAAGGTCCATTTCTGAGCATAGTGATATTGTAAAATTAAAGACTCATATCTGTGCCCTAAAGTGACAAAAGACGTAGTCTTCAGGCTCAGTGTTACTTTTGTGTGAGCTCAATAGTGCTAGTAAAAAACATTGAAATCACTTGTGAATTACCATCAACTTAACAGAAACTTCTGAGTTTAGGGACTTTTCTCTTTTTTTTGGACCAAGTGTGAGAAAGAGGTCAAGGACACTCACTCCTAACAAATACAGGACAAACACCATATGTTTTTGTTTTTAAGGAACTTACTGGAGTGAGTGAAAGTTTGTAATTTTTATGGTGATAGTGTTTGTAGTCTCTCCGGGAAATGGAAACTAAAGAAATCACATGTAACAGTGATTTTAGCACCAACGTTGTTAATACTCTGTAAGCCAGTGATGTTCACACTCTTAGGTAATGTCACCTTTTGAGATTTGTATAAAGTTGTGACCCTCTCCTCAGAAAAACATACACTGAGACAAATACATACTCAGTGTGGCATTCTGTTTCAAGCCTGTCCTCGATCTATCCATGTGTGGGTCTCTAGCGTCATTGAACACTGGGATCCTCTGTAGGGGAATTTGACCACAAGTTCTTTTGGGAGAAAATAAACTACTGCATACCATAGCTGGGCGTGTGCCCAATCTGCCTGGGACAATCCTCCATGCTTCTGCATTGTTCTCTTATTTTTTGTGCAAAATGATGTCATTATTAATTTTTTTTCATTGAAATCCAGTCCAGGAAAGTTTTCTTTCCTAAAGAGAAATGGCACTGAGAGACATTACTAAGAAATATGGACAGAGGTAGTGTAGCTAGCTAGCTAGATAAGCACCATTATCAAGTCATGAGACTATCTTCTCAAACTCTGTTGAGTGAGTTTTCTTCAGGCTTTGTAACACTTTCTTTGTAGAAACCATCTTTCACTTGTGCTTTTCCCCATGTAGACTACTTCTGAGTACTTAACATAGACTTTTTTTTTAGAACATTACAAAAAGTACAATTGTTTGCAATTCATGGATTTTAAAAATAATATTAATAGCGCAATTACTCTTCCCCACTCTCTCCCTCAAGATATAAAATAACACACGGGGGTGGGCTTGGCAGTGATTAAACACAGGTTTTTCTGACTTCTCTCAGCAGAGGAAATCCCGTGATATGTTTTAGTTCCATGGTGACGCAGGCTTGAAAACAAGTAAACAAAGCTGAGGGCTGGTGGGAGCATGCGGCCCTCTGACAGTGGGATGCCCTTTGCCTCTGCCTGGTGCTGGATGTTTTTGAAATGATAGTATCAGTCTCCTAGACACTAAAAGTAACTATTCACTGAAACTATCTGTTTCTACCCCCTCTTCACCAGAAGACATCAAGATTTCATCGAGCATCTCAAACTTTCAGAAATAATAGGCATAGCATCTCCCACCTGAATATGCATCAGACATAGCTTTTTCACAAGGTCACGTCTGACCCCAACTCCTGTGCACGAGGAAAGCAACCTTCTGTGCATTTCAACAACTGTAGGTTGTCAGTTCTAAGGGTCCTAAACATTTGAGAAATAAAGTAGAAGAAACGAGTAAAGAAGAAAGAATTTTAAGACCTTTGTCAAACATCTGAAATGCTATTATCCTGGTGGCATTTAAATTTCTGAAAAGATTCAGGACAATTCATACTTAAGCCCTGGTACTAATGCACTCAAAAACCAAAGGCATTACAGATCTCATTTCTTTATAGATTATCTAATAGCTGACAAATCAGAACTGAATAAAAGCATATTCTTCTGCAGCTACTATAGAGTCAAAAATCATAGGAACTCTCTGAAGACCAATTGTGGGACCTCTCAAATAACTCACTTGGATTAAATCATATCATGTAATCATCATAGCAGTAAAGAAAAGTCTATGGATATGCTCGTATTTCAAACAGAACTATGCTGTAGTGGAGACAAAGAATTATCAGCAAATTTATTTGTATTCCTCTTCCTGGATTAGTAAACATAAATAAAAATGGTCTCTTAGAAAGTTAAATGTGACAGAGGAAATACGGAAGTACTTAGAGGTGAATTTGTGATATTGAATATAGAATTTTAAGGTTGATATCTGACTAGTGTACATGGAATCAAATTGCTATGATATCATAACACATAAAGCCCATCAATGGAATAAAAATACTGCCTTAAAATCTTTTAAAAATTAGAAATAGTTTATATATGCTGTATTAAGATGAAATGTCCTGAGTTTTCTGAGGCATTTATCTGAAAAACTTCATGAGCATGGGAGGTGACTCTTTCATTGAAATAATATGAACTAGTTTGTAGGGACACCATTTTACCCTTTCTTGTTATGTTCTGTTTTTCAAGTGACCGTGGCCTACTTTACTGACATTCAAACACACAATTCGCATGCAACTCTAGACTGAATAAGCATAATTCCTTGTACTTGGTTCCAGGAACTTTATATTTAACTGCTTTTCCTCTCCCGAACTTTGAAGGAGGTTAAAATTGGAGACAAATGGAACTTTACGAAAACTGGTAGCTCCTAAACATCAGCAAAAAGTCTGATATTATATTTTATTTCATAGTAAATGAAATTACTTCGTACTGTATCAAATGTGTTTCCAAATGGAAAGCCAAAATCTACATAAACTCTATTTTGCCAAGAAGTTCTCTGCCCTGGTTCCCATTGTTGACAGAGAGCCCAAATGAAGGCCTCGGATGAAGAGGCAAAGCGCATCTTTACATCCAGCCTTCTTGGCGACACAAGAAAGTGCTCTATTGTTCTTCACACAAACCATCCCCATTAGAGCGCAAGATGTTCTTTTCCTTCTAATCCTCATTTGTACCCCTTAGCCATTTGTTTAGAATTAAATTAACTGCAATTTGGAAAATGTGGATGAAAGGTAGTGCATTGAGTAGATATCACATGTTTCCTGAATGGTGCCTGTTCGGCCTCTTTCACGGCCATTCATTGTGCTTGAAAGGGTGTAGTGTGTGAATTGTTGGACTGTCACTCTGCGGAGAAGTCTGGCAGCCAGTATTACCATGGAAACAGCAGGAAAAAGACAATTAACAAAATGGCTCTGATTTTTTTCCTATTTCTTTTTCTACTCTTTAGATATAGAGAGGATATTCCCTCTTTAAAACACACACACATTCATACATACACACATACACTCACACGCACATAATAAAAAAAACAATATTTGAAATTCTACTTACAATTGGATTCCTCCATCAATGGTATCAGTGAATTTAAAAAAAAAATCCTACTTATACTATAAAATATTTATAAATGGTTCCCTGAACTTATACCTCCCTCCTCCCTTCAGTTTTTGTTCTTTTCAGACATGGAAAGAATTCTTTGGAAATATCCTTAAGTAAACGACTGCTAATGAGCAGAGTCTGTGATTTTAACCCTGGCACATTCATTGGACTTTTAATTAGTCCCTCTTATCGTCACTCCTGTGACAGAAACACAATGTGGGCCCAAGAGCTTAAAGCAAAAGGAGGCTCTCTTTAGATTTGTCAAACTTAGTTTAAGTTAGAACATGAGGAAAAGCGGGTTATGTATGGCCATTATGGCTGGAATGTGAGACTGAAGGGTTAACAGAGCATAGTGAGTAAATATTTGATGTCACCACTAAAACTAAAAACGCATTGCAATCCAAAATGGTCAGACTTTGATTTTCTTTAAAAAGGCCATTTAGAAATAAAGGAAATGATTGTACATTGTAAGCATCATAATTAAAGTAAAATATGAGTGGGAGACCTATTGAGCCTATGTGTCAAATATTCCACTGAAATGAAACGTTGCACTTTGCAGATAAGCACACTAAGTGCAGAGACACTGGGGAGTGTGAGAACGAAGGTTTCCTTCGCATGCTGTAGCTACAATCTGTTTTCTTTCCTAAGCCTTAAGGAAAACAGATTCTATAGGAGGCCTAAGTCCATCAGTGACCTTGAGCTTGCTCTGACCTTAGTATAGATTACAGCAAAGTTTTCTACCAGAAGGAAAGGGAGTATCCACTATTTTATAGAACATTTATTGACATCCCTAAGATTCTAAGCAAGCCTCCAGAAATCATTCTTAAAATGTCCCAAAGCAAGACAGGTTCAACCAGTGCTGAATTATGTGTTCTCTTACTTTTCTCGAACATTCATTTTTTCCTCTGACTATATTTACTTCTAATTGTAAAAAAGTCATTCAAACATAAAATTACAGGAAAGATTTTTAGGCAAGGATATAATCTGTCTCTGAATCTTAGGATCTGGGTGAGTTTTTTTTAAAGCCTATTAATTTCTGCTAAAGCCTTTAGGCTACAGTTTAAGGTGATTGTACAGATAACTGTCATTACAAAATAACTTTAAAACAGAACTTCAGAGAACGGAAAGGTGCTCTAGACTTGGACATTCTCATATTTTTAGAAAATGTTGGTAATTTATGCCATAAAAAACCTAAAGAAAGTATTGGCATATTGGAAAGGCAGTGTTCGAGGAAAAAAGTCACGTGAAATTTTGAAAAATGTGTATGGTTTTGACTTGAAGTTAAGCAAAACTTGTCATTTTTAACAAGAGGAAACCACAAACAAAGTAATGACTGTCAAATTCTCAACCCCTGTGCAGTTCTACTGTTCGCTGCTGTATTCAATTTACCATAAAGGTATCACTGAGATCGACAGACATTCCTGGAGAATATTCATGAGCTATATGAGAAGATAATTATTTTTAATTCATAGCGCAGGGTTCTAGAGTAAAGAAGTTGAAAACCTAATGTTCTAAAACAAAAAAAAAATGAAATGGCTCACCTAGCCATTACTATGACATATATCTCATTAACAAAAACTTATATAGCATCAGTTTTGTGCCAGTTAGCTATAGGATGACAAATCTGGGTAATGACCAATAAGTAAGTGAGTCACTGAGATATCAGCTTTATCAACATATTTACAATCTTCCCTAAGAATGTGCGCTTAATCAGAACAAGCACTTAGTTCTGCTCATCCCCCAATGCCTAGACCAGGGCCTGACATGCACTGTGCACTTAAGACATGTTTGTCCCATGCATTCATCTCCCTTTGTCTCTCTGACAGATCAAGGAGTTCTGACTCATTTATCTGTGCAGACATCCTTTTAATATACATCATTTCTTATTCTAGATTTTTTTTTCAGTAAGTTTCATATAAGGCAGTTAGGTAACAGGTTTCTACATCTCTAGAACTGCTGTAACATATGTTTTAAATTTTTTACCCATTTCCTATAACTTTTTACGTTATTTATGGCAAATATGGTATAACAGTAAGTTATAACTAGTATGACTAGTTATATACAGAAAATATAACTAAAATTTCCTTTTGTAGTTTCCATTTTAAAGGAAATCTTACATTTTCACCATATTATACTATACGCCATCAGAGAAAAAGATGCAGCAAAAAGAAAATAGAAACGAAGAAGAGATGAGAAGGAAGTAGAGGAAGAGGAGAAAAGTGAAAGAAAGGAATGAAGTTAAAGAGCAAGAAGGAAAAATAAAATATATAATCCTATACTTTGCTCTGTAACTGAGCACCTAGCCTTAGGAGAAATCCTGCCTTCAAGACAGTGTTCTTTCTGATTGCGTGATGAGTATCTAATGAATCAGTTCCTGAGTGCATATCTAGGTGATCTTACCTATTTCCTGAGATGACTAGTTACTAGGCAATGAGCAATTTCAAATTCTACATAAGCAAATGAACTCTTTACAAAAAATATATAGAGGAATTTGACAATATTGAGATACCATAGAAGTAAAAAGACTAAATGGAAACCTAATCTTGCAAAATAAATGTAAAGGACTTTAGGAACTTGGAGCTGGAAGAGACCAATAAGGCTAACAAGCCACAACCACACGAAGCTGACTTTGAGCAGAGGTCTGCATCCTGACATGTCATCAGAGAGCATTTCAGCCAGGAGATTCTTGAATGTGACCAACGTTGATTCTGCTGCCTCAAAAAAAATTGATACTGGATTCTAACATCGTCAATTTATCATTTTTCCCAATATTGATTGTTTCTGCCACATATATATGCCTGCATATTCATGTCTGCATGTGTATATAAATATATGGTTTATTTTGACTATTTGGAAAAATACTGAGAATACTCAGAAATAACATAAAGCCACTCATAAGATCATCACACACAGAAAATCACTGTGAACAATTTGCTGTTTGTCTTTTCATGAATTTTTTGTGAATATTTGAAGTTTAGATAGTCACAGAAAATAAAATTTAATCTACATTCTATACCTCTGTTTTCCAATAAGTTAGGCCACTAGTCATATGTAGCTCTTTAAATATAAATTAAAATTAATTATATAAAATTAAAAATCAGTTCCTGAGTCACACCACCTATACTGTCAAATACTCAGTTGCACATGCGGCTGGTGACTACCACATTGGGCCGTGCAGATTACAGAAATTTTCCCTCACCACAGAAGGTTCTCTTGGGCATTGCTGTTCCAGGTTCCCCTTGCCTTAATGGTGTTGTCTACCACACATAATGTTTGTTATTAATTTTTTTCAGTTAAAAGTATGTCGAATAACTTTTCTTATGATGTTAAATATACATATTAAATAATACGGAGTTTCCTTAATTGTCTTGATGAGTAGATATTGTCAGACATGGCACTTTTGGTTTGTTTGTTTGTTTTTTTTTTGAGGAAGATTAGCCCTGAGCTACTGTCTACTGCCAATCCTCCTCTTTTTGCTGAGGAAGACTGGCCCTGAGCTAACATCCGTGCCCATCTTCCTGTACTTTGTATGTGGGATGCCTGCCACAGCATGGCTTGACATGCAGTGGGTAGGTCCACACCCAGGATCTGAACCAGCGAACCGCAGGCTGCTGAAGCAGAACGTGCAAACTTAACTGCTGTGCCACTGGGCTAGCCTCTGATTTTTTATTATTGAAAAATATACTTATAAATGTATTTTAGAAATATTCCTGCATACAGGACTTTCACTTGAGTTTTAGTAAAAAATATAAGACAGACAAAGCTATAGCCATGTGAGTAGATGGTAATTACTTAATACCACCATTCTGTGGGTAGTTTTGTCCATCCCCAACTAAATGTTTCATTTTATATTTAGGTGATAATTTACAGTGTTTTATATAAGAGTTTTCTTGTGAAACAATATCTATTTTTTGCACATATTAACAAAAAATGGATATTTTCTTTTTCCTAAAAATCCAGAGAATTGTATGCTTTCTGAGCATCTGAAAGGGTGCACCAAGTATTTCACTGTCATCCAGCCCCAGTTCCTTCTGTGAGCAATGCTTTTTATTCAGATGCTTTAGATGAAAATAGAGTCACTGTTAAAAGTCTGCCTGGTCTGTAGAAAATGCATGCTATTTTGCTTAGAGGTTAGCCATTCAAGATTCCCTTCCCATTTCTTCAGTCTTTTTGCAGTTTAAACCACACATGCATTCACTCCTTTGAACTGTTTGACTCGTGTTATTGATTAAGGTAATTGCAGTTTTTACCAAACTCATTCGTTTTTTTCTTAGGCTCTACCCTTGGACCTAACACTCTTGTGTTCAAATATCCTTGCCCTTTGTTTTTCTTAACATCTTAGTGTTTAATTTCTTAAGACTTTAGAGAAATTCTTGTCGATTTCATTATACACCACTATCTCTGTAAGCTGTATAAATCACAATGTGAATCTTTGAGTTTTAAAGAAAAAGAAAAGAAAAATGTTTAAACACATGCATTTCAGAACCTTGATAAATTAAATTAGATTTTTTTCCCCTAGTAATAACAATACCCTAAGATGATGAAAAAGTTCTCAAAAAAGTCACAGGCTATAACAAATGTTCACATGAGTAGAAATTACTCCTTTAAAATTATGTACCAGAATTAAAAATTCCTAATTGTTTTATTAAGTATTTTTTAGTACCAGAAGTGCCATAGACTCCCGTCCACACAATACAGATTATAAGGAGTATAGCTTGTTTGTCTTATACATCTATAAAACACTTGAAATCCATACATTAGCATAGTGTTATATGCACATTTATTCAAAGTATTCTCAGCACATTAACAATAGCAATTTTGCGTTTCCGTGCATTTTGGCACAATCAGTGTACAATCAATATTCTTTTCATGTTAGGAATACAACTCGAATCAATACTTTTATGTTGCATTTTTTGACTTTTGACTGCTTTGTCAAGTTCACAGGGAATAATAATGAGTCTTCTACATGCATGAAATGTGGGGTCCTGAATTTGTCTCACTCAGCCCTGTGCCTTTAGCTCCCAGTCCACCTCCATGCTCTGCGGCCAGCACAGAGAAACAACACTCTCCATAGCCTCACTTTTCGTGGTCAATATTCTCTGATCTTTGCCTCCATCGAATGCACACTCTGCTTCCTATCTCTCCGGACCTCCTGGACCCCAGTCTTGTTTTCTCATCTCAGTTCAGTGGGAAGGCTTTGCTGGGCCAGCACCTGCTCAGGTCAGAGTGGGATCCATCCTCGGCCATTTTCAACCCACAATTACGTTTCAGAGACCCGAGGAGCTTCCTGATTCAGCCGTGAGATAGCCCATAATTAAGCACTTATTTTGTGACTGATACATGTCCTTACGTCCACCTCTTTTCAAGACAATTTCATTTCAAAGTTTAATTGTCTTTCAGCTTACTTTGGCCTCTCCCTACAAACTTATATTTCAGGAGGCTGGTATTGGAGTTTTATCCATTCCCATAAAAAGGTGTTCTATTATAAGTTGGAGGAGTAGGAACTGTCCTTTGTGATTCCATTGAGGCTACCACTCCTAGAAACCTCTGGAATGCAGAAATAGTTTCAGGCTGAGGGAGGAGTAGTTGGATCAATTTATTTTAGAAGATTTTTCTATCTGCCTGATCATCAGAATGATTTTCTGAAAAATCAAAGCTTTTAACATCCACCCTGTATTGAAACCGAACAGTGATTTTATAAGGCCACTAGGATAAAATTCAAACTCCTTTACATGTTTACAAGGCCAAACATGATTTAACTCCTAACTCATTCTGCTTTATGTTGATTTAGTGCACAAAAAAGTTAAAAAAAAGAAAAAGAAACCTAAAGAATACATCATTTAGTTTTATCTAATGAAATTGGTGATTTTTTTTCTCATAAACGTCCATCATCTATTGACTAAGAAACATCCCATTGCCCTGGAGGGATTACACTGTGTTTATCATGTTCCTGTGGTGAACTTAGGCAAAGAGCAGCAGAAGGGAATGGAAAGGCACAGTGGGTTAAGCATCTGCATATTTTCTCAAATCCACATCTCAAGCAAAATTGTCGTTTGGTGAACATAAGTGTGAGAACATGTCACAACTCAGTTGCAGAAGTGCTTTATTCCGGACAACCCTAATTCTTTGAGATGTAGCATGCTTCATGCATAGATCTTAAAAAAGTGTCTCTCCTAGGTCAAATATCACTGCATTCCACTTCATGATGCTGCTCTCTGATGGCGAACCACAGACACTCAGAGATGGATCTTCTTGTAATCTCTCCAAAGAGCTTGGGATTCTCCCTCTTCAAATACCTTCAAGAATAAGACATTATCTCTTCAATAACACATGTAGACAGACAGTCCTCGCTTGAAATCCCCTGGCTGGAATCAACATGCCCCCAGCTGCTCGAGGTTAAGGTCAGTCTGAAAGCAAAGACCAAGTGCATCTCAGTCCCCAATCTCCTCACTCTAGGTCATGTCAGCACCTGAGGCTGCACAAACCACTCTGCTACCTCGTCATAGCTCACAGTGTTCCCTATCTCTAAACGCCTTAGACAGTCTGGACAAAGCCATATATGTTATAGGCAGATTCTTAAAGAAAGTGAAAAATAGGAAATTTAAAATAATTAATTATCTTTTGCAAGGCAGCGAGATGTGACAGAAAGAACAATGGCTTTGGAATCAGACAGAAGTGCATCCCAAAGCAGTGAATAGTGATCTGTTGATTTGGAGCAGATTATTTTTTCAGACCTTGGTTTCTCATATGCAATACTGAAGTAGAGTTAGTTGTGTTTGAAAACTTGTGGCAAATTAGGCAGCATGAATGATGCTGTACATGGCCCATAAATGGTCCTTAATAAATTGAGGCTGTCATTATAAATTAAGTGCTTTAAATTTAGTTTTTTCTCATCATTGTCAAGAATTCAGTGACATAATTCTGATAAAGATCTAGACATTCTTTGCACAATTTGTGTAAGGCTATTGAAATTTCCTCTTTCCTCTAGACTTCATTGGAGAAAAGTTGTCATCTCTTATGTCAATATTCTAAGAAGGCTGCTTGGGAAAATGATATTTTAATAGTTGCTTCAATAAAAGAAACAACACAATGAAATTATAGGATGTCTGATCCATTAGAGATTTACTGAAATTTGAAAGAAATTAAAAGTTGAATCTCAAGATTATATACATATTTTTAAAAATTTTAGAGAAATCAGGATGGTGGCATAGGCAGACTCCAAACTCATCTCCTCCCATCAACACAACCAGACTACAACTATTTTTGGAAAAATACCCTGGATGGAAAAGTGAAAACTGGATAAAAAGAACTCCCACAACAAGGGACAGCCCTGACTAAAGCAGAAGAGGCAGAAATTCCTTCTGGAGAGAAAAACAAGCCACTTTCAGGAGCAGCGGAGTTTCTCGGATGGCCAGGCAGGAGCCACCCTAAAGATATGCAGCCCTCCCTGGAGGAGTGAGGTTCTGAGTGGGGCTCGATACTGTTACAAGCATCCTTCAGACTTAGCCCAGCTCAGACAGGGGTCTTACTGTCTGGCTTCACTGGCTATTAACTGCAGTGGGGATGCTCCCAGAAAAGCTATCAGACAAAACCCAAAAAGACCCAGGTCTCAAAGGGCCCAGGCACAAACTCACCCATCTCAGCAACCTAAAATCACCAAAGAGAAGGCTGACAGCCCTTTGGTGAAAAGAGACTCACCTGGTGGGCTCTGGGGGCATCTACAAGAGAACAGACCTCTCTGCAGACTGAGACATTGGTGGTGGCCATTGTTGTGACCTAGTCCAGGTGTGCTGACACAGACCCTGGTAGACATCATAGAATTTCTTTCCCTGACCTGTTAGCCCAGTGATCTGCCACATCCACTAGAGTGCAGATTTAATCTAGTTCAGCCAGGGCATGCAGCCCATCCTAGAGACTAGCTCCACCCAACAGCAAGCCCTCAGGCTACTTTTCATCCTGGATTGACTGTGTGCCTTTATCCTCTACTGGCAGGCGAATGTGTCTGCCTCTGTGGGGCAGGGCCTATGTGAGGACCAGGTGAACTGTGGGGGGGCACTCTTGGAGAGGTGGGGGCCTCTGCAGTGGGGCATTGGGGTACACACCAGGGGGTTGGGAAGTGTGCATGGACCAGGACTGTGTTAACAGTGTGTGTGGTTCTGTGGTTGGTGAGGCTTATCAGTGGCAAAATACCTGTGCTTCATAAATAGCCATAAAAAGGATCAGCCCCACCATCTAAAACCTGAAACAATTGAGTGTCCCCATGCTTAGGGCCAGTCCCACTCAGCTGCACTCCTAAGAGAACTGACAAAAGCCTTGTAGGCCTGAGGACCATAGTAACTGTACACCCCTGAGCCTATCAACCAGCTACACTGGGTACCTACACAATTAACAGGAAAAATGCAACAGGAGTGTGCTGTTAGACCTTGTAGCCAACAGTGCTGAGGTTCCCCAAACCAGATTTATAAACAGCTGGCCAGAGAAGGAAAAACTAGAATCCTTGGGTATCTATATTAAGAGAAACCCTGACAGCAAGAGGACACAAGTAGACCACAAAGGGGTCACTCCGGGATCATTTGGACTGGTGACAAGAGGGAAGCACCTTGCTGGGCCTCAAAAGGCATCTCTTACATAAAACCATTTCTCGAAGACCAGGAGACATAGCTGACTCACCTAATACATAGATGTAAGCACAGAGGAAAAGGCATAAGGAGGAGACAAAGGAATACATTCCAAGCTAGGGAACAGGACAAAACCCCAGAAAAAGGACTACATGAAACAGAATTAAACAACCTACTTGACAAAAAGTTCAAACAAGAAGTGATAAGGATGCTCACAGATATTGAGAGAAGACTGGATGAACACAGTGAGCTCATCAACAAAGAACTGGAAAATATAAAAAAGAACCAATCAAAAATGGAGACTGCAATACAGGGAATGAAAAATTCACTGGAGTGAATGAAGTGCAAAGTAGATGATAAAGAATAATGGGTCCTTGAGCTAGATGAAAGGCTAGAGGAAATCATACAAGCTGAAGAGAAAAAAGAAAAAGAATGAGAATGAGAACAGTGTAATGGAATTCTGGGACAATATCAAGTGCACTAACATTCATACTATAGGTGTCCCAGAAGGAGAAGAGAGAGAGAAAGGGGCAGAAAATCTATTTGAAGAAATAAGAGCTGAAAATTTTCATAACCTATGGAAGGAAGCAGACATCCAAGTACAGGAAGCACAGAGAGCTCCAAACAAGAGAAGCCCAAAGAGGTCCAGACCAAGACACATTATAATTAAAATGTTCAAAATTAAAGATAAAGGGAGAATCCTAAAAGTGACAAGATAAAGGTAACAAGTGACATACAAAGGAAAGCCCATAAGGCTATCAGCAGACTTCTCAGCTGAAACCCTACAGGCAAGAAGAGACTGGTATGACATATTTAATGTGCTAAAAGGAAAAAACCTACAGCAAAGAATACTCTTGCCATCAAGGTTGTCATTCAGAATGGAAGGAGAGATAGAGCTTCCAAGACAAGCAAAAAAAATTTAATTAAAGGAGTTTATCACCAAGAAACTAGTTCTAAAAGAAATGCTGAAGGGACTTAAGTGGGAAAGCGATGACCACAAATAGGGATAAAAAATTTAATTAAAAAACCAGGCAATAAAATCACTGCTAAAGGTAAAAATGTAGTAAAGCTAGCAGATAACCACTTGTGAAGATAATATGAAGGTTAAAAGACAAAAATACTAAAATTGCCTATTTCATTGATAGGAGGGTAATGGATAGACACAGAGATTAGGTATGATTTAAAAAACATAAAGTGTGGGAGGAGGGGAGTAAAAGAGTAGAGCTTTTAGAAAAAGGTCAAGCTAAGGAGTCTATCAACTCAATATAGACTGTTATATATATAGAATATTATATGGTATCCTCATGGTATTCACAAATCAGAAATGTACACTAACTAAGCAAATAAGTAAGACAAAAGAAATCAAATATACTACTAAAGAAAGTCATCAAATCACAAGGGAAGAGAGCAAGAGAAAGAGAAAGGAACAGAGAAGAACTACTAAAACATCCAGGAAAAAATGTTACAAAATGGCAATAAATATATATTTATCAATAGCTACTTTAAATGTCAATGGACTACATGCTCCATTCAAAAGGCATAGAGTGGCCAAATGGATACAAAAACAAGATATATATATATATATGTGCAGCATATAAGAGACTCACTTCAGACCTAAAGACACTCACAAACTGAAAGTAAAAGATGGAAAAAGATATTTCATGCAAATGGCAAAGGAAAGAAAGCGGGGATAGTAATGCTTATATCAGACAAAATAGACTTTAAAACAAAAACTATAAGAAGAGACAAAGACGGGCACTACATAATGATAAGGGGAACAATCCAACAAGAAAATATAACACTTGTAAGTATCTATGCACCCAACATAGGAGCACATAAATATGCAAAGCAATTATTAACAGACATAAAAGGAGAAATAGACAATAACACAATAATAGCAGGGGACTTTAACATTCCACTTACACAAATGGATAGATCATCCAAACAGATGATCAATTAGGAAACACTGGCCTTAAATGACACATTTGACCAGATGGACTCAAGTAGATATATATAGAACATTCCATCCAAAAACAACAGAATACACATTCTTTTCAAATGCACATGGAACATTCTCGAGGAATGAATACTTTTGAGGCCACAAAATAAGTCTCAATAAATTTAAGAAGATCAAAATAATGCCATGCATCTTTTCTGACCTAAAAGTATGAAACTAGAAATCAACTCAAGGAAGAAAACCAGAAAAGCCAAAAAAAATGTGGAGATTAAACAAAATGCTACTGAAAAACGATTGGGTCAATGAATAAATCAAAGACAAAATCAAAAAACTCCTGGAGACAAATGAGAATGAAAATAAAATAGGCCAAAATCTATGGGATACAGCAAAAGCAGTTCTAAGAGGGAAGTCTATAGCAATTCAGGCCTACCTCAACAAAGAAGAAAAATCCCAAATAAACAATCTAACAGTGCATCTAAAGGTACTGGAAAAAGAAGAATAAAAAAAAAACCAAATCAGCAGAAGGAAGCGCATAATAAAAATCAGAGCAGAAATAAATGAAATAGAGCCTAAAATAATAGAAAAAATTAATGTAACTGAGAGCTGGTTCTTTGAAGAGATGAACAAAATTGAGAAACCCTTACCCAGACTCACCACAAAAAACATGAGAGAAGGCTCAAATAAATAAAATCAGAAATGAAAGACGAGAAATTACAACAGACACCTGAGAAATACAAAAGATAAGAGAATATTATGAAAAGCTACATGCCAATAAATTGGATAATCTAGAAGGAATGGATAAATTCTTAGAAACATACAACCTTCCAAAACTGGACCAAGAAGAAGTAGAGAATTTGAATAGACCAATCACCAGTAAGGAGATGGAAACAGCAATCAAAAACCTCCCAAAAAATAAAAGTCCAGGACCAGATGGCTTCCCTGGTGAGTTCTACCAAACGTTCAAAGAAGACTTAATACCTATTCCTCTCAAACTCTTCCAAAAACTCAAAGAGGAGGGAAGGCTTTCTAACTCATTCTATGAAGCCAACATTATCCTGCTACCAATACCAGACAAGGACAATGCAAAAAAAGAAAATTACAGGCCAATATCAGTGATGAACATCCATGCAAAAATCCTCAACAAAATACTAGCAAATCGAGTACAACAAGACATTAAACAGATCATGCTCATGATCAAGTGTGTTTCATTCCAGGGATGCAGGGATGGTTCAACATCTGCAAATCTATCAACATGATGCACCACATTAACAAAGTGAGGAATAAAAATCACAAGATCATCTCAATAGATGCAGAGAAAGCATTTGACAAGATACAGCATCCATTTATGATTTAAAAAAAAAACTGTAAATGAGTATAGAAGGAAAATACCTAAACAGAATAAAGGCCATATATGACAAACCCACAGCTAATATCATTCTCAATGGTGAAAAACTGAAAGCTATCCCTCTAAGAACAGGAACCAAACAAGCATACCCACTGTCACCACTCTTCTTTAACATAGTATTGGAAGTCCTTGCCAGAGCAATCAGACAAGAAAAAGAAATGAAAGGGATCCAAACTGGAAAAGAAGTGAAACTGTCACTCTTTGCAGATGACATGTTTTTATATACAGAAAACCCTAAAGAATCCACTAAAAAACTGTCAGAAACAATAAATGGAGTCAAGTCACAAGACACAAAATCAACATACAAAAATTGGTTGCATTTCTATACACTAACAATGAAGTAGCAGAAAGAGAAATTAAGAATACAATCCCATTTACAATTGCAACAAAAAGAATAAAATATCTAGGAATAAATTTAACCAAAGAGGTGAAAGATTTATACACCAAAAACTATAAAACATTGTTGAAAGACATTGGAGATACAAAGAAATGGAAAGATATTCCGTGCTCTTGGATTGGAAGAATTAACATCATTAAAATGTCCATACTTCCTAAAGCAATCTTTAGATTCAACACAATCCCTACCAAAGATGCAGCAACATTTTTCACAGAAATACAACAACGAATCCTAAAATTTATATGGAACAAAAACAGATTCCGAATAGCCAAAGGATTCCTGAGAAAAAAGAACAAAGCTGGATGTATCACACTCCCTGATTTCAAAACATACTACAAACCCATATTAACCAAAACAGCATGGTACTGGCACAAAAACAGACACACAGATCAATGGAACAGAATCGAGAGCCCAGAAATAAACTCACACATCTATGGACAGCTAATATTCGACAAGGGAGCCAAGAGCACATGCTGGAGAAAGGAGAGTCTCTTCAATAAATGGTGTTGGGAAAACTGGACAGCCACATGCAAAAGAATGAAAGTAGACCATTACCTTACACCATGCACAAAAATCAACTCAAAATGGATTAAAGGTTTGTCTGTAATATCTGAAACCATGAAACTTCTAGAAGAAAACACAGGCAGTACACTCTTTGACATTGTTCTGAGCAGCATATTTTCAAGTACCATGTCTGACTGGGCAAGGGAAACAAAATAAAAAATGAACAAATGGGACTACCTCAAACTAAAACCCTTCTGCACAACAAAGGAAACCATCAACAAAACCGAAAGATAATCTAACAATTGGGAGAAGATATTTGCAAATCATATATTAGACAAGTTGTTAATATCCAAAATATACAAAGAACTCATTCGTCTCAAAAATTAAAAAAAAACAACAATCTAATTAAAAAATGGGCCAAAGATCTGAACAGAGATTTCTCTGAAGAAGATAGACAGATGGCCAACAGGCATATGAAAAAATGTTCAAGATCATTAGCTATCAGGGAAATACAAATCAAAACTACAACAAGGTATCACCTCACTCCGGTCAGAATGACTATAATTAGCAAGACAGGAAGCAACAAGTGTTGGAGAAGGTGTGGAGAGAAGGGAACTCTTTTTCACTGCAGGTGGGAGTGCAAACTGGTGCAGCCACTATGGAAAGCAGTACGGAGATTCCTCAGAAAATTAAGAATAGATCTACCATATGATCCAGCTGTTCCGCTGCTGGGTACTTATCCAAAGAACTTGAAAACACATATGCATCAAGATACATGCACCCTTATGTTCATTGCTGCATTATTCCTAATAGCCAAGACTTGGAAGCAACGTAGGTGCCCATCAAGGGACGAATGGATAAAGAAGATGTGGTATATATACACAATGGAATTCTACTCAGCCATAAGAAATGATGAAATCCAGCCATTTGTGACAACATGGATGGACCTTGAGGGTATAATGCTAAGTGAAATAATTCAGATGGAGAAAGTCAAATACTGTAGTATCTCATTCATAAGTAAAAGTTAAAAATGATGACAAACACATAGCAACAGAGATTTGATTGGTGGTTACCATAAAGGAAACGGGGAGGAGGAAGGGCAAAAGGGGTGATTAGGCTCACATGTGTGGTGATGGACCATAATTAGTTTTTGGGTTGTGAACATGATATAATCTACACAGAATTCGAAATATATTACAAAGTATGTCTGAAAACTATATAATGTTATAATCCAATGTTCCAGCAATAAAAAAAAGAGTCACTAAAAACAAGAAAAAACGAATTTTGAATTCAAAAAAGCCCTTGCTGTGCATTTTTTATATTCATACAAAGCAAAAAAGTCAATATAAACAAATTGATATTTTAAATTTAGGCAATTATAAGGGCTGGCATTTTGATGTGATAATGGATTTGGGCATGTAAATGCAATAAATATAAAATTCTGGCAACTCTTACTTCTCTGTTAGCAGAATGATGAACCACTGTCTATCACCAATACCCCAGCCCCTGTTCCTTGGCCTTTCTATCTGGATATATTCATATTCACCCTATTAACTTCCCACTCTTCTCTGGAATTCATCTAGTCTTATTTCTCTTTTTCCCCCCACTCAACACCTAACAGCCCCCAATTATTTATTTATTCAAAAAACTATTTATATCAATGTTGACTCACAGATATTTACTTTATACTTTGAGTTATAATCTAATACTATTACATTTATTTTCTTGCTCAAATTGTTCCAACTTTGGACATTGGGACTCTTTCACTGTTTTTTGTTGTTGTTGATTTGTTTGTTTTGTTTTAACACTTACTTTCTGTCACAACAAGATGCTCCGGGCCAATCTGGTGTATTTCCTGGTGTTCTATTTCTTTTTCTCTTATCAGTCATTTCTTCAAAGATCCCTGATTCCTTTGATTGGAGATGATATTTGAAACCAAAATCTGGTTGTTGGATGTGCTCATTTCTACAGGGATATCAGTGCTCGTAGGCCCTCTCAATTTACAGAACAAGGAAATAAATGTGTGTATGGTAAGTTGTGTATTTTAACTATAAAATATCTCTATGTAACTATCTCTGTCTTTATCAAGTGTTAGTGAGTTCACAATAATGTTTCCAACTCAATTCCATTGCCACCTGGATCATTCTGGCTTCCTTCCCTTGCTTGCATGCAACCTCCCACTCTAACAATGAGAAACTTGGTGGCTGTCATTTGCCGTCCATTTACTTAAGTGTTCAGTTCCGGTGTACAAGTATGTCAGTATCAGGATTGCTGCCCGGTTCCACCATGGGAAACGACTTTACCTACAAGAGAGCATTGTTATGTGCAGTTCCTTTTGCTTTTGGAATGACCGTCTCCATTCATTTTCCAAGATACTTAGGTCAGCACATTTTCCCCTGCACCCTCCAGGGACACTGCTTCAGGCACTGTATTCCATCCTGGGATGCCCAGACGCTCTAAATTTTTAAAAATTTATATACATTAAACTTCACTGTCTGTGCTATAAAGTTCTTTGGTTTTTGACAAATATATAGTTTCATGTTTTCATAATTACCCTATCATACTGAATAGTTTCACAGACCCTGAAAATCCCCTGTGCTTCATCTATGAAACCTCCTCTCTGAACCCCTTGATGGCTCATTTAATTTATAGTTCAGTAATATTTCATTTTATAGATGTACCACAGTTCGTTTACCTCTTCATCTATTGTAAGATATCTTGGTTGCTTCCAGTTTTTGGCAATTGTGAATAATGCTGCTATGTATATATATATATATATTCATGTGCAGGTTTTAGTGTGAACATGATTTTCAGATAAGGTAAGTAAATAACTAGGAATGCAATTGCTATATTGTATGGTACGACGCTAGCTTTGTGAGAAATCGCCAGTTTGTCTTTCAAAGTGGTAGTACCATTTTATAAATGGTGAGAGAAAAATTTCCTGCTTTGTTGTTGATCTTAGGGGAAAGCATTTCAGTTTCTCACCATTGAGTGTGATGTTAGTTTGTGTTCTTGTAGATGTTCTTTATCAAGGTGAGGAAGTTATCCCCTATTTCTAGCTCACTGAGAGTTTTCAAAATAATGAATAGATTTTGTCGGAAGCTTTTTCTGCATCACTTAATATAATCACATAATTTATTTCCTTAGTCAGTTGATTTGGTGGATTACACTGATTGATTTTCTTTTTTTGCTGAGGAAGATTCACCCTGAGTTAACATCCATTGCCAATCTTCCTGTTCTTTTCTATTTGTAAGTGAGCCACTGCCACAGCAAGGCCACTAGCAGACGAGTGCTGTAGGTCCACACCCAGGATCTGAACCTGGGCTGCCAAAGTGGAGCGTGCCAAACTTAACAACTAGGACACCAGGACTGGCCCTGATTGATTTTCTAATGTTGAATAAGACTTTCCTACCTGGAATAAATCCCGCTTGGTCAGGGTGCATAATTTTTTAATGTGTTGTTGGATTCCTTTTGCTGCTATTTTGTGAAGGATTGTTGAATCTATCCTTCATGAGAAAACCTGATCTGTGGTTTTAATTTTTTATAACATTCCTATTGGGTTTCGGTATCACAGCAATACCCATCTCACAGAATAAGTGAGGCCCTCTCTGTTTCTATTTTCTTGAAAAGATTGTGGAAAATTGGTATAATTTTCTCTTTAAATGTTTGGTAGAATTCAGCACTGAACTCACCTGGGCCTAGTACTTTCTTTTTTGGAAGGTTATGAACCATTTATTTAATTCCTTTTACAGATGTAAGACTATGCTGGTTGACTATTTTTCATTGTCTGAGTTCTAGAAGCTTGGGTGTTTCAAGGAATTGTTCCTTTCATCTAGATTATCAAATTTGTGGGCATAAAGCTTTTTATGATGTTCCTTTATTATCCTTTTAATGTCCACAGAAGCAGTGGCCATGATCCTTTTTCATTTATGATATTGGGAAGTTGTACTTTCTCTTTTTCCCCTGGTTAGTTTGACCACATTTTTTTTTCAATTTTATGGGTCTTTTCAAAGAAACAGCTTTTGGTTTTATTGATTTTCTTTACCAGTTTCCTGTTTTCAAATCCAGTGGTCCATTGATATCTGCTCTACTTTTTATTATTTCTTTTCCTTTGCTTCTTACTTTTATTTTCTCTTGTTTCTCTAATATTTTAAGTGGAAGTTTGGTTATTGATTTTATATCTTTCTCCTTTTCTAATATATACATTTAATAAATTTCCTGGAAAGTATTGATTCTCGTTATTTCACAAATTTTAATCTTTTAATTCTATTTTTATTTAGTTCAAAATTTTTATTTACTCTTAAGACTTTTGTTTAGACCTATATGTGCCTTAGATGTGCATTGTTCAATCTTCAAATACTTGAGGATTTTCCATCTCTTCTTATTTGTTTCTAGTTTAATTTTATTTGTTCTGAGAGCATACTTTGTATTACTTTTATTCTTTTAAATTTTTTAAGGTGTTTATGGTCCATAATGTGGAATGTCTTGGTGGATCTCCCATAGGAGATAGAGAAGAATATGTATTTTGTTATTGTGGAATGGATTATTCTATAAAATCAATTACTTAATTTAAAGTGCTGTTCAGGTCAACCATATTCTTATTGATTTTCTCACTTGACTTACTAATTATTCACTGGGGACTGTTGAAGTCTCCAACTATAATAGTGGATTTGTCTACTTCTCTTAGCAATTCTATCAGTTTTTGTCTCCTATTTTGACTTCGGATGCTCTGTTGTTAGATACATACACAAACAAATATATGATTGTTATGTCTTCTTAGAAAATTTTATTATTATATAATGCCACTTTTTCTATTTACTCTGTGTGTGTGTGTGTGTGTGTGTGTGTGTGTGTAAGATTGGCCCTGAGCTAACATCCATTGCCAATCTTCCTCTTTTTGCTTGAGGAAGATTGTTGCTGAGCTAACATCTGTGCCCATCTTCCGCTATTTTGTATGTGGGATGCCACCACAATATGGTTTGTTGAGAGGCATGTAGGTCCATGCCCAAGATCCAAACCTGCAAAAACCAGGCTGATGATGCTGAGTGCATGAACTTAACAACTCTGAAATTGGGCTGGCCCCTCTATTTACTGTTTTGTCTGAAATCCATATCTACTCCAGTTCTCTTTTGATTTCTATTAACGTATTTTATCTTTTTTCATATGTTTACTTTTAACCTACAGATATCTTTATTTAAAGTGGTTTTCTTGTAAACAACATATAATTCAGTATAGTTTTTCAATCTACTCCGACAATATCTGTCTTCTAATTGTTGCATTTTGACCATGTACCTCCAGTACAATGTTGAATAGGAGTGTTGAGGGGATGTCTTTGACTTCTTTCTGATCTTAACAGGAGAGCTTCTGGTTTCTTACCATTAAGTATTATGTTACCTGTAGGTTTTCTGTAGATATTCCTTACCAACTTAAGAAAGTTCCCCTCTATTCCTAGTTTGCTGACAGTTTTTAGCATGAATGGGAGTTAGATTTTGTCAAATGCTTTTTCTGCATCTATTGATATGATCTTGTGATTTTTCTTCTTTATTCTGTTGATATGATGAATTACAGTAATTGATTTTCAAATTTTGAACCAGCCTTGCCTACCTGGAATCAGTTGCACTTGATTGTGGTGTATAATTCTTATTATACAACATTAGATTTGATTTGCTATTTTGTTGAGGATTCTTACATCTATGTTCATGAGAGCTACTGTATTGTCTTTGACTCGTTTTGGTATTTGGATAATGCTGGCCTCATAGAATAAGTTAGGAAGTATTCCTGTGCTTCTATCTTCTGGAGGAGGTTATAGAGAATTGGTATAATTTCTTCCTTAACTGTTTCAGAGAATTTACTGGTGAATCCCTCCAGGCCTGGTACTTTCTTTTTTTGAAGTTTATAAATTATTGATTCAATTTCTTTAATAGATATAATCACATTATCTATTGCTCATGTGTGAGTTTTACCAGATTGTGTCTTTCAATGGATTGATCCACTTCATTTGGATTATCAAATTTGTGGGCACAGAGTTGTTCACAATATTTCCGTACTATGATTTAATGTCCATGGACTAGTAGTAATAGCCTTTCATTTTTTATATTATCAATTTTTGTCATCTCTTTTTACTTCTGACTTAGCCTGGCTAGAGGTTTATCAATTTTATTGATCTTTTAAAATAACTAGCTTTTGATTTTGTTGATTTTCTCTATCAGCTTCCTGTTTTCAATTGTATTGATTTCTGCTTTAATTTTTATTAGTTTTTTCTTTGCTTACTTTGGATTAACTTTTATAGTTTCCTAAGGTGGAAACTTAGATGATTGATTTTAGATCTCTTTTTTCTTTTCTAAAATATGCATTTGATGCTATGAATTTTTATTTTCATTTAGTTCAAAATATTTTTAAAAACTCACCTTGAGGTTTCTTCTTAATCCATATGTTATTTAGTAGTGTGTTGTTTAGTATTCAAGTATTTTAGGATTTTCTACCTATCTTTCTGTTATCAATTTCTACTTTAATTCCATTGTGTTCTAAGAACATATACTGCATTACTTCTAATTTTTAAAGTACATTAAGAAGTTTTATGTTCTAGAATATGGTTTAAGTTGGTGAATAGTTCATGTGAGCTTGAGAAGGTATATTCTGCTGGTTTTGACCGAAATATTCTATAAATGTCACTTAGATCCAGTTCATTGATGATGCTATTGAGTTCAACTATGTCCTTACTGATTTTCTGTCTGTTGAAACTGTCCATTATTGTTAGAGGTATGTGGAAGTCTCCAACTATAGTAGTGGATTTGTTCATTTCCCTTTACAGTTTTTGATTTTTGTCTCACATATTTTGATGTTCTGTTGTTGGTTGCATACATATGAAGAATTATGTCTTCTTGGAGAATTGCCCACTTTTATCATTATGTAACGCTCTCTTTATCCCTGATAATTTTCCTCCTTCTGAAGTCTGCTTTCTCTTAAATTAATATAGCTACTCCAAGCTTTTTTGATTAACATTAGCATGGCCTATCTTTATCCATCTTTAAAGTAGAATTATTTTGCACACCATATAGTTGGGTTTTGTTTTTTCATCCATTCTTGCAGTCTCTTTCTTTTAGTTGGCATATTTAAACCATTGATATTTAAAGTAATTACTGACATAGTTGTTATTATTTTCTATTCATTAACCTTCTCTTTTTCTGTCTTCTGTGGTCTTAATTGAGCATAATGTATGGTTCCACTTTATCTCCTTTCTTAACATATCAATTATGTTCCTTATTGTAGCCTTTATAGTGGTTGCACTGGAGTTTGCAATATACAACTACAATAACCCAGTCCACTTTCATATAACTGTCTCTTCATGGTAGTACAAGCATCTTACAGAAAAGTATTCCTACTTCTTCCCTCCTGTCCCTTACATCTTGTTGTCATTTATTTTACTTCTTCATATACTTTAATCATTGAATACATTGTCGCTATTATTTTGAACAAATTATCATATTAAATCAATTAAGAATATGAAAAATAAAAGTTTTTGTTTTACCTTGACTTATTCCTTCTCTGATATTCTTCCTTTCTTATGTAGTTCCAAGTTGCTGCTCTATATCATATTACTTTGGTCTGAAGAAATTTTTTTAACATTTCTTACAAGGTAGGTCTATTGGTAACAAATTCCCTCAATTTTTGATTGAGAAAGCCATTTCACTGGATACAGAATTCTAGATTGGTGGGTTTTTCTATTTCAACACTTTAAATATTTAATTCCACTCTCTTCTTTCTTACATCATTTCCAAAGAGAAGTCGAATGTAATTCTTAACCTTCATCCTCTGTAACTAAGGTATTTTACACCTTCTCTGGCTTATTTAAAGATTTTCTCTTTGTGTTTGCTTTTCTGCAGTGAGAATGTGCTAAGCCTAGGTATAGATTTTTTGCAAATTTATCTTGCTTGGTATTCTCTGAGCTTCCTGAATCTGTGGTTTAGTGTCTGACATTAATCTTGGGAAATTCTCAGTCATTATTACTTTAAATGTTTCTTCTATTTCTTTCTTTTCCTTATGATATTCCCAGCAAGTGTATGTTACACCTTTTATAATTGTTCCATAGTTCTTGGATATTTTGTTCTAGGTTTTCTTTTTTTTTTCAGAGTTTTTCTCTTTGCTTTTCAGTTTGGGAAGTTTCTATTCATCTATCTTCAGGTTCACTGATTCTTTCCTCAGGTATTTTCAGTCTAATGCTCATCAAAGGCATTCTTCATTTCTGTTACAGTGTTTTTGCTTTCTAGCATTTTGTTTGGACCTTAGAATTTTTCTCTCTCTGCTTACATTATTCATCTGCTCTTATACATTGTCTAAGTTTTCTATTAGAGCCATCAGCATATTAATCATAGTTATTTTAAATTCCAAGTCTAATAATTCCATCCATCCCTGCCAAGTCTGAGTCCAGTTCTGATGCTTGCTCTTATCTCTTCAAACTCTGATTTTTGCCTCTTAATATGGTTAGTAATTTTTTTGTGGAAAGGCAGGAAAATTACAAGGCATACTAAAAGATAATGTAAGCAGAGAGATGGAAATTCTAAGAACAGAAAACAATGCTAGAAAATAAAAGCACTGCTTTGAGTAAAAAGAACTGATGTTGGTTCCAGTAGTGGTTTCTGGGCATTTCTGCTCTGGGTAAATTGTGTGTCTCTGTATTTGCCTGTGTCTCCAGTTTTCAGTGTGATGGTTTGTCTGGTGACCTCAATTCTTTGATGGAACTAAGAGAGTTGTTGATTGTCAGTGTTTTAGCTTTTTTCTGGCTGTGATGACTTCCAAGTTCCTTACATATAGAACTGGCAACCAGAAGACTGTAGTCGTATTTTTGAAGTGTAGCACTTTTTAAAAATTCTTTCCTAATGTTTCAGTTTCTCTGCTTAGATTACCCATATGTTCTTGCATGCTGTCTACTTTTTTCATTTATGCTTTTAACATATTAATAATAGTTATTTTTAATTCTGTCTGATAATTCCAAACTTTGTGTCATATCTGAGTATTCTTCTGAAGCTTACTTCATCTCTTCAGACTATGGTTTTCCTTGCCTTTTAGCTTGACTTGTGATTTTTTTTGCTTGTAATCCAGACAAGGTGGCCCCTGTTTGGTTTTTTATTGTGCTAAGGATGAAATTGACAATTTCCAAGCTCTTTAATGTTGTGGCTCTAATAACATCTTTATATCAAAAGTCTAATATTCTATAATGATGGATATTTTGGAGGTGGACTTTTCAACAACTTTAAAAAACACATTTCACACAAAATCAATATAACCTTCACACCAGGTAGGCTCAACTGATTGTTATTTCAAAAATGTTCTTTTTATAACGTTTCAGATAATAACACCTCATTTTCCTTAGTTACATTTTTGAAGTTAATTATGACTTTGGAGATGCCTGTATGGCTCACAATGACTGCTCTTCTCTGATAATGACAGAAGTGAGCTTCCTCTGATCATGGATCTCTTGGTGACTCTGCTTTCCAGGTAGGGCAGTTGGGTCCAAAAGAAGACATTGCCTTTAAACTGGGCCAATCAGGTGGGATTTGAATTTGGAACAAAGAAGTCAGTACATTCCTACTGCCAAACACTTAACATGACATTTGTCCTTCCTGAAACTCTGATGCTTGACTGTTCCTTGAATTCTAACTCCATAAGCTTTTTAATAAATTCTCTTTTGGACGAGCGAAAATAATAGCACTTTCCACATGCCAGTCACTCACTTTTTGATACCTTCTAATATGTCAACACATTTGATTCTCACAACTACTTTGGAAGTTAATTACTATTATTTTTCCCATTTTACTGATGAGGAAATTTAAGTACAGGGATGTTGAATAACTTTCCCAACTTCTCACAGCTAATAAGTTGTGAAGGTGAGTTTCAAATGCTAGGGTCAATCAAAAATCTGTTAGAATATGGGATAGATTAGTGTCAAGTGAAAAATATTTGGAGACAATTGATATCCAGATGAGAAAGTATGATGGCTTCAATTCAGTTATAAAAAGCAGTGGTGGTGTAAGGGTTAGGCCCATTTCAAAGATATTTCGAAAGTGAAACTGAAAGGACTTAGTAACTAGTTAAATGACTTTTCTGGGCAGTGGTGGGGATGGAAATTGATGATAACTCAAATTTTTATTCTGGAAACCCGGGTGGATGGTGACATTATTATCTGATATAAGAGGAAATTTCAAATGGATGAATAGAGAAGTAGAAAGAGATGAACATGAGTTCATCTGAGACCTGAGGTCTGATAACTTTGGATTCTTATTAAATACCCACATGGAGATGTCTTTGGCTTTTAAAGTATATATTCATTTCAAAAGCTAATTTAAATTTGGAGATGCAAGTTTGGGAGTCACTGGTTAGACTAGTTAAATTAGGTTCTTATTAATCCAACCTATTGGATATAATTTTCTAGACAGTAAATATGTTTCATAGAGACAGGAAGCTTTAGGATGGAATTTGTAGCAACTTCTGTTTGCTTAGAAAGACATATTAGTAAAGTCCTCTAAGTCTCATTAGCTTATAACAAATGACAGTGAACACACAGTGCATGCTTACCATGTAAAAGGCCTTGTTCTAAGCATTTCACAGGTATTAACTAATTTAATTTTCACAACAACTCAAGAAGGTGTTATTAATTTATGTTCTTTTTAAGAGCTCTCATAAAGTCAAAATATTTTTTCAACACTTTCTTCCATGCATCTGCTAAAAATACATCAAGAGTTGGCTTCTGGGCTAAAGACCTTTTGTCAGTCCAAGCGGGGGACTTATTAATGCTGGTTAACTAACCATGCTTGTTAAGCTAAGGCAGAAGTATTTGGATTATGTCTTTAAACTTTTAAGATAGAACTCATTGAAGATATTGATTACACTTCAAATTAAACAATTCAGTGCTACTTTCAGAGCTAATAGCCTAGTAAAACTTTCAAAGTGTCTGGCAATACATTTCTCACATTGTTATCCTGAGGAAAGAAACCCTTTATTTTCCAATCACAATTTTCCTGTTCTCTCTACTCATTCTCCAAGAATTTTATCCAGCACATCAGCCATGCCCACAACAAAGCCTCTTCAGGCTACTGTGGGCACAGGACTGGAGGGCTCCACAAACTATATTTAGTGACTTTTCTGAATTGCAGGGAGGAGAGAGGGTTTCCACTTCTGTACCTAAGGGACAAATTAGACCAGACCAACTTCTACCCAAGAAGAGTGAGGGTAATCTGTGTTTGGAGAAGTTTGTAGAAAAGAGATATTGGAAAGAATTAAGTTCATTTAGATTTGGGGTTTTGTTAGAGCTGTCTTTAAAAAGTCACAACATGTTGTAAGATTCAACTAAGTTCAGCAACCCAGGTCCGTATGACTCTAACACCCAAGTTCATTCACTACATCCCTGAGTAAAAAATATTTTTTCTCATAAACTGAGTTTTGCGGGGATGAAGTTCTCCAAGGGTGAATGGGAGTTAATAGGAATAGAGAAAGTAGTATTTGTTTTTGGAGCTTTCTTTGTAAAAACTAAGGAAAATACAAGACACAGTGTTGGGCCAGAGGAGTAGCCCTGGGGCTAAGCCGGACAGTGGCCATTGGTGGATCTTTCCCTCATATAGTAAGTGGGATTAATATTTTCCATCTTTGTTATCAAATTAAAAGATATTAACTCACTATTTTTGTATATATATAAAACATCTCCTATAGCATCCAAGTACTGTAATATTGAATTGTATTATTTCCCCATCATCAAATGCAGGCTCACAATATTTTTGAGGCCAGATACAGAAATTTAGGTTTTAGAAAGATACTATCATACCCTTGTTCCTCAGCGTGGTCTGGAGTAGTACCTTGTAATCAGCATATTAATATTTATGCACCAAGTTATGTGAGGTCAATTCAAGTAGAGGTTGGGACAGGATTTCCACCTGAGGACTTCAAAGCAGGTCTGTTTCATATTTGGACCGTGGAATTGTGGATACCAAGAAGTGGACCTGTTTGTTCTCCATAGTACAGTGATTAGATGAGAGGAATAGAAAAGGAGTAGCCTTTGATGGGGTGTAGATGCCTAAATAGCAGACATTTATCTCTGTCCAGTTTGCCTAATGAGAAGACTAGAGCACAATGAAATTCTAGCTTCAGTTTGGTATGGTATTCTTGCACTGTTTGTGACTACATTCAATAAGAGGAAGGAGGGAGGGTGGGGGGAAAGAGGAAAGGAAAGAATCATCAGAAAACATTTAAAGCTTAATTATTAGTCAGTATATACTATTTTAAAAATACTGCCTCTGCAATTCAGAGCATGAGCTACTATCAGAAGTAAAAAATATCTTAGAACCAAAGACCATCTGGATCCTTCTTCATCTAAAAAATTGAGAAACTGTCTCAGAAGAGACATGATTTGAATAATGATGATTAATGAGAGATTAGAGGAGTTTTAAGATCTAGAATTTTCTTCAAACTTGTTAACAACACTATATTATAGTAAAAGTACCTTATGTTTCTTTTACGAAGCTTGGTATTATAAGGAAAATTATCCAAACCTTGGAAATTTATCAAAAGTGGGAGAGACCTGTCTTTTTGATGTTATACTCAGGAATTGTTTAACAGGCTAATGCAAGGATTATTTAATTATCTAGAAGAATTCGATCAGAGCCTAGAAACTGTTATATATTAACTTGCAGATTTCAGTTTGATAGAAAAGATAATTGTAAAAGTTGTGGTTTTGTTGCCATGTATGAATAGTTTTTTCTCTAACTAAGCAATCTTATTATAGATTTCTAATGTTTGTACAGGCAGGTTATCAAACACCCATTTCCTCCCATGCTCTTGGCTCCATGCATAAGGAATGAGTTACATACATCTTTAACATGCGTTCATTTTATATTTATATAAGAAACGTGTTTTTAGTCTTTTGAAGATTATACTTTAATTCTTAAAGAGATTGTTTCACCAGGAGGCACAGCTGGCCTCTCTAACAAAGCCCGTGAACTGTGGGTCCACAAGTGCCCCTCGCATATTTGAGCCCTGGCCTCTCCCTTGGCCCCTGGAGGGAATCCCAGTTTGGTGGTGGAACTGAAGTATTGCCTTTACCCATTCTCTTCCTGAGTCTATGTGCGTTTTTAGTTTTTAGTTCTTGACCAAGTTAAGTGCTGGTTTTAGTTGGTATGTAGCCCATTAGTTATTCCCCACTGGTGGCAGTGATGTTTGGCAATCTGATTGTTTTGGTCTGACCGATTGGTAACACCTACTGGAGAGTTGGGGACTTATTCTAGTTTGGAGGGAGATGACAAAGATAGTGTTAATCCTTCTGTTGTTTGTCTATATAAAATAAGAAACTGTTTTATGTCCACTGGGGAGCAACAGCCCTTTGAGGTCTGGACTGGTGAAGTTCCATGTTCTGTGCATTAGCTTTTCCCATGTCTGAGACAGTAAAACTGAGATTATGAAGCTACAAACTCTGTGTGTTTGTTTATCTATCATTAGGAAAAACTTCTGGCTCTCGTGTTGTGTGTGTGAAATATTTTCCTACTCTCAGAGAATATTGATAAATTATATTATAATGTCTCTCACACTAAAAGAACCTGTTCTGATTAGTTTATAGATTAAGAAGCAATTAGATAAATATAACATTCATTCATGGCTACCAGAAAATTAAGAGACATAATTTTCCTATTTAGAAAAAAAGCCTTCTCAAAAAAATTGCTAACTCAGGAGCAATTGTATATAACAATCCAAATTTATAGGATCAAGCTGAATCTTTGGAATAATCAGAAGGGCTTAATAATTTTAGTTTAAAAAGAAAAGCTAGGGGCCAGCCCAGTGGCCAGTGTGCTGCACTTTGGCTGCCCAGGATTCACAGGTTTGGATCCCAGGCACGGACCTACATCACTCACCAAGCCAAGCTGTGGCGGCATCCCACATACAAAAAATGGAGGAAGTTTGGCACAGATGTTCACTCAGGGTCACTCTTCCTCAAGCAAAAAGAAGAAGATTGGCAACAGATGTTAGCTTAATGCCAATTTCTTCACCAAAAAAAAAAGAAAAGAAAGAAAAGCTAAATGTGTCTCCCCTTATGTTATCAGTGTAGGCAATGATGCAAGTTTGTCTTTTTAAATATATAATATTCAAGCCTATTTCTTCATTGAGATATGTTAATTTGACCTTTTTAAACTTCTTATATTGTTTACTGATTAGATAATTTGATATTACTCCCGCATAAAGTTTAAGATAATGAAACAGAAAAATACAAAACTTTGTTCAACTTAATTAAATTATTATTCTGACAATTTTTGTATCAACACTCATTATGTTATACTCATTAAGCTAATACACATTAAGCATACACATTAAGTGTATTAGCTTAAACATAATTTCCAAGAACCTTAGTTAATTAAAAAATTTGGACTAATATTAGAGTTAACTAACATAAATAGTTTCTAAGTAAGATACAACACCAAAACCTTGGTATAATTGCACAGTGACACAATTACACCATGTGTGAAAGTATAAAAGGGACACACATGGATTTAGGGAATTGCTTATCTGCTGGTCTGTTTTAAAGGTGACACAGACGTCTCAAGTTTCTACCTCCCAGTTCTCTCTTTGAAGAAGAGAGATTTTGGTTAAAAGGTATAATTCATAGGAGTAGTTGCAATTATACTAGAATACTTATGGCAAATTATAGGTATTAAAAGGAATAGGAGGTATTTTTGTTTTCAAAAGATAGAGCAGTTACGTAAAGATTCAAAATATGAAAGAGCATTGTGAAGGAAAAAGCTTGAATGTTTACAGAAAGTTGTAGAAGGTTCAAGGAGGTGACATTTATTTTCCTTTGATTATAATACCTGCAAATGATGTCTGAAAAACAAAATAAAGTGCATCATAATGTGGCTAAAATTGGCTCAGAATAGACAGATTTATTTATTTAAAAACTGTGAATTACTTACTGCCAGATATTATATTAAAGTAATACTATGATTTGGATTTTTCTATCTATTAAAATGACAGATTGATCTGGTAATAGTCATTCTGCTGTAAAGAGAAATGAGAGGTCATTCTACCCCTGGGGAGTCTTCCTGGAGGGAATTCCGGGCTGTGACACACTTGGAAAAGCAGAGGCTACTTACTCCGGTGTCCTTACAATTATGATATTATCTTCTATGCTTATTTTAAAATACTGTATTGTCACTTTGATCATTAGGTAGCTAAGTTGCCACCATTAGATTCCTAGAATTTATACTCTTATCTTAATCAAGTGATCCAATCTCCTCTGATACATTTTTTACTTTTGCCCACCCAAAACTATATCCAAAATTCAGAAAAATAAAATTTTTAGTGTTTGCTTTAGGACAAAAAAACGTATCCTTTAGGTTTCCCGGAAGACTCCTGGAAAAATCAGAAAAGCTTTCACCTTATAAAATGAGTGATGCTAAAGGAAATCGCACTTGTTTGGTATAATTCTTCATTATTTCACACATCTGTATGCGTTACACAAAGAGAGTCGCCAAATCTAAACTCAGCTTTCCCGGTTAATTGTACCTAGGGAAAGCATTATTGATATACAGGTTTCAGAGATCGTAGAGCTTGCCAAAATGATTGGAGATTGTCACAGCTGTGGCACGTTCATGCCCTCAGACCAGACATTAATAAAGTCTTTATAAAATATTGAAGTATTGCACCCTAATGCAGCATTTTCTTCTCCTATATTTTGATGCTCTTGGTTACGGCAGTGAACTAACCACAGCCTTTTAGTCTCATCTCTCGATGGTGTTTACTCTCCTCTAACACTTGTTTGAAGGTTCTGCTATAAAGCAATGACTGTACCAGCTACTTCCCTATGTTGTTATTTCAAGGGTTTCTCTTTTAGATTCAGAAGCAGATGATTTTAGGAAAGCAGAGGACTGACTCACGATCCAGGGCACAAGAATTAACTGCACAGGCTTGAGAGAATTCCTGAGGGAAATTCAATGTGGACAGACAGTAATGGTCTAGAAGAGCAATGTCGTTTTAATGTTTTATTTTCTGATGGATAGATCAGATGGCCCATTTGTTCTTTTTCTAATTTGTCTGTGATTCTCATAACTGAAATACATCATTTAAACAGTATCTAATTTTCATTTTTCTGTGAGAATTCAGAACAATGTACTTTTACAGAGTCTCCTTACTTTTTATAATCTATCTTTTTTTCTGGGATTTAATTGCACACACAAGGCTTTACGTCTCCTTTATCAGGTATAAAAATCCAGCATTAACGAACAAGGATTGCACTTTCAGTGTTGCTACGATGCCTCCCAAGTCCTCCTAGGAAAAGGCTGATGGCTGTTCCATGCCCCAGCCTCACAGGTGACGAGGACGGTGATTCCAGAAGGCCATGAGTCTCGGCACACCGGAGAAACTTGAGGGAGGAAGACTTTGCCCATGAGTGTAACTACCTCCTTCTACAGCTACATAAATAATCAGGACCAAATATAGTCAAGCAATTTTTTTTGATCAAGATAGCATTTGGATATTATTGATGATCAAAATAAGGAACTGGTAAGAGGACTCAGTTACAAATTAGTAACTATGATAACTTTGTGATAGGAGACTTTTAAGGAAAATTAACCAAAACTCTGATATAAGATGTGTTTTCAATGATATATTGGGATATTATTTAACAGACCAATCAAAAGATCACCTGATTCTCTTTTGACTTGAGTACGTCCTATTTGATTTCATCCTAGACACTGAGAAATTACATGTTAACTTGCAGGTATCTCACTGGTGAAAAAGACAATGCCAGAGGTTATCGCCCTGAGGGATATTAATCGGTTTATTTCACAACTGAAAGCAGTTTGTTGAGATTCTGAAAAGGTGACCTGCAATATGTTTTACCATACATATCATTATGAGAGTCACTGCATTATATCAAATTTCCAATTTCCTTTTTTTCTAATAAAGTTTAGTATTTATATTCATTCACCACAAATACAATACAATTGGAAAGGTTTTTTGCTCCTTTTTTATTGTGGTGACAAATAGAAATGGCAAGCAATAGGATATATTGGAGTATATGAGGAAGCCATTTGATGTAAACCTAATTCGGCCTGACTTTGTTTTTCCAAAAGGGCCTGGCATAGCCATTGAGCATGCATTGTAAATCTGCTTTAAGCATTTGGTGTGCCCCAAGGACAAGAATGAATGGCCTTAAGATAAAGATGCAACTTCCCCAACATTGGCATTTCCTTAAGGATAAGCATCTTTCCCTAGGCTAGGAACTGATTGCTGTGCTCACCTGTGACCACGCAGCTCAAGACCACAGAACTGCCACCCTGCTGTGTCCTCTGAGACCACAGACCTACGACCTGCTGTGTCCACCAATCACTGGGCTGACAGAACAATTTCATGACTTTTGTAAAAGGGACATTTCAATCATATGTGATACATGCTCTTTGAGGGTATGTAACCACTCTGTACACTCCCACTTATTTGGTGTCCTTTCATTTTTGGGGAAGCAGGATCCCGGGCTATATGGTCCTCACATTTAGCTCAGAATAAACCTCACCACAAATTTTCATTTATAGATTGGTTATGGATTATATTTTCATCAACAGTGGTAAAATATACATAACATAAACTTTACCATTTTAACCAAATTTAAGTTTAAAATTCAGTGGCATTCACAATGTTATACAACCATGACCACTATCCATTTCCAGAACTTTTCCTTCATCCCAAGCAGAAACTGTAGCCATTAAACAATAAATTACTGTACCCCTCAGTCCCCAGTAACCTCTACTCTACTATCTGTCTCTATGATTTTGTTTGTTCTAAGTATGTCATACCACATTTGTCCTTTTGTTTTTGGGTTATCCCACTAAACATGGTGTTTTCAAGTTCCATCCATGTTGTAGCATGTATCAGAATGTCATTCCTTTTTAAGACTGAAGAATATTTTGTTTATGGATTAAACACTTTGTTTATCCATTCATCTGTTGATGAATATTTGAGTGCTATCTCCTTTTGGTCATTGTGAATAATGCTGTTGTGAATATTAGTGTTCACTATATGTCTTGATTTTCAATGCTTTGGTGTATATACCTAGGGATGGAATTGTTGGATAATATGGTAATTCTAAGTTAAACTATTTCAGAGGCTGCCAAACTGTTTTCTATTCTAGCCATACCATTTCACGTTCCCATTGCACAAGGGTTCCAATTACTCCACATCCCTGCCCATACTTTTTATTTTCTGGGGTTTATTGGATAATAGCCATCCTAATAGGTGTGAAGTGGTATTCCATTGTGTTTTGATTTGCAGTTCACTAAGGGCTAGTGATGTTGAACATCTTTTCATTTGTGTATCTTCTTTGGAGAAATGTCTATTCAACTCATTTGCCCAATTTTAATTGTTTTTTTGTGTGTGCATGTTGGGTTGTAGGAGTTCTTTATATATCCTAGAAATTAATCCCTTGTCATATACATAATTTGAAAATATTTTGAATTGTCTTTTCACTTTCTTGATAGTGTCCTGTGATGCAAAAAAGATTTTAATTTTGATGAAGTCCAGTTTATCTGTTTATTTCTTTGTTCTCTGTCCCTTCAGTGTCATATCCAAGAAATCATTTCCAAATACAATATTATAAAGATTTTCTCCTATGTTTTCCTCTAGAAGTTTATAGTTTAGGCTCTTATATTTAGGTCTTTGATGGATTTTGAGCTAATTTTTGAATATGATGTAAAATAACAATCCAACTTCATTCTTTTGCATGTGGATATCCAGTTTTCCAAGCACCATTTGTTGAAAGATATTAACCAGTTTTGACTCTAATCTAGCTATTCTAACATACTTGTTCTTGAAAAAAATGTCTATAGAATTTTTCTTTTCCACATGTTCTCGGAACCAGCTTTCCCATCTCACAGGTTCCCCCTAATTAATGGATAAAATAAATTTTAACACAGGTTTATTCTATTTGTATAAGAGTTCTATTATTAAGCCTTTGGAAAATTATACTCTGGCTTTGTAAACACCACACTCTGTTAATTGCAGAATGCCCTAATTTCTTGTCTTGCTGTAAAGAGGATTTATGGGATTCGAAATATCACACAGGGCTGTTACAAGCAGGTGACCATTGTCCATTGGTAGGTAGGGGCAGTAGACAGATTTTAAAAAACAACAGCAAAAAATCCTTACTGACAGAGGATGTGTCCATTCTTTCTTCACTCTTCTCCCAAGGTATATGACTCCCATTTTTTATTCTGAGACTTCTCTAAAGGGGTCCTCTCACCTAAAGGGTACTTTCTATCTGTATTCTGAAAATAACTTGATCAATCTTAAGGGGAGTTAAAAACTAAAATAGTGCAATGTGAAATACCCAGTTATGTCTCTGTAGGTATTTCATGGTGGTATTTGCAGTAAGGTTTCCTGACATGATTTAAAGCTTTCAGAATCACTCTTTGTGAACAGTGGATACAAATCAGTATTAACCAGAGGGATACTGAGATAGCATGTGATTTTGAACATATATTTGTGCCAGCAATGCAGCTGCAAGTTAGTCTCTGCTCGCAAGGAGAAGGCTTAATGTGGACACCTATGAAATCCCCAGCTGTAATAACTTGCAGGCATCCCCCAAAAAGGACAGCTTTATAACCAGTAGAGCAACATTCATTTCCTCAGGGCAGATCAGCAACTGAAAAAATAAAACAAAACCCACAGGCCTAGGCATGAATAAACTTCTCACTTAAAAATATGCTTCCATTTAAATGAAAGCATACTTCTTTAAAGAGGAGAGGTATGCAAAGAATAAAACTATTAATATAAGGAGGAAGAGTAAGCCTAACACAAAGGCAACTGAAGAGATGACTAAAGCATCAAATCGGCAGGTGGCAAGTTGTACTCAGCTGTTTCATCTGGCAGTTAGAAAGGACAGATCCGAGGTAAAAGCAGCAACTTCTATCTCTTTGGAAAAGTGAATTGATGATATGCTGATTGCCAATAACTTTGAAGATGGTGTTAGTGCAGTCTAAATGTTTAAATATTGTAAGGCACTTGTTCATATAAAAAATTGTTAATCATTTTGTTTGGTATGGGTTTTTAAAATAAGAATTAAGGGTCATCCCTTTGATAAAAATCAGATTGTGAAGTGATTTGCTCTCCTTTCCTTCAACTCAAACTCTAGAGCCAAAACAAAAGTGACATATGGGACTGGTAGCAAATTAAGTAAAAACAGAAATGATTATTAGTAACCAAAGAAAAAAAAAAAACACTAACTTACCCCTTTGTTTAAAGCAGGATATTAGGTTTATTCCTAAGATACAGACTTATTAAAATTGCCTTAAATTTTATTCCATCACTCTTCCTTTCCTAAGATTGCACATAGAATCACAGGAGGAAGTCCAAAGTAAAAAGAACAACATTTACTTACATTACGGAGGTCTTTAAAAATTTAAATAGATTTAGGCATTTACCTCAACCAGAGCTAAATGACCAGAGACTGAACCAAATTCATATTTACCTCAAAGACTTGTTAAAACCTTAAACTTAAACCCATTTTACAACACAAGTAGTGGTTAACAGTTTCGTTTGCATGTCTTTTTTATTTTTCTAGCTATTTCCTTAGCCAGACATGCCTATATTTAAATAAGATCAAAGAGTTTAACCAAAATAAAGAAAAACTGGGAGATTTCATTATGAGATTCAGTCAAGCCAAGGTAAGATAGAAAATCTAGAGAAAGTTTTGATCTTATCAATGTTTATCTTAACTGAAAGGGACATTGGCACACTCAGGATCTTTCCTAATGACTAAAGAATGGTGCTATTTCAATGTAAAATTCACCATAAGAAATTGTAGCAAGAAAATGTTAGACTTTTAATATATCATTTTGCTCCATTGTTGTTTTAATTGCTCAGTATGCTATGTGTAAGATCAACATGAGAAGAAAAAAGAAGCAAAAGTTTATAGATGTGATCATTTTGTCTCCAAATCAAGGAAAAAAATGGCACTCTGGGGATTAAAACTGTGCATTGTGGAGCCAGCTCCGTGGCCGAATGGTTAAGTTTGCGCGCTCCGCTGTCTCGGCCCAGGGTTTGGATCCTGGGCGCGGACATGGCACCGCTCATAGGCCACGTTGAGGCAGCGTCCCACATCCCACAACTAGAAGGACGTGCAACTAAGATATACAACTGTGTACAGGGGGGTTTTGGGGAGATAAAGCAGAAAAAAAAACAAAGATTGGCAACAGTTGTTAGCCCACGTGCCAATCTTTAAAAAAAAACAACTGTGCATTGTAACTGACTTTCTCTGCTTTTAGTCATAGCATTACCTAGAATTTTTTTCTCCTCTGCCTTTCATGGAATTTTTTTTTTTTTTTACAATTGGTGTACTATTTTAAATATTACTTATAACCAGCATTAGAATTTTGTGATAGTTTCCATTGTTTTGTTTTCAAGAGTGTGACTCTCAGTTTTCTTTGGGAAATTAGGCTCTATCAAGGCAAGGACATTTCTAAAGGAGAATACAATTGATAGGCAAAAGGACAATTGATAGCTGAATTCACCAATAAGATTAATTCAATTCAAAATTAATTTAGCAAATTATTTGTGCACAGTACTCTGTGAAACAGCAAGGGAATATCAACATTGAGAAGATAATACTGTTTTATAACAGGAGAGAGAGAAGGCATTAACTGAAAAATAAGGTAGAACAAAGTGATACCAAATTCTTCTATATACAAGAAAGACTGAAGGAATTACAGGAGATGCCAATTAGTCTCAAAAGGGCTTGAAGACATATTCATGGAAGACAGAGCACTGAATTTTCTGAGCTAAACTGCAGGAAGAGGATAGGAAAATCCAGGTGGTCAGAATATTTAAGTAAATGCACAGTTAGAAAGCATTGGCTATGTTCATGAAACAATAAATTCCCTATGACTGTAACATTGAGTGCCAGTGTGAGCACAGAAGGGAGACTGGGGAGGAAGGAGTGAAGTGTGGAATGGCAATTTGTACCCACAGTGTGCCAAGCATTGCAACTTTACTTTCTAGGCCAAAAAGAGGCTTTAAATGTTTTTGAGTAGACAAATGATATAATCAGATATTTATGCTTTAGAAAAGTTAATTATAGCAAAACATAGGAAATATTGGAAGAGAGAAGAAATAAACACTATATGGTGAACTTAAAAATATTTTTAAAATACTAAACTGAGAGCCTAAACTAAGAAATTATTTTTCTAAGAGAGAGAATGAGATACAATTAATAAACACTATAAAGGGAAAATTGATGGGAGTTGGTAACCAGTTACAAGTGGGAAGTAAAGAAATAAAATAATGTGATAGAATTCTGAGGTTTTGAGCCTGGGTTACTGATGCTTTTTGCAGAGATAGGAAATGTTGAAGATAAAGCAGACTTTGAGGGCAAGTAATTTATATTTGATTTGATTTATGGAAAATATTATTTCCTTTTATATTTTTATTGAAGATAATGACTCACATATAGTAAAATCCACAAATCTTAAACATACAGCTTGATTAATTTTTTTTGTGTTTATGTGAATGTGTGTTATGTGTGTCCATGTATCCATGTTTCTGACCCTTATCCAGAAAATTCCCTCCTGTCCCTTCCCTGTCTATAATATACCCTCTCAGGTGACCATTAGTCTAGTTTCTCATACATTTGTTTTGCCTTTTCTTTTTTTTGGCTAGGAAGATTTGCCCTGAACTAACATCTGTTGCCAATCTTCCTCTTTTTGCTTGAGGAAGATTGTCACTGAACTAACATCTATGCCAGTATTCCTCTACTTTGCATGTGAGATGATGCTGCTGTACGGCTTGATGAGCAGTGTGTGGGTCCACGCCCGGGATCCGAACCTGTGAACCCTGGTCCGATGAAGTAAGTGTGCGAACCCAACCACCATGCTGACCTCATAGCTTTGCCTATTTTTGAAATTCATAAATATGGAATTATACAATTTGTACAATTTTATGCCTAGTTTTTACTCAAAATATTGTATTGAGATTAACCTATGTTGGTTTGTGTAATCATAATTTCTTCTTTTATGTTCCTATGTGACATTTCATTGTATGAATATATCACAATTTGTTTATCATCTTCTGTTGATGAACATCTAGACTTTTTCCAGTATGGGGCTTTTGTGAATAGCTGCTATGCACCAACTAGTACAGATACTTTTTATTCATTTATTTAGAGGATATGTACTAATTTTTCTTAGGCACGGAATTTCCAAGAATACGTTTAATTATAATAATGTCTGTCCAGTAGTTTCTGAATGAGATTGTACCATCTTGCACTCCCACAACCAGTGTATGAGAGGTTGGGTTGCTTTGTGTCCTTGACAACACATAGTTTTGTTCATCTTTTTAATTTTAGTCATTCTAATAGATAAGCAGTCCTGTCTTGTAGGTTTAATTTGCCTTCCCCTTACATCAAACTAATTTTCCTATGGTTTGCTTGTTATTCGCCATCTTTTAACTTTCAATCTATCTGTGTTCTTATTTTTTAAGTGAATTTCTTATAAATTGCATAAAATTAGTTCTTTTCTTTTTAATCTGGTCTGAAACCATGCTATTTTAGTTGGAAAAATTAGTCCATTTATATTTAATATAATTACTGATTTGGTGGAATTGTCTGCTATCTTGTTATTTGTTAATTCCAACTGTTCTTTGTTCATCTTTTTCTATCTACTTTTAGATTAATCATATTTTTATTGTTCTATTTTATCTCTTTTGTTGGCTTTTTAAACGTAAAGTTTTGTAGTATGTTTTCTGTGGTTGGTTAGCAATCTACAGCTTCGTGAATAATGTTAGAATCTTACAATACTATAATTTTACATGCCCTCAAGCACTTTGTATTAATATTTCCATATATTTTACTTTTACACATGCTATAAATCCTTCAATATACTGCTGTTGCCAATTGCTTTAAACAGTCAATCGCTTTTTAGTTTTTTTAACCTGCATTTCTTCCCTTTGTGAGAACCTGTACGTGGGCAGGAAGGACTAACTCTGCATTTTGGGATTCTACATTCCAAGCCAATGAATGACCTCTCTCAACACAAGCAAATTCTCTCTATCCATGCAAGGCCTGTTTCTCCTCCAGCACATGCTCAGACCTGGCAACATTTCCAGTTGTCCCAGATCCCTGACCCTCTTGGAAGGGATTGTTTCTCTCTAGAATTTATTTCCTTTAGATGGTTTTTGCATCTAAAGCCCTTCAATGTGTTAAAAATATAAATGATGTTTTTAGTCTTTCTTTTTATTGTATTTTGTACAGTTGTAGCAATGTAACCAGATGTGGGAACTGTCAATGGTTTATATAAAATATTTACATTTTTATGATTTTTATGCAAAATAGTTAAATCAGATTGAGTTCTGTCAAAATATCATTGCTATTAGTTATTATTAGGATACAGGATGCCTTCATAATAAACTCTAGGCTTAGTGATATAGTGAAGATATACATAGCACAATCATTTATCAGAATTTTTATGTTATTATCATAAATAATAAATGTTATACGTCCACCAATTTCTCAAAATTCTTCTTAGAATAGAATAGGGTAACATATGTAAAATGCTTTGCAAGTTAGACAAACTTTGTATATGCAAATTATTACTGTAGTGATCTATAACAAAATGTTAATTACTTTTGGAAATGAAGATAGATATGACATATGAGTTCTTCAAGAGACTGAAAATTATATATATATTACATTTATAATATATATAGAGAGAGAGACGGAGACAGAGAGAGAGACCGAAAGGGAAAACTTACTGTGTCCCAGGCATTGGTTTATACTTGTTACACAAATTAATTTATTTATCATCAGCACACTGATCTCAGAGATAGGCACCATTATTTTCCCCATTTTAAAAATGAAAAGAAAATAAATTAATGTAAAATAAAAAAAAATTTATTGAGTGAAGAAGGTGAGAGATAAATGGAAAGAAAGAAACAATAGGAGGGATACTCCTTAACTCCTAGCATTAAATGCACACACACACAAATACACGCATCTCAAGACATGGTCAAAGTGAAACTTTTCTTTCATCTGAATCTTTCCAATTATAGCTTAAGCTATTCCTGGAGGCCACATATGGAAACAATGCTTCAAAGAAATGACAGTGCACACACAAGTGTGGACTTTGTGCCTGTACAAGGGATATGGTTCTTCTTCTTAAACAGGGACACAAAGTTTTTTTTTAAAAAAGCATAGTGGGTCCTCATGAGAGTCTTGAGCTGATATTGAGGATTCAAATCAGAACAGAGCTATCCGAAATTTGAAATGAGTAATTAAAGAAACCAGAGAAATGAAGTAATAAATCTTCTAAAAGAGACAGTTTAAGAAATCAGGGCTAGGTTTTTAGGGTAAGTACAGAATCTGTTACTATCAGGAAGACGATCACACCAAGACTGCCTAGTTGCACTTTATCTCTCGTAAAGAATGTGGCATGATGAATTGTTTAGTTAACAGTAGGTCAAATTTCAGGAAGATTTATTCAACAGAAGAAAATTTGTGAATTTATATGCAATTGTCCTGCCTGACCATACATAAACATGAGTGACTAAATTAAAGTTCAGCTTTGTAATGAGTAATCAGAGACCACAGATTAAATAATGAGAGATGAATATTGAAAATAAGGATAAATGCATGCTATATTATTATATTTGAATTGTAAATCTAAAATTACCTTAACTCACAAAACTCAATGATTAAAATCATAGTAACTTAAATTATTAAAAATTATCTACTTTTTAGGTAGTGGCTCAGTGTTCACCCTAAATATAAAAAAATCCCCATTATTGTGTTAAATTTTTTCTCTGTGAAGTTACTGCATTCACTTACAGAAATCTCTTCCCAAATAAATGATGTAGAAATCCCAGTAAAAAGATTGCTTCATATTTACAAAGAAAATCTAATAAATATACAATTTGCCTTTTTGATAAAATGATTAAAGTGATTGAAGTAAAAAGATTATATATGAAATTTAAAAATGATAAATCTATGACAATATCAAAAATCATTCCTGGGGCCAGCATGGTGGCATAGTGGTTAAATTCGCCTACTCCGCTTTGGCAGCTGGGGTTTGCCACTTCAGATCCTGGGTACGGACCTGCACACCACTCATCATGCCATGCGGTGGTGGCATCCCACATAGAAGAACTAGAATGACCTACATCAAAGATGTACAACTATGTACTGGGGCTTTGGGGAGAAACAAAAAGAAAAGAGGAAGATTGGCAACAGACATTAGCTCCGGGCCAATGTTCCTCACAAAAAAACACCCAAAAAATTAGATAGAAGTTTTTTTGGTTTAGAAAAACAACTTTGAGGATTTTTTTGATGAGGAGCTAAGTTCCCTGGCACAACCAGGATTACAATGGTGAAACAAAGAATGAGCTGTGGTGCCGGGTAATGAACTAAGAGGAATATCAAGATAACATTAGTGGCTTGGGAGAGGGAGCATGGCAGAGCCAGATACAGAAATAATAATACAAGAAAGGTCCAGACAAGAAGTTCCAGGAATATGTTGTTAGATTGGGGCTGGAGGAATTCCCTCTGATGGGAAGTAAGGAGGAAGCTCAGGGCAGTGGTCTAATAATATGTATGTATGTATACATGTATGTGTGTACGTGTATTTTGATACCCAGTGTGATGTAAGTCTCGCTTGTCTCCTCCATATGAGAGCCTTGAATTGATGGTGTGTGGAGTGTGATGGGGTGACATTCCCTGCCAGAAAGGACTTAGGTGGAGAAAACCTGCCCTGCTCTGGCACAGCTGGAAGTCCGTTGCCGTTGGAGTAAGGAGAAGCCAAGATTGACACAACATCAAGAAATTCTCAGAGAGTGTTGGGGAAGGCTCTGAGTGCCACAAAGTATACGGGACAAGGAAGCCAAGACTTTTTAATATGAAAAGAATAAATGACCCTGGAAGCCTGAAGAAAGTAAAGGCAACTTGACTGTGGTTCATTGCGTGTTTTTGCTAGAGCTTTCTCTAAATGTAGAAGCATGATTGTTTAGGAAGAACATTCTCTCTCTTATTCCCCGGTGCCTTACAAATATATTGATGTTCTGACAGCAAATGCATTAGGCATATAGAATCTTTGGTACTGACTGGTTTTTGTAGGGAGCGTTCCTTCTACCCATAGGAATTAAAACTCAGTGTACGTGGCCCCAGTCTTGTATTGGGCAGTTAGGTGTGCAGGACATACGAGTTTTTGCTTAAATAAAAGGAAAGCACAGGGTTAAGAATAGGGAGGTTATGGTTTTTGTCAGTCCTGCTGTTAATACAGACTAACTTTTTATAAACACATAATATGTTAGGGTTACAATCTCCTTGTCTGTAGAATAGAATATCTTAAATTTGCTTAGAATTTATAAGGTGACTTTACATGCATATTCAATTTGACCTTCACAATAACCTGTGAATTCACCAGAACAGGAATCATCACTCCAATGTCCAGATACAAAACAGTGTCTTGGAAGCTAAGAGATTTGAGCAGATCCTATACCTAATATGAAATAGGGCTAGGAAAGCTAGGACTCTTAAATCCCAGGTTTTCTGACTGAAGTCCCCTTTTTTTGGAGGGGGGCGGAGAATGTCAGTGCTGAGCTGCTATCTGCTGCCAATACTCTTTTTGCTGAGGAAGATTGGCCCTGAGCTAACATCCATGCCCATCTTCCTCTATAGGTGGGACACTTATCACAGCATGGCTTGATGAGCGGTGCATAGGTCTGCACCTGGGATCCAAACCAGAAAACCCTGGGCTACAGAAGTGGAGCAGGCGAACTTGACTGCTACACCACCGGGACGGCCCCATAAGTCCACTTTTGTTTATGCATCGCCCAATTTTCTGCACTCTTTAAAATTTACCTAGTATTGTCACAAAGAGAATTGCTTCTAGCAAGTTCAGTCAATTAAATTGATTTTGTAATTCCATTGAGAAGTTCTAACATTAATTGAAGATTTTGTATTTCCATTCAAGTCTTCATTCATTCTGTAAAATAATTATTTTTAAAATAACTGTATTGAAAAATGCCAGGTGTAATGAACCATTGTTAATCTTACTTTTTGTTCCTTATCATCTGCCACTTACCTACCATGCTCTGACGACCTTGAAAATCTATATGCTACCTTCTGTGAGTATTCCCTTGCATATACTGTGCTTTCCTCCACCAAAAGTCTCCTCTTGGGATTCAGATGAATTCTTACGCATCATCCGAAACTCAATATCACACCCTCCAGAAGCCCTTTCTAATCTCAGTGTCTCCTGCTAAAGTCTGTCATTCCCTCATCTGTGCTGTTATCTTCAGCAAAATTCTATTCTTTACCTTAACACATGGTACCTTATTTATCTGTATGTCTGGTGTTGTGAGCAGGCACAATACTGTATCCTCAGAACCTAGAGCAGTGCATTAGTGAAGGGATCCTACTGGATTCTCCATGAATGTTTGAGTTGGATTGAATTGAAATGCTCCAGACTTTAACATGGAACTTAAAATCCTCACATCCTTGTAATATTCAAATAACTACCTTTACTGAGTCAGCAACATGTAATATCACCAAGAAAACAGCAAGATGATGTTATGAATTAAAATTGAATTACAAATTTAACTCTAATTTAAAAAGTATTTATAAATTGCCCCTACCCTAGAGATCAATCTGAAATTGGTCCTAGTTATACATGTATAAAATAAACTATATATTCATGTGAACATTGAAATGGGCTATCCTATATCTTAGCGAGGATATTTCCCTCTTTTCTGATTTTGTACACAGAGTTGTTTTTGTACACAACATTTTTGTTTTGTACATCTTTTCTGAATTTTATACACAAAATTCAGGTCTAGTCTCAATTAGTTAGGATGTTCCAGATGAATGATATGGAGAAGCTTCAGAGCACTTTAACCTACTCAACTTGCCATAGGTCTAGTAGGTGTTTCTCAGCTTTACTTCTCAAAACACAAGGTTACACGGCCTTAGTGCTGAAGAGGGTAAATTCATGCAGAGAACACAGGGCAAAGCTGGACTTGCTCTGGCTGTGTTAGTTCCACTCACCCACCTCTGAGCAGTTCTCACCGTCAGGCAGAAGAAAGCAGCCCCCAGGACAGCACTGCTCTGCTGGCCTCCCTCAGCCGTCTAAGCAGGAACCCTTCATCCTGGTCTCCTCTGCCATTTCCTTTTTTTCTTCTTCAGCTCCATTTTTCTGATTAGAATCATTGAGGATAAATGTAAGATTTTCAAAGAATAGAAGTGAAAGTCTCACAGGTGTGAGAAAAATAGAACTGAAACTATATATATTCAAGTTGACAATAGTGGGAAGGTCTTATTGCAATAAAGTCACGCTTGTCATGTCAAGTCTTGATTCCAGGGAAATGTTTCATCCTGGGACTAGGACAAGAGATTACGTGGCGGTCATGAGATTATCATCATGGCTCTATCCAGGCCTCCCTAATGTGTAATGCAGCCATGTTAGGGGCCCCAGTTCCTTCCCATTCATGCAAACAACTTTTCACTCAATGGTATATATAAATAAATAAACATAGACACACATGCAAACACTATGTTTTAGACAGAGAATGCTAAAACATTCCTTTCAAGATGTTAAAAAGAGACATTCTTGTCAAATGAATTCTCTTTCTATATGACATTTATCCATCTCAAAACAAAAGAGGTAAATTTTGAAATAACCTAAGTAGTTATTAACAAGAAAAATACATAAGCATTAGATAACTAGAACAGTTAAAATAAATTTCCTGAAATTTAAGGTGTGATTTTTATGGTATGATAACAGGGTCTGTAAATCTAATGACTTCCAAACAACATTAAGTAAGGGAAAAAAAGGAGCCCAGATTTGAATATGCAGACATTTACACGGTAATCATCAGGGTGTTTAATTTCTGGCATCAGTGACTAGGCCTACTTATAAATCTGCAGCTAAAACTGTCCATTTTGACAAAGGAAATGTATGTAGCCATGACAAGAGTTTGATTTTAGCATTTATTATAATTTTACTAATATAATGAATATAATGTTTGTCTACATGTCCCTTAAATGAAACATATTAGTCTAATTCTACATATTATCTCAAAATAGACCTGTACTTGTGTTTCAATGTAACATAAACCAAAAGAAGTAGAACTAAATGCAGCTCTCATTTATTCACACGTACTGAGTATACAATTACTGTTAACATTTTTATTCTCTTGATCAGATGTTGGTGAAACCTGATATCATAGTCAACAGACTAAAAAGTGTTGTTTGTTAATATTCCCCAATTTCAAGAACATTCTGGATCAATAAATATGTATTTCACACAAATATTCATAGACCTGATTAAGTACTCAGAACTACATAGGAGAGATCAATATCATATTCCTTTTGCTTACCCAGGGTCATTTTTCTTACCTCTAAATTTGCAAGGGTGAAAATTTTAGTCCCATGCTCTTTTCAGCTAAGGATATCTCTGTATTATCTTGAAGTTCCTTTAAGCCTTGATGATATTGCCAACGAAAACTCTTAGGTAATTCTAATGACAAGAATTAAAACAGAAAACCAAGGTATTCGTTTTGAAGAGAGGAGAACGGAGAACTTTGGAAGCATGCTTCTCAGGAAGTGATTAATAATGGTAGCATCTTTCCCCCTTTCAATTCTCCAATTTGTTAAGTGCAGCTGTTATAGATATCCATTTGTCCCAGAAAATTATGGGAATAATTAAACGTATTTAAGAAAAAATAATCAGTTTCATAATAGACCCAAATTTTCAGCAGAGATATTAATTACCATTCAGCTAATTTAATATGTTTCTATGTCTCAGTTTGTACTTTCTCTGCTACAAGTATTTTCTATATGCCTAATTTGTGCTGGGGAAGATTCTCTCTCTTGATGCATGCTTCCTCTGACGATGTACACAATTGGCAATTGGTTTTGTAAAATTTGTATTCTATATCTTTTGCAAAAATAATACCTCGATTATCCTACTGCAAGCCAGACATGGTTCAATGAACACCAAAGCAAATGACTCTAGAATTCCAAAATGGTAGAATTTTTAGGATTATCATATTTAGGGTTCATTTATTTTCTTCACCGATTTTCATTAGGAAACTAGTAATGAGATTGACAGAATTCAGGAGTTTAAAAAAATTAAATTAATATCCTGCTGATTACAATAAGGAACTATGAAGTAATCCAATACCTGCAACCTAGATAAAGAAGTTCACATCAATTAAAAAGGCTTTATATATAAAAGTAAAGGTCAGTTCTGCTAAATACACCTGGCTTATTAATTCACACTAGTAAGCTGTGGTTGCCTATGCAGTACTGCTCTGGACTTGTAAGGGCCTTGAAACCCAGCTAAGGTGACGGGAAAAGAGGAAAAAAGAGCAACCTAGCAATTTTCAGCAGGGAGCACAGTCATCCGAAAGCTAGGGCCACCTTTAACCCAGTCACAGGTTAAACCATTTTGATTTACAACAATGAAAGAACCTTCTGCTTGTACTCAAGTTACAGCACATCCCTTTGTAGACACCCGTACAATAGAAAGCCAGGGCAGGTGATATGTAGTAGGACAAAGTGTTAATGCCCAGCAAAGGAAATTCTGCACTTGGATGAAATTTTATCAGCTTATTTAATTAAAAGGTGGTGGGTAGGGGTAGGTAAGAAAACTGTAAGCAGATACATTCAACAAACCAGGTAAGAAAAATCATATCCAGAAGGCTGCGTTTAATAATATTCATTTAAGATATCCTTGGAGAATTGTGATTTGATTCATTGTTTTTCAACTATAATAGACTTTATTCACTTTTAAAAACATCTATAATGTAGCCTGAGTAGGTAAAATATGAAAACGTCATATTGGAACTTTCTCTCTTTTACCTCCCCAAATACTATAATGTGGCCTTTGAAAATATGTCATCATTTTTCTTTACTTCTTGAAATGATGTTGGAGAAAGTGCCTATGTAAATATAGTGGTATTTCATATTCCTTGTAGATATGTCTTTTCAGGAGACTTCATTTATATAGATGCTGTAGATCACAATCTTTGATGATGTATCAGCTGGAAATTTTTATGGAAATCAGTTGCATTTTATGAATGCAGCTAAAAGGAAATGTTGAGTCTTCATATTTCTCTTCTTAAATAATTAAAAATTAAAAGTGCCTTCCCTGCATTTTATGGTTCATTAATATGAAGGGAAGCAAACGTGACGAAGTAACTAGAATTATCAGTTCAGTTCAATTTAAAAATTCAGTCACATACATTTGTCCAGCCAAATTAATCTGTAGATAACCCATGTTTGTTATGCATAACTCCCACTGTTTGTACTTTCAAGCAAAGAGAAAAATAAATTAAAGATTTTACATGTTGTAACCCTAAGTAAGTTTTTCCCCAAAATTGATAGGAAAGAGCACAGCAAATTAAAGTTTGATTACATAAAATAGTAGACCAAAATCCAGCTGAAAAGGTTTAACAACTCTTGGACTGAATTTACTCAATTGAAAAATGGAGGTAAGAATCCCACCTATGGTTATCTCACAAGGTTGAAGCAGGGTTCATTAGAGAAAAATATTCCTAAAAATGCTTTGAAAATTATAAAACCTCATCCTAACAAAAAGCAAAATTATAAAATTGGTTTTGAAACAATGCCAATTTATTGTGGGTAAATTATGTTGCATAGAGAGCCCCCTGAAATAGGCAGTATGCACATCATCCGTGTCATCAAGGAGGAGATGATATGAACTTGCTCGGTCACAGAAGCATTCTCTGTTTGCTGTGGTTCTGGTCCATCCACACACTAGTTAATCATGATTTGAACACATATTTTTTCTGAAAGCTAGAAATCTCCAGGCAATAGTCTACTCTCAAAACATAACATATGGCTAAGAGTTTCATTTCAATAGATTATGTCTGTTTGAAGAGTTAAGTGAAACAAGATTCCTGAATTATTTCCCGTGGTACAGTTGTGGCATCCAGAATTTGGAGGGGAACTGGAGGATAGTTCTTCTTGTTCAAGTTTCCATCCCATGTATAAACTCCCACTTTGATGTGGAAGAGTAACACAATTGTAAAATCCAGGCATAAACTATATGTGATACCAGCTCAACACAAGGCTGACATGAGGAAAGCCATTTTGTAGAAAAGAAACCATATTGTAACTTTGAATGACCTCTGACTAACTAGCCCAGACGTGCTCTGTAGATTTTGTGGCCCCTCTCAGCTGCTTTAAGATGATAACTTTGTTCTTTTGAGTTCCTTAGGAACTGATGACCCTTGGGCAGATAGCCTATGTTGACAGGCATCATCAATGACAACTGAAAGATCAGGGTATAGGGGGCAGCTGCTCCATTCTCTGATGCATTTCCAGTAAAACAAAGGACTATCAGGAACTGGGACCAGATGGAAGATAATCAGATAAGTAATTAATTGACACTGGTATAAAAAGCAAACAAAGCTGATAGTTGATTGCTTTCCATCTATTTTAGATCTTTTGCGTGAATTATGGTGACCAAATGCAGATCTACTTGTTTCAAGGATTTCCTACTCAAAACCATCCACTTCCAGAAATTCTCTTTATGAATTTGGCAGTCCTCGTGTCGATTACAGGTCTTCCAAAACGTACTATTTTAGAATTTGTGAAAAAATATAGTGGGTTAAGTAAGTTTTTTTAATACAACGAATTCTTGAAATTAACCTAGTTGAAGCTTAATTTGAATGCAATACAATTAAGTAGAGAGTTTAATGAGTTTTGACAAATATCTGCAGTTATGTAACTACTATTACCACCACAATCAAGACTTCAAGATTTCTGTCATTCAAAAATCCTCTTATATTTCTTTGCAGTCAGATTTTACCCTAACCTCTGGTGCCAGGCAAACATTAATCTGCAACTTGCCACCATAAATTCAATTTACAGAATTTTGTAATAATGAAATTGTGCAATTTGTATACTTTTGTGTCAGTCTCTCAGCCTACTGTTTTAGAGTTTCATGCATGTTTTGCATAAATCAGTAGATCTTTCTGTTTTTTTTACTGACCAGTATTCCATTGTATGGAAATGTCACAATATATTTATACTTTAACCTGTTGATGGACATTTGGATGTATTTCCAGTCTTTAGTTAGTACAAATAGAGCTGCAATGTTATTTGTGTAGACATATTTTGATTTCTCTTGAATTCTATCTAGCGATAGAATATCTTATCAAATGGTAAGTGTATGTTTAACTTTATTTTAAAAGAAAAATTCTGCCAAACTGCTATCCAAATTGACTGCATCCCTTTATATTCAAACCAGGAGTGCATCAGAGTTCAGGGTTACTATGTCCTCTCAAACACTGGATGTTGTTATTCTTTTTTTGTATCTATTATAAGTTTCGTGTAGTGTTATTGCATTGTGATTTTAAGTTCCATTACCTGAGAACTAAGGATGTTGGCATCTTTTCAGAGTTTACTGATCATTCATGTATCTTCTGTTGTGGATGTCTATTCAAATCTCTTCCCATTCTGTCATTTGCTTGAGGCTTATGTAATGCCTGATCCATGGCCATGAAATCCCACACAATATGACATCTGAGTAGAATACTTAGTGAAGGATATATGGAAGTGGACCCATTACCATGGAATCTACTATTCGTATTATGTAACACACCACAAGAGGCAGCTGGACTCATGGGGTGCTGGGAAAGCTTTTTAAAGAGACAACAGAGACACTCCCCTAGAGTAAACAGTCTAAAGGCAGTGGGGTTTCAATCTCCAGGGAACAGGACATCATGGATCTCTACATGGCAGCGTTTCCTCAACAGGAAGACATATGGGTCCAGGAAACAAGGCTTGGAAGCAGAATTGTCCCCAAAGATCCTCTCGGGTTTTTGTGCATCTCATTCCTGCAACTCTGCCATTGGCAGTGTGTGCATGTCCTGGTCTCCAAAGAAGGTTCTCTGTGGCACACTTTGGATTCTTCATGTTCAGAAACTAAAAGCAAGAAGAGATCACATCAGTGAGGCAGGGGTAATTGACTCTGATCAGCAGGAGGAAATAGAGCTGCTTTTCCACAAGAGAAGCAAAAATGAACACACGCACATATGCATGCACACACAAAGAAGTTGAACTCTCAGAGGCAACCTTGAAACCAACTGCTACAGCAGGGGCTGGAGTTTCTCTCATTAACCTTCCTTTTATAAGACTCTTACCAGGAAAAAGAGTCTCATGGAAATTATGGAAAAGCTTGTATGGGGAACCTGTGTCAATAAGTATATTTGTGCAGTGCTATGGGTGAGGGTGGATTGAAGTGAGCATGAAAATTTGCCACCCAAATATCTTGCTGCAGAGAGCATAATTGAATGATAACCTCAGCTTCTCATCCTCTGCAAGCACTACTACACTTGTGCAGTGGTCGTGTTTCTACAGGTCAGAGAGCTTAGAAGGAATTCAATGTCAGACGGTTCCAGTGGGATGTCAGTGACTTTGCCTTGAGGACTCCCCACTGGCCTGGCTATTCTTGGAGCTGTGCTGCAGTCCATGTCTCTTCCTAACCTGATCAGCCTTCGTTTTCTCTCTCCTTGCACAGGCGTAAGACCTGCATCATAGTCTAAAGAACTTTTCCATCTTCTTCTGCTCCCTCCTTCAATAAATCTCTTGCACAGCTAATTTCATGTTGGTGTATTCTCCTCAACAGACCTGAACTTGAATGCAAGTTGTATAATCATATAAGATGAGAAAGAAGTAAAATTTTCACTCATGATATATGATTGAAGAGCTCCAGATGGGAATAAGAAGGAGGGAATTCTAATAGAAATTACTTTGTAGAAAAAAAATTATTCTTCCAAAATTATATCATCTAATTTTTTCTCTATTATAGAATTTTTTTCTAAAATGCGTATAACTCATTTTTGCCTTGTGAAGTAAATCTATGTTCTGGGAAGAACAGCAGTTTGAGTACTATTCACAGCCATTGAGGACTGAAATTTGATTTTGCCTATGGAAGGCCAGTCACAGATGGATTATGTAGAGATAGGAAGAGCAGAAATAGCAAAAAGTCGACATTCAGTAAGACTGGACAATATGTTGGAAAGGGGATAGAGTAATGGGGAGGGTCAAGATACATTGTTTCTGGCAAGGGTCCCTGGTTAGATGATTCACAAAGAGCATCCAAGAAGAACTGCACATTTTATAGAATACTGGACAGTGCGGATAGGGAGGAAAGATGATGAGTTCTGTTCGAAACATATTATGACTAAAAATGTGTAAAGTACCTTCCATTCAATATGAGTGTGGAAAAAATTACAAAACATGTGGAAAGTTAACTAAGAGATAATAAAAATAATCATACATACAAGCATTCTGGAGTAGAATTCACCATAAAATATTAAAAATATCACAGCAATCTCTATTTGACTTTAAAGTGTGTTTAGAATTCTAAATGGGATTTTTTAAAAGAATAAAATCCATAAAAAATAATGGTATATTTTGAAATAATAACATCCTAAAAAGAAAAAAATACAGATGATATAAAAAATTAAAAGCTCTAGAAGTGAAAATTATATAAGAAAAAGAATCACAGGAGGCAGTTCAAGATGGTCATGTAGGAAGATCCTGAACTCACCTCTTCCCATAGACACAACAAATACACAGCTACTTCTGGAATGATTCCCTCTGAAAAGAAACTGAAAACTAGCTGAACACTTGCTCCACAGCAAGGGATAAAAGAGTCACACTGAGTCAGGTAGGAGAGGCAGAGACACGCTCTCACCAAAAACCCTACCAAAACCCCACTCAGTATAGCAACACACAGGTGGGAGGGATCTCAAAAATGAAAGAAACGAAAAGAAAAAAAAGGAAGGAAGGAAGGAAGAGAGAAAGAGAAAAAGAAGGAAAGAAAGAAGGAACGAAAGAAGGAAAGAAAGAAAAAGAAAGCTTCCCCCCAAGGAGCAAGGGGTTTAAACCCCACACCACGCACCCAAACTCTTATGTCCTGCACCAGAAGGGCAAACTCCCAAAATCTCTGGCTTTGAACACCAAAAGGGCTTACATTCAAGAGAAAAATAGGGTTCTAGAGAGCAAAGGTTCCACTCTTAATGGGCTCACCTGTAGACCCACTTGCCATGGGACCCACCACGAAAAACAGCAGTTTGAAAACAGTCTAGACCATATGTGAAGGAAATTCACCTGCTAATCTTCAAGTGTTTGCCAAAGGGTAAAAAGTTTGTTGGGACTCTCTGGGGACAGAATGCTGGTGAGTGCCGTTTTTATGGGCTCCCTCTACCTTGCTGGCACCAGCTATTGGGCACCATTTTTCAACTCTCACTCTAAAGCACTAACAGTTCCAACAACCTGGGCCACTTATGTGACACTGCCAGACAAAGCAGGGTAGCAGCCCCATTGCCTGGGCTTCACATGCAGCCCTGACAGACATGCTGCTGAACAGCCCTGTCCCCCCATGCCACTCATGCAACCTCCACAGAAATGGCAGGTAAGCAGCTGCAGGCCAGGCTGGAGTGACATAATACATTCAAAGTGCTGAAAGGAAAAAACTTCCAACACAGAATTCACTACCCAGCAAGATTATTGCTCAGAGTTGAAGGAGTAATAAAGAGATTTCCAGACAAGCAAAAGCTAATGGAGTTTATCACCACTAAACTGGACTTAGAAGAAATGTTAAAGGGACTTCTACAAGCTGAAAGAAAAGGCTAGAACTAGAACTAAGAAAATATACAAAGTAAAAAACCAAACTGGTAAAGGCAAATATGTAGTAAAGGTAGTGGATTAAACACTTATAAAACTGGTATGGAGGTTAAAAGACAAAAGTAGTAAAATCAATTATAATGAAAATAATTAGTTAAAGGGCACACAAAATAAAAAGATATAAAATATGATGTCAAAAACATAAAATAGGGAAGAGTAAAAATGTAGTGCTTTTAGAATGCATTCAAACTTAAGTGACCATCAACTTAAAGTAGATTGCTATAAATCTAGGTTGTTGTTCTAAACCTCATGGTAACAACAAACCAAAAACTTATAATAGATACACAAAAAAAATAATGAGAAAGGAATACAAAGATAACACCAAAGAAAGGAAAGAGAGGAAGTAAGGAACCGAGAAAAACTATAAAAACAACCATAAAAAATTAACAAAATGGCAATAAGTACATATCTATCAATAATTACTTTAAATGTAAATAGGTTAAATGCTCCAGTCAAAAGGCATAGAGTGGCTGAAGGGATAAAAAACCAAGACCCACACATACGCTGCCTACAAGAGACTCACTCCAGATCTAAAGACACACACAAACTGAAAGTGAAGGGATGGAAAAAGATATTCTATGCAAATTGAAGCAAAAAGAAAGCTGGCATAGCAATAAGCGTATCAGACAAAATACTTTAAAACAAAGACTGTTACAAAAGACAAAAAAGGACATTATGTAATGATAAAGGGGTCAGGCAAACAAGAGGATATAACATTTGCAGATATTTATAGACCCAACATAGGAGCACCTAAATAATGCAAATCTTAACAGACATCAATGGAGACACTGACAGCAATACAATAATTATAAGAGACTTTAATATGCCACTTGCATCAAGGGATAGATCATCCAGATAGAATATCAGTAAGGAAATATCGACCTTAAAAGACACATTAGATCAGATATATACAGAACATTCCAACCAAAAAAGGCAGAATGCACATTCTTTTCAAGTGCACATGGAACAGTCCCGAGGATAGATCACAAGTTAGGCAACAAGATTGAAATCATATCAAGCGTCTTTTCCAACCAGCACAGTATAAAACTAGAAATCAATTATAAGAAGAAAACTGGAAAAAAACACAAACACATGGAAACTAAGCAACATGTGACTAAACAACCAATGGTTCAATTAAGAAATCAAAGGGGAAATCACAAAATACCATGAGACAAATAAAAATGGAAATACAATGCTCCAAAATCTAAGAGGTGCAGCAAAAGCAGTTTTAAGAGGGAACTTCATAGTGATACAGGCCTACCTCAGAAAACAAGAAAAGTCTCAAATAAACATTCTAACTTTACACCTAAAGAAACTAGAGAAAAGAATAAACAAAGCACAAAGTTAGTATACAGAAGGAAATGATAAAGATCAGAGCCAAACCAAAGGAGAGAGTAAAAAACAATAGAAAAGATTAATGAAACTAAAAGCTGGTTCTTTGAAAAGATAAAATTGATAAACATTTAGCCAGATTCATCAAGAGAAAAAAAAGAAAAGTTGCAGATAAATAAAATCAGAAACGAAACAGAATATGTTACAACTGACAACACAGAAATACAAAGGATCACAAGAAACTTCTGTGAAGAATTATACACCAACAAATTGGACAACCAAGAAGAAATGGATAAATTCTTGCAAAAAACAATCTTCCAAGAGTAAATCATGAAGAAATACAAAATCTGATTAGTCTGATTACTAATAACAAGATTGAATCAAAAAACTCCTAACAAACAAAAGTCCAGGACCAGACCATTTCACTGGTGAGTTCTACCAAACATTCAAAAGAAGATTTAACACCTATCCTTCTAAAAGTATTCTGAAAAATCAAAGAGGAAGAGATGCTTCCAAACTCATTTTATAAGTCCAACATTACCCTGCTACAAAACCAGACAAAGATACTACAGAAAAAGGCAGCTACAAGCTCATATCCCTGATGGGCATAGATGCAAAACTCCTTAACAAAATATTAGCAAACTGAATTCAACAATATGCTAAAAGGATCATACACCATGATTATGTGGGATTTATTCCGGAGATGCACAGACTGATCAGCATTCATAAATCAATCAAAGTGATACACAACATTAACAAAATGAAGGATAAAAATCATCTCAAATGTGAAAAAAGCATTTGACAAAATTCAACATCTGTTTATGATAAAAACTTTCAACCAAGTGGATATAGAGGAAAAGTACCTTAAATAATAAGGGCCATATACGACAATCCACATCTAACATCATACTCAGTGATGAAAACCTGAAAGCTTTTCCTCTAAGATTGGAAAAAAGACAGAATGCCCACTCTTGCAACTTTTATTTAACATGGTATTAGATGTCCTAGACACAGCAATTAGGCAAGAAAAACAAATAAAAGACATCCAAAATGTAAAGGAAGAAGTCAAATTGTCACTATTTGTAGGTGGCACGATACTTCTATATATAGAAAACCATTAAGAGTCCACCAAAAAACTGTTAGAAGTAATAAATGAATTCAGTAAGGTCGCAGGATACAAAATCAATACGCAAAAATCTGTTGTGTTTCTGTACACTAATAACAAACCATCAGAAAGAGAAATTAAGAAAACAATCCCATTTATAATTGCATCAAGAAGAGTAAAATACCTAGATATACATTTAACCAAGGAAATGAAAGACCTGTACTCTGAAGACCCTAAGACAGTGATGAAAGGAACTGAAGAAGACACAAATAAATAAAAAGATATATCATGCTCATGGATTGGAAGAATTAATATTGTCAAAATGTTCATACAGGGCTGGCCTTGTGGCTGAGTGATTAAGTTCACATGCTTTGGCACCCCAGGGTTCGCCAGTTTGGATCCTACACGTGGCTCATTAAGACATGTGGTGATGGCCTCCCACATAGAAGAACTAGAATGACCTACAACTAGGGTATACAACTATGTACTGGGGCTTTGGTGGAGAAAAAAGAAAAAAAAAGAGGAAGATTGGCAATAGATGTTAGCTTAGGGCCAATCTTCCTCACCAAAAAGCATTAAAACACTTTTCAGACAACACAAAGAAATCTAAGATTCAATGCAATCCCTATCAAAATACTAGTGTCATTTTTCACAGAACTAGAACATATAAGCCTAAAATTTGTATGGAAGCAAAAAGACCCCAAATAGCCAAAGCAATCTTGAGAAAGAAGAACAAAGCCGGAGTCACCATGTTCCATGCTTTCAAACTATACTACAAAGCTACACTAAACAAAACAGCGTGGTACTTGCATAAAAGCAGACACATACATCAATGGAACAGAATAGAGATCCCAGAAAATAACCGACACATATATGCTCAATTAATCTAGAACAAAGTAGGCAAGCATATACAGTGGGGAAAAGACAATCTCAATGCTCCAATTGTCAATGGTCTCAGTGGTCTAAACTGGACAGCTCCATGCAAAAGAATGGAACCAGGCCACTATCTTACTCCATACACAGAAATTAACTCAAAGTGGATTAAAGACTTGAATGTACCACCTGAAAACATAAAACTCCCAGAAAAAACCATAAGCAGTAATTCCTTGACATCAGTTTTAGTGAATTTTTTTTTTTTGCTCTGACTCCACAAGTAGGGAGGGCAACCAAAGCAAAAGTAAACAAATGGGACTACATCAAATTAAAAATCTTTTGCACAGTGAGCTAAATCATCAACAAAATGAAAAAATAGTCTACTGAAAGGAAGAAGATATTTGCAACTCATACATCCATTAAAGGGTTAATATCCAAAATACATGACGAAGTTATACCACTTAATATAAAAAAAAAACAATCTGATTAAAAAATGGGCAGAGAATCTAGTTGAATAAATATTTTTCCAAACACATACAGATGGCCAAAAGGCACATGAAAAGATGCCAAACAACACTAATCACCAGGGAAATGCAAATCAAAACCACAGTGAGATATTACCTCACACTTGTCAGAGTGGCTATTATAAAAAGGACAAGAAGTAACAAGTGTTGGTGAGGATGTGGAGAAAAGGATCCCTTATGTGTGTGTGGTTGTTGAAAATGTAAATTGGTATAGCCACTATGGAAAATAGTATGGAGGTTCCTCAAAAAATTAAAAATAGAGCTACCATATGATTCAGCAATTCCACTTCTAGGTATTTGTCCAAAGAAAATGACAATGGTAATTCGAAAAGACATATGTACCCCTATGTTCATTGCAGCATCATTTACAACAATGAACAGCTAAGTGTCCATCAATGGATGAATGAATAAAGAAGATGTGGCATGTATACAGAATGGAAAATTAGCCGTAAAAGAGAATGAAATGTTGCCATTTGTGACAACATGGATGGATCTTGAGGATATTATGCTAAGTGAAATGAGTCAGACAGATAAAGAAAAATACCAAATGATTCCATTTATATGTGGATTCTAAAAAACAAAACAAAACCAGACTCATAGATACAGAGAACAAACTGGTGGTGCCAGATGGGAGAGTTTTGTGTGATGGGTAAAATAGGTGATGGGGATCAAAACATACAAACTTCCAGTTATAAAATAAATACGTCATGGGGAGTAATGCACAGCATGGGGAATATAGTCAATAATATTGTAGGACAGATGGTAACCAGACTCACTGTGGTGGTCATTTTGTAATGTATATAAATATCAAATCTCTATGTTATAAAACTGGACCTAATATAATATTGTATGTCAATTACACTTCAATAAAAAAAGAAGAGTAGATACAAGAATAAATGCAATCAAAGAGAGAATTAATCAATTCAGCGATAATAATAAGGAATTTATCCAGATAAAGGGATTAAAAATCACAAAAACCAGTTAAGAAAACCTCCAACACATGTCAGATTGGAATTTCAAATGAAAGAAAAATGAAAGAATGAAAGAGAAGCCATATTTAAGGACAATATTCATTCAATAAACAAATATTTACTAAGGGCCCATTTTGATAAGTTTTTATTCTAATCATAGAGAATATTTAAAAGAGAAAAAATTGACAATCCCTTCACTGATTTTACACTTTAGATTATGCTTCAAAAGTTCCAAAACTGAAGAAGTATTTGAGTCCTCTGGAAGTATAAAACAAGTGTTGAGTATTATAAATAAAAACGAACCCATGCTCAGACACTGACGACATTCATCTTTAGTGTTTATAAAACAGCCCTTAAAAACTAGTTTGATTAGCAGAAAGAGGGTTCATATCTTCCCCTTCGTTGTTTTTCCTGCACAGTTTCTTTCATTCCTCTTGACTATTCTGGCTTGAGACTTTTTCTTTAAGAAAATTTTTTGTTTGTTTGCTTGTTTTTTGTAAGGAAGATTGGCACCGAGCTAATATCTGTTGCCAATCTTCTTTTTGCTTGAGGAAGGCTGCTGCTGAGCTAACACCCGTCCCATGCAAATCTTCCTCTATTTCATGTGGGACAGCACCACACCGCGGCTTGACGAGTGGTGCTAGGTCTGCTCCTGGGATCCAAACCTACAAACCCCAGGCTACAGGAGCGGAGTGTGTGAAATTAACCAATATGCCACCAGGCTGGCCCGAGAAAATTTTTTTGAAGTCTTACCATTTATTAATCAATTTTATATTTTCCATTTTCTAAATGATGATCTTTTCTTTTCTTTGTTAATTTTCTTCCCTTAGACTTGTTTTAGGATCTTTTATTCGCTTGTTGGGATAAATGATTAACCCAACTATTCTATTTTTTTTAAAAAATATTGAAAGCCTTGAAATTTTGCCTTGAAAGGTTTGGCGCCACCACATAAGTGTTTATTATCTATATATGTGTGTCTCATTATCATCTTTCTTAATTCTATAATGTTTTAAAAGATTCTTAAACTTTTTCAAATGGTAGATTATTTATTTATAAATTGGTTGTTAAACTCTAGTTTCATTTCCTTATGGTAATTTCAGCCTTGGAGGATAAATTGAAAAATATGAAAGAATAATAATATTTCATTGGCTCTTAAAAAGAAAGTGTATTTTTAATTTGGAAGGTACAGAATTGGACATTTTTATTAAAATAATTATACAGATTTTGTATACTGAATAATCTGTCTCATTTCCTGTGAAACCTGTTAAAAATCAGAAATATTGGTCTGTTTGGTCTGTTTACAAATTTTTATATGTATATTTAAATACAAATATTTAATTAAAAACACCATTATTTGTTTTAAATATGTTATACATTTACTCAATTAAAATTTTCTTCTCTCTTCTAATTTTTGATTAGCATTTTCCCAGCATAAATCAGCTGTTTATTATTCTAATTTAATCTTTTCTGCATATACTGAGATTGTTCCATTTAAAACATAACATACAAAATATTTTAACAAACTAAGAGTTATTTTTTTTATTGTAAAGTATTACTTTTATTTTTTTCATATTTCATTAAGGTGTCATTTTTAAATTTATCTCAATTTACTACAGTTCCTCTCATTTTCCTTTTTGGTTGACTGATTTTAATGAAGGCATTATTTACCACTTTAAGTTAAATTTTATAAAATAAAAAAAAAAATTTAAATCAATGCCAAGAATAGAATGAAATATACAAGGTTATACTATACACATTTACAAATTAAGTGAACTGTTAGCTCTTCCTGACCTTTTATGTGCTACAAGTGACTTATGTACACCCTTTGAATTTACACTCTTTTCTATTCTTAAATTATAATATTTTCATTATATATGAACCTCCTCCTCTAATAACTCATTTGGATAATTCCAGACTTCACAGATTGAAAGGCATCACTCAGTGGCAAGCAGGATTGTCGCTCTGTGTGAGTGACTACAATCTTGATCTTTGTAAGGCTTCACTTGCGTAACTTTTAGGAAACTATTTTAACATATTATCACTAGAATTAGCTGAAGTCAGGAAATTACTTCTGAATTTGAGAAGGTTATAAGTGAACATGGATGAGGGAACGTACATAATAGCTAAACTTTTCTGTCTGTCAGGCAGTGCTATAAACATTTTGCATGAATATGATCATTTCAAAACTATATACCAAAAAACAAATGTAAAAACAATAGGAAATATAAAAGAAGAAGCATTTCCTTTAAATAGTTATAATCTCCATTCATTTTACAGTGTGGATTTTTACTCCTGGTATCTCCTTTAAATTCAGGTGTTTTACTAAATGTTCTATAAATTTATTTAATTTGACTCAGAGTTATTATTTATTAGTAGTACTTTTGTATCCATGTAAATCTTGTATGAAATAAACAATTTTAGTCTAATAAGATATTTAAAATTCTTGTTTATGCATTTGAAATTTTGAAACTTTAAAGCATTATAAAATACCTTGTGGAAGAAATATTATTTTTACTTGAAGAAATATTAAAGTAAAGTAAAAATTTGTGACTCATAAAGATACTTCACTTTTATCCTCTCTGCTGTTTTTCTTACAAATGGCACTTAAGTGTTTTAAAAATAATATTTTGAAAAGATCACATAATTTTAATTCAAAGTTTGAAAAAAATAAAAGCTTTAATCCAATTCCATTTACCTGAAAGTGTCTAATTCTCACTGGGTATAAATTTATTTATATGGATGTAATGTTTATCACCAACAAAGAAACACAATAGAGTCGTTATTAAATTGAGTAAGATAAATATTTAAAAAAGCAATGCAAACTTACTTTACCTGTATACATGTGTGTGTGTACACATGCACAAATACACCGACCTATGTGCATATGTACACACGTATACATGCAGCACACACATTTGAGTACCACTGGGATCTGTCATTTGAATGCACATTTCATAAGGAACAGACCAGAGAGGACACTTGGATGCAAGCTTAAAATCCCTGAGATGATTGTTTCTGAAATTCTTGCAGGACACGGAGAAATTAAAATCTTGTTTAATCAAGCTTCTTTGTTATTATGAGGATACCTTACAAGCAAAGCAAATGGGAATGTTCTCTCACTGAAACTTTTGATTAATAGTCAAGTTTATAATATAAGGGTGATTCAGGTGGCATATTCAATATCAAATATGAGGGGCTTTTTGGCCCATTCTATTTTTACTCGACCACAAACCACCCCACATCTGCTAACACAGAAGCTAAAGAGGCAGCTGGAGGAAAAAAATGTTCTAGGCCACAGTATAGGCGCCAGGTCTGTTAAAGTGTTTACCATGCCACCCACATATATGCACAGAGTTCAACAAACGTGGCTTAATCCTTCAGGAAATTGGCTCTGACATCCAATTCATTAGCTATTTATTTTCTTCTTTATAAAAGACATAGCAAACATAAAAACAAAATATCCTCCTCCATGGTTTTTGGAAGTTAAAAAATGGATTTGTAACTTTTAGTAAAAGATATGGGAAGATGGGAAGTAAGCTGAAACTAGTATATTTGTTCATTTCTGAGATTTACAACTCCTATAAAGAAAGGCAGGAGAGGAGCTGAATTGACTTTTGTGTTGTGCTGTGCTCAACAGAAGCAAGGAGCCCCATCCACACCAAGAGGGGAAAAGCAAAGGAAGGATTTGGCAAAAAAAAATCCATGATATTTAATTTCTCTAAATATTTATTAAATTCTGAATGCTAGGTGAATGCTTTCATGTTAATTTTTCCAGCAGATAAATATAATTCAATAGATTTTCAATTTGATGAGACTTTTATGTATTACTTTTGAAAACATGATTTGCATTAGGTCTAATAATTTCAGATATAAAGATTAAAATCAAGGAAAACTGATTTTCTTTAAATTCAGTCAATAATTTGTTTCTCATAAGAATTAAAATGAACGATATTACTAATGATGTAGATTAATGTCAAATTCTCTCACTTTTAGTGAGAGATTAGCTCATGATTAGCTCTTCTAAGTAGTAGAACAATTAGTTATTCTATGTAGAAACTGTCCAACTAATTTCAGAAAGATTGTAATCGTGTGCTTTAAACACTGTTTTTACTTATTGATATCAATCCTTTATGACGTAATTGTTTTTACAATTCTTGGTGACTGGCTTGATATTGTTGTTAGCTGAGATGAGCACTACCTTACAAAGAATAGGTTTATTTGCTAACATACAAAGCTTGTTTATGAATATGCTAAGGTGTAGGTAGTGAATGCAGATGGAGGGAATCAGTTGGCAATTAAAAATATGGGTCTGGAACATACAAGAGAAATCTGGAGTGAAACTCTGAGAGTCATAGTTCAGAGAAAATATTGGAAATGTGGGAATGGATAAGAAAGTGTTAGAGCAGGAAAAGTGTTTGGAACATTGTTTCCCAAAGAGCTGTGGAATTTTTACACACACACACACACATACACTCATAAACACACAAATGTTTCATGGTCAAAGAAATTTAGGAAGCGCTTGTTTAAAGAAAGTTAATAATCTTTCTTTACAGAAACATTTCTTGGAGCATTTCACATCATGTTTACAGGTATATGGTGTGTAGCATTTCCCAAACTACTGATGGCATTCAGGGCAGGCTGCCCCAAATATGCCATTTTGGCATGTTGATTAATTTGAATTAAAGTTAGTTAAGAAACAGCCAATGTAAGAAGGATACTCTGACTCTCTTTTGTCCCCTTGAAATCAGATATAAATCTCCCACATGAGAGATATCCTCCCTGTACCAGGAGAAAGAGAGAGACATCCTTATCACCAGAGATAGGGAATTTAGAGCCAAGAAAGCTGTATAAACTAAACTCATTACATCTTTACTAATTTATTACCCCTGGGCCAAACCTCTTTTTCTTGTCGATACTTCACAAATTTATTATTTCTTTGTGTAAAAGATATAAAACCGCCAACTTCGATCACTTCTTTGAGCCTCACATTTTTGTGAGCTCCTGGACTACAAAATTAAATTTGTTATTATCCTGTTAATCTGTCTTAGGTCAATTTGATTAGGCCAGCCAAAGAACCCATAAGGGAAGAAAGGAAAAGGTTTCCTCTCCTACACTATCATAGAATTGCAGTTCATCAACACATTTCAGGAAAATTACTCTTGATCTGGGAAACACTGGTGAAGAATAGTAAGATAAGAAATGCCTATCAAAACTAGTATTGACACAGTGGAAATAATCAAAAGCCAGGCAGAAAAGAAAATTGTTAAAAAGTCAGGGGGTCAGCACTGAGCAGTCTTAAATAAGTCAAGGCAGAAGGAAATTTCAAGAAAGAAGTGGGCAGAAATACAAAAGGTTTAAAAGGGTCAATTAGAAAGATCACAACAATTCTCAATGTATAGTATAAGAAATTCACTGATAACTTCAACAATACTACTCAAAAAAGTGGTAATTGTCAAAAAAATTGCAATGGGTTAAAGATTTTAAAAGGAGGTGAGAAGAAAGTGGACTGTTATTTAAAAAGGGAAGAGAACATGGAAGCAGAATTGGAGAAAAAGTGACTTATTATTGTTGCTATTATTTTCTTTGAATGGAAAAGAACATAGCAATGGATTACAACTTATGAGTGCTTAATAATATGGAGATCATGATTAACAAAAACATACAGTATAGCATAGCGACTAAGCATGTTGTCTCTGGCCCCAGAATATCGGGACATGGGATTAAATCCCAGCTCTGCCACTTGCTGGTTGTGTGAATTTAGGCAGATTACTTAGCCTTTTAGTGTCCAGTTTTCTCATACGTAAAATGAGAATAATAATAGTAACCTACTTCATGGCTTATAGTGAGGATTAAGTGAGTACATGTAGAGTATGTAATGGAGTTCACGTATTAGTTTTAAAATGCAGATTCTAGAGCCCCTTAGATTCTGATTCAGTAAGCATGGGACAAGTGAGGATCAGGAATCTCTATTCTTAATAAACACCCTAGGTAATTGGCCTTGCAGATGACCTTGGGACCACACTTTGAGAAACTCTAATAGAGCTGATGTGTAGGTACATTCAAGGAAAGGGTTTAGGGAAGGACTTGGAAATTATTGATGCTGCCCCAAAGAAGAATTAGGAAGTGTAATCTCCTAGGGTTGCTGTGATAAAGTGGCATAACCAGGTAGCTTAAAACAGCAGAAATTTATTCTCCCACAGTTCTGGAGGCCAGACGTCTTGAATCAAGATTTTGGCAGCACCATGCTCTCTCTGAAGGCTAGGGGAGGAATCCTTCCTCGCCTCTTGCAGTGTTGGGATTGCTGGCAATCCTTAGTGTTCCCTGACTTGTAGATACGTCCCTCTGATCTCTGCATCCTTCCCCATGTGGCCTTCTGTCTCATGTGTCTTTGTCTCTTATCCTTTTCTTACAAGGACATCAGTTATATTGGATTATGGCCTAACCTAATCCGGGATGAGCTTACATAAATTGTGTCTTAATTACATCTGCAAAGAACTTATTTCCAAATAAAGTCATATTTACAGGCACCAGAGGCTAGGACTTTAGCATATCTTTTTTGAGGATGCAATCCAACCCACAATAGGAGGAAAGGACATTAAGATAAGATGATAAATAATTCTAGTAACAATTTAATATTCTTTAAAAATAGCATTTCAATCTCTACAAATGTCAGATGACTGAACTCAGATAAATGCCACTCCTGAGATAAACAATCATTGGTCTCATAGCTGACATTTACCTGAGGTTGAACTACTATGTCAAAACACATTATCTTCAGTGGTTGTAGGATTTGGGTGAGCATTTACACAGCACACAAATATTATAACCTTACTCATTCATCTTGTAGCTCTTAGCTGATTTCCCTGATCTTCTGATCACGTCCTGCCAAATCTCCTACTGTCAGGCCAAACCATAAGGCCTCTGCGTGAGAATATTTCTACAGAAAATGGTGAATGAAATCCCACCCACTTGAAAGATCTCTCCTGTCTCTGTCCAAAGGTGTCACCCTTGAGTAGCGATATAATATTATAGAAACTCACTTCCAGCAGATGGCCACGTAATATAAAGGGCCTTCTGTAATCCAGATTTTATTCCTCTTCAATCATCCAGTTACAAGCAACTCTCTGTCCGTCACTGAGGTGTACAGAAGGAAGGGTGGCAGTGCGTCAGGAGTAGGCGTGCTGGAAATGTGACTGACCTGCTCATTAGATTGTGCCTTGGGAACTTCTCAGGCACAGCACCATGTGCACGACTTCCACTTGATTATGGAAGGCTGCTTTGTAGTTAATTTGATCATATAACGCTCAGATCATGGGGGGTCACCCTTGTATCGTGATCAGGCTTTCCTTTTCATCAGTGCTCAAGTGTCAAACTGTTTCTCAAAAGAAGAACAATATTTGCAAAAGAGCTTTTACTCCAAAATCAAGTGGCTTTCCCTGTATTTCTCCTCTGGGGACTTGTCATGTACACCATAGAGCAATGCCATCTGTCATGGATATCTGGAGCATTGGTTCCCCTAAAACAAATAACAGGTCTACTTTATTGCAGTTTTCTGTAACTCAAATCTTTTCTCTTTTTCTGAGTCCCACTCATAGCTAACATCTTTCTTGGCATCTATCTGTGAATTAGGACACAAATCCAAATATGTCATATGTTGCCTCTAACATTCAAAAGAGTCCACCAACAGTGTTGCTCTTAGCACACTCCCTGCTGCTTGGAGATGGTACGCTCAAATACCCTATACGACTGGATTCTTAGACTTCAAAGATGTAAACCCCCATTTTTGCCATGCATATTTCTAAGACATTTAAAGTACCCTCTACTTCTCAGAGCTCCAGAGCCCATTGACTGGTGCCATCCCTTGGGAGAGATGGCCAGGATTTCTAAGAACAAAATTGTGGCACAGTGAAAGAAAGTTATACCTCTAAAGCTGGATAGTGAAGATGTCTCTCTAGTGAAGATATTCTGCTAGGTAAAAGTAAATAATTTCAGTTATTTTCCATCTATGGAGATTGAGAAAAATAATTTGCCTAGCTGCATAGCAGGTACCAGCATGTATCGACTACAGCAAGGAGACTACATCTGGATTTAAAATCTCCATTTTTTTAAGCTTATTACACTATGACTTTCTGATATCCAACCCTGGTGCATATTAGCCAAACTGGAGGGTTAAATGGGAGTATGAGAGGAATCATCACACCTGCATTTTTCAAATAGTTAATGGTGATATTCTCTGTAAATCCTCCAGAGATGATAGCGATGATGATGATGATGATGATGATGATAATATCAACAATAAGAAGTAACATTTACTGAGCACTGACTATGTAACAGCCAGCAGTCTAAGCACGTGATATGAACCATCTCCAGTGGCACTGCTGTTAACTACATAGAGTAACAGGAGAATCTCTTGGGACTATTACTGAGCCCTTGTACAAAAATATTATCTACCACACGCGTTGTTATCAGGGTGGGAATCCTTCCAGTTCCTGAGGAAGTCTTGTCTGTTTGTATAGTCTAAAGATGGAGAAGTAACCACTGATGGAGGGAGACATTCCCTGAAATCCTTTGTGAGGCCAAATTTGGCTAACGCTGTTCAACTCTTGATGCTTGCTCCTGGTAATCTCTGAGGTGCCTTGGCTGTTTGGATTCTCAAAAATCTTGTCACCTATATGACAAATTTCCTGCATTAAAATTCTCCTATTATAAATGTTCCCAGTGATTTCTGCTTGTCTGCTTAGACCACAACTGCCATGGGATCAAATGACAATTAAACCTTACCAAATCTTTCTGTAGATGAGACGATTTTTATTGTGATGCTGACCCTTAAACCATATGTTAACCACTCCCATCATGCTTCTCTTGGTCCCTGGCACCTACTCATCCATAGACACTGAAAGCAAGTGGACAAATTTCCTCATCAGCACCTTCAGAAAATAACCACTAACGGACTTTTGAAAGATACTAGTGACCCCCCCCCCCCCTTACCAATCTATTTCTCAAGCCCTTAATAAAGGAATTACATTCTAGAGCCACATTGTCAGTATGGACAATGTGTGCATGAGAAGATTACACATAATAAGTTCATTCCAATATTTCTATGTCTCCAAGATTTTGAGTGCCATTCTCAACATTATGCTGAAGAAATGTGAGCATCTCAATTTCACTTAGAGTAAGCCACTAACGTATTCAAATTTCATTAACCAACCATGTAAATAATGAGAATCACTCACAGTTGCCTAAGTCGAAAAATAAACAGATATACTATTCCTTACCCCCAGTGTCACGAAGAAATTAATAATAGTTTTTATAATGAAGGAATTTATTTTTCTCCTATTTGTTAATTATTGACCTTGAAGCCATAAACCAAGTAGCTGATTCTATTGAACTTAGAGTCTTTTGTAGCTGAATCATGTCAATGAATTTATCCAAATCTAAAAGTATCCTCCTCTTTCCTTGGTCTACCCCACATAGGATCCATTCCCACAGAGTTTACAGACATTTGTCAACAAAAATTATCAAAATCTTGCAATTCTTTTGGAGCATCAACTTTCTATTCCGAGATTTGCACAGAGCTGGCAGCAGTTATAGATATAGGAATAGGAAGAAGTTTTAGGAGTGATGCAGGAGGAAGCTGGCTTCCCCTTGTAAGATAATTCCCTAAGATAAGGTCAGTACAGAGCCTTCAAGCAAGGCAGGGAGGAGAGCATCAAACAACAGGGTTGATTGTCTGCTTCAGTTGGGAAGGCAGCTCAAGAGGGTCAGGGGTTAGAAGTACCCTGAGTCATCCAAATACTCCTCTATACCTCCCTCCCCAAAATTCTCCATGCTAAACGTTTGCTGAATTGTGCGAAAACTTTCAGATAAATGATTTTGGGAGGCCTTAAATTTAATTAAGTTGGTATTTCTACAATCAACAATAATGTATCTTTTCATTTGCCTTATGGCAAGCCCATCCTTTTCTACAAGAGAAAAAATGTTTTAACACAATTATAGAAGGCAGCTGCTTATTCAATCCATCTTTGAACTGAAAGTGGAATTTAAGCTAGTCATTTTCTTTTGTAGTGCTACAAAGAATTGGGTTTCAGGCAGGAGATCCTTAGAGAAATGAGAAGAATATAGAATCAGTTACTTGACCAAGTTGGGGATATTAGAAGGGAAAATATTTATTCAGAGATGAGATTCTGCCAGCTGATGGCATGCAGTCATGAATGCTGTTCATGACATCATCGACGGACGCCAGTTACGAAGGGCCCATTGAAGGAAAGACTAGGGTCCAAGTGTCAAGAGGAAGCTATGGACAGTTTAGAATAAGAAAATGACTAGCTTAAATTCCACACAGGGTTTAGGCATCCCGGAAAAGCATAAACAATGCACAATAATGTAAAGGCAAGTGCTTCACAGTGAAATTGTGAATTTACAGAGCAAAAGTTGTACCAGGGATCAAGACTGATTCAGAAAGGGGAGCTTTCCCAATCTTGGGGAGGAGTGATGCTTAAACTTCCAGAATTCAATTACAAGCTTAAAATGAACTCATATTGAATTTCTCTTTGACCTTGGCAGATAATGTGTTTAAATAAGATATGATTAGAAATAGAAAAATAAAGAAATATGCTATTCCTTACCTATATTCTATATTCTTGACATCATTGTGCACAAATAAAATCAGGTTAAGTGAGCAATAGGGTGCTTAATGCACTGCTATTTAGGATAGTAAATAGCTGGAAATAATCTAAATGCCTCACAAGATAACTTGTCAACTAAAGCAAGAGTAAAAGACTTAATATTATTCACACAAACATGTTTAGAAAAATAATGACATAAGAAAATAATTTATTGACACAGATACAAAATAGCCTGGAAGTATAACTAAACCATCCTAAAATGCATTTTACAAGAAAATATGCCAAAATATTATTGGTGTTGATTTGGGATGATGGAATTATTGCTAAGGGATTTTATTTTCTCTGCTTTTCTTAACTTTTTTGGTGCTTTTCTAAATGCTTTTATAACAAAATTCATGTGTTAAAAATAACAAGTGAAATCTGGAAATCAGAAAAACCATATTGCCAAAAGAAGACTGAGTATATAAATTTGAGGCTCTATTAAGTTTTGTCTAGGACCAGTAAACAAACAAAAACAAAACAGCAGTGGCGACAAACATCTCATTCTCTTCTGATAAAGGGAAATGAAACTCCAAAGAATTTCCAAACTTGGAAGCTATAAATTTCAAGTCAGTTCTTAATTAGTCAAATCATAATTTTCAAAGAAACTGATAAAGTTTTAATTCTCATTGAAATGCTTATTAAAGAAAAACAGTCTATCCATATTAAAAGACAAATACGGTGAGAGAAAGCATTGGATCATTAAGTGTTGTAGTCACAGAAAGGGGGGAAATGCCATTGGTTTGCTTAATGTTGCCTTAATTTAAACTAAGACTTCAGTTTTCTTAGCTGTGAGGTACAAGTTTACCAAAATAAAGTATTGATTTTCTAGCTATAATTTATTCTGTGATAAAACACAAAGATATCTATGTGAAGATTAAATGATTTTTTAAAAGTGTAAATTGTAAAGATAATAAATCTTTCCATTAAATTAGCAGGAAAGCAGCTCAAAAGCCAGCTGAGTGATTCATTATTTTAATGACTTCCTGCTTTACTGCACAACCCATCTCTTCATTTGGCTTTGGCAGTTTGAGTCCCTGTTAAGGATTTAGGCTTACAATGAAGCTTCTATAAATTTCTGGATCTTTGTCATGCTGGCGCGTAGGTCATTCTTCTTTAGGAGTTGGAGGAGTCTGGAGAGCCATTGCCCCAAGGGGAAGGGAAAGTTTTCAGACCCGAGCTGTCCCAGTGTCAGTGTGAAGCAGAGCGGGCTGCTGACGCGGGTCTGACAGAGGCAGCACTGGACAGAAGCAAATCTGCAAACCCTCCACCAGGTCTGTTCTGGCAGGTGTCACTAAAAGGCAATCCTGTGCGCCTCTGTAGCTGTGCCAACAGAGGGAGGGGACAGGAAAGGAGAAGCAACCTAGCGCTTCACTCAAGGGAGAGACTGAGCCTTTAGAGAAAGGCATGTTTTCCCTCCCCTCCTACTCCTGGATTTCCAATAACATGTTCATTTGAATTTATACTATCAAACCCAAATGGTAATAAACAGGTTGCCCTTTCCTTTCACAGACAATCTGTTGGCTTTATGTCTATATTCCTAGCTGAGCAATCTCTAAAGTTGTACTGAAACTGATATAAAATGCAGTGGGGCATTATCTGACGGCATGTCTGCTGCAGGAAAACTTGGAGATAACTGAAAGAGGAGTTCTCGCAGACACAGAGAGTGTCAAGTATTTGAGTTTAGGGTATATGTTAGTTAAATGACAATGTGAGAGGCGGGATAAGAAGAATTTCATCAGAAATCCTGCAAGTACAACTAAGTTTCCCAGTCACTCAGAAGACCTAAGGGGATATACTAAACACACGGCCCTGGACAACTGGATGTCTGTTTTCTCTCAGGGGCGATAATAGCACCTGTGTCACAGTGGGGCTGTGACGATTCACTGACCTAATACATGAAAAAGACTCAGGACAGTACTAGCACGTGTCTAGAGCTGTTTAATAAAGGTGCCTACAATATATTTTTATTGGCGGTTAATAATACACATCTTTTGGACAACAGCCGTCTTCTTTCTCAGGAACATTCCCAGTGGGGCTCCCCAAAGTGACCAGGGCATCTGCCAACTGCTGTCTCTCATTTTCTCGGTAATATACTATCAAGCTGTTTCTTGATTGGGCACTTTTATTTGTTCCTTCCTGATATGATAGAGTATGGATCACCTCACTAAACCAGCTCCCAAAAGGCTCTTCCCTCTTTCCTGCATCGGTTACTTTGTAATTTTAAGTGACATAAATTTAACTGGATCTTTTCCACCAAGTCTAGCTTGCTTCCTGCTCTGTGAGAGGAGAGCGTTAGTGACCGTACTTCCGCTCCACTCTTCTTCACACATCCCACTTCTCCAATTCAGTCATCTGTGCTTTTTCTTTTATATTTTTAGAGTTTGTTAGGTGGTAATATTGCCAAGCACTTTTAAAAATGGAATGCCTTACGTAAGCAAGATACACAATCTCTATTAATTCATAGGCCTTACTCACCATTTTTTAAATATGTCCCTCCTCCACCCTTTGATATTTCATCACCTGCCTGGATGTGGAGAACATTTGCCTTTATGATGGCTGCTGTAAATTGTGTTGGGCAATCAAAGCCAGACATTTCCTTTGCCCCTGCAGTGACAAACAAGCATAAGCTACTAGTACCTTCCCTTTCTTCCAAGCTTTTGTTTTTCTTGATATTTGCTTAATGTTTGATTTTATTTTGCATGTTGCATCTTTAACATTTGCTCACTTTTTTACAAATTCTCCTTCCTCCAATTTTCCTCCCTGAATTTCTTCCTTCCAAGGGTCCTTTGTCCACAGGAGTTTTGCTTTCTTGACCTACTCTACAGCTGTGATTCTGGACCTTCCCTTTGCTTCTGGATTAGGTCCACTCTTTCCTGGGTTCCTCATGACTCATTTTTCTGGATTATCTACACTCAGAACACTCCTAAGAAATGCTGAAAGGGAAACAAACTTTCGGGGTTCTCGTAATAAATTAAAATGCTTTTACTTTTCCTTCACACTTGCTTATATTTGGCCATCTACACAATTTTAAGGTGAAAAAAAATCCCACTGAATTTGAGAGCATTGCCCCATTGTATTCTAGTATCTAGCATGACTGGTGTCCGATGTTGATGTTCAACGCCAATCTGGTCTTTTTTCCTTCATACAGATCCCTCATCCTCCCTTTCTGAAGGTGTCTAAGGTCTGCTTTTGTGTGCAGTGTTTTGAATTTCACAACTATGTTCTGAGCGTGGCTATTTTTTGCTTCTTGGCTGTCACTGCACTGCCTTTTCAGTCTAAGACCGGGGTCCTGTAACTGAAGCAAATTGACACCTTCTTTCACGAATTACTTTTCTCCATTTTTTTTCTTTCTTTATGGAATTCCCATTAGATGGATGATTGCACTTCTAAACAGATTATCTATGTAACTTATCTTTTCTCTAATAGTTTTGTCTATTTAGGGCTCCTTTTTTTTTGCTTTACTTCAATGAGTGATTCTTTAAATTTATCTTTCAAAGATTTGATGGACTTTATTTACTTTGGCAGTCCTATTAGAGTTTCTTGAGCCATCTCCTATTTGCTGTTTCTTCTTTAGCTCATTAGTCTCATTTTGTGGCTGTAATATTTTCTCAAATGTCTCTGATGACAATTTTGCCTTTTTTTTAAGTCCCTTGAATTACATCAGTTAGTTCAGGGGCCATTTTTTCTGTTCATTTATCTTAGTCTTTCTTTTTCATGGTGCACATTCTCTCTTGTCAAATTTGCAGTAACCATTTGTTGTCCATTTAAGACAATGGCAGCGCTGACCTGAGCTCGCGGCACAGCTGGGCCGATTCCACACTCAGGCACTGCTTTATGTGGCCGCTGTGGGAAGGGGTGTTTATTTTGAAAGAACAAATTTGAGAAACAGAGGGCTTTGGTCTGGAGTACTTGCACCTGCTCTGGCCTAGACGTTCCAAAGATGCCATAACATCCCTTCTGACACAAAGCTTTGTGTTAGTGGTGGTTGTTAGCTCGGGAAGTAGAGAGCCAACACTGGCCTTCCAGGACATCTTTGCATCTGGCGGCCTTCTCTGCTCTGCTTCCATTGGTCACTTCTCCTCATCTGCTTTTTATTGATCAGAAAATATTTGAAAACTCTCTTCTCCCAGACACTGACATGTCATCATCATTATAGTTTTATACCTTTTGTATTTCTTCTTCTCATCTGAATGCTATCTTAGAAAGGATCAAAGATGAGACATGTGTTCAATATACTGTATTAATTGGAAGTCCGTTGATTGTACCACATTTTATATAACCTCGTTCTTGGACAAATATTTTGCCTTTTTTATGCTGTTATAAGCATTCCATAGAAAAATATTTTGTATTTGCATATATTTTTTATTTATAATTGTACTTCTCTCTTTAGGAATGCTTCCCAAACTTGAAATATCTGTGTTTTAGGCCTCAAACATAGTCCCAGATTAATCCCTAAGAATATTTAAAAATTTACCTGTCTAGGAGTCAATTAAAAGAATATTTACTTCAATATTATTAATATTCTAACTTAAAAAATAAATTTGGTTAAAATGGCATCTAATTGTTTAACTCAAGTGCAGAGGCCTTCTCAGCGTGGGGTCCTATGCAACCACACAGGTCACACACCCCTGCCCCTGGCCCTGATCACTGAATTCGGGAAACAGTGAGAAGCAAACTAAATAAATCTACTTCAACTCTCCTTCCTCTTGCTCTTTCTTAATTGTAGCTCATTGAAGAGGAATGAGATATCTCATACATTTGTAAAGATATAATCATTTATTTTTCTATTTTATGCCAGTGTATATCTATATTTCAATTTTACCTTTTGTAAGCTTGGAGCTGTTGATTAAAATTAGAAATGCTAAGTTCTTAATATCATGTTTGGAATTATTTATATCTGGTGCTGCCATCTCTATTGAGAGACTATTGACTGGGGAAGTGTTAAAAGTGTTAGTCCCCAAAAGAATGGGAATAAAACCTCCAAAATATCAGAATGTGAAGCTCTGAAATTATGCACATCTAAGGGAACATCAGAGATATCTGTGTCTCATCAAATCTTTGCCTTGCTCTGGAAGAATCTCCTTAGTAATTTCTCTGATTTATGGTTACAGTTGTCCACATTTTGTAGGCTGCTAATGTCAGCGTTCTGACTACAAATGCCTCATGCTTTGAACAACTCTGACAGAGTTGTTCAAGCACTAAATTGCACTAATCTGAGAGGTAATAAAATGTGCTAAATGTCACACAGCATGATATGTATTTGATAATTCTTTGAAATGCTTCATGTCTCTTAAAAATCTTGATGAAAAACTTAGTTCCCTTATTAATGTTTTCTCCATATTTGCATTAAGCATGGGAACTGTAGCTTCCTATACAGATTTTCAGGACTCATTTTCACGAATCATGTACTATTGAATAAAACACTGTAACAAAGACCTTCATGAACTTCTAAAAATAAGAATAGTTAAAGAGGACACCAGGCTATTCCTCCTCATATAATTTCAACACTAGTTTAGTAGTCCCTGAATTTATGACACTGAAATAAACAGGAGCAAGGCTTTTTATTTCCATTGCCTAAAAAGCCCTATGTTTGTTATTACAATGTAAAAATTAGTGCTTAACTATTTTAAGTTAAATAATTTAATAACTTTTAGGTTAAATAACCCATGCCATTTGTGTAAACCCTAATTAAAAAGGGCTGGGGGAAAGCAATAACCAACTCATCTGTGGATCTTAGGATAATGGTTGTTTCTTGGTAGTGTCATAGATTGTCAAGAATAGAGAATTGCCTTGGATTCAGCTTATCTTTCAAGCCAATTTTCCCTCTGTCACACGAAAGCATGATATCACCTTATCATGAATATCTCCAATTAACCAAAACCCAATCATCTTAGCACATGAGATTTAAAAATGTTAGAAGATAAGGTGTCTGCTATGGTACGTAATTGAACAAAGATAAGGAATTCTTTAACACCTTGTCTTAGCTTCACTCAGTATTTTAAAACTTCTTTGGTTGCAAGGTAGGGATGAGTAGATATCTCCAGGCATTTACACTTATACACACAGAAATGTGCTTTATAAACTAAATCAAAATTATTTTTTATGAAACCTATGGCATTCTCCCTATATTGATTTTAGTTCATGATAAGAGGTGTGCTATATAGAATTAATCAAATTACAAATCATTTCTATTCTTTGGGTAATCGTTTCAGTAGCAGCTATTCTGCCTCATGGGAAATATTTTTTCATTGTTGCCTCAAATCTATCATCAGTCTTGCAAATGGAAAACAGAAAATCATTTCCTAGCTGTCCTCCAACCACAAGAACTGCTCTGGGCATTACTTGTTGACTTAGTTGAAATCAGGTGGCGAAAAACCATTCAACATTCTGAGTTCTTAAATATGAAGAGCAGAAAATGCTAAAGCAAAGATGAGCCACCCTCGGTGTGCATCAGATGAACCATAGGTGGAGGTGTTATCAGTGGACAGAGTGACGTTTTTAACATATTTAACTAATTTAACTAATATATAACTATTTAATTGCTGATGAAGATACAATTTAAAAATTTTGATTTTTTTTTCCTGAGGATATTATACATTTACTTCATGTCAGGGTTTTTGTTCTTGGTATCTTTTTGTGTTTTTATTTTTGTATTGCAGTTTGTTAATAGTTTATTTAATCTCTAAAAGGTTTTGGTGAAAACAATAAAAAAACCATTTGAAATTTGCATAGTGTCCAATATTTTTGCCCTTTTGATCAACTAGCATATTTTAAAGATTAAATGCTCAGTTTTTGAAGGCTGCTTTTGCACTACAATAGTAGAATTGAGTAGTTGCGACAGAGACCATATGGCCTACAACAACTAGAATAGTTACTCTGTCACCCTTTACTGAAAATTTTTGCCAAACTTGCTATAGGGGACAGTACTTATTTTGGGAGGATGATTTAGGTTGCTCAGAAGTCCCTGTTTCTTTCTCTCTTTTTGAGGTTTTTTTCTTGCATTTGGAGGTAGGAACACAGAATCTTATTAGAGTAAGGGTTCCATGCACTGATGTGCAGTGATGTCTAGTGCTCTCCTTCAATTTCTTCTGTCAACCATTTTCCTTTCTGGCCATATGACTATTGAGAACAACAGATATCAAGAATGTAGAGTCATTGTATATGCTATCTGGCTGCAAGAGCTCATAAAAGCAAAACGCTGACCGTCAGACTTTACAGTGAGGGTACAGGTAAGGTAGGGGAGGAAAACCTTCCCCTGCTGTTGTTCCAGGGTCTTTGGCTGATAATTAAATCGACATAAGACAGATTAACAGGGAGGAAAAAAATTAATTTTGCATGTACAAGAATCCCAAAGATATGAGGCTCAAAGAAGTGACCAAAGCTTTTATACCTTTTAAAGAGAGAAATGATTGTTTGTGAAGAATTGACAAAGGGGTTTGGGCTTAGAGTAGCAAATTAACGAAGAAGTAACAAAGTTTGTTTATACAGACTGCTCAGCCTTGAATTCCTTATCTTTGGTAATAAGGATGCCTTCTCCCCTTTAGGTGCAGGGTGGGTACTGTTCACATTGGGAATTTATTTCATGCTTTCAGGGGTACAAAAGAGGGTCAGAGTGTCCTTTTTGCATCGACTGTTTCTTAAGTAACTTTAATTCAAAATAATCAATATGCCAAAGTGGCATATTTTTGGATAGCCTGCCCTGAACGCCATGAGTTCCCTCCACCGAAACTTCCCTGGAAATTTTACATATTAAAACCAGAGCTTATAGATTTCTCCATTATTTTATTAACTTAATCTCTTAGGCTTGAAAATAGGTCAGTTAAGTTAAATAGTTGTGTCTCATTTTAGAGGTGGTAATGCAGCTGGTTTCCCAAAGTTAAGCCTATATTATGGGGGAACCAGGTACTTAATAACACATTTCTATGGAAACAAAAGGAAAACAGTGATTAATGACTGGAGCAACCTATAAACCAGTTTCTGAGTTCTGAGGATAGCAAGTTGAGAAAATTTCTAAATGTCTGACTTGAAGCGGCTTCAGATAGAATGAGGATGGGCAGTGACAATCTGATAGATTTTCCTGGCTTGCACTTTGAATGTCTCTGGTGATTTTTCTGAGTGGTTACACAGCAACAATGCACAAAGATTGTCCATATGTTAGCTGTTCGGGTGATTTCTCTGAAGTTTATATCAAGTTGTCCAACTTTAGTTTGTATGACTTTGGAAAAGGGGCAGTTTTAGTTTTTAATGACTATAAGTCAGAAGGGTGGGAGAAAAATTGGAAAAATTATTTTGGAGAGTTGTAGCCAGACATTGGAGAAAACTAGAAGTATTCAGGATCTAGTCCAGTTTACAGGTAGGAAACAAAACCTCAAAGACAATTAACAGACCTAGAATCTAATATCCACAAGTGTGTATTACAGTTTCTATTGAAATATAATTTTTCTCTCTATAATTACCCCCATTTTTATTAGAGATAACAATAGTAAGACTAATTTGCTTAAAAATTAAGTCTAGTTTCAATAAACTTGGCTTGGTGCAGCAAGAATAGCAATTGACCATACAGAACCTTTTAAAGTGCTTTGCTGGAACTTTTCATAAGGAATCCCAGAATGGAATTTTAAAAGCCTCTTGAGGCTAGGAAGCCAGGTCATTGACTTCATTAGACTTCACCTGCAATACCTATAGATTTGGGTTAATTCCTCTCTTCTCAGGATCCTGCAAATATCCTAAGGTTATTGCACCTTCCAGGAAGTGACCTTCCTTATTCACCTGGTAAGGCTGCTGGGAACCCTGTAAATAGGACACCAGGCCAATTTTTCCAAGGAGTTTTACTGGTTCCATAAAGTCAAGCCTATTTCCTTAAAGCTGTCCAGTCATATCCAAGTCTATGTATGTCAATCTCAAACATGACTTTACAGACAAAGCCTTGGTAATATAACCAATGTTACCAATTGTCTCCTGTTACAAGGAAAACAAGATTCTTTTTTTTTTTTTTGCTTTTTGCTTTTTGGTGAGGAAGATTGTCCCTGAGCTAACATCTGTTGCCAATCTTCCTCATTTTTGTTTTGTTTTTCTCCCTAAAGCCCCAGTACATAGTTGTATATCTGAGTTGTAGGTCATCCCAGTTCTATTATGTGGGATACTGCCACAGCACAGCTTGATGAGTGGTATGTAGGTCTGCACCTAGGAGCCGAATTGGTGAACCCAGGCCGCTGAAGCAGAGTGAGCAAACTTAACCAGTCAGCCATGGGGTTGGCCCAGGAAAACAGATTTTTATTGAATTTATGTAAATAATTATGTTGTCATGAAAATAAAACTACTTGCTAAGAGTTTTTGAATTCTAGAGGGATCAGGTAGGGACAAAACAATAAATGTGTTAATTCTGCTTACAAAGGTATAATTTACCAAATTTCTGTAAGTCATGGTTAGCTAAAGAAGAAAGGTTTCATTATATCTGGAAAATAAATGATTAAAGAACCAGCAATATTTCAAACAAAAAGTCATAAAAATTATAATCATCCTCGTCAGTTAATTTAGTCCCATGTAATTAATTCATGTTGATCTTGATCTTTTGTTCACAGTTTTATGAAGCCATCAGTCTTTTTAAAATTTTTTCTTTAAGGTCTGTAATTTCTTACCCAGTTAGTGGTATGATCTGGAAGTTATCAGAAGCCTGTATTCTAGAGTACTTGTCAGCGTCCTTTCTGTGAATTTCTCTGAAGATGAAACACTTTTGCAACAGCATCAGAGTAAAACAACAACTGTCTGTAAATGACAAAAAAATCTAAAAATGGCCATGGTTAAAATCAGATGAGAATTCATTATAATGCAATTGATGAGAAAATTTGGTTATTTCTGTGATGCACAACATTTTAAGATAATAATTAGAATCCAAGTGATAGTATTATCACAAGATATATCAGATTTCTTGAAATTTCATATAAGTTCTCACTTATAACATACACCTACACAAATACAACACAAAAAGGCTTAATATTAGCTTCTTATTTGAAAATGCTTCCCATGTAATTTAATATATCAAATAAGTCTATTGAGTTTAATATGTACTTGTCTATAAAGAAAGAGAACAAATCTTTTGAGATGTTCCAGGGGCCCTCTGGAAAATCATAAAGATACTTCTAAGTCAAAAATATTAGAATTTGATTTTGTGAAGTTTGCCAAAAATATCAAAAGTGTTTTAAAACACTAGGTAGGTAAATTAGAAAAGATCATAGGTCACTATGAAGCAACAATTAATTACCTATTTAATTAAAGTAACAATTAAAGATTAAAGGCAATACAGAAAGTTACATAGTTGAACAAAAACCTTAGTTCTTTTAACAGAGAATGTTCAATTTTCCTAAGTAATGAAAGACCTTATAAAGATAACATGAAGCACAGGAAATTATTTTGATAAACACAGAATCTTTGTTTTCTAGGCAGATTACTTAAAAGGTAAAGACAGTCCTTTGTTTAAATTTTTTATTAACTGCAGATCAATAACTAAGAAGACTTCATCCTCTTAAGAGACAGAAAACCAAATTTTAATTTTGTACCAGTGTAGTTTTGATATTAAGATTCATTCATTTTTTAAGCTTAATTAAATCCACTCCAATCTCAGCTAGCTTAACTATATATAAGATTCTTTCTCAAGATTCCTTTTCCATAAACCTTCTTCAACTTTCTATGTCTATTTTAGTTTTTCCTTTGTTCTTTTTTAAATTCTGAAATAACCAGCTTTACTTTAAGACAAAATTACTTCCTTTTTCCTCAACCAAAATTTATCTCTATTTTTTATACCTTTTTCTTGCCAAAACATGCTTCCAAATTTCCTTGCATACAGATATGTTTTCCTTGTTATTTTTAGTAGTTTTAATTATATGTATTAATATTTTTAACTCTTAAAACCTTAATTTCTAGTGAAAATTAAGAACTAAAAAATTATGAACTGTATTTTACCAGCAAATTTATGAATACAGTTTATAATTTCTGGAAGCATAGTCTTCCTCATGGTAAATGTTTCCTTTAAAGCTTTTTGGGGGGCACCTGAGCTATCTGTTGCCAATATTTTTTCTTCTTCTCCTTTTTCTTCTTCTTCTCCCCAAAGGCCCCCAGTACATAGCTGTATATTCTAGTTTCAGGTCTTTCTAGTTGTGCTATGGGGACACCACCTCAGCATGGCCTGGTGAACAGTGCCAGGTCCATGCCCAGGATCCAAACTGGCAAAACCCTGGGCCGCTGAAGCAGAGTGTGCCAACTTAACCACTCAGCCATGGGGCCAGCTCCACTTATAGTAAATCTTTCTATTTGGCACCAAAACATGTTTAATAAGAGATCCAAATATCTTTAGTTTCTCTGTAAAAGGAAACCAAAAGTGGATAAACCTATGTTCAGTAATTAATATTTCTGTATTTTATTTTATTTGGAAACGATCTATATATTCAATAAAATTCCATCATTTGATTTAGCTTAGAAATCTCTTAACAGTGGAAGTCATCAAAGAGACTTGGGAAACTGTTTAAGTAGACATATCATAAAACAATCATTACTGAAAAGCTCACCTAAAAGCTCTTAGTGCACTTGCATCTATTTAACTCACTTGTCTTGGACAATCACACTTAGATCACCCCTAAGATTTCATGAGACATTAAAGCAGTTAGCCATCATCTGAAGTTATTTTTCCTGTTGACAAATTTTGTAAGAGAGATAACATGCTTATTTGGCTTTTAGTAAACCTAGGTAGAACAAAAGTATTACACTTAATGCTCTAAACTCAAAAGATGCATCTATAGTCAGTAAACCAACAAACTCAAACTAGCTTTTATTTACTGAAAATTATCCTAGGTAGCGTAAACTTGAAGAACATTTGGGTTAGGTTCTATATTTCTGAGTTTCAGAAATACTTAATTTGATAAACCTTATTTTTAAATAGAGCTCTTTTACACATTAATTTTGGCAGTACAATTCAGAGGCGGAAAAATACCATATCTGTAAAGTACATACATACATTACATACATACATACATAAAATTAGACAGATACAACCAGAGATATCATAGCTTTCATTCAAAAACTTTAGCCATGAATCAGATACTACACAAAACTTACTAGTTTATAAATAATTGTGTCTCTGGCAGATGGAATGAGTTAAGATTACCCACAAAATATTTTTACTAATATTTGTGGAGAAAACTTTTATTTGTATTTTTTTCTTGACAAGTAATCTTAAGGAGTCAGTGGTCTAGCGTTTGGGCAAGAAAGCCCTTTTAGAAGTTTGTATTTTGAAAAGACCTCATTCTCCTCCTCCCTTCCTTTTAGTCTCAAGCAAGTTTTAGTTACTTCCTGTGGTAATAAATTACAAAAACATAGTAAGACACATCTTCAAGGGACAGAGAAAGTTTACTATCTTTAATTTTGTAATTTTACTATCTTTAAATTTGTTAAGGTCTTCTGAAAGTGGAGGTAAAAGGACTTTATGGTTTAAAACAGATACCGCTATCCAGGGGATGTGAACCCTTTGTGTGGAAGGCTAGAAGATATTCACGAAGGACATTGTATTACAGGCCTGAAGCTGGCAAATCCTGATTACAAGGGCCAGAAAAATGAGACTTACTGTCTGTCCTGGGTGCTTCTGACAAATTTGCTTCCTGGCTTTCAGTATTTACATAAGTAACCTCTAGACCCTGGGCCTAGAGATTAGGCTGGAGTGCTGTCTATAAATCTTTTAGGGAAAAGGAAGCTAAAACAGGCAGCTGGGTGCTTAAGGGATTTCCTGAGGAAGGTGGAGGAGTTTGGGAGCCAAGAGAATTTGCTGATGAGATGAGACTGGATTTTTAAGAGGGAATTTATGTTGAATGTGGACTTCAATTTTTGTTTTAAGTCAAATTTCTGTTCTTTCATCCTGTTAAGGGAATCCCTAAGGCTAGCCAGTATACCTTTTTTGCATCCACTTTTTAATTTTGTCTTTCTTTCCATAAGAACCAATAAGACAATTGTTTAGGATGAGAGCTCTCTACAAAAATTTTTTTCAAAGATGGAAGTTTTTCCAATTCAAAAGATCCATCTTCTGGCCATTAATGAGTAAGATCTATTAATTTTAATAGCTTCCAGACAAATAAGCCTTTTTATGGTTTAGCCAAGGAAGCAGGAGGTGTACTACAAGAGAGCACAAAAGATGCAGCCCTCGCAAGATCCAGGAAGTTCACTCCCAGAGTTAGCCTAAAAAAAAAAAAAAAGGAAAAAGCCTTTGTTGCTACAGGCAGTAAAAATTGTGTAGTGAAAACTGTGTCTCTCATGGGAGTAGGAGATGCCTCCAGTATCAGACCTGCTAATCTGTGATACTGGGAAGGCAATACTGTAATGGGACTTCTCCAGCACTAGCAAAACAGTGAAGGTTGAGACAACAAAGGCCCTTATGGACCTGGATCCCTTATTACAAATTTCCCTGAGAGCTGGCATGGATGGACAAAGAGTCTTGGAATCCTAGTCTAGTTGACTGGGCACCAGATGCACGCTGGCATGTGCACCTTCCAAATGGGGAGGCCAGAGAGAATATTTTCTATGTCTCAGGACGTAGAACAAAATGAAAGGAATGCCTTGTCCAGTATTCTCTCTTATGACAAATGACACAAAAGATGGAGACAAAAGAAAACAAGGATCATCTCTGGGAGGAAGAGGATCAGTAGAAAACAAGAATACTTGTGCTAAATCTTTACCAAAGTGACTATACCTAAGAAAGGAATTCACACAAATATTTTCTCCTACTAATTTAAGTTTAGAAAAAGAACAGGACTCTCCCACTCTTGCTTCCAACAGACTTTGCAGGTGGAGATCCAGGAGACTAATAGCATAAGAACTTTTATCTTCTGCCAGCTCTTGTTGGAGGCCCCAGGATGTCTCCACTGCAGCAGCCCTAGAGTGAGCAGCATCAAGCCAGTGAAGAGCCCACTTTGGGTATCAAAACTATAGGAGAGAAAAACTTTTCTCTTCTTCCCTTCTAGGTTCTTTGGCTGGTCTGATAATTAAATTGACGTTTAAGACAGATTAACAGGAGAAAAAAAATAAACTTAATTTTGAACATATGGGAATCCCAAAGATATGAGGCTCAAAGAGGTGACCAAAGCAGGCAGCTTTCATACCTTTTCAACAAAGATGCAATTATTTGTGAAGAACTGACAAAGGGATTTGGACTTGGGGTAGCAAATTAGTGAAGAAGTGACAAAGTTTGTTTATGCAGCCTTCTTGAGTTTGAATTCCTTACCTCTGGTGATAAGGATGCCTTCCCCCTTCAGGTGCCGGGAGGGTAAACTTTACATGGGGAATTTATTTCATGCTTTTGGGTGATGAAAGGGTCTCTGTCCTTCTTGCATTGGCTGTTTCTTAAGTAACTTTAATGCAAAATGGTCAATATGCCAAAGTGACATATTTTGGGACAGCCTGCCTGAACCCCATCAGTAATCTCTGGATATGTGAGTGACCTATGACACTTCAGGCTAAACCAGGTGCAAAACAGACTTCTTCATTTAGTGAACAAACAGAACATTGAAGAGTTGATTTTTTACTGAAAATATGAATGTGACTCTTCATCATAATTTTGGAAAGTTTTGAAATGCCAAAGTAAATAAGGTGTCTTCTTTCAGTAATGATAGTTCTAAAACTCAAGAAAGGATACAAAATTCAGGTGTCCTTCATATTTCCTGAATGTATATAACAGAGCTATCAGAGAAATTAAGAATAAACTGTACTGTGTATGACATTGTAGTGGGTAGTGAGAAACTGTGTCTTTTAAAATTGTAGTAACTCACTTGCACAATACAGCTTGAAACAGTAGGAAGCGTCTCAGATGACAGTATGAGAACAAGATCAGAACTAGATCTTTATCTTTACCTCCTAAATGTTTCCATTTTAATTCTTAATTAGAATATGAGTGCTGCCTCTATTTGATTTTCTTTAATATACATTCTGCATATAATTTCATATGTGCTTACATTCTTATTTGAAGTTTCATAAAATAAAATGAAATGTCTTTGTTAGAGTTAAGATTGACATATGTAAAATTTATCCCTTTTACTTCCCTCTTATCTGAAAAATGATTGCTTTGAAAATCTACTATCTGGAAGAGTGTTTGAGAAACACTAAGCTTTTAAGAAGTTTGTGGACCTGAATGGAAGTATGACTTTAATAAATTTTCAGGTATTTTTCTTCTTCTCATTCTTTTTTCCCCCACTTTTCAATTTTTCTATTTTCCCCAGATTTCCCCCTTTGTGTTCCTTTCCATCTGCATGAATTACCTATCAGTTAGCAGAAATTAACAGGTGGTCCAAAGAAAATGTTGATTGTTTAGGAAGGTCTAGATAAAATAAAATAAAATAAAATAAATGCTTATATCCCAGAGCATATTTCAGATACTGAGATAAACAAAAAGTTCTTGGACATGTCCTACTATAGTAAAGTACTTGATGCATCTTCTGAAACCTTATTGCTATAAAGAACTGAAATGATATTCTTAAAAACAGGAAATTTGCTGAAGTAAGCAAGAGGGAAAAATTGCTTCCCTCTCTTCTATTCACCTTTCTGCATGCACACGCACATGCACACACACACAAACACACACACACCCCTAAGACCATAATTTAGTAACAGTGCTGCAAAGGAAAAGCAATGTATTTGGAAATGAGAGGCTGGCAAATAATTGCATTTATGTTTTAGTCATAGATTTGGTTGTCTATATATACACATATATTCCTTCAAGTGTTTCTCTTATGGGTGTTAGAATGTGAGTCCATTGCATGGATAAAACCCCCACCTGCTTGGATTAAACTTCATTCTGTATGAGGAGCTAACTTCACGGTTGCAGAGATGTACTCTGCACATTTCAGACGTCACAGTACAGTAGAAAGCTAGAAGTAAGTCAAAAGAGTCAGTTTGACATTGCAATTCTCAAGAAAAATAAAATTCTGAAATGAGATTGAAAAATATTCCATTGGTCTTTCAAATATACGCAGTAAGTATTTTCATTTTATGTGCAACTACTTCACAGCAAAAAGTCATTTTTTATTTCATAGACAGAAATAATGCATCTTAAAAGCCAAAATCCTGACACCAGTTTAAGGTTTCTAAAGTACATTTTAAGATAATGGCTTGAGGACAATATTTTATTTAAATATTCTTACCTTTAAATCTTTCCTCACAATAATTTTGTCAACATTCATCTTATATTAACAATAATTTTATATCAAAATTCATTTTTCTCCAGTTTTAAAATGAGCTAAAGTCTATTTTTGCTTTAAAATACACACTTCAAATTTAATTCCATATGAAACACCAATTCTGGTTCTCAGTTTTTCCTTAGCAAGCATTAAATATCCCAATCTCATAATTCTTTGCCAAAGCTTGGCTTCAAGACGTTATGTTTAAAAAGGCAACAAAGAACACAAACTTGTTCAGACTCTCAGGCTGTGGAGCCTGCGACTCGGGGAAAGCCTTCATCTAAAACCAGCGGACTTCCATGGCTGTTGAGAAACGACCAGAGGAGCCAATTAGCTGTTGCACAATTGGAATTTTCCCGACGCTTTGTCAATAATTTATAAAATGGAGAGGGCAGAGGGGTCAATGTCACTGAGGGGAAGTTAAAATTAAAATGTTTCTCTTACATATTGTGCTCTAAAAAGCAGGAGGATACTTTTTTGTTCACAAAGGAAATCCATTTTGATGTAAAACAGACAATAAATTGTGCTTTATTGAAAGCCAACAACTGTGCAGTAGCCATAATCTGTTTTTGCATACCATCTTTCTTACCTGCCTTAGATTTCAAATGCTTGGTAGACAACACGAATATATTGCTTTAATATTTTAGTCTACTGAGCTTCTTAATATCAAAAATGAAGAAAGAAAAGGAAGGATTGATTACGCCTCTCTTCAGGAAATGAAGCAATGGGAATTAGTAGGATGGTTCCAACCATGTGTAGAAAAAGCAAAAGAGAAAACATTTCCCATTTACCTTTGGGCATCCGGCTTCAGATTCTAGATTAGGCACCAAGGAAGGAATGTGGATCCCTCATCACATTCAGAAGGAATAGATATCCTGAAACTGAGATTACCATCACTAGCAGGACAATATTCAATTCTCAAACTTTAGGACGCTATGAGGAGAATTATGTGAAGCTTTTATTATTAAGTAAGTTTATTAAAAAGGCATAATAATTAAAAATGGCTGTATTTAAAGAATTTAATCTGAGAGTAAATGCGTGTTAATAAGCTATATTAGGTTTGTGAAAGCTTTGGATTTAGGAACTTTTGATAGATATCAGTTTAGAGTCATGAGAAATTCTGAGATAACTAAAAACAGACGTTAATAAAAAGGCAGAGCGGAGGCAAATGAAAACAGAGATGAAGCTAAAAATGATTCAAATCAAAGTGATCTCTCCATTTATTTAGCCTCTGTCAAGAATGCTTCACTATTTACAATGTACACATATATCAAATCATTGTTTTGTACACTTTAAATGTCTTACAATTTTGTCTATCAATTACACCTCAAACAAGGTATAGGAAAGAGGCTGAAAAAGAATAAAAGAAAGAATGCTTTACCACACAAAAAGTCATCAGAATATTCAAATGAACATAAAATCGTTTAGGTGAGAACAAATTTACTACATTAGCATCCAGAAGAATGAAAAGAAAAAAGGATTTTCTCTAGCTTTTGAGCATAATTAGCATTAATGATTTCTTTCTAGCCTCTGTCTTAAGTTTGATTATTTTTTTCCCCACATGGGGAGGAGGAGAGAGAAATAAATGAAAGAAGTAGTAGCACATATTAAATAATAAAAGTTTATTTAGGACAGGTAAAGAATACAGATCAATATAGTTAGGCATTCAGAAAAATAACATATCTCATAAACTTCATTAAGTAGATTCTTCTCAAGTGCCTCTAAACTGAACCAGAATTGTCCCAGCACTCAGAAATTTTTAGCACTAAGGAGTATGCTCCTGGGTCCTTCTACATTTGGGGGAAGGAAGTCACTCCATTCATTCCATGATCCTACGTTCTTTCCTTTAAGCCTAGCTAAGCAGGGTTCTAACTCCTTTCTTTTTTTACTTTTACCCAAATTCTTTGGGCAGTCCTATCCCACCTCCTTGCCTTCAATTACCACTTGACTTAAGGACTCTGAAACCTCTATCTGTAACTCAAATCCATCCAGGTTGACTCACTTATTCCAATTTTCCTATATCATATTGTGTTTAAATATGTCCTCCTCAACCATGTTCTCTGAAGTTCCTATGGAGAGGTTGCTTCAATGATGCCACTACTCCTCCCTGTTCTATTTCATACCCTCAGCATAGACCTCTCTCATAGTTACCTGCTAACTTCTTCCTTGACCCCTCATCTTCAGAATAACAAACTCTTCTCAACATCAGCCTGGCTGTTGTTTTGGCAATTCATGAAATTATGTTATAAATAGATCTCAACTTACCTTACTACTGCCACCAGTTAAAGAATAATCATACCAAATGAGCTGATCCTGGCTTCCCAAATAGTGATTCCTGGTGATGTTACAGAACATCAGGCCCTGCATTATAGGATGGGGTCACTGGGCACGTCAACCTAGGGTGTCCTCTTTTCTCCCAATATTTCCCACTGATGTGGTAAAATTCAAACAGTTTATCCTAACAAACATCTCCTGGCTCTTTCTTCTCTCTTATTTTTCTTGGTTAGCCTGGCTAAAAGCTAATCAATTTTCTTGATCTTTTCAAAGAGTCAGCTTTTGGTTTAGCTGCTTTTATCTATTGTTTTCCTGATTTCAATTTCAGGAATTCTCCTTTAATTTTTTTTTTTTTTAGGAAGATTAGCTCTGAGCTAATTACTGCCAATCCTCCTGTTTTTTTGCTGAGGAAGCCTGGCCCTGAGGTAACATCCATGCCCATCTTCCTCTGCTTTATATGTGAGACACCTGCCACAGCATGGCGGTGCCATGTCCGCACCTGGGATCCGAACTGGCGAACCCTGGGCCGCTGAGAAGCGTAATGTGCTAACTTAACCGCTGAGCCACCGGGCAGGCCCCTCTCCTCTAATTTTTATTATTTCTATATTTCTGTCCTTTTCATTGCTCTTCTTTGTCTTGTTTATTAAGGTGGAAACTTATGTTACTAATTTTAATTCTTTCTTCTTTTCTACTACATACGTTTAATACTATAAATTTTACTATAAACAATATTTTTTCTATACCCCACAAATTTCAATATTATATTATAATTTTTCAATTAGCTCAAAATATTGTTTTAATTTAACTTGAGAGGTCTTTGGTGAATCACTTAGAAATGTGGTGTTTAATTTCCAAATATTTGGAGACTTCTCAGCTGTTTTTCTGTTACTGATTTCCAGTTCAATTTCATATGATGTAAGAATGTATTTTGTATAATTTCTATTCTTTTTTTTTGAGGTAAAATTGGTGTATATAACATTATATAAGTTTCAGGTGTACAACATTATAATTTGACATCTTCATACACTGCAAAGTGATCACCACCAAAAGTCTAGTTTCCATCCATCTCATACAGTTTATCTCCACCCATTTGCCCACCCCCTAACCTCCTTCCCCTCTGGTAACTACCACTCTGTTCTCTGTATCTATGAATTCGTTCTTGTTTTTACTTTTCCAAACAAAATCATATGGTATTTGTCTTTCTCTCTCTGACTTCTTTCACTTAGTGTAATATCCTCTAGGTCCACCCATATTGTTTCAAATGACAAGATTTCATTCTTTTTATGGCTGAGTAATATGCTACTGACTGTATATAACACATCGTGTCTATCTATCGATGGACACTGTCATATCTTGGCTATTGTAAATAATGCACAATGAAATTAGCAGTGCATATATCTTTTCCAGATTAGTGTTTTTGTTTTCTTTGGGTAAATACTCAGAAGTGGAATACCTAGATTATATTGTAGTTCTATCCTTAATTTTGGGAGGAATCTCCATAATGTATTCCATAGTGGCTGTGCCAATTTGCATTCCCACTAAGAGTGTGCAAGGGTCCCCTTTTCTCTACATCCTCTCCAACACTTATTTCTTGTCTTTTTGATAATGGCCATTCTGACAGGTATGAAGTGATATCTCATTGTGGTTTAATTTGCATTTCCCTGATGATTAGTGATGTTGAACATCTTTTCATATGCCTGGTCATTAATTTCTATTCTTTTAAACTTGCTAAGGAGTATTTTATGACTCAGAATGTGCTTTATCTTGATGAACGTTCCATGGAATCTTGACAGAATGTGTATTTTGTGGTTATTGGATAGAATATTATACAAATGACAATTAAATAGAATTGATTAATAATGCTATTCATGTTAACTTTGTCCTTATTGATTCCCTGACTCCTTGATCTATCAATCACTGACTGAGTTGCTTAAGTCTTCAACTTCAAGAGTATAATTTGTCTATTTCTCCTTCAAGTTCTTTCAGATTTTATTTACGCTTTATGTGTTTTGATGCTCTGTTGCTTAGGTCATACATGATTAATATTGCTACATCTTCTTGGAGAGTTGGACCCTTTGTTATTGTGTAGTGCCCTTCACCTTATCCCAAATAATTGTCCTTGTCTGAAGACTGCTTTCTCTGAAATTAATATGGCTACTCCAGCTTTCTTTTGATGAGTATTAGTGTGTGATATCTTTGTCAATTCTTGTACTTTTAGCCTGACTGGGTCTTTATCCTTTAAAGTAGTTTTCTTGTAGACAATATATATTTGTGTTACTCTTTTATTCACTGACAGTCTCTGTTTTTTAATTTGTGTATTTGGACCATACACGTTAAAAGTGATTAGTTATAAAGTTTGAATAATATCTTCCATGTTTGTAACAGGCTTTGTTGAATTTGTCTGCTTTTAATTGAACATTTTTCTAAGAATCCCGTTTATTTCCTTAGCATATCAATTATACTTCTCTATAAAAACTCTTTATTGGTTTCCCTAGAAGTTAGAATATACAATGAACTAGTTGAAGTCCATCTTCAAATAACACTGTACCATTTCATATGTAGTATGTACATACCTTGTAACTAAATAGTGCCAATTCCTCCATTCTGTCTCTTGTGACATTATTTTTTTAAGTAATTTTTTTATTGAGGTAACATTGGTTTATAACATTATATGAATTTTAGGTGTACCTCATTATATTTTGACTTCTGTGTAGACTACATCATGTTCACCCCCCCAAAGTCTAGTTTCCATCCATCACCGGACATGGGTGCCCTCTAACCCCTTTTGCCATCCCCTTCCCACTTTTCCCTCTGGTAACTACCAATCTATTCTCTATGTTTATGTATTTGTTTGGTGGTGGTGGTGGTGGTAGTGATTTCACATATGAGTGAAATCATGCGATATTTGGCTTTCTCCATCTGACTCATTTCACTTAGCATAATAGCCTCAAGTTCTACCTATGTTGTGGGAAACAGTAAGATTTCATCTTTTTTATGGCTGAATAGCATTCCATTTTATATATATACCCCATCTTTATTCATTCATCTGTTGATGGGCAGTTAGCTTATTTCCAGCCTTGTGACATTCTTGTCAATGATTTACTTATCCATATACTGTTATCACCCAATATATTGTCACTATTATTGTTTTAAAAAGTTATCTTTTAAATCAACTAAGAAATCAAAAGTGTTAAAGATTTTGTTTTATCTTCATTTGTTACTTGTCCAATGCTCTTCCTTTCTTTATGCAGATTGAGTTCCTGACTCAGCATTCTACTTCTGCCTAAAGAACTTCTTTTAATATTTCTTGCAGAGTCTGCTGGCATTCTTAGATTTTCTTTTCCCTGAGATAGTCTTTGTTTCTTCTTCACTTATTAAGAGGAACTTCACTGGATATACAATTTTAAATTCATGGGTTTTTTTCTTTCAACACTATTTCATCACACTCTCTTTCTGTTTGCATCTCATGAGAAATCTACTGTAATTCTTATCAATATTCCTCTATATGTAAGATGTTTTATTTACTTTGGCTTCTTTCAAGCTTTTCTTTTTATATTTTGGTTTTTTGTAGTTGGAATATGATATGCCAATATGTGGTAGCTTTCTTTGGATGGGTGAGGTATGGGAGAGGGGTTAATTATTTTTCTTAGTGTTCTTTGGGCTTCCAGGTCTGTAATTTAGTGTCTATCACTGATTTTAGAAAGTTCTCAGTCATTATTACTTCAAACATTTATTCTGCCCTGTTCTCCTTCTTATCCTTCTGATATTCTCATTATGCATATATAACACCTTTAGACACATTCTCATAATACTTAATGTTGTTTGTTATTTTCATTCTTTTTTCTCTCTGGATATCAGTTTGGGATGTTTCTGTTGATCTTCCTTTAAGAACATTGATATACTTCTGGGCTCTCAATTTTGTTCCATTGATCTGTGTGTCAGTTTTTGTGCCAGTACCATGCTGTTTTGGTTACTATGGCTTTGTAGTATAATTTGAAATCGGGGAGTGTGATACCTCCAGCTTTGTTCTTTTTTCTCAGGAATCCTTTGGCTATTTGGGGTCTTCTGTTGTTCCATATAAATTTCAGGATTCTTTGTTCTATTTCTGTGAAAATGTTGTTGGAACTTTCATAGGGATTGCGTTGAATCTATAGATTGCTTTAGGAAGTATGGACATTTTAACAATGTTAATTCTTCCAATCCAAGAGCACGGAATATCTTTCCATTTCTTTGTGTCTTCTTCAATTTCTTTCAACAATGTCTTATAGTTTTCAGTGTACAGGTCTTTCACCTCTTTTGTTAAGTATATTCCTAGGTATTTTATTCTTTTTGTTGCAATTGTAAATGGGATTGTATTCTTAATTTCTCTTTCTGCTACTTCGTTTTTAGTGTATAGAAATGCAACCGATTTTTGTACATTGATTTTGTATCCCGCAACTTGACTGTAATCCTTTATTATTTCTAAAAGTTTTTTAGTGGACTCTTTAGGGTTTTCTAAATATAAAATCATGTCGTCTGCAAAGAGTGCTAGTTTCACTTCTTCTTTTTCAATGTGGATCCCTTTTATTTCTTTTTCTTGCCTGATTGCTCTGGCTAGGACTTCCAATACTATGTAAAATAAGAGTGGTGACAGTGGGCATCCTTGTCTGGTTCCTGTTCTTAGAGGGATAGCTTTCAGTTTTTCTCCATTGAGAATGATACCCACATGTTTATGGACAGCTAATGTTCGACAAGGGAGCCAAGAGCATATGATGGAGAAAGGAGAGTCTCTTCAATAAATGGTGTTAGGAAAACTGGACAGCCACATGCAAAAGAATGAAAGTAGACCATTCCCTTACACCATGCACAAAAATCAACTCAAAATGGATTAAAGACTTGAATGTAAGACCCGAAACCATGAGACTTCTAGAAGAAAACATAGGCAGTACGCTCTATGACATTGGTCTGAGCAGCATATTTTCAAGTCCCATGTCTGACCAGGCAAGGGAAATAAAAGAAAAAATGAACAAATGGGACTACATCAAACTAAAAAGCTTCTGCACAGCAAAGGAAACCATCAACAGAATGAAAAGACAACCTAACAATTGGGAGAAGATATTTGCAAACCACATATCAGATAAGGCGTTAATATCCAAAATATACAAAGAGCTAATACAGCTCAACAAAAAAAAAAAAACCCAACAATCCAATTAGAAAATTGGCAAAAGATCTGAACAGAGATTTCTCAAAAGAAGATATACAGATGGCCAATAGGCATATGAAAAGATGCTCAACATCATTAGCTATCAGGGAAATGCAAATCAAAACTACAATGAGGTATCACCTCACTCTGGTCAGAATGGCTATAATTAACAAGACAGGAAACAACAAATGTTGGAGAGGGTGTGGAGAGAAGGGAACCCTTGTTCACTGCTGGTGGCAGTGCAAACTGGTGCAGCCACTATGGAAAGCAGTTTGGAGTATCCTCAGAAAATTAAGGATAGATCTACCATATGATCCAGCTATTCCACTGCTGGGTATTTATCCAAAGAACTTGAAAACACAAAGGCATAAAGACACTTGCACCCCTATGTTCATTGCAGCATTATACACAATAGCCAAGACTTGGAAGCAACCTAAGTGCCCATCAAGGGACGAATGGATAAAGAAGATGTGGTATTTATACACAATGGACTACTGCTCAGCCATAAGAACTGACGAAATCCGGCCATTTGTGACAACATGGATGGACCTTGAGGGTATTATGCTAAGGGAAATAAGTCAGAGGGAGAAAGTCAAATACCATATGATCTCACTCATAAGTAGAAGATAAAAATGACAAAAAAAACCCACATAGCATTGGAGATTGGACTGGTGGTTACCATTGAGGAAGAGAGGAGGGGGAGGGCAAAAGGGGTGATAAGGGTCACATGTGAGGGGATGCACTATAATTAGTGTTCGGGTGGTGAACGTGATGTAATGTATACAGAATTTGAAACATGATGTACATCCGAAAAAAGTGAAAATTAACGTAAATAAATAAATAAATAAGAAACAAGTTAAACAAAAACAAAACAAAAAAAAGAACATTGATAATTTCTTTGTCTGTGTAAAGTCTGCTCATGAGCCCATAAAGGACATTTTTAATTTTTGGTGTTTAATTTTTAACATTTCTTTTTCTATTATTTCTTAGAATTTCCATCTCTCTGCTTTTATTACCCATGTATAAGTTGCTTTCTTTTTTCGTTATAGCCCTTAAGGTATTTTATCATTGTGTTTTAAATCCCCTGCCTGTTAATTCCAATATCTGTATCATCTCTGAGTCTGGCTCTAATGCTTGATTTGTCTCTTCAGAATGTGTTTTTTCTTGACTTTTGGCATGTCTTTTAATTTTTGTTGTTGTTGTTGTTGGTAAAAGCCAGACGTTTTGTATTGAGCAGTAGGAACTGACATATATAAATATTTAGTGTGAGGTTGCATTTTAATCTGGCTAGTAGTTGGGCTGAGCCTAATATTTGCTATGGATGTAGGCACCAGAAGCTTCAAATTCTCCTTGTGTCCTTGTTTTTGTCTCTCCTCGTGACCTTGGGACACCCTAAATACTCTTCCTTAGAAGCCGTCTGTGTCTTACAGTTCTTCCAGCCATAATCCACTATTGCCACTCTGGAGCCCTGTTGGTGTGGTGGTGAGATATGAGGAGGTGGCGTACTCAATAATTCTATAACAGATTAATTATAATAATTAATTAGAATTATTATCATATAATAATTAATTATAATAAATGAATCTCAGTATTTCTGTGGGCCAGGTCTTGGGGCTGTGACTTTCACAAGGTTGTCTGCAGAGGTATAGATTTTTTCCTTTGCCCTCTTTTTCCTTCCATGCTTGCAAGATTCTTAATCTATTTTCTTGAAACCTTGGCCCTTGTTATATAATGAGTATATAATACATATGGGTAATATATGTTTATATTACTACACTTACTTTTGAGATAATTGTAGATTCATGTGCAGTTGTAAGTAATAGCACAGAAAAATCACTTTTACCCAGTTTCCCTCAATGATAACTTGCATAGCTGTATTATATTATGGCATCCTGCATATTGACATTGATACAGTCAAGTTACAATGGGTTCCCATCACCACTAGATCCTTCATGCTGCCCTTTTATGCTCACACTCATTTCCTTCTCGACCAACCCCAGTCTATCCTTAATACCTGAAAACAACTAATCTTTCCTCTACTTCTATAAATTTGTCATTTAAAGATGTTATATATATTTAATCATGCAACATGTAACCTTTGGGGATTGGAATTTTTCACTCAGTATAATTCTCTGGCAATTAATCCAGGTTGTAGCCTATATGAATAGTTTGCAACTTTGCATTGCTGAGTGGTGTTCCAGTCCATGACATGGGGGTACCACAGCTTGTTTAAATACTTACCCATTGAAGGATATCTGCGTTGCTTGCAGTTTTTGTCTATTATAAAGAAAACTGGTGAATAATTTTGGCGTCCAAGTTTTTGTATAAACCTAAGTCTCACTTCTCTGGGATAAATGCACAAAAGTACAATTTCTGCCTTCTAGGGCATTTGCATTTTTACTTTCTCTTCTTCAAAAAACTACCAAATTTTTTTCCAGAATGTCTGTACTCTTTCACATTCTCACCAGAAATGTAAGAGTGATCCATGTTCTCTGCATGCTTGTCAGCATATGGTATTGTCACCATTTTTTTGTTTTAGCTATTCTGATAGATGTCTAGTGGTATCTATTGTAGTTTTAATTTGTATTTCCCTAACCATTAAGGAACATTTTCTCATGTTCTTGTTTGCTATCTCTCTATCTTCTTTGGTGACATATATCTTCATATATCATGCTCACATTCAATTTAATTGTTTTTTTACTGTTGAGTTGTGAGAACTTTTTATATGTTCTAGATACTAATCCTGTGTCAGTACATAGTTTACAAATAATTTCTCTTATTCTATAGCTTGTCTTTGTATCCTCTTCACAGAGCAAAAATTTTAATTTTATGAAGTTCGATTTATCAGTTTTTCCTTTTATGGAACATGCTTTTAGTGTCAAGTCTAGGAACTATTTGCCTAGCCCAAGATGCTAAAGATTTTATCTTGTAATTTTTTTTCTAAACGTCTTAGAGTTTTACATTAAGTCTGTAGTCCATTTTGAGTTAATATTTGTATAAAGTATAAAACTTAGAATGAGGTTTATTTTTGTCTAGTGATGTCCACTACTTCGGCACCATTTGTTGAAAAGTCTCTTTCCTCTATTGAATCGTTTTTACAAACTTTGTCAAAAATCAATGGGGCATATTTGTATGGGGGTGTATTTCTGGATTCTTTATTCTGCTGTCCCATTGGTCTACTTGCCTACCCGTCCCATCAATTCCAAACAATTTTAACTTCTGTAGGTAAACAAGAAGTCTTGAAATCAAGTGGACTGATTCCTAACACTTTATTTTTCTTTTCCAAATTATATTTTTATTTTCATTTGTATTCCCCTCAAGACTTCCTATACGACAAATAAATGATTAGGAAATGTGTTTTTCAGTTTCCAAGTGTTTGGAGGTTGTTTTTCTGCCTTTGATTTCAAGTTTGACTTTATTGTGTTCACAGAACACATTCCACATAATTTCAATTATTTTAAATTTGTTGGGATTTGTTTTATGGCCCAGACATGGTTGGTCTTAATTTATGTTCCATCGGCATTGCTGTTGTTAGTTGATGTGGTCAGTAAACACTTATTAGATCCTTTTTGCCAGTGGTGTTGTTGAGTTTTGCTATATTCTGCTGATTTTATATCTAGCTGTTTCAGCAATTGTTCAGAGAGTGGTGCTGAAGTCTCCAAGAATAATTATGGATTTATCTTTCTTTTTTCTGTTCTATCGGTTTTTGCTTCATCTATATTATAGCTTTTCTGTTTGGTGCATACATATTTAAGACTGCTATTGACCCTTTTATCTTTATATACTATGCTTCTCCATCTTTGGTAAGTTTATTTGCTCTAATCTATCTTGTCTGATATTCATATAGCTACTTTTGTTCATTTTGATTAATTTTTGCATAATATATCTTTTCCATCCTTTTGCTTACTATCGGCCTTTATTATTTTATTTAAAGCGAGTTTTTGTAGATAGTTAACAGTTCAGAAATTTTTTTTTATTACGAGTTAGTCATGTTTTTGGTCAACTCACATAAGTTCTTTTAATTGCTATATTTGGAGCATTTACGTCTCATGTGATTATTAATATTTTAGTGCTTAAGTTTTGCATTTTATTTGCTGATTTCTATTTCTTCTTTTTGTTGTTCTTCTGATTGATTTTGTTGTCTTCCTCTTAGTTACTTATATATTTTTTAGAATTCTATTTTGATTTATTTATAGTGTTTTTGCTTGTATTTCTTTATTGAGCTTTTTAAAATAGTTGCTTTAGGTATTAGATTATGTATCTATACTTATTATTGTCTAATAGTATAGTCATTTTACCATTTCAACTGAAATGTAGGTTTGCATCTCTTTGCCATTCCTGGTTTATAACTGTCTTAAATATTTCCTCCACATGCATTTAGAAACATATCAGAAAGTGTTACAATTTTTACTTTGACCAGCATAATTTTAAAAACTCAAGAAGACAAAGACAATCTATTATATTTGTCAGGAGCTCACGTGAGCTGGAGAGAGCTAAGCTGTCAGGTGTTAAGAGTAGCCAATAAAAGTAACAAGATAAAAATGAAAGTCACAGTGAAATCTATAATTGCTTCTGTGATGATATAAGCAAAGGTTTAAAATGGAGAAAACTCCAGTCTCCCTGTTCTATTTTCCCCCAGGCAGCATATCCTGGGTAAGGGTCAGGTAGATCAGCACAGAAGCAGGTGTTCTCTCAAACAAAAGGCTAATGCAATTTTGTGGACCCTGGAACTGAGTGGGGGACAGGGAGAAAGGGAAGGGCTAGGAGTGGAAAAGTACTGAGTACTCAGTCAGAGCAGGGAAAAGTGTCTTCAAACTTCCCTCTCCTCCCTCTTATAAGAAGGCCTCACAGAGGCACCTGAAGATTTCTGCCCAAGGCCTCAGATGAGGAAAACTTGGAATGAAAATGCCTGGTCTAGGAATGTAAATATGCATAAGAGTGTGGCCTGCCATGGAGGCCTGAGTCCCTGATTTTGACTCTCTTTAGAAACTGAAGGGCATTGACTGTGCACAAGCTTGGTGTGGGGAGGCAGCTTTGCCCCATGAGGTCTGCAAGCTAACTGCTTGTGTTAAGGCCTGAAAAATAACAGAAAGGCTAACCAGGAGCTGCAATGCTCAGGGTTTACCCATACTTTTGCTTACTGTGCTTTCACTTCCTCTATGTTCCAAGGTTCTTTCTTTTATTGTTTTCTTCGTATCTTAGAGAACTTCCTTCAGTCGTTTGTTTTGGATAGGTCTTCTAGCGACAAGTTGTCTTATTTTTATTTCACCCTAGAACGTCTTCATTTGCCCTTCATTCCCGAAGATTGTTTTCATTGGATATTGAATTCCAGGATAACAGGTCTTTCTTTTAGCACTTGGAAAATATTGTGCTACTTCCTTCTATCCTCCATGATTTTTGATGAAAAATCTGCTGTCATTCCAAATGCTTTTTCTCTGGAGGGAAGATGGTATTTCTCTCTTGCTGTTTCCAATATCTTTAATGTTCAAAGTTTAATTATGTTGCATCTAGGTGTGGATTTCTTTGAGTTTACTCTGTTTGACATCCACTCAGCTTCTTTAATCTGTAAGATTGTGTCTCTAGTCAAGTTTGGGAAGTTTTCAGCCATTATTTCTTCAAATACTTTCTTCAGCTTTACTCTCTTTCCCCTCTTTCTTCTGGGACTTCAATAATATTAATTTTAGGTCTTTTCTTATAGTCGTGCAGATCCCTGAACTTCTGTGTGGTTTTTTTTATTGTACTTTTTCTCCATTGTCCATATTGGGTAACTTATATATTTTTTTCTTCTAGTTCACTGATTCTATCCTCTATTTCCTCCATTCTGCTACTGATCCCATTCACACAGCTTTTAAGTTAACTAATTGTATTTTTTAATTCTCAAATTTTTATTTGATTCTTCTTTATATCCTCTATTTATTTGATCAGGCTTTCTAATTATTCATCTCTTTAAAATGTGTTTCTAATTACTCATTGAAATATTTTTATTATGACTGCTTTAAAATCTTTGTCAGATTCATCATGTCTGTAATGTTGATGTTGACATCTATTGACTGTCTTTTTTTATTCAGTTTGATGTTGTCCTGATTCTTGGTATAATGAGTGATTTCATATTGAAGACTGGACATTTTGTCTTATGTTATGAGACTGTGTTTTATTTAAAACTCCTTTTTAAGTGGATTTTTCTGATGTCAGTCTAGCAGGAAGAGAGGGAGATATCACTTCATTACTTCCAGGTGTGAGTAGATGTCCAGGTTCACCACTCAGACACCATGACACCAGAGGTGGGGGTCCTTGCTACATGACCTTGTAGGTTGGGGTGAGATTTCCAGCTCCCCATGTGGTCTCCAATGACACCATGAAGGGGGTGGTTTTGGTACCACTGGGCAATGGTGAATGTCTGACTCTCCAATGGTCCTCCCCAAACATCAATCCATAAGAGAGGTAAAGATTGCCTTGCTACTTCTGCATGAGGGTAGAAGTCTAGGCTCCCCATGTTGTCTCCATGAACATCAAGGGTTGGGAGAGCTTGTTTCCAGTGGGTGGGGAAGAATGTCATGGTTTCCTACTTGGTCTTCTCTGATATCACCAAGGCAGGGATGTGGGAGCACCTTATTGCAGCCTAGTGAGCTTGGAAGTCTAAGCTTTCCACTTGGTTTTTGTTGATGTTGTGAGGGTTGAAGCTGGATGTTTTCTTCTATTGTGTTTGCTATTGTCTAAAAGTTTCCTATCTTGCTATGCTGTCCCTTTGGTTGCCCTCTGGCTAAGAGAGCAGGGTTTTGTCAGAGCTTTTGTTGCTTGTGCTCCTTGGGATTTCCAAATTACTGGCTTCTTCAGCCCAAGTCTTGGTTATATGAGGCAAAAAGCAAACCCAGGAACTCAATCACCTTGTTGTTTCCTGTGTCCCAAATTCCCTAGCTGATCTGCCATTTTCCTTCCACTTTTCAGAGTCCTCTTACTTTTGTTTTATATGCAGTTTCCAGTTTTTAGATGTATTTAACAGGAGGAATAGGGAAAATACATCTACTGCATCTTCACGGAAGTAGAGTTCCTGTGTCTTTTGTTTGTTAATTGGCTGTTTTGTTGTTTTTCTCTTAGATGAGAAAGGAAAGCTGGAGGGGCTGGAATAGGAAGAATTTCCTTCCCTCAAAAGGCATAAAGTTCTAGCAAAGTCCCTTCCTTTAGAGGGTGAGTCTTTGTTATGGAGAAATCTCCAGTGCATTTCACAAGGATCACTCTTCCCCTCCCCTGCCAAAGCCAAGAGCTAAAAGGGAATCTTTCCTGTCTCCTCCTCACAAGAAGTTCAGAGGTAAATGTGGAGGCTGAGCTAAAACTGCACCTCCAACTCTCCCACTAATCCATACAGCCTCCAACACTTTGTTAAAATTGTTACCACACAAATGCAATTCTCCTATCTGATGAGCATTAAAAAAGAGCCAATTATTACAGCATCAGCTTTTGGGAAAAGAAAGCAGTTTTACTGCTAGATTGATCAGCAAGGACTCAGGGGGCATATGCCTTTGGATTTATCTCCCCGAACCAGGGCTTGGGGCAAAATTTATGGGATGAAGGGTAGGGCAGTCTGAATTTTCCAGATAGATGATTGGAGACAAGCAGAAGTGAGGTAATTGATGATCTGCTCAAGCATAGTCAGACTCCATGCCTCTTAATAGGATGCATGTTCATGAAATGGTGTTAGCATGATCTGAGGGTGGAGTTTTCAGCCCTTTGATGTCAAAAAGGTCACTAATCAGGCATTCGCACAGGCCCAATTGATGGGTCGGTGGTCTCAACCAGCCTGAATTGGACAAGAGGGACTCTCAGACACTGAAAGACAACTCTTAATTACTCTGTTGATAAGATGGGGTCAGTGGAACTGGTCTTAATAGGCCTGTGGTTACAGAATGAGCTTTTAAGTAATCCTACAAGTTTAGGGCTCCAGTGGCTTCCTCTCCAGGTCAATAGATCTCAGCTTTGACTTTTGGGATGCTCCTGCCTCTCCAAATTTCAGGGTGACCGTTTGTCCTGTAGCTTTTATTCTGATGGGTTTAAGAAAAGTGGCTGCTATTCAGTTTGTTCAAATTTTCCCTTGTTAAATGTATAATAAGGACTATTTCCATTCTCTTTACATGCTAGAGCTAAAACTGGAAGTTTCCTGGATCTTCCTTTCCCTTCTGTCTTTATCTCATGCCACCTCCCTTTGTACTGTTTGCAAATGTAGCAAGAGGTATTATGAGTTATTAATTGAAGCACTCTTCCCAACAGTTGCTTGTCTGCCATGAACTTTACCCTCTAAGTCTTTACAAATTTCTAAACTTTGAGAGGAATAGTGAAAGAAGAAGAGAAGAAGAAATTAAAATACCTCAACTCCTGAATTATGATAGCTGTTGAGCACACTTAAAAGCGAAACTTTTGGAAGAATATGGCAGTTTTTCCCACTGCCCTGCAATTGCTGTAACCCCCACCCACACCCCATGTGCCCACTGAGTCCTTAGTTTGCCATGGCAGGAGAGAGGAGTGAGAGGGAAAGAAGTCACTTAAATGCTAGTAGTTCCCTGAGCTAAAGTCATGTCCTCTTCCTTAAAGTTGGGTCACACTGAATGTGTGCATGTGTGTGTGTATGTGTGTGTAGGTAGGGGTATGTGGAGCATACATAGAGCAACAATGGAAACATTAGTGCCATCTTCATGGGCATGCAGTAGCACAGGGTCCTACTCTTATCAGGGCTCCATGCTTGTTTTAATGATTTGCTGTTGCTATCTTGAAATTTTTAATAGTTTTTAAACAAGGAATTCTGAATTTTCATTTTGTATTGGACTCTACAAATTATGCAGCTGGTCCTAGGAAATATAAGAGCCATGCAGCTTGATTCCTGGGATGGGCTCTTGGTGGCAGAAAACTTTACAGAGTTCCACCAAGCCCATAACATATCAAGAGTGGTAGTACAGAGATGGCTACAGGGAGTGTCCAGGCAGACAGGCCTACGACAGTGTCACAGTTCCCTATATCTATATAACATTGAGTGGGGAGCAGCCAGACATGATGCACAGTAGCAGGGATACAGAAGTTACTGAACAGAATGGATGTGAGGAGGAGAGAGTGAGAGAAAGAATGAGAGAGAGGGAGCACACACCAGACTAAAGAAATTTTAGGAAGGAAAGAATTAAGAATGAAGCAGCAGGGACTGACCACCAGAGACATGATCCCAATAAGGACATCTCAAAGATGCCATCTGGAGAGAGAATGAGTAGTGATGTCTGTTATGGCCACCTCTCTAATGCCCTGGTACTATGTTAACCCTTGGAATTTAGACCCTGTACAGAGAATGAGGGAGGACATACAATGAGTTGGCAGAGAGTACCCCAAATCGATTGAAACTAACTTTCCAGTATCTGGTAAAATTGGGATATGAAATAAAATCAAACTCCATGTTATGGGCTGAATGTTAGTGTCTCCCCCAAATCCATATATTGAAGTCCTAATCGCCAATGTGACAGTATGTGGAGACGGGGCCTTTGGAAGTTGACTGGGATTAGACGAGGTCAGGACGGCAGGGCCCTGGTCTGGTGGGTTAGTGCCTTTGTAAGAAGAGACACCAGAGAGCTTGCTGTCTCTCACCGATGGGAAGACACAGTGAGAAGGCCACAGTTTACAAGCCAGGAAGAGAGCTCTCACCAGAGCTTCCCAGCCTGCACACTGGTGAGAAGTAAATTTCTATTGTTTAAACCATTTAGTCTGTGGTAGTCTGTTATGGCAGCCCAAGCTGACTGAGATACTCAGTTAAAGAAAAGCAAAATTATACTTCCTGCCCTTTTTAATTTAACGTTAGCTATTTGTGCCAATTTTAAACTACTTTTCAGCCCAGCAAAGAGTTTCACATTTTCCAAAGGTGATATTCTTTTCTTCTCTTCTGTGTCTCTGTACACATTCTTACCACAATAGACTAGGTTCTGATTATGTGTGGGTGTGTGCATGTGTGTGCATGTGTTTCTCTTTCATTTTATCAAACCAGGGAGGAGGTCTTTGCTGGCCCCAGCATGAGCAACACTTTTTGCCTCCATTTATCAGTGAGACACCCTTCCTCTCAGCCCCAGATTCATACAGTGAGCCAGGCTTTTTTTTTTTTTTTATTGAGTTCATAATAGTTTACATCAATGTGAGATTTAAGTTTTACATTATTTCTTGACTGTCACCACATAAGTGCTTCCCTTCACCCCCTGTGCCCCCCCCCACCACCATTCCCTTGATAACCACTGAACTGTTTTCTTTGTCCAAATACCTGTTTCTATTCCACATGTGAGTCACATCATCTGGTGTTTGTCTTTCTCAGACTGGCTTATTTCGCTTAGCATAATTCCCTCTAGGCCCTTCCATGTTATTGCAAATGGGATGAATTTGTCTTTTTTCTGGCTGAGTAGTATTCCATTGTATTTATATACCACATCTTTATCCAACCATCAGGCACTTGGGTTGCTTCCATGTCTTAGCTATTGTGAATAGTGCTGCAATGAACATGGGGTGCTTGTGTTACTTTGGATTGTTGATTTCAAGTTGTTTGGGTAGATACCAAGTAGCAGGATAGCTGGGTCATATGGCAGTTCTATTTTTAGTTTTGTGAGGAATCTCTGTACTGTTTTCCATAGTGGCTGCACCAGTTTGCATTCCCACCAGCAGTATATGAGGGTTCCCTTTTCTTCACACCCTCTCCAACATTTCTTAATTTTAGTCAGTGATTATACCCATTTTAACAGGTGTAAGGTGGTATCTTATTGAAGTTTTAATTTGCATTTCCATGTTGATTAGTGATGTTGAACATCTTTTCATGTGTTTATTGACCATCTGTATATCTTCTTTCAAAAAATGTCTGTTCATCTCATCTTCCCATTTTCTGATTGGATTGTTTGCTTTCTTATTGTTCAGTTGTTTCTTATATATTATGGAGATTAACCCCTTGTCAGATATATGATTTGCAAATATTTTCTCCCAATTGGTGGGTTGTCTCTTTGTTTTGACCCTAGTTTCTTTTACATTGCAGAAGCTCTTTAGTCTGATGAATTCCCACTTGTTTATTTTGTTTGTTTGTTTCTCTTGTCTGAGATGGCATGGTACTTGAAAAGGTCCTTTTTAGTTCGATGTCAAAGAGTGTACCACCTGTAGCATCTTCCAGGAGTTTTATAGTTTCAGGATGTATCTTTAAGTCTTTGATCCATTTTGAGTTTATTTTTGTGTATGGCATGAGATAGCAGTCTACTTTCATTCTTTTGCATATGGCTGTCCAGTTTTCCCAACAGGATTTATTGAAGAGACTATCTTTTCTCCATTGTATGCTATTCACACCTTTGTCGAAGATTAGCTTTCCGTAGATGTGTGGTTTTATTTCTGGGCTTTCAGCTCTGCTCCATTCATCTGTGTGCCTGTTTTTGTACCAGTGCCATGCCATTGTGGTCGCTATGGCTTTGTAGTACATTTTGAAGTCAGGGATTATGATGCCTCCAGCCTTGTTCTTTTTCTCAGGATTGCCTTAGCAAATTGGGGTCTTTGCCCCATATGAGTTTTAGTATTCTTTGCTCTATTTCCATGAAGAATGTTATTGGGATTCTGATGGGGATTGCATTGAATCTGTAGATTGCTTTGGGTAGTATGGACATTTTAACTATGTTTATTCTTCCAATCCATGAGCAAGGAATCTCTTTCCATCTCTTTAAGTCTTTATCAATTTCTCTCAGTAATGTCTTAGAGTTTTCATTGTATAAGTCCTTCACCTCCTTGGTTAAATTTATTCCTAGCTACTTTATTCTTTTAGTTCCAATTGCAAATGGAATTGTATTCTTCAGTTCTCTTTCTGTACGTTAGTTATTGGAGTATAGAAATGTAACTGATTTTTGTAAGTTGATTCTGTACCCTACAACTTTACTGTAGTTGTTAATCATTTCTATTAATTTTCTGATGGATTTTTTTTGGTTTCTATATATAAGATCATGTCATCTGCAAACAGCAAGAGTTTCACTTCTTCACTCCCTATTTGGATTCCTTTTCTTCCTTTTTCTTGCCTAATTGCTCTGGCCCAAACCTCCAGTACTGTGTTTAATAAGAGTGGTGATAGTGGGCATCCTTGTCTTGTTCCTGTTCTCAGGAGGATGGTGTTCAGTTTTTTCCCATTGAGTATGATGTTGGCTGTGGGTTTGTCATATATGACCTTTATTATGTTGAGGTAATTTCCTTCTATCCCCATTTTGTTAATAGATTTTATCATATATGGTTGTTGGATCTTGTCAAATGCTTTCTCTGCATCTATTGAGATGATCATGTGGTTTTTATTCCTCAATTTTTTAATGTGGTATATCACATTGATTGATTTGTGGATGTGGAACTATACCTGTGTCCCTGGTATGAATCCCACTTGATCGTGATGTATGATTCTTTTGATGTATTGTTGAATTCGGGTTGCCAAAATTTTGTTGAGAATTTTTGCATCTATGTTCATCAGCAATATTGGCCTGTAGTTCTTTTTTGTGGTGTTCTTGTCAGGCTTTGATATCAGAGTGATGTTGGCCTCGTAGAATGTGTTAAGAAGTGTTCCATCCTCCCTAATTTTTTGGAATAGCTTGAAAAGTATAGGTATTAAATCCTCTCTGAATGTTTGGTAGAATTCTCCAGGAAAGCTGTCTGGTCCTGGGGTTTTATTCTTTGGGATTTTTCTTGTTTGTTAAGGTGTGCCTTATTGCAATGAATTTCCCTCTAAATTTGGCTTTTGCTGCATCCCATATGAGTTGGTATGGTATGCTATCATTTTCATTTGTCTCCACCCATTTTTTGATTTCTCCTTTAATTTCTTCAATGATCCATTGCTTGTTCAATAGCATATTGTTTAGTCTCCACATCTTTGTCTCTTTCTCAGCTTCTTTCTTGTTATTAATTTCGAGCTTTACAGCATTGTATCAGAGAAGATGCTTGTTATTATTTCACTTGTCTTAAATTTATTGAGGCTTGTCTTTTTTCCCAACATGTCGTCTATCTTTGAGAATCTTCCATGCACACTTGAGAAGAATGTGTATTCTGCTGTTTTTGGATAGAGTTTTCTATATATGTCTAGTAAGTCCAACTGGTTTAGCTTTTTGTTTAATTCCTTGTTTCCTTATTGATTTTCTGTCTGGATGATCTATCCATTGATGTGACTGGAATGTTGAGGTCCCCTACTATTATTGTGATATTATTAATATCTTCTTTTATGTTTGTTAATAGTTGCTTTATGTACTTTTGTGCTCCAATGTTAGGTGCATAGATATTTATAAGCATTATTTCTTCTTGGTGGAGTGTCCTTTTGATCATTATATACTGCCCCTCTTTGTCTCCCTTTACCTGCCTTATCTTGAAGCGTACTTTATCTGATACAAGTATTACTACACCTGCTTTCATTTGCCGTTAGGTTGGAACATCATTTTCCACCCCTTCACTCTGAGCCTGTATTGGTCATTGGAGATGAGATGTGTTTCCTGGAGGCAGAAAATTGTTGGATCTTATTCTTTAATCCATCTTGCTACTCTATGTCTTTTTATTGGAGAGTTCAATCCCTTTACATTGAGGATGATTATTGATGTATGAAGACTTAATGCTGTCATTATATCACTCATTTTTCATTTTTCCTGCATTTCCTTTGTTTCTCCTCCTGTGTGTTTTGGTCTCCCATTGAATTATGTCATTCTTTATGATGTGTTCTTTGTGTTTTCCCTGTTTATTTTTTGTGTCTCTGTTCTCCTTTTAGTTTAGTGGCTACCCTGAAGTTTATCTTCAGAGTCTTATGATAACATAGTCCACTTTCTGATGGCCTCTTATTTCCTTAGTCTAAACTGATTCAGTCCCTTACCTCCTCCCTTCCTGTTATTATGCTCATATCTTATTCCATCTTGTGCTGTGAGTTTGTGGTTAAAGTGACAACATTGTCTTTGTTTTTGGTGTTTTCCTTCCCTTTAGCCTAATGCTATAGTTGAATATTTGCTATCCTATTCTCATTCTGTCTACCTATTTATCTCCTTACTCTGTGTTTTGTGACCACTTTCTCCCTTTTTTTATTTTTTCAAATATGAGGGCCTTCTTGAGGATTTCTTGTAGGGAGAGTCTCATGGCTTTGAAGTCCCTTAGCTTTTGTTTCTCTGGGAAAGATTTAACTTCTCCCTCATATCTGAAGAATACTTTTGCTGGATAGAGTATTTCTTGACTGAAGATTTTTATCTTTTAAAGTTTTGGATATGTTGTTCCATTCTCTCCTAGCTTATAAGGTTTCTGCAGAGAAATCTGCTGAAAGCCTGATGGGGTTCCTTTGTAGGTTATTTTCTTCTGCCTTGCTGCCCTTCGTATTCTTTCTTTGTCATTCGTTTTTGCCAGTTTTACTACTATATGCCTTGCAGTAAGTCTTTTTACATTGACAAACCTGGGATATCTAGAAGCTTCCTTCACATGTATCTCCCTCTCTTTCCCTAGATTTTGGAATTCTCTGCTATTATTTCTTTGAACACACTTTCTGCTCCATTCTCCCTCTCTTCACCTTCTTGAACACCTGTAATTCTTATGTTGCATTTCCTCATTGAGTCTGATGTTTCTCGCAGACTTTCTTCATTTCTTTTTAGTCTTATTTCTCTCTCTGCCTCTGGAGCATTTCAACATGTCTATCTTTGATTATGCTGATTTGCTCTTCTATCATGTTCACATGAGCATTCAGGGAATCCGTATTTTGTTTTCTCTCTTCCATTGTGTCTTTCATCTCTAATATTTCTGATTGATTCTTCTTTATAGTTTCAGTCTCTTTTGTGATGTAGCTCCTGAACTCATTGAATTGTTTCTCTATATTCTCTTTTACCTCGTGGAGTTTTTGATGATAGTTATTTTGAATTCATTCTTGTTTAGCTTACATATTTCTGTGTCCTCAGGACTAAGTTCTGGGTGCTTGTCATTTTCTCTCTAGTCTGATGTTGGAAGGCCGGCTCTTTCTCATTCTGATATTATTTGGTTGCAGTTACAGCCTATTGACACTGGGTGGGAGTCGAGAGTCACATATTCTGAGCTCTCCACCTTCAGGACAGATGGACTGGCACCCAGTGTGTAAGGGGAGGGGCGCTTTCTCCTGCGTGCACTCTGGAGTTTCTCAATCAGCTCTTGCTATCTGGTCTCCTGGGGTCTTGGCTTGATGAGGTCACCCCATGGGAACACTTTTGCCCCATTAGAGGGCTTCCATCTAGACTGCAAGGGCCTGTGGGCTACCTGGGTGATCCCCCAATGAGCAACCCCTCCCCCACTCCTTCCCTCACAGACCCTCCCGTGGAAGTGACCACTGTCTTTATGGAAGGGAGCGAAGTTCTCTCTTACCCCATTCCAGCTCCTCCAAGGAGGGCTCCAGCTTCTCTGCCCTCTGTCATGTGGCTGTGTGTCTCTCTGAGGTTTTTGTGTTGTTAGGATATTTTCTGTTGGAGTATGGTTGCTCCTTTTTGTTGTATGTTGGAGGGGAAAGAGTCCCCAGCAAGTTCACTCCACCATGATGCTGACATCACTCACTAGAGTGAGCCAGGCTTTAATCCCACAGGATATATGAATACTCAAAGTTTTTCACTGCCACGAAGATTGAACTCCAGGCCATGTCTTCCTGTTTCTAGACCCACCGTACAGTAAGTCTGCACCTTCAACCTCCACTTACTACTGTATTTTTCTATTCTATTTCTAGTCCAGAGATGCTTACCCATTTTTTGAGTGAAACTATGCATTTAAAATATATTTTCAGTGCTTTCAGGTGGAGATTAAAAAAATAACAATATTGAGAACTGAAAGGACATAGCCACACTCAAAAATAAGGCAAATATCTCTATTGCAAAGAAATGGATCCAAAGTGCAAAAACTGGTGAAAAAGTTGAAGTTTCTATCTTGCTGAGTCAGACCAGAATCTGGCAGTGGCAGTATAAATTTTTTAATCTGTTCTCCCAAAGATTGTTGCAGGATGTGTGTCATTGCAATGCTTTGATGAATTTTATGCATGTGTATGGGTGCATATATGCAAGACTTTCTCTAAGGAATACATCTAGCAGAGAAATTGCTGGGTCATGGCACAAGGCACCTTTTGAATTTTCAACATATTGTCGAATTGGTTTCCAAATTGTAGGAGTTTATACTCCCGCTAGCACAGTTATGAGAATTTCCATTTCTCCATATCTTCTCAACATCTGTTACGGTCAGCAACTCCCTTCCTAGCTACGACATCTAATGGAAGTAATGTGGTATTTCATTGTTTTCATTTGTGTGTCCTTGATTACTGAGGTTGAAGCATGTTTCAGTTTTTAATAGGTATTTTCAGTTTCATCTTCTGTAAACTTACCTATTTGTTCCTGTTGCTCATTTTTCTCTTAGTTTCTTTCATGCTTTTATATTTTAGAATTTCTCTATACCTTCTTCAACCTAGCTACAATGTAAGGTCCCTTCTGAGTTCTACGCTAAAACTGTTCGTCAAGGTCACCTCCCTATTTCCAAATCCCACATACAATTGTCAGCCCACAGTCCTCATCCAGCTCAATGTCTCCACATTACTCCCGGAGTTGACTCCTCCCTTCTCTTTGTCAATTTCTTCTATCTTGGCTTTTGTATCTCACTTGCTTGTTTTTTATTACAGATTATGTGTTTTCAATTTTGAATTGCTAGTGCCAAGAACATTGCCCAGCACATATCAGATACTTAATCATCACTTAGGTGTACAGTTTCTAGTGGCTAGTTTCTAGTACAATCAGGATACATACTAGCTCTAGTCCTGGTTTGCTCTCATTAACTAACAGAGGCCCCTGTGCAAGCTTCTAGGATTTCATCCAGTCTTGACATTCTGTTAGTCTTCACCAGGATTGTTCCTCACTGTCCTCTGAATGTATTCATCGATGCTGCAATCAGTAGCCTTTTTAAATGAGCTTTGATCCTGACCCTTGTTAACATTTACTCTAACGAGCTGGGGCACAGACACCAGGAATTGTGTTAGAGTGCGTATTTTTATTCTATAATGTCAAAATATGAGAAAATATTCCCTAAATTTTATTAATTAAATGTGATTTACCAATATCAGAGATTTAAAAATTACTTCAGTAGTACAGAAATGGAAAATTCCAGATTGATCTTTCATGACTATGAATTATTAAAAGGTACTTTTATTCTAAGAAATAAACGTGACAAATCTGATTTAAATGAAACTAAATAAATATACATGTCTATTACAGAGAAAAGAAAAATCAATACTGTTTATTTAGAATATACTTGATTTGTAGTGACTTAAATTCAATATATTTTAACCAAGAAGTGCAATATATGGTATAGAAGTAGAATGGACAGCGATTTGAGCCCTTTCTTTCCAATCTTCCTTCCTATTCTCCTCTCACAAGCCACTCAAAGAGGTGTCAAATGAAGAGTTTTCTTCATTAATATATTCAAAATTATTACATATATTAGGGATTAAAATAACTTATTTGGATGGATTCCACCGTTATATATTGAAAAAAAGAAACTCTGACATTTAATAAAACATTGATTTTCTTTGAGTTGTATGAAAAAATTGATTGTGAAAAGTGTGATGATGAAGCAGCAGAAAATGGACCACTATATATAGTGAGAGTGGTTTAGAACTCTTAACTTTCTTAGTGTATGTCCCATGCAAAAACTATAAATTTTTTAGAAGTGGTGTTGACATTGGGGGAATCAAAACCAAACTCAAGTTTTTATTTTATATTTTAATCACAAATGAGATGGAGAAAAAGAACGAAGAGCCAGTTGGGCGCAGCTCTATAAGAGAGGGAACAAGACCTTGTTCTTGGCATGCCTGTCTGTGTGGCTCTCTGGGTGCTTCTCATTACTGAACGAGGTGCATGCAAATTATTCCTGTCTGCTTGCCCCTCCACCACCTGCTGCAACACAACCAAAGCCCTGGAGACCCAAACTCCGGACCGTTTGTCAGTGTGTGTGGAGGTCCAAGAAGAGAAAAGCTTTCGATTTTAGTTGCTGAAGAGACCAGCACCTCAGAAACATTTGCTATTCTGAAAAAATAAAAGGTCTCGGGTGACTCACCCCAGGCAAGTGGGAAGCGAGAGAGAAGGCGTGTCATACTTACAGGGCGGTATGTGGTCGAGTAAAACCAAAGTCTTAGTGGGTTTTAGGAAATTCTCTGGTCCTTTCACACTGTTTTCTGATTATTAGTGCAATATATGTTACCCTTGAAAAGCTCCAGGTTTTCATGTACATTAAGGACCTCCCAAACTGAAAAGGGATGGTGATGTACAGGAACATAACTTAGTTTTTATCAAATGCAGTGGAACTTGCACATTCAAATGAATTTTTCCCCTTTAATCATCTAGAGAGATTTTGTAATTACAGTAATATTGTTACTATTTGAAATATTTCCAGAAATTATTTTTGCAATGTTCCTCCAGAGAATATTCTCACACCTGCAAACTTTTCATTCTTTGGGGAATAATTTTAAAAATAATTAATAATAATAATAATTTTAATAATAATTAATTTTAGTTTTAAAAGCCAAATCTAAATTTTAAGTAAAATCCTGTGAATATTTTTAAGCAATGTGAATTTTTCTGTTTTTAAAATTTATAATTATAGGGCCGGCCCAGTGGCCGGTGGTTAAGTTTGCGTGCTCCACTGCAGTGTCGCAGGGTTTCGCGGGTTCCGATCCTTGGGCCATGTTGAGGCGGTGTCCCACATGCCACAACTAGAAGGACCTGCAACTAAGATATACAACTATGTACCGGGGGGGGGGCGGTTTGGGGGAGAAAAAAATTATAATTATGTAATACTTATTTGGCTTATAAAATGACAATAAAAATAATTACCACTATGATTTGATCAAGGTGCAGTATTGAAATTAATCAATAGCATCAGAAGGTGGATATGCAGAGGTGCAACATTTACTTGAATATATATATTTTTAAATGCAATCACTGCATTTTAGTATCACAATTTAGAAGAAAAGAAAGAAAACTAATTTATTCCCGTGGCATTTCTTGAGGATCCTGAGGATGATGAATAAAATGAAGGCACAACATTATATTTGACATTCTCTTCATCATAAATCAAATTAAACAGTTGGTGCCAAAAAAATCCATTTTGTTTGAATTCTTAGCACGATCCATTCATTCTGTATCTAAGGCTGAAAAACATCATCTTAGAAGCTTTCAAACATCTCCCAATGAAAACTTAGAAGCTAAGATTATCATAGACTGGTCCTCTTATATGCAAAATTGATGATGCTGACCCTCTTGTCAATAAGGCATGGTCTCTGAGTTGTTTTTCCAGATCAGAGATGGGTTTATTCCAGCCCCTTCAAACTCTCTGTCCTGTCCCTTTATAACCTACAGCACACATTTGCCAGACAGCTGCCTGGAGTTTGAAGAATATCTGTGTAACTCTGGGCCTGTCCACAGCAAATTGAACTACACAGTATCATGTACCCGTTCAGCACTAAATTTCTATAAGGATATCTGTGATGCCTATTTGAAAACAAAGTCCCCCACTGTCCAGTCAGACCACAGGCAGGAGCTTGCCCTTCTGGGATTCTATTCTGGTGACCAAAATAGGAGAGCTAGAGAGGAGGGTGCTATTGTCCTTGGACTGAGGGATATCCAGGTTAATCATGTAACTCATGAGTCTGTAAATTCACATAAATCATGTAATAATGTATTATTAGTTTATCTTTTATAAAAGGATAAAAAATTCCTTGGTAGTGTCCATTCTTGTAATTAGCAGTTTATAGAAAAAAATTCAATCAATGTGAGGCATGTATTGACAAAGAGATGAATATTTAACAAGTATCTTAACTGTTGTATTTACCCTATCATGTATCATTGGATATTTGCCCAATTAATCCTTTGGATAATCTCTGATTATAATTTCAGGCTTAAGTATTTGAGTGTTTTTCTATAAAATTTGGAATTTAATGTAAAATGTCATTTTACTTTTTCTATACATTTTCAAAATCCTGTGGTGGCACAAAACTTCACCATCTAAGAAATACTCTTGATGAGCGCTGCACCATGAAATGGCGATTGTACAGCTGGAACCACCCCCATCAGAGAGAAGAAAAGCATATGTCAAATTGCCTTAGCTATAGAGCCTTCAGGCAAAATACATCCTTCTTTTGGCACTGTCAAGAACTTGAATAAATCAGGGATAAGTGGGTTAAAATGCCAGGACCCACTGGGGCTGAGAAAAACCTACTACTTTTCCACAATTGAGTAAAATATTAACGATAGTACCCTCAGTTCTTCATGTATTAATATGGGGAAGAAAATGATACCATCATAATCACTGGAAGAGATTGTCAAATTGCCAGGAGACTAGAACTGTTGTCATAAGAGATTAAACTGGGAGATATGGAAGATCTTGCTAAAAGGTTTTAAGTCTCTGTTTATTTATATAAACAATCCTTTCGCCTCTGTTTCATCAATCACTGTTTCTAAAGTACAAACCATTTAAATGGCAATTTAGATTACTATTGCTTTTTAAATTAGTTTGCTATTTTAAATCACCAAATTGTGATTTGGTGCATTTCAATAGAAAATCATTTTCCAAGATATGTAAGTAAACCTGTTAAAACTAGGAAACTTGCTAAACCCAGTGAGATAGCCCAGGGCTAAAGACACTTGCTGGGTCATTGATCAACAATGACAGCAAATAGTGACCTCACACCAACAGAATGTAAACTTCCAAACTCATTGATAGCATTCCTGACTTGGGGTTAGAATTTATGTTCTCTCTCTATAAACTGTTTGACTTAGATGATGAATGATGGTTAAGGTAACAGAGCAGCATAGCTCTGATGAAAATGCAGTTGGGTTTAGGTTGTTTTAAGTCTGGCTTTCTTTGAAGGTCAGTGTAAATGTCTTGATATTCTATAAAAGAAAAGTTATTAGAATGCTGTTTCTTTCTCATTTTAGGAAGGAAAATTCATTTTACCAATTCAATTTTTCTTTCTGAGTCATTTAGTGAAAACAATGTTTAGCTTCCAATTTTGCTTTTTTAATTTGACAAGATTTAGGTTTTAACGACCTATAGTTTCCTTTACTATTATATATTCTGACTAATTAATTTAAAAAATATGAATTTAGCTACTATTCACGCAAAAAGCCTTAAGAACTTTAATTTCTTAGAATACTTTTAATTGTTGTAGTCTTTTTTTTTGGATATAGCATGGATATTTCCAAATTGGTAAGTTTTCTAAAATTTTCCAAGTAAAATGCCATTTCAAAGAATCTATTTTATTTATTCATTTTTTTAATTTACTCAGTTTTAATTCCTCTAACAACATGTGAGTTCTTGCATCCTATTACATGATACATTATAGTAAAGATGGGAAAATAAGACAAGTTTCATGAAAATACCAAAGGTGTAAAAATAATTATATGTCCATATTCGTAAAATTATATCTACCGTTTATTGAGCAACTGGTAATAACGTGCAATGCTTTTTACTAACGTTATAAAAAAAATAACACCTCTGCAAGGCTGAATGTTGTAGGTCTACATAATAGGGTCCATGTTAGGCTTTCAGCTTCCTTATAGATGAGGAAGCCTCTGAAAGTCACAAGCATAGTAAGGGGCATATCCATTCAAGCAGAGGCCATGGGAAAGTCAGAAAGGAATAAATGTAAGCTTACATACTAGATGATGTGGGAGATAGAGAAGAAAGCAGACATCACAGTTAAAGTGACTGACAAAGCTTAATGCAGGAGGCGGAACTTAGACCATGCACCAAAGATTGGATGTGCCTGGCAAGATGGAGAGAAGGGAGAAGTGGATGCAGTCACACTCTGTATCTTTCAGACGCAGATCTTTAAAAGATTAAAATATTCCTGAAAGAATAGAATACTCTCTTTGAAGGTCCTGGAATGCCAGACCTGGAATACCTCTTAATTGGGAACATAACTTTTCATCATATTTCACACGTTAACTTCTATCCCTGGTAGAGTAGTCACATTTTTTAATGGAAAGACAAAATAACTTTTAAAGCCTCCACGCTCTCTAAACAAATAGAAAGAAGTAGTCACCTCATTGGTTTTCTTAAATGTTACTGACTAAGTGTGAGTAAACTTCAGATAACAAAATCTTCCAGAATAGGGTCACCTGGAACCAGCTGGAAGACTCAGTCTACCTGAATGGCAATAACAGAGGCTGTTAGTGTGATCTCCACTCCAACCTGCCCTTTGAACTCTAGACCTATAGATATGATTACCTACTCAACATCTCCATCTGGGTGTGTACAGAGGCATCTCAATATGGTATGTTCAAAACCAAACTCCTGATTTACCCCCAAAACCCTACTCCTAACCCCAATATTCCTCATCTTAATAAGTGGCAATTCTATGTCGCTTATCCAAAAACCCTCAAACTTCTTGACTCCCCTCTTTCTCTCATTTATACATTCTTCAGTTTTTCCTTCAAGACGTATTCAGAAGATGACTGATTGTCATCAATACCTCCAATATTATCTTTATCCAAACCATCTCACCTGGACTATTGCAATAGCTTCCTCACAAACCTCCTTTCTTCCACCTGCCGCCCTCCATGGTCTACTCCCTATGAAATGGCTCAGAGGGATCCTCTACAATAAGTGGGATTACATCATTTCTCTGCCCAAATTTGTCAATGGCTTTCTATTTCACATAAAATAAAATCCAAAGATTTTCAGTCTCCTTGTGACTTTAATTCTCTGCTCCCTCTCAGTTAGTCTGACCAGGCTCGCTGCTCCCCTGCTCTTCCAAAAGCTCCCCTCCCTAGGCTTGGGATGCACTTCTTCCCAATATCTGCAGGGCCTGCCTCCTTATCCCACTTAAGTCTCTGCTTAAAAGTCACCTTATCCGAGAGTCTTTCCCTGATGTCCCTATATTAAATCATGCTTTTCCAGATCATTCTCAACAGGACCACCATATATGGTGCTGCAGTCGTGTTTGACAAATGGGCACTGGAGAAGGAGGTGTGACCCAGGGCTGAGGGCTGCTCCTGCTCTGCTGGCCAAGCCCTCTCCTCTAGCTCCATGGTAAGTCAACTCAGAGGAAGAACACCTTTTTAAAATATTTGTCAAAAGGAGGAAACTATTTAAAATTTCACAAAGAGAAATTTTAGCAGTAGCCGCAAATCTGAAGTTAAATAGATGGTTAAATAGGCAGATGCATACATAAATACATACGTAAACATACACACATATACACACATATGTAAATATACACACATAAAAATACATATAAACATATTTATGTATAGTACTTGTACATATTATTAAGTATAAAATCTCTTTCCCCAACCTACCTCCCCCTCCCCCCAACCAGAATATAAGCTTAACAAGAACAGAAACTTTGTTTTGTTCTCTTCTGGGTCACCCAGCTCCTGGAACAGCACTGAGCACATGATGACAAAAAAAAATATGTTGAATGCATTAATGGATAAGTCAATAAATGAATTAGTTTTTGTGTGTATAGGAAAGAATGTCATAAAAAGGTCTGAGTAAAGATGTCCAAAAATTATTTAAGATATCCGGATGCTGCTGTAAGATTTAAAACCAAAACCAAAGACTCAAGGAGTGAAGGTTTAATCTAAATACTGAGTTAAATCAGAAACAGTAACAGTAACTGTGGTCGAAAAAGACAGGCTTTAGCTTTTGCAAAGCTGCCCATGTTAATTCAAGGTCATTGTTTTAAAATATGTCCTGGTAAGTCATATTATAAAATGGTTGATTTAGCTTAAACACATTAAACCAATAAATCCAAAAGGTAAGGGATGTTTTCTTTCATAGTGAGAGTTTTAATAGACTTCATTCCTTGTCTCAAACTTTTATGATTGGCAGGGAAGCGAATGACTCACTCATTTTCTTCAAAATCTGGGAGAGCTTTTCTGTCACATAATTGGTCTAGAGAATGCTATTATAAATAGCTAAACCAAAATCCAAAGATCTCAAGTGGTTTGCCAGATGTATATGGTGCATAGGGAGTAGACTGATCTTGAACTAGAACTCGTCTCTCTCCACTGAACCTGCTGTTCGTTTGACCTCAGCAGAGTGTTTTCTCTCTAGTGAATCACGTGCTGCTGCTCACCGTTTGTACAAAATGTTCAACAGCAACTCCAGAAGCTCAGCCACGTACTTCATCGGCTCCCTGCCACCTGTGACATTTGGGGAAGTAAATACACGTGAGAGGCAACAACTCAGAGCCTCTTTTCATGGCCACTCTTCCCATCCCATCTGTTTACTATCCTGATGCTAGGAGCCAGGAAAGTGCCAAAGAAAGCTGTCTCTCTTCTCTAGGTTTATGTCTTGGCTTTTAGCATTCATAAAAACATCTAAATTGGATCTTTACTGCCTGTTTTACTTTCCTGCTGTTCGGTGAAAACTACTGTCTTTGCACGGGTCAACACACACGCTCAGAGTTAGTTATCTCTATCAGCGGTGTCGTCTCCCAGACAGAAACAGAAGAATACATATCTGCCTGGGATTCTTCAAGAGCTGTCCTAACCTTCTGTCATCTGTGACACACACACACACACACACACACACTCAGCACTCAGTGCTCAGTGCTCAGCAGCGCTTGGTGAACAGGAAGGTTAAATTAATCCTAATTAGGCTTTATCATAATAAGAGCATGCTTGGCTGCAATAGTTCTTCCTAATCTGATTTTAATTCCTCAGAAATCACATACAGGCCACACGAATGCTCTGCAACATGTAGCAGGAAGAAGTGCTTTTTGGAGCTATAATTAAAATGCTATTTATACCACACATGCAATTAAGTGCTCTCTATGACTAGCTCCTAAAGGTGCCTAGGTTGAAGTAGCCCCTAAATTAGTTGCACGTGTGAATGGTTTTTGCTGCAAAAGTACCTGCAGCTGCTGAGGATGGCAAAGTTTATCATTCTATTAACCCCACAATTAACCCTCATTATATGGCCTGCTCAGTGCAGGTGCACCCCCAGAACGTGTTCAGTTTGTTAATGGCCAATCCTATTACACAAGCAGACGTTATCACGGCTCAAGAGGACATGCCTACCACATATGCTTTTGGTTTACGGAAAGGGTGGTTGCCTAATTCAGTTGAGTGGAGTGTCTTCAGCAATAGAAGATGGACAACAGAGGCACACTTTACGCAGTCTATGTAGTTCCCAACTTTGCTTCCTTCCACTGCAGGGTAGTGACTCTCACAGCTGCAGTCACTTACCATTGCACCTATAGAATGCCAAGTCAGACCCCAGTCCACCCTGCCCCCAAATCATGGCCGTAGGCAAGAGGAACATAAGATGTCCCAGGTGAATTAGGTTAGCAATATAACTGTTCTTATTCTGACCTTTTACCTCCGTTGCCAAATGCCTTTGAATGTTGGCTCTCAAATTCATAAAGTGGGTCCTTTTATGAGAAATATTTTCCTTGTTTTTAGGACTATACTTAGTGGTGGTATTGGCATTATAATGGCTGGGCACAGTACTTCTCTTGTTCCATTTGATTTTTTTGTTGTTTTTGCTTGTTCTTGGAGAAATAGACAAATGTTGGCCAGACTCAATTCATGCTATTAGAATAAAGTTTCTTAATTTCATCACCAAATGTGTAAATAAGATTAAGTGAATACCACAGTTTGGTATTCAAAAACAATTTTTTTTTCCTCAGGAGAGAATTTTTTCTTCAACCCCATTTTCCTGCTATATTGGATTTGTCTCTCCTGCATGTGGAGGGTGAGGCACATTCTTAACTGTACCACATCCACACCCATAACCCAAGAAGGCCAATTGAGGCTGACAGGGTCTGACACTGGATCTCTTGATTTGCTGAGAAATGAGCCAAGTGAGCCTGAGAGCTGATATTCCCCAGTAGGAGGAATCAGACTTGGTGGCCAGTGAGTCAGATTTTGGTTTACCAGTATCCATTTCACTTCCACCAACTTTGCTGGAGTGGATTCACAAGTCAGTGCAAAGTGTTCCTTCTTTATTTATCTAGACTTACTGGCCTCAGTCAATGAAAAACAGCCATTTTAACACTGTTGGCTTTGATGGCCAGTGGAGTTCAGTGCCCATGATTACTGCAGAGTGGTGAGTTGAGCTATGTGATTAAAGTTTACGTCTCCCAAGTCATTTCCAATTAGCAGGACTATGTCTTAAATTGCTGAATCTATATACACGCAGTGGAGATGTAATGAAAAGCATACTGCACTGAGGGTCAGAAAATCTGGCCCTACTACTCATGAAACTGTGTCCTTTATCAAGTCAACTGGACCGTTCTGGACTTGGGATTCTCCTCTGTCAAATGAAGGAATTGGATTTGATCCATTCCTTAAAAGAAAAAGATAGATGACAGATAGGTTGATAGATCACAATCTTCAGGGCAGCATTCAGTGGTGAAGAAAACAGAAATGTACTGTGTTACTATAGGATCTAAAACCTAAACAAACTGACAGATACATGCATGATTAGAGGTGATTACCTATTGTGTTCAGGCTGCTATGAGCAGCGACAATAGAGCGAGAGGAAAGCTCTCTCTAAGGAGGTGATGGTTCAGCAGAAATATGAAGAGCACAAAGGTTAGGCACAAAGTGAGGAAGGGGGCAAGGGCAGAGGAGCATAAATTGGTCAGTTTGAGGAACCAAAAGAGACCTTTATGTTCAGAGAGTAGTAAAAGAGAGAGGAGAGCAATGCAAAAATAATGCTAGAGAGGAGACGAGGATAAATTTCTGCAAAGCTTTATGATCCAGGTTAAAATGTTTGAAATAGAAGCACGGTGTGGTGCAATGGAAGAGTTTGTAGCAAAGTGTGGTGATCCAAACAGGTTTTAACAAAGAAAGTCAGAGGAGGAGTTCAGAGAAGGACTCTACTAGAAGTCAGAGCAGGAGGGAAGGGAACAAGGGTGCTTACTAAACGGACAATGAGTTAGTGCAAACATTTAGCCAAAAGGGCGATGAAAACTTATAGAGAGACAAATTGGAAGAAAGCTGTAGGAACTGTAGAGTGATATTGGTTTTTTTCAATAGTGAGATAAAGGGAAGCCAGTGAAGTGATGGTGTCGGGGAAATTGTGAAAATACCACTACCAGTTTCCCTGACAATGAGGCCCCATACTTTTATAATGATGATATAACAAACAAACAGAAAACAAAAACAAAAAAAAGGAAGCAAAGCTTAAGAAGAAAGTAATAATTAAGTATAGATCTACAAACAGCCTGGCTAGCTTCCCCCTGGGAAAAGTGTGTGTCTCCAAAGAATATAGGGGAAGGATTGATATTTTAAATAAAAAGGTTAAATTGAGTCTGCTGCCTCAAAAGCTTCTAGTGGTACTACAGACCTGCTATTTCTCACACTAGTTTATTCTTATCCAATTTCAATAAACCAAGGGGTTGTAACCCTGTCCACCATTTACCCAAGCCCTACCTATAGCAAACTGTCAATAAAGACTTTTAAAGTCACTCTACTCATTGTATGGAAGTATCCCAAGAGATGTGAAAACGTAGATTATAGGTCCGCATGTCTGAAGTGACACCTGAGATTTGGCATTTCTGGCAAGCTCCTGGGTGACAGTGATGCTGGTCCAGAGACCATGCTCTGAGTTAAGAGTGAGGAGAGGAACTGAGAAGGAAGTTAAATGACTGTTGGAGTAGTTTAGGTTGGAGAGGCTAGAGTTGTCTTTGACTAAGGCAATGACTGTGAAGATGAAGAAATATAAACAGATTGGAAAATACTCTGTAGGCCAAATTAGCAAAATTGTTGACAGATCAGATGGAGAGGAGAAAAATGTGGGAAAGATCCTGAAGTTTCCAGCTTGAGCAAGCAGGCATGTGAGTAGTTACTGGACTAGATGAGGCTCATGAAGGCTGAGGCTACTGCTGGTTCTGAAAGCTGGACTTCCAGGCTGCTGTGAGGCTTAAGTACTTCCTGTGGACTCAGTATTTTCACAGCTGGAGTGTTACACATCTATGGAAGGATATCACGGTGCAGTGACTACCAGCGTGGTTTTGGAGTCAAGCAGATTTGGATTTTTGTCCTAGTTTTCCCAGATCAATAACCGCTCTGAGACCCACTTCCCTCACTGGTATAAGTTGAAGTACTTCATATCTATACGTAAGGTCCCTGTGAGAACAAACAGAAAATGTAGAAGAGGCTTAGCCTACTGGCCAGCACATAGTAAATGTTATCATCACCATCATTGTATAATAATTGCTTAATTAGCATTCTCTAAGAACGAAAAATATTTTAGTCTAAAATTACGTATTTTTTAGAACATTTAAAGTTGAATTAAAATATGTAAAATGAAGAAAAGACTATAACAATATTTTTTTAAAAAGCAAATAGCTGATTATCCTGGTTTCCTTTTTTAAATATCTTAATATCTTCATTATACAAATAAATTGAAATTACCTATCTTTTTCCCTGTTACTTCATTACCACCTGTAAAAATAAATAGGATCAACAAAGGTGTTTTCCAGGACATTGGTTTCCTGACCCGTGTGTTATGGCAGAGGATTCGCTCTCTCTTTCCCTCCCTCCCTTCTTTCCTCTCTCCTACTACAAGGCTGTAATTAACTTCTGGGCAGTAAATATATTTGTATTCCCAGGCCTGTTACAAGAATTGGCTCTTAGGAAGTTCTCAGGAAACACTTCTAAATGAGTAAATTAATACACAGCTACTCAATGAGACAGGATGAAGCCCCCTTATCCTGTTCATTTATGAAAAAGAATATTGTCAGCTCTCCAGGTTCAGTTTTACCGGTGATAAGGACATCACTCCAGCTGACCTGAAGTTTAGTGGTATAGTCCTAGAAGATGCCCATCGTATAGCCAAACAGTTGAATTTAATGAACCCTGCTAACTCAGAGATTCACTCAGCCACAACCTAAATAAACACCTTCAATACCTTGTAAGCCTGTAACCCAGTAGGACATACCCAAGCCAACTTGCTAAATAGAGCTTTTCTTCTAAGGGATGTTGTATGTGATATTTCTATTGATATATTTGGGTAAAGATTTTTATTGTTAAAGGTCAAGTCTACATTCCATTACCTTTAAGATCACAACAACCCCATCTTCAGAGGTGCTCTGTGGTCCTGTAAATCATTCTTTGACTATGAAAACAAAAAACTTCTGATGGCAGCAGTTATTCTCAGTATGAAGTGCAAATTGGACACCTAAAACTAGTAAATGCAATATACTGCTAGTGATTAAGATGAAATTATTTTGACAGATCACTATATTTTTTTCCATTCAAGTCTCCGTTGTTTAGCTATCGCAATAATATGGGTTTAAATGTCCCTGTAATGTGAGATAATACTTCAGAAAGTATCCACCAAACAAAATGGCCATCCACTGCCCAGGTCACTTTCTGTGGAAATGGTCAGAGTTAAAAAGGGTCAAACGAATTGGTTACTTATGTCCACCATGGTTGAAACTCGTGTTTGCTGACTAAAAACATTTCTTATTAATTCAATTTTGTGATGTTTCATATTACAATCAAATTATAGTCTGACAAGTAGTTTTGGGTTGAGGAAGAACTGCTGGTGAATTGACTATAAATAATAAATATGCTTTCCAGAGAGTTTTTGTAACATGAAGCATTTTATATTTTTAGAATATTTATTTAACCAAAGGAAACACATGGAAAATGAGAGGAAATGGACATAAATTTGTGTTTTTGCTTACTTGCCTCACAAAACCTTTTGGATTACATAGTTTAAAAATATTACTTAAAAAATCTTGTAGAGAATTCCAGTTAAATACACTAAAAATTAGCTAGGACAGACCCTAATTTCATTTCTAAGTAAAATGCAACAAAATGAGCTTCTGGTAATTTATTCTGGACAAAATCTATTTGAAATTTTACTCTTCTGTGTGTCCAGAAAGAGGAAAGAAGTTGAGACTCACTGTTTCATTTTGTCAAGTTTTTAGTGAAGGCTGATTATCATAGAGACATGCATTTTAACAAAGACTGCAGATCACTGAGTTTCAAAGACCTCATGTCTCATGATAGCAATGCATTACATAAGACTGCCCATGTTCATGGCATAAGGGAGTCCTGTTACAGAAGCCAGAATGTGGTTGTCCATTATTTTTTTAGGCTGAAAAAACTATCTTGGTTTCTTTTCTCATTTCTGACTACTCAGAGCTCCCTCTAAGTTTTTCTTCCTAGCATTGGAAAGTCACCAGAATCAGAGGCAGAAAGCCTGCCTCTGCTGTGAGCTAGTTAGACCAGGCAAGTTACTCAAACTTGTGGAGGGAAGTTTACACTGGATGAGCCTGATGGCTCCCTCCAACAGTGACAGTCTCTATTCTATGTTCCCCCTTTTAAAATAATGTCATTTCTCCCAGAACTGACCGAGGGCAACGTAACCCACTTTCAAAAACATGAGGAGAGTCAATAAAACCTAAATATATGAAGCATAACTCCTTGAACTAATTTAGGAAAATTAACACATAAGAGGGTTAACTGACTTTTCTAAGCGTGCCCACCCTTCACGAGGCCGACTTAGACTGGAATGCTCTAGTGCCGTCACCTTTCCAGCCTCCCCCGCCCCCATAGTGAAGTGGCAAAGAAGACGATCGGGTTGGATCAGTCAGGAAGAATTCCAAAGTTGGACTGTGGCACTAACCCAAACAAATTTACCCTACAATACATTAGCCTCCCTTTCCTCATTCTTTCCCACTTATAAATGAATAAGAAATAATTCATGTGGTATATGTTAAAATATCAGATAATAGGATATAGATACATTTTTAGCAAGGCTCATGGACCGAGGCTAAAGAACATGTCCATCTTATATACAATGGTATAGATTTTTCTTGTTAAAAGAAATAATAAAAAGCCAACAATTTCAGTTGCAAGAAATCCCTACCTTGGAGAAAGCAGTAAATGCTACTTAGGGACAAAAATTCAATTGAACGGTCTCACTTACATCTCAACTCTAATTCATCAAATCATGTTTGTTTTACCCTCAAAAAATCAAGGATATTACCATTTATACCACCCCTCAGCTACCACTCCTGTCTAATCCACCACCTCCTGCCAGGTCTGTGCTATTTGTTGTGGCCCAGCAGTTGCCCTTGTCCTCCTGTCATCTATTCTCAACATAGAAACAGAAGTGATCCTGTTAAAACCAGAGGCAGTTCATGCCATTCCTCTGTGAAAAAACTTCCAATGGAATAAATAAATGGTGGTACATCCAGATAAGGGAATATTATCGAGTGCTAAAAAGAAATGACCTCTCAAGCATTGAAAAGACATAGAGGAAACCTAAGTGCATATTACTAAGTGAAAGAAGCCAATCTGAACAGGCTATTTACTGCATGATTCCAACTATATGGCATTCTGGAAAAGGCAAAACTATGGAGACAATAAAAAGATCGGTAGTGGCCAGGGGTTAGAGGGGAAGATAGGATGACTAGGTGGAGAGCAGAGGATTTTGAGGGCAGTGAAACTATTCTGTATGATACTATAACAGTGAATACATGTTATTATACATTCGTCCAAACCCGTAGAACGTATAGCATCACCAGCGAACCCTAATGTAAACTACAGGCTTAGAGCAATAATGATGCATCAGTACAGGTTCATCAATTGTAAGAAACCTACCACTCTTGCAGTGGATATTGACAATGGGGATGCTGTGCATGTGCGGGACAGGGGTTACGTGGGACATCTCTGTGACTACCTCTCAAATTTGCTGTGGACTTAAAACTGCTCTGAAAAATAGTCTATTTAAAAAATTCTGAAACAGTGGTTGTCAAACATTGTAAACTTACTAAATGCCACCTGATTGTACCCTGTAATATTGAGAAAATTATAAATTTTGTTATGTGTATTTTACCACAATAAAAAAATCATTTCGGTGGGAAAAAAACCTTACAATGGTGTTCAGTAGGAAAAATCTACACTCCTCCTGTGTGTTTCTCTGCTATACTCTCACATTACTACCACACTCATAATATTTCTGATATCAGATGTTAGGGGTTTTTACCCACCAAGCAATTTTCTGTAACATCAGCTGAGTGTCCTACAATTCAGTTCAATTCTGACACTAACCAGCATTACTGCAGAGCCCCCAGGGGAAGGGTTCAGTCCCACAAAACTGAGTCTAACTTCGGATGCTGATAACAAGTAGCAGGTTACCAGGTGACCCACAACTGTCCAACTTGGCTGCAAATCAGAGGTTCCCATGATCTCGCTCACCTTGGATTCGGTTGTTATTTGCCGGAACAGGTCACAGAACTCAGGGAAACACTTACTTATGTTCACTGATTTATTATACAGCAAAGCATATGATAAAAAATCTAGATGAACAGCCAGATGAAGAGATAAATAGGGTGAGGTCTGGAAGGGTGCCGAGCCCAGGAGCTTCTGCCTTGTGCATTTGGGGTGCACCACCCTCCCAGTACATGGATGGGTTCACCATCTGGAAGCCCCCAAAATCCCATGCTATTGGATTTTATGGAGGCTTCCTCATGTAGGCATGATCAATGACTAACTCCATTTCCAGCCTCTCTCTCCTCTCTGGAAAGTGGGAGGTGGGACTGAAAATTTCAAGCTTCTAATCACGTCTTGGTCTTTCTGGTGACCAGTCCCCACCCAGGAGCCCACCCAGAGTCACCTCATTAGAACAAAAGATACTCCTGGGGCCGGCCTGGTGGCATAGTGGCTAAGTTCGTGCCCACTTCAGTGGCTGGGGTTCACAGTTTCAGACCCCAGGCACATACCTAGCATTGCTTGTCAAGCCACACTGTGGCAGCATCCCACATAAAAAAGAATAGAGGAAGATTGGCACAGATGTTAGCTCAGTGATGATCGTCCTCAAGCAAACAAAAAAGCGGAAGATTGGCAACAGATGTTAGCTCAGGGCCAATCTTTCTCACACACACACACAAAAGATACTCCTATCACCCAGGAAGTTCCATGGGATTCAGAAACTCTATGTCAGCAATCTGGTCAAAGACCAAATATTAGAACAAAAGATGCTCCTAGTGCTCCTATCACTTTAGGAAATTCAGGAAACAAGGATTTTAGGAGCTCTGTGACAGGAATGGAGTCAAAGACTAAATGTTACAACAAGATTCTCCTAGTACCCCTATTTACAAGGATTTCAGGAACCAGGGTCAGAGACCTGTCTCTCTCTATAGGTCTCTATATATTTACTATAATCATATAGCAGTGATATAACAGTCTATATACTACTTCTTATTATTTCACAGTGTCTTCTCACATCCTCAGTAAAAGCTCCAGTTCTTAGGAAAGCCTATAGGGTTCTCCATGGCATCTGGTCCTCCATCACCTCTCTGACTTCATATTGCACTAGACTACCTTTCACGTGCCATAGGCCTGCCTGCTGCCCTGTGAGAATGCCAGATTGTCCCCAGCCTCAGAATCCTGATGTCCCCCTCTTTCTTCAGGTCTTTACTAAGATGTCACTTTCTCAACAGACCTCTGCTGGCCATCCTATCAAAATCTCAGATGTCTTCCTCTGTCACTTGCCATCCATCTTCCCTGTCTTATTGTTGTTCCTCAGCACTCAACACCATCTGGTGTACCATGCATGTCATTGGTCCTACACCAGAAGGCCTGAAGGCATCCATGAAGGCAGGGATTTTTGTCTTTCTTTTCATTGCTGTATCCCCACTCACATCATGGGTTCTCAGTAAATATTTGCTGAATCAATGAATTCACCAGTAAACAAAAGTCTATATTCCTGACCCAAGAGAGAAGGTGATGCAAATCTCTGAGGAATAGTTGGACCCAGGAAGGCAGAGATTAGCCAAAACACACATTCTTCATCTAAGTCAGAGATTTTAGGTTATGAAGTATGTGTGATACAGCAGAGAACGATGTCCCTTAAATTCCCCTGGCTTACCACACAAGCAGCTTTCTAAGTCCTTTAATAGAGGAAAGCCTCAACACTTAAAGAGAGGAAGGTGGCAGGTGGAATGTCCCTGTCACTAGAGAAATACCACACTCTAGCTCAGACCCTACTGAAGCTGGGGAGCAAGTGCCCTGGAAGTCAGAGCCACAAATATAATCCTGCCAGGTCATGAGGCCATTAGTGCACTCATGTAGAACTATTGAAAACCCACCTCAGGTCTACCCAGTTTCCAAGACAATGGAAACGAAGCCTGACATTAAACTGAAAGCTTTACCCAACTAATGGGCAGAGACTAGAAATAGCTCACCTCCCTAACCCTGGTAATTGCTAGAACTGGACTGGGGCTTCCCTGGACGCTCAAGAGCCCAGCAGGCCATAGCCTTCCCCCTCAAATTTTATCTAGAAACTTTTAAAAGGTAGGCTCTAACATCTGCCCACCTTCTTGTAGCCATCTCTCTACTTGGGGGTCTGGACCAGTATGCCAAGCTATTTGCTAGGGCCTTGAATCAGATTATACAGACCTTCCAGGAAGCCAGTTTGATCATGCTTGTGTATTCTGATCATGAACTCTAGCTCATCTTGGGCCTGGCATGTTTACATTCACTTTTCCTGAATTGCATCTTATTGAAAGAGATGTAAGGAGGAAACCAGGTCTCAGCTGAATGGAACTAGTATTGAGGGTTGACTTCCTGCTAACTATGATGGATCATCTTCTACATGGAGATCCAGAGAGGTAAGCCAGGTAGAGAGATCTTAGGAAAAGATGTGATGAAGTACAAGTACTAAAATTAAGCCCTTCTATTGGCTGAATTGTGTCCCCACCAAATGCATATATTGAAGCCTTAATTCCCAGTGTGACTGTATTTGGAGATAGGGTCTCTAAGAGATATTTAAGGTTAAATGAGGTCAAAAGGGTGGAGCCCTAATCTAATAGGGCTGGTCGCCTAAAAGAAAAGGAAGAGAGGGAGATCTCTCTCTTTCTCTCCATGAGCATGCTCTGAGGAATGGCCATGTGGGGATCCAGGGAGAAGGTGGCCATCTGCAAGCCAGGAAGAGAGCTCTCACCAGAAACCGACCATTCTGGCACCCTGATCTCAGACTTCCAGCTTCTGGATCTGGGAAAAAATAAATTTCTGTTGTTTAAGCCACTCAATTTGTGATATTTTGTTATGGCAGATTGAGCTGACTAGTTCAAACCAAAGGGTGGTCGATCCGAAGGTTCAGATCAGATAAAAAAAGGTCAGTAGAAGACCAGGTCAGAACAAACAAGAAGGAGCCCAGAAAGTCCCCAAGCAGCTCTGGGCTTTTCAGGATTCTTTTCTGTTGACTCAGGATTTTAGGGGACACAGATGTGGGAAGACTGGCTTAAAGGGGCAAAGGGCCATCAAACAGTCACCAGTGGGGTGGTTCAGTTGCTAGCCACAGCCCTTTGTGGTCAGCATTATCACTCTGCTCTTATCTCAAAAACCCTTGTGTAGCACTTCCTTACCCTAAATTGGCTGAATATGAGATTCTAGAATAGCTTAAATCCAGGTTTAAGGTGGCTTCGACAGATATGGCAGGCCCTGGTAGGTGTTTATCAAACTAGTTTGCCAGCCTCCCTTGTGGTAGCCTCCTTTGGGAATGTCATGTTACTGAGTTTCGGACACTGGAATACAAATTAAATTTTGCTGTATCTGGCCCATAAAAACCATGTGTGAGTTACTTCATGCTCTTTTCCCTTCCACGATTGGATAGTTGTACCCAGGAAAACCTCATATGCATGTATTCAAGATGGCAGAGCCTCCATTAGCCTGGGTCCCTGAAGAACTATGTGGAACAGAGTCTTGCCAACCACCTTGGACTATTGACATTAGTGAGAAATAAACTTCTATTGTGCTTAAGCCATTATACATCTCGGATATATTTGCTACAATATTTCACCTCTCATAATTAATATAAAAGAATGCAAAGTCAGAGGTGTAAGAAGCAGTGACAACTGGCATACATGGAGAGAGCAAGGCCCAGAGTCTTGGTAATAATGTACATGAGTTCTCGACATTAACTAGCATGGCTGTGATCAAAGCAGTCGTTGCACTGTGATAATTTGTTACAGGTTACCCCCACCCCACAACACCCCCAGTCTACCTGACTCCACTGAGATGAGCATTGTCGCATTTGGTCCTTAGTCATCAATCCAGTCTTGGACTGCCATATCATTCCTTGTTTCTGACTTCATCATTCTCAGACGCTGGCTCTTTTTCACCCTACTCCCATTTTATGCTCACAGGAGACATTTCTTCTATTTAAGTGTCACTCTGTAATCTGTAAGACTGGGAGAGATTATCCAAGATGCTTCATCTTTTCCATTTTCCACTTTGACGAAGGAGAATATTCTGCTCTTTCCATATCCTGTGTGGATGTAGAACTCCATATCATATGTTGTCATAGGCTTATTAGTTGGGAAAATTCAAACAGCTATTTTTTTCCCAATGCTTCTGTGTCACTCCAGGACTCAGGCAAGGCCTGGAATCTTGCTCTCCAGGAAGAAATGTAGAGGCCTTCTTTATTCTTGGATCACCTGTACTTACCCAGGGATTTTATGATCACCAAGCACCAGCAGGGTGAGTCCTGGGTAGGAGGAAGATGTAACCCCCTTTGCAAAATCACATGACATTTTCCCACTATTTCTAAATTGCTGAGAGATTTTAACGTGAATTGATTTTTTTCAAATGTTTTTTTATATCTCTTGGTGTGATCATATGGTATTTTTAATTTAGTCTGTCAATATGGTGAATCACATTGATCAGTTTTTAAATATTGAACCAGCCTTACATTCTTTGGATAAATCCCACTTGGTCATAATGTATTGTCCTTTTAATGTATTGGTGTATTTGAATTGCTAGGATTTTGTGATGAATTTTTACAGCTATGTTTATGAGGGATATCAGTTGATAGCTTTTATTTTTCTTGTAATGTTTGTCTGGTTTTGGTATAAAGGTACCACTTGCCTCATAGAATGGCTGGAAGTATTCCTTCTTCTTCTACCTGCTAAAGAGATTGTACATCACTGGTATTAGATTTTTCCTTTTTAAATGTCTAGTAGAATTCACCAGTGAAATCATCTGGGTCTGGAGATAGCTTTCTTGGAATGTTTTTACCTACAGGTTCATTTACTTTACTAGATATAGGTCTATTAAGGTTATTTGTTTCCTCTTGAATGAATTTCGGTAGTTTGTACTTTTCAAGGAATTTGTGCTTCTTTAAGTTGTTGAATTTAGGGGCATAAAGTTATATATCGTATCTCCTTAATCTCTTTGCAGTATGTAATGATGTTCCTTCTTTCATTTCTGATACTGATCACTTGTGTCCTGTCTCATTTTATTTTTCGCCAACTAGCTAGGATAGAGTTTTATTAGTTTTACTGATCTTTTTCAAAGAACCAGCTTTTTATTTCATTGATATTTTCTTTTATATCTGTTTTCAATTTAATTGATGGCTGATCATATTTCCATCCTCTGCTTTTTCCGGTTTTAACTTGCTCCTCTTTTACTAGTTACTTTAAAGGGAAACTTTCCTTACTCATTGAAGACCTTTCACATTGCATGATAAAAGTACACATTTCTCTCTAAACACTGCTTTACCTGAATCTCATAATTTTGACACGCATTTTCAGTGTCACTCAGAACAAAATAGGGTTTTAAAACAATTTTTTGAGACATTGTATTGGAACCATGGGTTATAGAAATGTATTGTTTAATTTTCAAATATTTGGTGATATTCCAGACATATTTCTATTTCTGACTTCTAGTTTAATTCAGTTATGAACAGAGAACATTCTTTTCATGATTTACACATTCAATTATCTTTTAGAGCAACTAAGTTTCTGACTGGTAATATATTCCTTCTCCTGAACAGATTCCTGTTATGGTTTTTTATATTATAGATCTGCTGGCAAAGAATTCTCTCAGCTTTTGTTTACATGAGAAAAATCAATATTTCTTTCTATTTTTTTGTGATTAAATTTTTATTTTGAGATAATCCTAGATTCACATGCAGTTTGAAGAAATGATACGAAAAGATCACTTTATCCCATTCCCCCAATGGTAGTGTGTTGCACAACTGTAATGCAATATCACAACCAGGATATTGACGTTGATCCAGTTAAAATAGAAAACACTTCCATCGCCAGCAGAATTCACCATCTTGCACTTTTAAAGCAGCATCCGTACCCCTTTTGCCTTCACCATCTCTGTAATCTCTGGCAACCACTAATTTATTCTTCATTTCTTTTTGTTAAACCAACGGTATAATATAAATGGAGTAATGCAGTGTGTAACCTTTTTGGATTGACTTTTTTCACTCACTACAATTTACTGGAGATTCATCCGTGCTCTTACGTTTATCAATAGTTCATTCTTTTTCACTGCTTGTTAGTATTCCATTATATGGTTCTACCACAGTTGATTTAACCACTCATTTATCAAAGCACATCTCGGTTGTTCCAAGGTTTGGGCTATTATGAATAAAATTGCTGTAACTATTGGTACACAGATTTTTGTGTGAGCATAAGTGTGAGATAAATGCCCAGGAGTACAATTGCTGGGTCATATGATAGCTGCATTTTTGTTAAAGACAGGCCAAATTGTTTTCCCTGGTGAATATAGCATTTTACGTTGCCACCAGAAATGTATGAGTGATGCAGGTTCTCTACATTCTCATCAGCTTTTTGTGTTGGCAATATTTTTTGTCTTAGTCATTCAGATACGTATGCAATGATAGCTAGCTGCGGGTTTAATTTGCAGTTCCCTTAGGGCTAAGGATGTTGAGCATCTTTAACTTGTTTGCCAAGCTTGCTTGCCATCTGCCTATTCTCATCAGTGAAATCTCTCTTCACACCCTTCTGCTCATATTCTAATTGGATTGTTCGTGGGTTTTTTTGTTTCGTTTTTTTACTGTTGAGTATCGAGAATTCTTTATGCATTCTAAATAATGGCTGTTTGCCAGACATGTGATTGGTAAATATATTGTCTCATTTTGTAGCTTTCCTGTCCATATTTTTCAAAGTTCCTTCTCAAAGCAAGATACTTTAATTTTGATGAAGTCCAACTTATCAATTTTTATTTATATGGATTACACTTTTGGTGTCAAGTCTATGAACACTGTATACCAAAGATTTTCCTCTGTTTGCTTTCTAAATGTTTTACAATTTTACATTCATATTTTAAATTAATTTTTGTGTAAGATGTAAAACTTAGGTCTGGGCCTTTATTCAAAAAATTGCCTATGCACGTCCAAACGCTGCAGCACTATTTGTTCAAAGGGCTATCTATTCTCCACTGAACAGCTTTTGAAACCTTGAAAAACCTTGAAAACCAAAATAATTTGGCATATTTGTGGTTCTACTTCTGCATTCTCTTCTCTATTCTGTTACAGTGATTTATATGTCAATCACTCTGCCAAAACCACAGTATTGACTACAGTAGCTATTTAATAAGTCTTGAAACTGGGTAGACTGATTCTTCACACTTTATTCTTCTTTATCAAAATTGTTTCAGCTCTTCTAGATCTTTTGCCTTTTCACATAAATTTTAGAATTATCTTACCCATATCTAAAATAAAATCTTTCTGGAATTTTGATAGGAATTGTTTTAAATTTACATACAAATTTTGAGAGAATTGATGTCTTTACTGTGTTTAACCTTACAGTCTATAAACACATTGTATCTCTCCATTTATATAGAGCATCTTTGACCTCTTTCATCAGTGTCTTATAGCCTTCGGCATACACGTCCTGTATGCACTTTGTTCTATTTACTCTGAAGTAAACCATATTTTTGTGAAATTGCAAAAACTCTTGTATTTTGAATTTCAGTGTCCACTGCTAATATAGAGAAATACAATTTATTTCCATATGTTTAACTTGTGTTCTGTGACTTTGATGAATTCAATTACTTCTTTGAGTTTTTCCACAGATTGCTTGGGGCTTTCTATGGAGACAACCATGTCCTCTGTGAATAGAGACAGTGGCTTTAAATACATATAGTGCTATTTCTCTCTTTCCAATCTGTTGTCTTTTATGTACTTTTCTTGCCTTATTCCATTGGCTAAAACTTCCATCATTAATTTTAATATGGATACTAAGAACAGACATTCTAGTCTTGTTTCTCATCTTAGTGGAAAAGCATTTAGTCTTTCATAATTAAATGTTATATCAGCTGTAGTTTTTGTTGTTGTAGATTTTCTTTATGAAGTTGAGTGAATTTCCCTCTGTTCTTGTCTTAGAGTTTTTATTACAAATGGATTTTGAATTAAGTCAAATACTTTTTCTGCAATGGTTGATGTCACCATATAACTTTTCTTCTTTAGCCTTTTATGGCGAAGTGCATTGATTGACTTTTCAAATATTGAACCAGTCTTGCATTCCTAGAGTAGACTATCCTAAATCATGGTGTATAAATGTTTTTATATATTGCTGCATTCTACTTGATAATATTTTGTTAAGGATTTTTACATGTATATTCATGAGTGATATTGTTCTGTAGTCTTTTTATTGTGCTGTCTTTGTTTAGTTTAGGTATCAGAGTAATTCTACCTTCATAAAATGTGTTAGGAAGTGTTTCCTTCTCTTCTACTTTCAATAGGATAGATTGTACAGAACTGTTGATAATTCTTATTTAAAAGTTTGATAGCATTTTCAGTGAAAGCATCTGATCTAGAGATTTACTTTTTGGGAATTTTAAAATTAAAACTCAATGTCTTTAATACAGCTATCCAAATGATCTATTACAGTATCTATATACATAGGGTGCATTGCAGTAGTTTGCATTTTTTGAGGAATTGATCCATTTCATCTAGGTTGCCAAATAATATGTGTAGAGTTGTTTGTAGTATTCTTTTATCATCATTTTGATGTCTGCAGGGTCCATAGTGCTATGCCCTGTTTCATTCCTGATGTTAAAAATGTGTGACTTCTCTCTTTTGTTCTTTGACAGTCTTAATAGATTTTTTAAAAAATTTATTGATCTTCTTAAACAGCCAGCTCTTTGTTTTCTTAATTTTCTCTATTGTTTTTTTTTTTCAATTTTACTTATTTCTGCTCAAACCTTTATTATTTCCTTCCATCTACTTCCCTTGAATTTATTCTGTTCTTTTTCAAGGTCCTTGAAATGACAGCCTAGATTATTGATTTGAGAATTTTTTTCTCTTCATGTTTGCATGTATTACTATAAATTTTGCTCTCAGCACTGCTTTAGCTGTGTCCTACATGTTTTGATATGTTGTATTTTCAGTTTTACTTAGTTCCATGAATTTTAAAATTTTCCTTTGAGATTTCTTTGACCAATGGATTATTTAGAAGTGTATTGTTGTGTTTGGGTATTTTCTTGCCATCTTTCTGCTTTGATTTCTAGTTTGATGCAATTGTGGTCAAAGAACACATGCTCCATTTCTTCAATTTGTTTGACTTTCTGTGTTTGTTTCTATGAATTAGGCAAAACAGCTACCTCTCCGTATTGAAAGAGCAGCCTTTTGTAGGAATTTCCCTATGTAGACTGTGTTGTCATGCAGCTTTGGCAATCTGACTGGAGCTGGAGAAAGCCCAGGAAGTCCTGAGCCACAGCATGTCCAGGCCACCTTGGCAGGCTGGCTGGTGCTGGACCAGCTGTGGGCAAGGAGTCCCAGGGTGCTGTGCTAGGGCTGCTCCAGCAGGACAGCTGGAGCCAGAGTAGGCACGGGCCAGAGGGGGATCTTGGGGCCTGCCATGCCAGGGCTGCCTTGGTGGGAAGGCAGGAGCTGGTGTGGGCCAGGGGCCCAGGGTGCACTGCGGTGACCTTAGCAGGCTAGCTAAAGCATCTGAACTATGCTTTTACCCAACCTATCAAGGTGGAGAGGGAATGCAAGAAATGGCCACTGCCACTCACTCTGGAGAGAGTTGCAACAATATTCTGCCATTTGGCAGACGTTGTAGGGTTAATAAGTAAATTTTCTGACTCTATAATTTAGGTGCTCTTTAAATTGCTGTTTTTCACTGTGCCCCAGGGCAGGTGAGCCTGCATATGGCCTCTCAGTGATATCCCTCCCTGCTGCAGGCCCCCACATGGGGCTTGGTCCCATCAACACCGTGTCTTCTTCTTTCCTACCCAACCTTGTGTTGTCTCTCTGCCATTTGTTGTCTTCAATCAGGCCTCGGTTCTTCAGGAGGAATTGCTCTACATGTCAGTGTAGATTCAGTGCATCGGTGGGAGGACATGTGTTCAGGATCTTCCTACACTGCCATCTTGGACCTCCTCTAAAGTAGTTATTGTCTAAAAGCTTTCTGTCTTTCCTCATCATTTGGACATAGACAGCTGGCCTGTATTTGGGTCTTGTTTTGTCTTGCATTGTTGGTATTTCTAGGTTGCTGGCTTCTTCAGCTACAAGTTCTATATATGAGGCAAAAAAAGCCCAAGGAATGCAACATCATCTGTTCCTTAAGTCCTGAGCTCCCTAGACAGTCTGCTATCTTCTCTCTGCCTTGTAGAGTCTTCTTATGGTTGTTTTACATGTAATATCCAGGATTTTAGTTGTATTTAATGGGAGGAATAAGAAAAAGTACATCCATGTCATTTTTCTAGCAGCAAAAGTATATCTCACTCTCAATTTTGAATATTATTTTCTCTGGATGTTGAATTCTTTGTTGGTTTTTATTTTTCTTTCTCATATCACTTTAAAGATGCTTCTCCAGTGATTTCTAGCTTGCTTAGTTTCTGACAAGAAGTCTTCTAAAATTCTTTTTGTTTTTTAACTTTGTATATATGTCTCATTTCAGACTTTCTTGAGTATTTGTGTGTGTGTAGATGTGTGTGCGCATGTGTATTTATCTCACTTAGTGTTCTCTGACATTCTTGGCTCTATGGTTTGATGTGTATCAATAATTTCCGAAAACTTTTCAGCCATTGTTTCCTCAGATATTGTCTGTGTTCCATTCTCTGTATTTTCTCATTTTTAGAGATAAGAATATATGTTAAACTGTCTAATATTGTCCCACAGGTCTTGTGTGATCTATTCTTTTTTATTATTATTTTTCCTTTACTTTGTGTTTTAATTTATATAATTTATGTATATAATTTATATCACTCAATTTACATAACAAGGTATTAAATATAATTTATTTCACTTATATATCTTCATGTTCGCTGATTTTTCCCCAGGCTCTTTGGAGTCAACTGAGGAGCCCATCAAAGGCATTCATCACTTCTATCACTGTGTCTTCAAATCCAGCATTTCCATTAATATTTTCTTACAATTTTCATCTTTCTTCATACATTACCCATCTTAACTTGCACCCTGTCTACCTTTTTTATTAGAGTCTTTTAGACACGAATCAGAAATAATTTAAATTCCTTGTCTGTGAATGTCAACATCTGTGTCATATGATTCTTATCTTGTTGATTGCTTTGTGTCTTGGTGGTGTGTTCTTTTTTAAGTGCTTCTTTTTATGACTCAGAATTTTTGGCAAAGCTGGGTTTTCTTGTAGGAGGATAGATACTAAGGTGAAAAATATTTTACATGGAACAAAGCATGCAAGGAACAGGAACTAAATGCAAACAAAAATTAAATATAAAGTCATAAGTCAATGAAATAGAAAATAACAGTCGCAACAGTGAAGGAAGATTATCAAACTAAAAGTTGTTTGTTCAAAAAGAATTGTAAGTAAGACTCACTTTTCACAAAACTTTTCAGAAAAAAAGAATGGAAATGGAACATTTCAGAATACAAAAGAAAATAAGAGAATAGAACACAACAGAGAGTAATACATAATGTAAAGATATTATTAATAACTGTGTTAATAAATTTGATAGCCTAGATCAAGTGTTGGCAAATGTTTTCTCCAATGTGCCAGGTAGTAAATATTTTGGGTTTTGTGAGCCACATACATATCTCTGTTCATATTTTTTTCTTTTTTCATTTTTTACAACTCTTTAAAAATATTAAATCCATTCTTTACTTGCCAACCATACAAAATGGACAGTAGGTTGTAGTTTTCTGACCTCTGGTATAAATGAATAGATTAATTCCTGGAGCTATATACAATGTGAAAATGATAAAATAAAAAAATGGAGAAGTTTAATATATCATTAAAAATCAAAGAACTTAAATTTAAAATATTAAACAATTGCACACAAAACAATGCATATTTTATAATACAAGCAAAGTATACTTGGAGTACCTTCATTAATTCATTCCACAAATACTTGCTGAGGCCTTACTATGTGACAGGCACTGTTCTAAATTCCAAGGAGGAAATGTGATCAAAATGGGCAGAAATTCCTGGCATCTCCCTTTCTGTCTCTACTCCATTAGGCATAATTTATTCAGATATGCATATTTTTCGTATATTTTTGAGTTACTTATTCTCTTTTTAACTGCATTTACTGTGCAGTGCAGTTTAAATCATCCATTGCACTTCAAATTTCAATTATTACTTTTACTTCGATTCTAGAGGAATTTCCTTGGAACTCTATGTGTTAGAATCCTTTGAAGATGATGTGTTAGTCCTTTACTTTTTGAAATTATTTTCACTTATTTTTGTTTACTTTTGCCTGTGGATATTAATTCTTATCCATAGCAGTTATTGGTATTTTTCATTTGTCTTACCTGGCTTAGAAAATCTCGCAATCACTACTATTCACCTATTTATACTAAATGTGAGTTAGAATAATTGGACAGTGCTCCTTGGAGAGAAGGAATAAAAAAATAGATGTTAAAGTATCTCTTTAAATTGGCAACTTGAAGTTTATTTATGGCCACTTGAAGTGTTAGATTGCTAAAGAGAAATGTTGTAGCTGTCTTAATAGTCAGTCTAGAAACTGATTCAGTCGATCTAGCTAACAAACTAAATTCAGTAAATTCAATGAAAAAAAATAATACTGATGGCCTGCACAAGTTCAAAAACATATGGAATAAAACTCCATGACATTGGATTTGGCAATGATTTCTTGGATATGACACCAAAGACACAGGCAACAAAAGAAAAAATAGACAAGTTAAGCATCATGGAAAATTTTTCAAAATGTACATCAAAAGACACTATCAACAAAGTAAAAAGGCAACTCATAGAATGGGAGAAAGTATATGCAAATCATGTATCTGGCAAGGGATTACTATCCAGGATATTTAGAGAACTCCTAAAACTCAACAACTGAAAAAACAACCTGATTAAAAAACGGACAAAAGATGAACAGACATTCCTCCAAAAAAGGTATGCAAATGGCCAATAAGCACATGAAAAGATGCTCAACATCACTAGTTATTAGGGAAACACAAATCAAAACCACAGAGATGCTACCTCACACCCATTAGGATGGCTAATATAAAAAAAAAAACCACAGACAGAAAATAACAAATGTGGTGAGGATGTGGAGAAGCTGAAACCCTTCTGCATGTTGGTGGGAATGTAAAATGGTACAGACGTTGTGGAAAACAGTATGGTGGTTCCTCAAAGTATTAAAAATAGAATTACCATATTATTCAGTAATTGTACTTCTGGGTACATACTCAAGAGAATTGAAAGTAAGTTCTCAAAGAGATATTTGCACACCCATTTGATAGCAGTATTACTCAAAACAGCTAAAATATGGGAGCAACCATCCAACTATTGATGGATGAATGGATAAGCAAAGTGTGGTATTTCAATGGAATGTTATTCAGCCTTAAACCAGAAGGAAATTCTGATGTATGCTACAATATGGATGAATCTTGAGCCACTACGTTAAGTGAAAGATGCCAGTCACCAATACTGTAGGAATCCACTTGTACGAGGTACTGAGAGCCCTTAAAATCTCAGAGACAGAAAGTAGAATTAGAGTTGCCAGAAGCTTGGAGGATGCGCAATAGGGAGTTATTCGTAACAGATCTAGAGTTTCAACTGTGAGATGAAAAGAGTTCTGGGGATTGGTCGCACAACAATATGAATGTACTTAATACCTCTGAAGTGCACACTTAAATACTGGTTCAGATATTAAATTTCATGTCATGTGTATTTTGCCACAATAAAAAAATGTATTGAATTCTCTAATTTTAAATGGTAAAAATTAAAATTTTAATTTTATTATTCATTTAAAAATTGGTCCATGCAATCCTAATCTACGCAAAAGTCAGTATTATTAATTGCCTTTAAGAACACAAATATCAAACATCAAAGAACATACACAGTTAAATAAACATTATGTTTCTCAATGGAATTACCTTGGAAGGAGATATATTTTACCAAACTAATGTTTTTTTATGCACAAGATTTTCTAGAAATAACTCTTTGCGAGATGCTTTCAGAACAGATGTCAAGAATTATTCGAGATAACCTTAATTAATAGATATCTGCACATTTTGAAGGTGGATTTTCATTTATGGAAAACAAAGTCAGTCAGAGATGAGTATGTGAATAAGAAAGTGATCAGGTTAAAAATCACTATTTTTGGTATGAAACATTTAATTTAGAAGTAATTTTCTAGTAGAGTTGTAAAATAGGATTCCAAAAATGATTTTGTCAATTTCATTGCCATCACAGTAATGGTGTAGGTCTCAAGAAAAGTTATTTGAATGTCAATTTAGTTGGATGTGTTTACCCTTTTTTAATGTCCTAATTTAAATTTTTATGGTTTTGCAGTCATATTTTATATTAATAATGTTTTATTTTATTACTTATATTTATAAAACCTACAATTGAAATGATAAATTTTACCTTTAATTAACATTTCTTGGAATTGGCAAGTCAGTAGGGTACAGACAGAAAAAATACTATGATCTTTTTCTAAATTTCTTTTGTTTCTTCATTCTCCTATTTTCTGTGTCATTATCACTATGGATCCTAAGGACTTCACTGCATACCAATGTCAATTTTCTTTTACACATACTTGTATAAGAAACTCTTTTATTCGAGTTTCTGTATTTTATGATTTAATATTCTCATCTATCATTTATTAGAATAATTCATTCTTCTAAAAATATATGAGATGAATTTTGCCAACTCATTATATTAAAAAACCCTCTTTTTATAGCTTCTAGAGAGTTGTCTTAATATCCCACAAATTAAATACACATGTATTTGATTAAACAGTATATGCACTCTGCACTCCAAATCGTGGTAAATGCTGTTAATACGTTGAACATACACAAGAAGAAAATAAATTAAAATATACATTCTCTTTAAATGAATCTGCTAAAGTAGAACCCGGCTGGAATACTGAAGCCTGATTAAGGGACTTGAAAGTGAAAACAACAAATAGTTTACAGTCTCAACGAGGATTGAGAAGCTAAGGCTAGAGAAGGTTACCCCTCCCGCCCCCGCAGTGAGCAGACAGTCCTGAAGCAGAATACAGCCTTAGAACCCTGCTGACTCCAGGCAAGTGCTCACCCCGCCACACTTGATGAGACAGAATTGTCAGAAGAACCAGTGCTCAAATTGTGTTGCCTCCTTAATTTTCAAACGCCATTTATTCAACCACCAATTATCTTATTACTACTTTATTATATCTATCTATATATGTATAGATATCTATATTGTCCATTCTTGTTGGAAGAGGAAAGGGCAATTTTAAACAAATAATATGTTTTATGATTTTCTCTGTGTTCCTTCTATTTAAAAGTATATTAAATTTCATGATAACATATGACAATCATTTTACAACAAAATTGGTTTCTTCTTTTCCTTTACTTCAATTCCTGCTATGTTATAACGTTTCTATATTACTTTCAATGCTTAAGTTTCTCGATATGTCTATGCCACCCCTCAAAGTTGTCCCTTGTCTGGTTCTGTGAAGTAATAATTAATAATGCCTTTGCATCATTCAGCAAATATTCTACTGATCACATTCCACGTGTCAGGCTTTGCTGTTTGTACTGGAGATTCTAATCAGGCGGCCTCAATCCCAGGAGAAGCTGCCTTACTGTAGGGCAGCTCAAAGAACACGGTTTTAGGGAGCGCCTCTACTTTGGGGGAGCTCAGGATGTGTTCTATGCCGCTGTTCTACTTCATTTGCTGTCTGTGAAGAAAAAGTTAAAAAATTACCACGGAAAATCTACTAGCAAAGAATAATCTTTTTAAACCAAATCAATCTGCTTTGATTTGATTGCTTGGATAAAATACAATTTTCCCCATTCTTTTCTTTCCCTGTGCTGTCGTAGAGCGCATTCTTTCCATTCTAAGCCTTGACCTCTACACATGGGAAATATGAAAAGCTAACTAATCCACACAGTCGTGGGTGGCTAATTATTAATCTAATAATCTGTATATGTTTTTGAAAGTCTCTTTTTTGTGTGAAAAGTTTTATCTCATAGCAGAAAATGACTGGGGCAATAAAAAGTAGATACAATTAAAAGGTATATGTATTTCAGACAAATCTCTGATTTGAACTTAGTCTTTAAAGACATCTTCTTGGCCCGACCATGGCTATTTTATTTGGTGTTGCTTGATGGAAGTGGAGCATTTGATTAAATGCTTTGTCTTTAGAAACAAAGGAAAATGAAGTCAGAAATTCCTGGAATCACAGAAATCAAAGCTGAAAACAACCAACTATGCGTTTTTCCGCCCCTTGCTAGTACAGGCTTTATTCAAAATTTCCATATGCTATAGACCAGTTTAGAACAGTCAGTTAGAAAGTAGCTCAGGATTGAAACATTGCTTTTACCTGCTATTTCTTACTTGTCTCTGTAAAGGTTTGCCTGATGCTAAATATCCGTTTCCTGTAACTTTACTGAATAAAAAGTATCTATGTTATATAGTTCCCCTCTTTAATTTATAATAATAAGTTTTGTTTTCATTAAATCTGGTGATGGCATCATTATTGATTATTGAGACTGAATAGGTTATTTTGGACTTTTTCTACAAGGAGTTTTGTTCTGGTAAGCAGCATTTTACGCAAAATAGATCTAATTTTACATAATAAAAACATCAATATTCAAATCTATATATTAATTAATTTATTAAACCTATATTGCATGTCTTCTGTATTGCCTGCTACGGGCTGAGAATATGAAGAGTAATAAGACATAGACCTTTTCCTGAAGCCGTTTTAGTTTAGTCGAGAGAGAAGAGCATAAAAATACGTACATGTAACAAGGTGGCATAAATTCTGGCAACTTCCAAATCTGCATCTTTAGCCTAGACTTCTACCCTGAATTTCAAACTTGTATATTTATTCACATATTAGATATTTCTACCTGCAGTTTCTATAATTACTCGCCCTCAGCCAAGCAGTCCCTGAAGCTGAAAACCTGGTTGCTCTCTTTCCTCTTCTTTCTCCTGTCCCTCTTCTAATCCAACTAAATAATCATGAAGTCCTACTGCCTACATCTGCTAAAAAGTTTTAAATCTGTTCCCTCCTCTCCATCCTTGCAACCTTCTAAGTGGTCTCCCTATGGCCCATCTGGTCCCACTGCAACGCAGCCACCACGTAGCTGCCATGTTAAATACAATCCTGTTTCGGAAGCCTCAGCGGCTCTTGTAACCTACCAGATAAAGTCCTAACTCTTTGTACAAGGAAACGTTGTGCTCCATGGTCTGTTCCAAACTTTATCCCCAGCCTGATTGCTGGCCACTCCTGACATTGAATTTCAGCAATACCAAAATGTATGTAGTTTCCTCCGCACTTCATACTTACTTGCCTGCATTTGTGTCTTACAGGCTGTGTCCTTCCTTCTTTTCCACCTGACTAGTTCCTGTTCAAGTTGAGAGATTCATTTCAGTCACACTTCTTTCAAGGAGGCTTCTGACCAGTTCCGCCTCTCCATCTGTGCTGGAGAGCATGCTAGGGGCTGCATGCTCATCTCCTCCATGGTACTTCTGCGTTGTTGTATTACTGTCCTAGGGTTACTGTAACGGATTACCTCAACCTTGGTGGTTTAAAGTAATCTAAATTTATCCTTTCACAGTTCTGAAGACTAGAAGTCCAATGTCAAGGTGTTAGTAGGGCCACGCTCCCTCCAGAAGCTCTGGGCAGAGTCTGCCCCTTGCTTCTTCTAGCACCTGGTGGCTGCAGCATTCCATGAATTTCCTTGGTTTGTGGCTACATCGCTGCAATCTCTGGCTCTATGTTCACATTTCTTTCTCCTCTGTGTGTGTGTCTGTCTAATCTCCCTCTGTCTCTCTTTGTAAGAATACAGGGTTCACCCAGACAACCCAGGATATGATTCTCCTAACAAGATACTTAACTTAATCACATTTTTTACCATATAAGGTAAAAACGATGAGTTCCAAGGATCAGGAAGTAAATATAGCTTTGAAGGGCCATTTTTCCACCCACCACAACTGTTGTCTCATCCATTAGACTGTGTCTTATTCTCTTTGTGTTCTTAGCACCAAACATATAGTAGTTTATGGAAAGAATAAGTGTCAATATATCTACCAGAAGTCTACTTAGCATATGATGAGGGAAGCAAGGGTCAAAACTTCTTGGGCAAGGTGACATCTAAGCTCAATCTTGGATTCTGATTTCACTCACACAAGTTCGGGGGTGTGACATTGAAACCAAGATGGTGGGAGCCACAATAGGATTGAGTGAAAAGAGAACAGGCCAAAGAGAATACAAAAGAGGTACAAGCTGAGGACATAAAGACCAGTCTTGTTTTAAACAAGCACTCTGGAAGCAGCAGGAGGGAACATTGGGTGAGTGTTAGGGATAATCAGCAGGCTAAAATACTTTAGACAAGAGATGATGAGAGTGAAACGAAGTCAGTGGGAATGAGAAATTAAGGAGATGGAACTGATGGAACATCGTCACAGCCTTCATATCCTGGTGGTTTTCCTTGAGAAAGGGAGTGAGAGAAGAGGAAACTTATGAGAACAATAAAAATAACTAACACAGTGAATGTTAACTATGTTCAGGTATTGTTCCAAGTTTTATATTTAAAGTTACCCATTTCACTGTATGACAAATCTGTGAGGTAGTTACTATTATTGTCTATAGTAGGCCAAACAATGGCTCCCAAATATACATAATAAACTCGGTTGTATAATCATTAATAAAGAGTACGCTAGCCTTAAAACTATGGCCCCTGCAAAGGTGTCATGTCCTAATCTCTGAAACCTACAGATGTTACCTTATTTTGAAAAACATTCTCTGGAGGTGTGATAAACTTAAGGATTTTGAGATGAGGAGATTATCCTGGATTATCCTGCTGGGATCCAAATGCCATCACACGTACCTTTGTAAGAGAGAGGCAGAGGACACTTGACACAGACAGAGAGGAAGGCAGTGTGACCACGGAGGCAGAGATTGGAGGGATGCGGTTACAAGTCACAGAGTGCCAGCAGCCTTCAGGAGCTGGAAGGGGTGGTGAGCAGATGCCCCCAGAGGCTCTGGAAGGAGTGAAGCCATGCTGGCCTCTTGACTTTGTCCCAATGATCCTGAGCTTGAACTTCTGGCCTGCTGATCTGTGAAATTTTTGGTAATTTGTAACATCAGTCACAAGAAACTAACACATGGCATGTTCTCATAATAAAAAGAAAACATTGCTAGTAAATAACCTGTTCAAGGTCACACATCTAGTTAGTAGCAGTGCTAGGATTTTAACACAGGAAGTCTTCTTCTAGAATCCATAATGTTATGCTGTTAGTTTGGCTGTTATGTCTGAGATATTTATGAAACATCCAGTTGGAAAGATGGTTGGATTATACAACTGTTGGGTTTGGAGAACAGTTGACAGGAGGTAGAATCATCAAAGCTTGGATAACTGTTAGAGATATGGGAATGGATAAGATCACTCTGAAGACTACTTCTATTCTGACAAAAAGAACTAAGGATAGAATCTGGAGGTAAACACCTAGCTGGTAAGAATTATTGAACAGGAACAATAGAAGCTGGAAAGAAAGGAGAAGAGAAAAAGATCTATGAAGGGGCAGCCCAAAAGAAGACAATTAAAAAAGAAAGAGCAAAAGAGAGAGAGAAAGAGAGACAGAGAGAGGAGAGGGAGAGACAAGGAGAAAGGAAGGAAGGAGGAGAAGGAGGGAGGGATATGTAGTTTTCACTCTGTAAAAAACTCATTTAGCTGTATATTTGTGATTTGTGCAATTTTCTATATATGTATTATACTTTAATAAATATTAACTTTAAGATGCTACAAGAAACCTAAGGAAGATAAGAACTGAAAAAATTTCATTGGATTATTAATAAAAAGGTACGAGTGGCCCTTGCCAGACAGTTGAGGGTCCTGTAGTGGTAAAATCTTAAATATCCTGGGATAAAGACAGAAGTAAAGGGGAAGCAACAAACACAAGGATAGATAATTCTTTCAAGACATTTTTGTTGACTGCTCAAATAGAGCGCGTAAAAAGGAAGAACTTAGAATATATGGGCGAAAGAGTACTGGTAGATCAAAGTCCTTGAGAAAACTTGGATCATGTCAATGGTAAAGGTTAAGGGACATGCCTTGAAGAGAAGGGCCACAGCTTCTCCTGAGACGCAGGAAAGCAGAGTGTGAGATAGTGTGTGGGTATGGACTAATGGACTAGCAGGTGAAGGGCCCTCCTGATTCCCTCAGGCAGTTCTCTGCACGCCTTATCAGCTGCTCTAAAATATCTTTCCTTGCATTCAACTGTTATTACTAACACAGTTGTGACATGAAGAATTATCCCCATCATTTTCATGTTCTTCTTTTATACATTTTTAAGACTGGATTTGGAACCAGCCTGGAGTGTTCCGTGTGAGTTCAACCTTCTTACAATGTATTGTTAAACCAATTAGTAGGAATAACGATTTCAGTGAAAAAGATTGTGATTCACTAGGAACGAATGATCTCTTTTTATTTTCAGTCACAGTGAATTCTACCATGTCAACCATCAAATTTTCCCATATATTTTAAAGTTTTATTATCTACTTAGTGTTACACAAATGTGTACCTAGAGGGTAAGTGCAAAGGGAGGTGACAGGAATAGACTATGGTGAGTCAGGATGGCCCTAGTGACTTTACGAAGGAGGCACCTTGGTATGAAAGGAACCTGAAGGTTTAGAAGAAAGAACGACTATTTCCCATGGCTCAATGACAAGACAAAACTTGCTTAAACATAATGTAGGTATCACATCTCCTGAGTGTCTTCTGTAAACAGAATTAAAAATAAACAAATAAACAAACAACAAAACTCTCCTTGACAAAGCTATGGAGACACAAAACACATTAAAGAAGAGCATGCATTCAATTCCTGGGGAAAAGTGCTTTGTAAATATCCAAGATTAGATTTCATTTATATGTTAATTTTTCCCATTAAATGAACCTCTTTATGTAATAATCTATTATTTTTTTACAAGCTGAGTTTTTTTTTTATCACTCACCTTGTATGCAGTTCAGGATTCCGTTGTTCTCAAAATGTTCACAAATATCCTGTTGATATGTGTTCTATTATTTCAAAAAGTATTAATGTCTGATTTGTAAGACAGTAATTTGCAAGTTCACTCTTTATTCCTATTTTGAAGCTTAATACATGACTTTACTGTTTTCTAGCTTCTTTTGCCTCTACTAGGGCACTTTGTGTTTCGACAGAGTGGCAGGTGGCAGACAGTTTGTTGCTTTTTGTCTTCTCGGGTTGTTAACATTTTAAATCCTTCATGTTGCCAGCAAATCCTCTTGTGCAGACTTATTCTCTTCAATTTTCACCATTAAATAATAATTTAAATATGATTTTATGGAATTAGTTCTCATAATTACTTGACTTTGAAACAGCTAATTTTTTCATTATATTATCCTCAAACAATATTATCTGTGTATAAATAAATACGTTTATTTTAATTATACGTTCTTTCCCATTTTCAGGAAAATAATGATTCTTGATTAAGACAAGGTGAGAAATCTAGGGAGAATTTCAGTGGTGAAAATATATACACAAAAGTTAAGTATTCTACTTCTATGGAAAATATAAAGGAGAAGAGATGATTATTTGGTGAATTTAATCTATGCATATAGAAAATCCAAATTCTCAAACACCTCTTACTTTTCTCTTTTTCTTTCTTTCTTTCTCTCCCTCCTTCCTTCCTCCTTTCCTTCCTTCTTTCCTTTCTTCTTTCTTTTCCAATATGAATTTATCTTTACCAGACAATTGCTGAAGCTATTCTTTAGGAATTCAGCAATCATAACTCTGCCAAGAAAAGAAACAAATTTGAGACTACTATATAACATCAGCAAGATCTCAGGAAAATGAATGAAAATTTAAAAAGAGAAAAGCAAATTTACAAATGAATGTGGCCATAGGTACTGTCTTAGTAGCATATGGTTATTAATTAACCCACAGAGCTGCTGCTTTCGAGGCTGACAATGACGTAACAGAGAGGAATAAACACGTTTTCAGAAATAGAGCTGGGAGCTAGAAATGTATTATGGCAGCCAGACTAGAAGGAGCAAAATTGTGGAAATTCTCCTTGGGGACACACCAAGCTGCCAGCAGTGCAAGTTCATCTAGGCTGGAAGAGCATTTTCTAAAGTTTTGTTCTTAATCCTTTCCTTCCATGATGCAAAGGAAAGGTGCTACCACATGCCCAATATTCTCCCATGAGTGTGAGCAGATTTGATAAAACAAAAACAGATTTTGCATGGAAGAAAAGCATTAGAATATAAGAATTTTTAATCAGAATAATTAGTGATGTTCCATCAGTGATGATCACTCATAAAGAAAATAACAAAATTATTTCACTGCAGTGTAAGTACCCTTAAAACTGTAACGGACCACATGTCGAAGGAGAGGCACAGATTCCAACAGGAGCTCATCAGGAAAGCTGTTTGCTTCTTCCTATATGTTTATGCATTTTTATATGGGATAAGACTCATCCTGGCCTTGAAGAATATAGAAGATTTTTGCCTAGAAGAGAGAAAAAGACTATTCCTGGCAGAATGAAGTGTCATACACCAAGGACAAAGAATTCTCAAGAAATGACTAGAAGGCTGGTGTGACTGCCCCCTAGGTGTGGATTCAGACAGGGGTTTATGAACAGAAATTATAAGAAAGTAATCCACGACCAAATGGTGGAGGCTTATTTCATTTGTTACTAATTTTGTTATCACCAAAAAACTAAATATTTTACCTTTTCTTTGGGTTAATTGAAAATATTTTAAAAGAGAAAATATTTTATTAGATTTATCATAGAAAGGGGTTGTTCTTTATACTGATGCCTTAACTGAGTACGTTCAGTGCATTGGTAACAGAGTGTGGTTTTTATTTTAGTCACTTATTATGAAAGACAATCTCTACATATGTATAAGTTTTGTAAATAAATACATGTATTGTGATATTTTTAAGTACAAGGATATATCTGAATGGCCTAATCTTAGATAAAGAAGAAGGAAAACGTAATCTATCATCTTTGGTTTTGGGGTGCACTAGATTAATTCTGACGTTGCTATAAAGTTTTAGTTAATTTATCTTGATAATACTAAGTGCGTGTTTTCCCTAGATTTTCTACTGTTTTGGAATTTTGAGAGAAGATAGAAGGTCACCAAATTATTTTATTCTAATTCATCACAGTTATGTCTTTTTGCATTCTTCTGAACACTTTATCTTGTAATTGGTATATATAAGAACAATGGGAATATATTGATATACTTATGAGAATTACTGAAGGAAATGGTCACAATTCACACCATATTTTTAACCTGTTTTAAGCAATATAACTGTGTGCGTGTGCATGAGTGTGTGTATTTAAATCCAGCATTTATTGTTGAGCTGTTTAAAACACAGAGGGAGGTGAAGATAACCTTTTAAAACCACTCGGTGTCCTTTCTATTCCCAGCACAGGGTCCCCTTTGCTCTGTCTGTCACAATGACAGAGTAGGATGAGGAGAAAGAAAGGTCATGGGCTTGGGAATGCAGAAAAAGAAGAAAAATGACTTATCAAATACAAACAAATCACCAAAATGTATGACATTTTTTCTGGGTTAGCTGCTAGCTAGTGATTACTCCGGAACAAATCCAAAGTATCTAGCATATTTATTTTGAATTCTTCTTCAGTAATAAATAGTATGTTAACTGTAACTGAAAAAACTGTTACTAGTTGTCAAAAGTAACAAATGAGCTAAGGAGAGGACAAGTCAAAAAATATTATGGCTTTACCCTTCTCACCCTGAGAACGATCTTTTAAAAGAATGTATCATCTTCTGTGCATATTTGCTGACTTTTCATTTCTATCCTATTATATGTCTTATTTGTAGTCCTATCAAATTAGGTTCAATTTATCTATCAAGTTAAGTTAACAGAAAGTTCAAGTTCCTCTAGAAAATAAGCAAATGAGATTTTCTAAAATTAATCATTGAACAAGGTGCTAGGGAGGGGAGATAAAACGATCTGAGTCACGGGTGGGACAGAGAAAAACCCAAAGTTTTTCAAGCAAGACCCAGGGAGTTGAAGCCGTGAGTAACAGAGAGAGCACAGCAATGGGAGGCTGTTAACCTACTGAAAACAGAGGCTTCAGTCACACTGCATTTTTTTCTCCCAAGAAGATCATAATAATCTACTACTTGTGACCTGAACTTCAATCTAGTCATGCAATAAAGAACGAACAGTTCAGGCATTACTTTATCCTATCTTGCAACTTTGAGAATGTCTTGCTATTTTTAATTTAAGACATGCTTATAGGAGTTATTTTTTTAAATGAAAGTCAAAATACCACTATATTTTCTAATTAAATGTTTGCCTAACAACTATTTAAAGAACAAATAAGAACACCTTGAAAAGATTTTAAAATAACTAACCAGTAGGGGCCAGCCCCATGGCTGAGTGGTTAAGTTCACGCCCTCTGCTTCAGCAGGCCAGGGTTTCGCTGGTTCGGATCCTGGGCGCAGACCTAGGACAGCTCATCAGGCCACGCTGAGACAGCATCCCACACAGCACAACCAGAAGGACCTACAGCTAGAATATACAACTATGTACTGGGGTCTTTGGGGAGAAGAAGAAGAAGAAGATTGGCAACAGATGTTAGCTCAGGTGCTAATCTTTAAAAAAACTAAAATTAAAAAATAATTAACCAGTAAATGTTTGTTTTGCTCCAGGGTGATATCCATGGTCAGGGGGAGCAGGAAGAAAATCTGATTATAAGCTTTAGCTTTTATGTATCTAATATATTTTACTCACTTCCCAGCTTTGATATGATATTAGTGTTTCTTACGAAAGGATCAATAAATTTTAGATTCTGAATATTTGCTTTTGAATATCTAAATACCATAGCTAATTTTATTTGTAAATGTGATTTTAGAATCTTTTCCTGTTTTGAATTTTCTTTTACAGTGCCATGTCTTACTCAGAGAAAAGATGATGTTACTATCTTCATTGTCCACTATCATGGCAGAAGAAAGGTCAACCTCTCTTCACCAGCATTTGAACACTCCCTGAAGGAGCTGCTGCTGCCTTATCTCCACGCACCTGGACATGAAGGAAAGCACTTTGGCTGGCAGAGGTGGAAGCCAGCTAGATCTGGGGCAATTTTAGCCTTTCCTGAGACTGGAGAGAGACTAAGAGCAAGGAAGAAGAGATAGGCGTCTTAGAAAGATGAGAGGAGAGTGTCATTCCTGAGCAGCAGGAATCAAGGGCAGAGAGCTGGGCGTAGGGCCCCACCACAACCTCTTGTAAGTGAGGCTGAAGCCAAGAGGGTGCCCCCTCTGGACAAAGTGCTGGATCCCTTGTTTTCTTTTTCTGCCACCACTGAAACCCAGAATTCAAATATGATTCTATACAGGGGATGTGAAAGGAATGAAAAGACTGACTTACATGGACCTTACTAACATCCTGGCAGGTTCAGCCCCAAAGAAAATTATATTTAATTTATAGGTATATATAAAGGTGACTTTTTCAATGTACATTGCCCTAATCAAATTTGATATATGTTGCACTTTTAACAATGGATACAGTACTATATATATATCACTTAGCTAAACATTCTTTTTCTGTATTTTGAGACATAAAATTAATACTTAAATAAATATAACTTTCTTCCTAGGATAGTTAAATCATTCTTAAACAAGCCATAAAAAACCTAACTGTAACACAACAAATTTGATAAATTGAAAGACTTTAAATTGAGAAATTCTGTTCATCAAAGGCACTATTAGGATGATGAAAATGCAACATAAGAAGATATTTTATGTATGTATCCTGAATATCTAAAGGATTCAATAAAAGATAGACAACCAAATGGAAATATGGGCAAAGGATTTGAAAAGGCACTTCACAAATGGAATATTCAATTAACCAGCAAACATACAGAAAGAAATTCAGTTTTATCACTTACTAGAAAAATGCACATTGGAAAATGATCTTTCTGCACAACCACTGGAATGGCAAATATTAAAAAAGTAAACCATACAATATGCTGGTTTGGAGGTAGAACAACTAAAATTCACATACACTATTTGTAGGAGTATAAAGGAAACTGCTGGAAATATCTTCTAAATATGTGCTGTGACCCAGTAATTCCACTCTGAGGACAATGCTCAAGAGAAAAATGTACATATTTTCACCAAAAATATGTTAGAAATGATGACCAAAGAACTATTAGCATCAACCCCAAACCAGAAATTACCCAAATATCCATTAATATAACAGTGGATAAACTGTACTATATTCAAATGGAATACTATGCAACCATGAACAAGAATAAGCTATAACTGTACACAGGAACATGGACGAATTTAGCAAACAAAATGTTCAGTGAAAGAAGTCGAGTATGAAGGAGTACCCACTGTAGGATCCCATTTTTAAGGAATTTAAAAACAGGCAAAACTAACCTAAGGTATTGGAAATCAGCAATAGCTTTGGAGTGAGGCGGGGACTGAAGCTGGGGTGGGGGGCTCAGTGCTGCCTCCTGATCTGGGCTGGCTGCATGGGTGTGTCACTTTGTAAAAATTCTTTGAGCTGTACACTTATAATTTATGCACTTTCTTGTATGTAGGTTTTGCTTTACTTAAAAATACAATTATCTTTTTACAAAAAAGATGATTATGTTTTCAGCTATGAGCCAAGTTCTAATCTGCACATCTACAAGAGGAGAATCATTTTATTAAAACTTAGTGTTTCTCAATTATTTATGAAAAGGTCTCCTTTCATTTCCACTTTGGATACTTTGAAGTACTCTTTCCCATCAGTAAATTTTAGCAGAATCTACCTCCAGGATACACCTTCAGTTATTGCTGGATAACGGCAACAATTAACTACTACTTTTCAATAAACCATGTAGCTGATCACCCAAAAAGTACCCCTTTCAAAGAATAAGACAGAGAGAGACTAACCCTCGAAGCCCCATCATGCACTCTCCTCCATAACATTCAAATCGAAGTTTCTGTGATCTGATCTAAGCTGTATTAAGTGAAACGGCGCTGAGCGAGTTCAAAGATGAAGGTGAGAGGAGGGATGGTATTATAGAGACATGCCCCCATTTCAACCGCAATAAAGAATTTCAAATCTGCCCCTGTACAGAACACTTTTCTGTATTTCAGTTTTTCATATTGTGGAAAATGAAGATTCTAGATAGGAAAGCCATCAGCAGGCAACAAAAACACTGAGTCTTGGAGAGGAAAGAAAAACATTCTTCACAAATGATTTCATTAAGTAGATTTTGACAGCTTCCTACTCCTCTGAAAGAGTTAGATCTTTTTTCTTTTTCTTTTCTTCTCCTTCTTCTTCTTCTTTTTTTTTTTTTTTTTTTTGTTTAACATGACAACCACAGGAACTGTTTTGAAATCAGGGGCTACTTTACTCTAAAAAAATTACAAATCCATGCTCTTAAGTAAACAGTTTGCAAGCCCTCTCGGTATGTGGCCAGAGCAAAGAAAAATAGATAAACATTTCTTGAAAGCTCTATCAAAGTATAAAAACTCCTTAAATCTTCTCAGGCATCTGAATCCTCAAGGACTATTTCCCCCTTCTTTTATCTTAGCAGTGTGGAATCCAACTTAGGTAATCTTTGTCACATTCATCCAAAAGGTTTTTAGAGAGTTTGGTCGATAACCCAGGAACATCTAGTTTATAGATTACAATTACCTTTATAATAAGGTAGTAAAATACCATACCTACTTTATTCTATATTCAAAATAATCTTTCATATGTTATTTTTGCAAATTTGATATACAAAAATTCCAATATAAAGCATAGTAAGCTAGAAATGGTTGAAAAAAATGATTATTTTTCTATAAAATATGTAGAGAAATATATTATATGCTACAAATTATTAGTAAGTTTCATGCATGTATTTGTAGTGCATTGATCCAACAGTGAATGGAAGGGCGATTAAGTTGTAAAATGTTAGATACATCTGCATTTCATTTTTTTATTTTATGATACACTCATGTCAGATCTCTATTCTAAATAGGCACATAAAAATACTTCACAGAGGTATTTGCACATGGACCTGGAGCTAGCAATGTGGCTAGGATTAAAATTCAGGTCTGCTAATCCCTGGGTCATTAGTTTTGGCTTTCTCCGCTGGAAGAAAAAATAAGAGAAATAAAACATCACAATATAGTTAATTTCACACTATGAATCTTAGCATATCTTCCCTTCTTTGACAGCCAACTGGTTTTCTTTTAATACCTAAAGAGTGATTTGCATCCTTTATATACAGGTTTCTTCATATCTCAATTAGTACTTTATTCTAGCTTCGAGAAATGTTTTAGCAATGATAGTTGCTATACATCTAGGTTCTGAAGACCTTGAAAAGGGGGTATTACCCAAATAAAAAACATTGTTATTCTTGGCAATTTTAGCAGAACCTTCCTGTAGTACGTTATGATTAATTTTCTTGAGCAGCTCAGGATGTTAATGTCATCAGTCAGAGATGCTTAAGTACAATAGAACAGTTCCTTTAGAAACACTGTGAGAGGAAATTAGTGGTATCGTCAAGGCTGTTTTCATTTCCTAAATCCAGGTGAAGAATGACAGGATCCAAAAGTTTGATAAGACATTTACTACTGTTCCTTGCATCAACATTTCAACCCATGAATTATTATTGGCCTCAACACTACAACAGGAAGCCTGCATTAAGGGTAAAGGGAAACAATAAATTCAACAAGAATTTTCTTAATGGATGCTGGGTGCCCAGCCCTGGGATAGATATTACATAGAGTCCACCCAAAAGCAGTGCACACACAGCCTCATTTATGCTGAGCTTAAAATGCCAGTAGGAAGACAGGATGCACATACGTGAAATGATTTGACAAGGCAAAGCAAAGACTAATTAAATGCTACGAGTCTATGATTTGAATGATAAATGCAGATGGAATTTCAGGAAGAAGAAAGGTCAATGCAGGCTATGGCTTTTAGGGCAAGTTTCAAAAAAAAGGAACCAGAACTGTAACTATAAGACCTAACAGAACTTAGAAATTGAAAGGACTTTAATTGCTGGAAATGTGGCCAGCTTCTTCCTGCCTCTGAGCCTTACACATCATAATAACTCTGCATTGAAAAACCATATTCCTGCATCTCCCACTTTGCCACTCCAGCTCATCTCTGTCTAACTCTAAACTAAATTTTAGGTACAAAATATCATTTATCCAGGAAGACCATGTCTGGTTTTCCAGTGTAGATGTAGCATCATTATGTTATCATAGTTCCCTGAATTTTATTACACAGTATATTTTTACATGTTTTTGATGTTGATCTCCTTTACTTGCATGTGTGCCATATGAGGGCAGGGACTGCCTTGTCCATTGCAATATACCCAGTGTCCCGTACTTATGATTAATGAATACACAAAGAGTTAACAGATCATATGTGCCTTTACCCTTATTTAAAGGAGCCGACAAAAGCTAAATGACATAGGCTGCAGAGACAGGTGTGACGAGGCCAACACTACGGTTACACCTGCAGACTTCCAACCACTGTTCTTTCCACTCCAGCATGGGGCCTCACCTGTGTTGCATAGGGGAAGGGATGACGCAAAGGAGAAAGTTTTCTGGAGGAGTAAATGTGCATGGCTTATTGGAGAACCATGCAAGATCTGTGCTTTTTTAGAGCACTGGACTTTTACAACAAGGGATTGGCATAATGCTTTAAGAGTACAGTAGTTCCCCCTTACCCACAGGGGATATATTCCGAGACCCAGTGGATGCCTGAAACTGCGGATAGTACTGAACCCTATATATACACCATTTTTTTCCTATACGTACATACGTATGATAAAGTTTAATTTATAAATTAGGCACAGTAAAAGGTGAACAGCAATAGCTAATAATAAAATAGAACAATTATAACAATATACTGTAATAAAATTTATGTGAATGTGTTTTCTCTCTCTCAAGATATCTTCTTGTACTGGACTCAGGATTCTTCTTCTGGTGATGATGTGAGATGATATAATGCCTACGTGATGAGGTGAAGTGAGGGGAATGACGTAGGCCTTGTGACGTAGCGTTAGGCTGCAACTGACCTGATGATAGGTCAGAAGAAGGATCATGTGCTTCAGGATCCCAGGTAACTGAAAGTGTGGAAAGGAAAACTGCAGATAAGCGGTGTCTAACTACTGTATTTTCTAGTATGTGCTTTGGTAGTCATTCCTTGCTAGCATGTTCAAACAAATTGTCCACCATCTTCCTTTAATATCTAAATCAGATTCCGTTTTACATGGGAATACAATCTTGTTGTTGTTGTTATTGTTACTGTTGTTTTTTTAAGCAGAAATCATTTCCATAGACCTTGTATTACAATTATTCAAAAGTTCTCCAATACATATGCTTATCTACAGTTAGTGCCATTATTTTATTCCACTTGAGAATAAAACAGTGTATCTTGAGATAAATTGTTCTTAAAAAAACTAGTTTATTTTTTCCAGCTTTACTGAAATATCATTGACATATAACATTGTATAAATTTAAGGTATATAATGTGATTATTTGATACATGTATATATTGTGAAATGTTTACAAAATCAGATTAGATATACATCCTTCACCTAACATAATTACCATTTTGTTGTTATTGTTGATATAGTGAGGACATTAAAGCTCTACTCTTATAGCAACTTTCAAATATACAGTATAGTATTGTTAACTATAGTCATCGAGCTGCACATGACACCTCCAGAACCTTTTCATCTTATGCCTGGCAGTTTGTACCCTTTGACCAATATCTCCCCATTTCCCCCACCCCTCAGGCCCTGGCAACCACTGTTCTACTCTGTTTCTATGACTCCAATGTTTTCAGATTCCACATGTACTGATATCATACAGTGTTTGTCTTTCTCCATCTGACATATTTCACTTCGCATGATGAACTCAAGGTCCATCCGTGATGTTCCAAATGGCAGGATTTCCTTCTTTTTTATGGCTGAATAATACTCCTTTATATATTTATATATAGATATAGCTAGCTAGTTAGATAGATAGATAGATAGACAGCTATCTTACATCTTCTTTATCCATTCATCCATCAATGGACATTTAGGTCGTTGCTATGTGTTGGCTATTGTGAGTAATGTTGCAATGAACATACATGTTCAGATATCCCCTTGAGATAGTGATTTCATCTTCTTTAGATGTATACCAAGAAGTGATTGCTGAATCATACAGTAATTCTATTTTTCGTTTTTTGAGGACTCTCTGTCCTCTTTTCCACAGTGGCTGCATCAATGTATGTTCCCACCAATAGTGCACAAGTGTTACCTTCTTCCCAAATGCTTTCACTGTATAGGTTGCCTTTTCATTTTGTTAGTTGTTTCTTTGTTGTGCAGAAGCTTTTTAGTTTGATGTAGCATCACTTGTTTATTTTTTAATTTTTGCTTGTGCTTTTGCTGTCATATTCAGGAAATCACTGCTGAGACTAATGTAAAGGAGCTTTTTCCTTATGTTTTCTTCTGGAAGTTTTACAGTTTCATTTCAGTCCTATATTCAAGCTTTAACCCATTTCAGGTTAATTTTTTGCATGGTATAAGATAGGGGTCTAATTTTATTTTTTTTTAGCATGTGAATATCCAGTTTTCCCAACATCATTTATTGAAGAGATTATCTTTTCCCCATTGAGTGTTCTTGGTGCCTTTGTCAAGTATTAGTAGACTGTGTATGTGTGGATTTATTTCTGGCCTCTCAATTCTGTTCCATTGGTCTGTGTGTCTGTTTTTATTCCAGTACCATACTGTTTGGATTAGTATAGCTTTGTAGTATAGCTTGAAATCAGGAAGTGTGATACCCTTAGCTTTTTGGATCTTTTGTCATTCTATGCAAATTTTAGAATGCTGTTTCTATTTCTGTGAAAGATGTCATTGGAATTTTGATAGAGAATGCATTGAATCTGTATACTGCTTTGGGAAGTATGGGCATTTTAACAATAGTAACTCTTCTGATCCAAGAAGATGGGATACCTTTCCATCTATCTGTGCCTTCTATAGTTTCTTTCATCACTATCCTATAGTTTTTGATGAATAGATTTTTCACTTCTTTGGTATAAATTTACTCCTAAGTACTGTATTGTGTTTAATGTTATTGTAAATGGGATTACTTCCTTATTTCTTTTTCAGATAGTTCATTGTTAGTGTATAGAAACATGCCTGATTTTGCATCCTGAAACTTTACTGAATTTGTTTATTAGTTCTAACAGTTATTTGGTGAAGTTATTAAGATTTTTCTATAGATATGATCATGTCATCAGCCAAGAGACAATTTTACTTCTTTCTTTCCAGTTTGGATATTCTTATTTCTCTTTCTTGCTAAATTTCTCTGGTTAGGACTTAAAGGTCCACATTGAATAGGAGTGGACATCCTTGTCATGTTCCCGATCTTGGAGGCAAAGTCCTCAGCTTTGCACCATTGAGTATGATGTTAGATGTGGGTTTGTCATGTATGGCCTTTATTATACTAAAGTATATTCCTTCTATACCCAATTTGTTTAGCATTTTTATCATGAAAGGATTATTTTGTCAAATGCTTTTTCTACATCTATTGAGATGATCATATAACTTTGTCTTTCAATCTATTGATGTGGTATATCACATTTATTGATTTGCAAATGTTGGAACATCCTTGTATCCCAAGTCTATATCTCAATTGATCACGGTGAATGATCCTTCTAACGTGTTGTTGAATATCCATTTTGTAATGCTGGCCTCATAAAACGAGTGTGGGGATATTCCCTCCTCTTCAGTTGTTTGGAAGAGTTTGAGAAGGATTCTTCTTTAGATATTGGACAGAATTAGCCTATGGAGCTATGGGGTCAGAGGCGTTTCTTTGTTGGGAGGCTTTGTTTTTATTACTGATTCAATCTCCTTCCTTATTATGGATCTGTTCAGATTTTCTGTTTCTCTAGGATTCAGTCTTGATAGGTTGTGTGTTTCTAGGAACTGATCCAGTTGTTCTAGTTTGCCCAATTTGCTTGGCGTATAATTATTCATAGTAGTCTTTGATGATTCTTGTACTTCCGTGATAGCTGTTGTAATGTCTCATCCTTCATTTATTATTTTATTTATTCGAATTCTCTTTTTTCTTGGAAAGTATAGATAAAGATTTGTGAATTTTGTTTATCATTTCAAACAATCAACACAATTTCATTGATCTTTTCTATTCTCTATTTCATTTCTGCTCCTATTTTTGCTATCTCCTTCCTTCTGCTACTTTGGGGTTTATCTTGTTCTTCTTTTCATAGTTCTTTAAGATGTAAAGTTAAGTTGTTTTTTGAGATTTTAAAAAAAGTATAGACATTTATCACTATTGATTTCCCTTTCACTCTGCTTTTACTGCATCGCATAAGTTCTGGTATGTTGTGTTTCCATTTTCATTTGTTTGAAGATCTTTTGATTTCATCTTTGATCCATTGGTTGTTTCTGAACGTGTTGTTTAATTTCCTCTTGATGAATGACCTCTTTATGATTATATAATGACCTCTTTGTTTGTTTTTATGATTTTTGACTTAAAGTTCATTTTACCTGATATAAGCATCTGCACCCCTGCTCTCTTTGGTTTCTTTTGCATGGAATATCTTTTCAATCCCTTCACATTGAGCCTATGGGTGTCCTTGGAGCTGAAGTGTGTCTCTTGTAGACAGCATATATTTGAGTCTTGTTATTTTATTCGTTCAGCCATTCTATGCTTTTGATTGGAAACCTTAATCCTTTTACATTTAAAGTAATTATTGACAGATAATGACTTACTCCTGCCATCTTATTAACTGCTTTCTGGGTGATTCGTAGTCCCTTTCTCCTCTCTTCCTCCTTTGCTGTCTTTCTTCGTGAGCTGATGATTTTCCATGGTGGCCTAGTTTGATTCCCTTCTCTTTATTTTGTGTGTACCCATTATAGGTTTTTGTTGTGTGTTTACCCTGAGGCTTACCTGAAATATGTTGTTGATAATGTGGTCTATTTTAATTCGATAATTTAACTTTGCATACAAAAACTCTACAAAAAACTCATACAAAAAAAATGTGAACCTCCTCCCTTATTTTGTGTTTTGATGTTACAGTTTGCAATTTTTCCTATTGTGTTTCCACTAACAAATTATTGTAGCTATTGATATTTCTAATACTTTTGTTCTTTAACCTTTATACTAGAATTAAGTGGTTAACACACCACCATATGACAGCATTCAAACATTCTGAATCTGACTATATACTTACCTTTACCAGTGTGCTGTATATTTTCATATTACTAATTAGCACCCTTTTGTTTCAACTTGAAGAACTCCTTTCAGTATTTCTTGTAAGGCAGGTCTAGTGGTGATGAACTCCCTCAGCTTTTATTTTTTGGGAAGTCTTTATCTCACCTTCCTTTCTGAAGAACAGCTTTGCTAAGTGAAGTATTCTTGGTTGGCAGTTTCTTTCTCTCAGCACTTTGAATATACCATCCCACTCTCTCCTGGCCTGCAAGGTTACTGTTAAGAATTAAGAAATCTGCTGACAGCAATATGAGGTTCCTTATATGAGAGAAATTCTTTTCTCTTGTTGCTTTTAAAATTCTCTTTGTATTTGATTTTAGAGGGTTATGTTATGATGTATCTCGGGGAAATTGTATTGGATTGAAATTTTTGGGTGACCTATTAGCCTCATGATCTTGGATGTTCAAGTCTGTCCCCGGGCTTCAGAAGTCCTCAGCCATCATTTCATGTAGTAAGCTTTCTGTCCCTTGCATCCTATTCTCTCCTTCTGGGACTCCAATGATACATAGACTGTTGCTTTTGATGGTTTCCTGTAAGTTCTGTAGGCTCTTCTAATTTATTTTCATTATTTTTTCTTTTTGCTCTTCTGACTGGATAATTTCAAATGATCTGTCTTTGAAATAATTTTTTTTCTTCTGCTTGGTGTGCTCTGATGCTGATGCTCTCTTTAAAATTCTTCAGGTCAGTCTTTGTATTCTTCAGCTTCAAAATTTCTACTTGGTTCTTTTTAACATTTTCTATATATTTGTTGAACTACTTATTTTGTTCTTGTATGTTTTCCTGATTTTGTTAAATTATTCATCTATGTTCTCTTGTAGCTCTCTGGGCATCTTTAGAACAATTATTTTGAATTCTTTGTGGGGAAATTCAGGGATTTCCATTTCTTTGGGATTAGCCACTAGAAGTTTACTGTGTTTCTTTGGTGGTGTCACATTTCCCTAATGCTTTGTGATTCCTGTAGTCTTGTGTAGGTTTCTGTACTTTTGAAGACGTAATCATCTCTTCTAGATTTTCTGGACTGAATTTGGTAAGGAAATACGTTCTCCTGCAGAGCGTGCTATGACCCTGGGTCTAGTGCTGCAGGCCGCCAAGTGCAGGCACATGTGGTGGCTCGAGGTCAGGGGAGGCATGGTGTGTTGTTGGCTCAGGCCACAAGTGTCCACAGCATTGACAATTGTGTGGTCCTTTGCGAGTCCGTGGTGTGTCCGCAGTGGCTGTCAGGGGTGTTTGGGTCCTCAAAAGTGCCTCCACGTTCAGTGGCTGTGAACCAGGGCTCCCAGTGGCAGTGGCCAAAGTGGTGGTATGCACACAGTCAGCTGCAGGGACCAGCTGCATTTTCTTATGTAGCAGCAGGTGCTGTTTGCTGATAGTATTTAGGGTCAGTGCCAGTAGCAAGGGCTAGTGTCAACCACAGTGCATTAGCAGCTACTGGAACCCTGGCTGTCAGTATGCAGTCCTTTTGCTTCAGGGTCTTCCCATGGTAACACTCACAACAGTGGAGGCTAGTGATGGGAGTCAGGCTGAGGGGGTGCAGGTACACAGCTGGAGGGGCTAGCTCCAAGCATGCACATGATCGTGTGGGTCAGGCATGAGGTTCTAGGCTGGTGTGTTACACTGGCACAGTTGCAGAGTCCTGGGTTGTCTGTCACTGTGGCTCCCTGACTCTGAGAGGCAGGTGTGGGGATAGAGTAGGGAGGGATTCAGTTGGCTGGATTCTGTGAACCTGAATACTGGGGCAAGAACCAGTGAAATCTGTAAAAATCCACGCCAGCAGTGCTGGCCATTGTTTTCTTCAGAGGCAAATGCTCCTCAAGTCCTTTGCAGAGCAGATCATTGGGAACCAGTTCCCTCCTGCTGCATGGTTATGACAGACAGCCCACACTCTTCTTCCTCCTTCCTTACTGTCTCTGAACATCTCAGCTTTGCTGGCCTCTGGGTTAGGTGAAACTGAATGGGTCTTTCTTGAGGTACCCCAAAAGGCTGGGGAAGTTGGTCACTCACCCCACTCTCCTTTTCCTAGTAGGAGGATCTCTTTTTATCTGGGGAGTTCCCTCTTGGCTCTGAGCAGTGCTGTTCTGCGGACAAAATGTGGCAGGTAAAATAAACTCTTTTTCTTTCCTTTTTGTGTGGTTATTCTCTAGTTTTTGTTTCACTGTGTTGCTAAAGTTTCTTAAATGGGCTCCTGAGCTCTCCAAGAGCTGTTTTTGTTTCTAGATAGCTGTCTAATTGTTGATCTTTGTGGCGGATGTAGGCTGGGGTCTCGTACTCTGCCATTTTCGTGACATTACCTAGCTTGTTTTTTAAAACAGAATTCACACGTACGAAAATTTACATTATTGGAAAGTGGAAAATAATATAAATTAGTAAGGAGAAAATATGTGTCAAAATATTGCAAGTTCAAAGCAAACAAAAATCTTAGTTTTTCTTTTAGGTGCGTCTGAAAGTCTTTCAAAAGTATTCTGAGTTTGTAGAAATTCTTAAAAAGAAATAACATAAGTAAAAATACCAGGTAAAGTCGGAAGAAGCAAGAAAAATGTCAAGAGCTTAAAATAGTGTATAAAACAAGCAAAATTTTCGTTTAAATGCAGAAACAATCTGTGAATGTGCAACATGCTCAGGAACTCTCCATATCGCACATATGCTTTTCTGTTCTTTGTTCCTTCCATTCCCCGAAAACTTACACTGATGCCTCATCTTTTCAGGAGAACCCGTGTCACCATGAATGGACTTTCAGGCAGGAAGTGCCCTGGGACCTTGAGACCTCAACAAGGGGATGCACACAATAGAAGGGAACAAATAGGAGTCTGGTACTAAATCACCTTCTTTTTCAGACTGATGAAAATGTTCACACCTTTCTATTTCCTATTTTGACCTAGAAGTACTAAAAGACACTAAAGAAAAACTACTCTGCCAGGAAGTTAATCTGACTGAAAGTAATACAGCTCTTTTCTGGTTTCTTAAGGAAATTCTTTCTAGGTGATATGGTTTTCTCTTGGATGAACAAAACAGGCATGCCTAAATGTCATATGCAGCACCTAAATGATGTGTGTTGGTCTAGGGCAGAACTAACAGGAGTGGAAGTGAGGGCTGCCTAAAAATGAGGACTAGCAAGTGCTCCTGGTGAGTTTCCCAGTATGTTGGTGTAAAGTATGATGTTACTCAGACCAAAAGGTGATGAAAGCAACATTCAGCATTAAATTCATGCCTCCCCTTACAGAAAATAGAGAGATAGGATATGATGCAATTGTATATCATAAGAAGACTGTAATTATACGTGATGCATAGAAGATGCATAGGAAGCATGGTTGCTATTATAGCCAACCTGAAGTGTACGATGACAATGCTAACTTTGTGGCTTCAAATGTAAAAATAGTTAGTACATACCTCACTTATGTGTTCATTCAGAAAGAATTCAGGGAAGGCTTATTATACCCAAAACACTACAAAAATCCTCATAGGAAAAGCAAATATGACACCAAGCACCAGTGCCTTATTGCAGATTTGTCATACATTAGGTGCTCCCATGTCAACATTATTCACTCTCCAGAACTACGATATGTACTCTGAAAGTGGCATTTCTGTTTAGCATATTTATACTCTCTCCTGCCCAATTCCCATTGCAGTCAATACATTTTTTAGGAAGGCTAGGAAAAGCTAAAAATGAAGTGTGTGCCTTTTTAGAAAGCAGACATAAATAGCAGGCTGGGAATTAAAACATCTACTAAGAATTAGAAGTTATATAAACAAAACTTAGTTTGTACATTGTACATGTATTAGCCATGATCCTCTTGGTTGCAGATGACAGAGAATCAAACAGGTCTACTTTAGACAAAAGGCAGAATGTACTGGTCTGCAGAGTACAAAGGAGGGTCTGAACACTAAGAGCAGGGAAAATGGGATTGACAGAATCTTAGGAAAGACTTCAACTATGGAGTCAAATTGTCTTCGTCTCGTCTTGATTTCTTGATCGGTTTCTCTCAGCATGTCAGCTCCATTTTGTTCACATTCATTTCCTTCACATTGTGGAAAATATAAACCCTGATTATTCTTAATTTTATATGCTATGGCTTGAACCACCAAACTAATGGCCCGAGTTCAAAAACCCAGATAAGTTTGATCAGCTTCTTTCTAGACCAGTGACTTGGGATGATCAAGTAAAGACGCAACAGTTTTCATTGGAACCTACTTGTTGGAGCTGAGGGAGAAGCAGTTCCTTGAAGAACAGACTGGCGGCAGTCAAAACAGTCGCGGTCTGTTAGACCGCACGTCGCAAAGCAATGTTCATCATGTTAGTCAGGTTCCTCATAAAAAGATCTGTAAAATGCGTGCTTGAAATGGAAGACCAGGAAAAGTTTTCTTCCCTCAAAGCAATTTTTTATTGGGCAATAGAAGTGACAGAGCCAATTAAGTTTCTTATTTTTGTTCTTGCTGCCAGAAAGTTCAGAACTAAATTAAAACATACAGTCAATAACCAACTTACTTCAGTTTCATGGAAATATTTTCCACTGCTTTCTATATGTTTTACTCTCCTTTTCTATGCCTTTTAAAAAGTAAGTCCTTTGAATGTTTTGGAATCAGATGAAGAAGAAGAAGTAAACATTACTCCAAAACATTGGCCTCATCGACACTACACTTGCTAAGATAATCCTCTCAAATAAATGCTATGGCATTTAGAAACTCTCAAAAGTAGGGGGGAAATTCCATGTTAATAAAAAAATTAAACTGAGCTTATAGATAGAGAGAACAGATTGATGGTTGCCAGAAGTGAGAAGTGGAGAATGGGCGAAATGAGTGAAGGTACAAATTTCCAGTTATAAACTAAACAAGTCCTGGGATGCGATGCACAGCGTGGTGACTGTAGTTAATAATACTGCATTGCATATTTGAAAGTTGCTAGGAGGGTAGATCTTAAAAGTCTTCATCACAAGAAAAAAACCATGCAACTATTTATGGTGACAGATGTTAACTAGACTTATTGTGGTGATCAATTTGCAATATATACAAATACAAAAATCATTACATTATATATTTGAAACCAATACAGGGTTATGTGTCAATTATACCTCTATAATAAATAAATAAATAGGTAAATAAAAAGAACATTATTGACTGTGAGGGTGCATTTCAATAATTACAACTAAGGGGCCAGCCAGAGGCATAGTGGTTAAGTTTGCACACTACTGTTCTGCAGCAAAGGGTTCACAGGTTCAGATTTCGGGCATGGACATTCACACTGCTCAACAAGCCATGCTGTGGCAGTGTCCCACAAACAAAATAGAGGAAGACTGGCAAAGATATTAGCTAAGGGCCAATCTGTCTCACCAAAAAATAAAATAAAATAACAATAATAATTACAACTGCCTTGACTTGGATGTTTCAAGCATTTTACTATTTTTACTTACTGATTCTTTGTAAGCTTACTCTTCTACTACTAGGGCTTCCTGAAAATCTTTTATTCATTCCAAATAAATAATAACAGTTTTTGAAGACATATAGATAACTTCCCTCTAATTTTGATATTGGGAGGAATTTACATTTAACCAGCAGTTCTCTTCCAGAACAAGAGTAGAAACCACTTGCCCTACAGAAGAAGATGCTGCTCTTTGGTTATTGAAGGAACAGCAGTGAGAGTAGAGGAGGGCCAGACAAGGTAAAAGCAGAAAGAGGAGGGATGGAACAACTGTCCTGGTACATGTTTGTCCTCCACGTCATGTGCTCATTTGCACTGGTTGACTTCTCCTTGTAAATGACTGGGAATACTTACTGCTTCCTGCTTTACTATAATCATGATAAAAACCTTCCTTGCTAGTCTCAGCTGGCAGACCTGTATAGCAATGAATGGATTGAAGTTAGTAGATTTTAAACCAGCGGCAAATATCTTTGGGTGGAGAATTTTTCTTTTTAGGTTTCTGTGGACCTTGAGAAAACAGTGCATGTTGCTGACTTTCTTCACTCTAGGGTTAGATTGTCAATGGTTTGGAATGACTATTGATGACCATTAGCATTAACAAAGTATAAAATAAATTTAATAAGTCAAGTGTTTAGTAATTGACCCAAAGTGTCATTTTTAAGATTAATATGTATATGTTCTTATTTCAAAATAAGAATGATTCTGGAATTTGATTTCAGAAAATAGAATTTAAAAATGTCAGTAATTTATGGTTTTCTTTGCCGAGGTGCACAACCACAGAATAGTGTAAAGAAAATATTAGAACCCTCTTGCTTGTGATAAATGACTCTGTTTTCTCATAATTTACTATACCTCAGATTTTTGTCTCCACAAAAGTTCCATTGGACCCAAAGAATGAAAGAAAGTTTCTCTGTATTATGGGTAAAATATTATTGGGGCTTGCAACAGAGCTATCCATACAAATACTCATTAATTCCTGATAAGTTTTTCAATGACACATTGCTAGGGTACATTGGCTGTTTCCCAATTGTTAGGAGTATGAGACAATATGGTGGCACAAAATAGAGATTCCTAACCCAACCTTGGTGTAGTTGGAGGTTCCTTGGCCTCTTAAGGCCTAGTCCCAAAAGTTCCACACAGTTACTTCTCCTTTATTATGTTAGTTAAACCAAATCATGAAGATGAGTATAGTTTCAAGCAGTGAACAAAAAGATAGCAGTTCTTGATGAGGTGCTGCAAGCTGGTGGGGCTATGTTCTCATTCTCTGTGCACAGTTGTTGTTTCCTTCCACCTGGGAAACATGTTCCCCCAACTCCCACAGTCTCATCCCTTTCTGACACCTGCCTTGGGCTCGCTGACGGATACACATTCATCTGATGAGTCAACTAGGGGTTGAATTTTATCCTTAGAACGGCTGTCCCTTGAATTTTTTTTTTAATTTAGGGAAATAATATGATCACATTTGCATTTAAACAGTAACGAGGGTAGTTCTAGTGGCTATGGAAAGATACTGAAAAATTTAGGAGTATCTAGGTGACAAAATCAGCAGCTCTCATTGATTATTTAGATGTGTATAGTTAGGGGGACAGGTAGTGGGGAGAAAACGTTGTGACTCCTAGGATTCGGTTTGGGAAACTGGATAATGTTTACTAAGTTGCAGAACATGTTGCATTTGAAAAGCCTCTGAAGCAGCCAAGTGAAAATTAGTTCCGTAGTTCAGAGCTAACTTCTTACTTTGGAATCATCATTTTATGCTATCACTGAGGGGGATTCCATAGGGTGAGTGGAGAAGAGGGTCCAGCATGGTACCCTAAGGATGAACAACATGGAACAGCTACAAATAAAAAGCAAAGCAGACCAAGAATAGCAGCCAGTGAGCTGGGAGGAACCTTGGAAGAAAGCAGTGTCACAAAACCAAAGAGAGTGTCAGGTGCTTCACGTGAAGAAGTGTAAGAAGAGAACACCAGCAAATGCATCCGAGAGATCAGGAACCACAAGAAATGAAACATGTAACCGTGACATCTTGGAATACCTGAAATACAAAGCACCATTTTCCCTAAAAACTTATATTATTATAGTATAATATATAAAAATTAGATTGGATCTTAAATTGACATAGTCATACATCTATAATGCATTACTGAAGAGTAGATTAGTTCTTATAGCCTAAATATCCCCAATTGACCTCATCCGGTGAGTTGAAAAATTGTAAAAGATGAATTTTCTGTTTTAAGGTAATATTGATACTGACAAAGGCCGAGAGATAGTAAACACAAAATAAGACAATACTGAGAATTTAGTAAAATAAAGGAAATGGGGAAAGCTAAATTGTACAGTTCCTGTTATTTGCCCCCTGGCTGACTGAGGTGATACACCCCTGTCCATACACAATCCCATGTACACCCTACATGGTCACATCACCAATAGTATGTGCCTAGGGGCATGGGCAGGGGCAGAAGTGAGGTGGCCAGATAAGTTACGCAAGAAATCACAACACTGTCAGGGAAATGGTAAGTAGCTTTCTATATTTCCCTTCCTAATAGAGATATGTTGGATGTGTTAGGGATTGTTAACTGGGTCATTTAGCTGCAAGTTACAAGACCATAAGAAGCCACATCTAGATTTGCCTCAAAAGACGTTACCCAATAGTGTGGCTTAGAAAGAATGTTTGATGGGGATTTGTTTCAGGTTGTTTTTCTTTGAGGAGAGAAAGATTGCATTTCTTACTGCATATAAGATAATTTCTGACATTGAGTAGGAATATTTTTGGAAGGGTATACAGGGAAATAAATGTGCACATCGAAGCACCCTTCTTTGGGGACCCTAACCATCACATTTCCAATAGTCCTGACTAGCCATAGAGGCAGGCACACAATCTATGCTGGACCATTCAGAGAATCCCAGAACTCTGTCAACAACCGGTTCAGAGAGGATTATGTCATCTAAGCAGAGATAAACTAATATTTTTTTTTTCTAAGACTGTCTAATAGGATTGAGAAGGAGAAAAACAGAGAGTGAGGAAGAGAAACAGCCCATCTGCGTGCTGAATTTGGTAAGTAGGAGTATGTGAGTCTGAGGCTGCCAACAGATATCTATATGCACATAAAAGTACGCCACATAGAAGAAGCAGGGTAGTGAGACTGAGAGAAAGAGACAGCGACTTGGCAACATTGTTTTTGCTCTTAGATTTCATTGAGCCTGAGGATTCTTCCCTAAGGCTCTCCGTTTAGTAAACTAGTTAACTCTCAAGCTAGTTTGAGTTGACTTTCTGATACTTGCATGTAAGAATTTTTAATATGACCATGCAAATCAAATCAGACACAGATAACAAGCACTGGAAAATACAACATAGTCCTGCAGAAAATGGAGGAATTTAGAACTCGATAGCAGGAAATGTTGGATAAATTATATATGCCCTAATACATGAGCAGAAAACTGCAGTTATGCCCTAGGCTCTCAGGCACACGTAATGGAAGGAAATACACATTCATCTGAAATCACTCATTTGCATTTCAAGCAGTTAAACAGTGGAACACGTGCTATTAGTTGGTTCAGGAGTTATTCTTTGTGATACTCAAACGTCATAAGGACGAATAACATAAAATGACAAAACTCACTCATTTAAACAAAGATTAAACTGTAAACATATATATGCCTGTAAACTCTATACACATATACAATAAACAGGAAAACAGAAAAAGCATATACCACTTAAAAACAAATCTTCTTTGTACTTGTCAGAAAAGCTTAATCTGAAATCAAATGTGATCATTATAAATCTATATTAAAATTTTTGAGAGCTTTCCAAGCCAGGACCCAGATGAAGGATCAGTATCTTCTGTGACACCACCCAGCAGGGGAAGCATGAGCAATTTCTTTGTGATTCGAATGACTCCAAGGTTAAGGAACGCCCTGCAGGCAGAGTGGATCTGATATACAGGAGAGTTTCTTCCTATCTCCCTCACTGCTTGCCAGTAGAAACGCAGGAGCCCACACATACACATTTTATTTTATTGCTTTTCCCCTGGATGTCTAGAAAAGATCATGAAGTCCACTTCCACAAAATAAATAAAAATGGTTGTACCCCAAATCTCAGTTCTTATACCTCTAAAAAAGGCTGTCATCCAGAGGCCTAGAACTCTAGGGAATCTAAGTTATTCTATCTCCTAGAACAAAACTCTGTCTCTTAGGTTTGTGTGTAATGTAGTCAATGAACACAAGGCATTACGGGCTCCTCAGGGGGAAGATACCATCAGGCAACTTTCGCAAAGATAACCATTATGTCTGTCTTTATATTAACGTAATACGCTATGAGGAAAAATATCTATGGGGCCTCTGTCATTAGAAGAGGTTGTTTTTCTTTGACAAATGTGTCACATCCATCTTGTGATCACTTAAAATTTCTTCTAACTGGTCAAATTCTCATTATGCTTGAACAGCCAGGACATTGAAAGCAAGATTTACAGCACCTCACTACTCAGCCTGCAGACGTCTCTGTAGACCAAATGTTCTGGGCTGAATTGTATCCACTCAAAATTTATACGTTGAAGTCTTAATCCCTGGTACCTCAAAATATGACTGCACTTGGATAGAGGGACTTTAAAGAGGTAATTAAGGTAAATGGGGCCATATGGTTGTGTCCTAGTCCAATACAATAGATGTCCTTTTAAAAAGAGGAAGTCAGGACACAGACACAGAGAAACGACTATGCGAAGACAGAAGATGGCCACCTACAAGTCAAAGAGAGAGACCTCAAAGAAATCAACTTTGCTGACATCTCGGTCTTGGACTTCTAGCCTCCAGAACTGTAAGACAATGCATTTCTGCTGTTGAAGCTATCCGGTCAGTCTGCGGTATTTTGTTACAGCAGCCGGCCCTGGCAAACTAATAAACTGAACTTTCACCACAGCTTCCCAATTTTCCTACTAAATTTTCTTTTCCAGAACTATTTATTTTAGTCTTCACTATGGTATGTATCTTCATGAGGTACTTCATCTACTTTCTGGAGTGAAGAGATTTTAAAATATTGGTAGTGCACTTCCCTCAACTCCAGTGCACTGACACTTGAGAGCGTTCAGCAGCCTCACGTTCTTGAGTCATCTCAGACTCACACTTTCACTGTCTGCATTAGATGTGTCTCTGGCTAACACATCCTCTGGCATCCTGGAGGCACCAAACGCCACCTCACACTTCAGTTTCTGTGGAAACAGAAAACTAACCTTGGTGCTGTGTCTGCCCAGCCTACAAGAGGTCAAGCTTGCACAGCCATGAAACAAAGAAGTGAGTGGTTGGTGTTGCCAGGGAATGTAAGTCCTAAGAAATGACCCTTCCCTAGTCTCTGGGGCAAAAATTTCAAAATAAATAAATAAACAATCAAAGACAACCTGAAAACATTTAACCAAAATAGCTTTTGCGCTTACAACTGGGAAATGTAAATCCCCCGGAAGAGATTAATTCTGCTGTCTTCTTCAAGACGATTATTCACATTCCCAGTCGCCGAATCACCGTCTTCAGCGTCACCTGAGGCAGCTGGGCAGAGGTCGGGATGAAACCAGGGAAAGACGTGCTTTTCCGTTTGCTTTTCCCCTCAAGTTGCTGATTCATGTTACCCCTGGATACTGAACAAAATATATTTCTTTCTCTCATATCTTTTCAATATATTGAAATGAAGCGTTAGAATGGGAGTGAAGGAGGGGAGGAAAATGGGAGGAAAGAGGGAAGAAAGGGAAGAATTAAGAAAACATGATTTAAAATACAAATACCATTAGGCCCTTAATATAGTAGAATATCTTCAACTGTTCAACCTCGATTTGTGTGTTGTCTCCCCAAATATGATTAAATATATTCAATATTAGTTATTCTGTACAGGTTTATAACGTGAAACCTTCAACAAATACTTGCAGTAACTAATTTCTCCTTGGCGATACTAAGTCTTGCCCTCCCTGAAATGCAACACCTGGCAATTCCTTGTGACTGCAGGATGCAGCCATGAGGATTCTAGAGACAGTGACGGGAACATTTTCTTGTCCATGTGGGTAGAGTATTGTGGGTTTGGGGGAAAAAATTGAGTTCAAATAAATAAAATACTTATTACTCCCCGAAGCCATTAACTTGACACCTACCAGAAAAACAAATGAACAGAAATATGCGAATAGCAGTCTGAGCTGAATCAGGATGTCAAGCATCCTGCTCTCTGCATGGATGACATACGGGGTCAGATACGGGTTTGACACGGCATCACCCCAAACTCACCCTGCCCTGATAACAGAGCTGTAATACATAGATGTTTCTGCACATTGGCCTGTCCTCTAAGGATGGGAAAAGTTATTGATGGATATTCATTCTTTCAAAAAAACACATTCTCATGCTTCTAATATGTATAAATCTTTGTAAGAGTATTAGGGACAAGGAAATGAATAAGCTCGCCCTTCCCCTCAAGAATCTTACCCTGTGAAGGACCAGTGAGATGGGAAAGGGACTAAACTCTGTTCAGTATTAAAGATTGTAAGAAATTAACATATAATTAAACATATAGTAGTGATGGGGCAACCTTAGAAGCTATTGTATTAATAATAAGTTCCAAAATAGTTGCAAATTTGGATGCTTCTATAGACTAAAAAACAAGTAGTACATTTAATTATTCATCCTTATAAGAAACAGTTCAATGAAACTCAGTTTTTTCCTGAAGATCTTATTGAGAATATTTTGTACTGCAGTACAGCAATCTGCCCTTATCTGTGGTACTACCTTCTGTGATTTTGGGTACTCATGGTCAATTGTGGTCTGAAAACATTAAATGGAAAATTACTGAGACAAACAATTCATCAGTTTTAAATTGCACAGCACTCTGAGTAGCGGGATGAAATCTCACCCCATCCCTCTTCCTCTCTCCCAGGACGTGAGTCATCCCTTTGTCCAGTGGATCCACTTTGCATACGCTACCTGCCTGTTAGTCACTTAGTAGTAGCCAGCTCATTATTAGATTGACTGTCATGGTATCACAGTGCTTGTGTTCAAGCAACCCTTATTTTACTTAATAATGGCCCCCAAGCGCAAGAGTAGTGATGCTGGCAATTCAGATATGCCAAAGAGAAGATGTAAAGTGCTTCCTTTAAGTGAAAAGGTGAAAGTCGTCTTCTTAATAAGGAAAGAAAAAAAAATTGTATGCTGAGGTCACCTACATCTCATAAGATTTATGGTAATAAGAATAAATCTATCTGTGAAATGGTAAAGAAGGAAAAATAAATTCTTGCCTGTGTTGCTGTCACACTTCAAACATGTCAAATACATATGTTTAGGAAAAAGTATGCTATACATCAGATTCAGCACTCTCTGTGGTTTCAGGAATCCACTGAGGGTCTTGGGATGTACCCACTGCAGAAAAGTGGGACTACTGTATAATGTCTTCTTTATCATGCTCCACAGGAGATATTTTTTTCTCAGATCTCAGTCTTAGTTCGGTTTCTTGAACAAATACTTTGCTTTTTTAAAAAGTTGGCCCTATGAATTGTTGAGCTGACTGTAACTACTCTTCAGGTTGGTCGGTGGTGCGAATCCTACTTTAGCAGGCATGATGTTGCACCATGGCCCCGTGCTTGCTGCGTTTCTGCGGAATGTAACCTACTGGAGGGCAAGAATTTTACCTCCATCATCTGCCTCCCCCATGCCAGTGCCAATAGGTCCACAAAAATCTCTCAAGAGATATTAGTATGTTTAAACAAAATGAATGGATAGATGGGTGAATAAAATATATAGCTTAGTTCCAGCCAGTACAAAGAAATTTCTAGTCTAACTTTTAATTTTTATCTGTCACTTTACCTTAACTTTTGTCTATCCTGATAGGTTTGACATTAAATTTCCTCTCTTCACTATTTTTGAACTATTTGTAAGCCATTTATAATACTTGTTTTGAAAAGAGGAGTATAAATCAATAAATAAGCAGATAGATAAATTATGTCATATCCTCTTTAACACTTCCTTAGCACTTAGCATTTAGAAAGGTGTGAAAAGAAAGGAAGAAAGAAAGAAAGAAGAGGCATATAATACTTAACATGGATTTTTTCCTCATGTGATTTTTATGGCTGTTGCTAGATGAGAAATGATTATACATCTTCTAATAGTGAAAACACCCGAGTTCAATTTAGGAACCCACAAGCCAAGCATCTATGAATACTGCACCCATCTCTGGACTGAGGCATCTGCCACTTTTTCCTGTTTCAGATGTCATACACCCAATCCGATAGAGAAGGTAACCCAATGAACAGCTTTCAGATGTTTTGGTAGAGTTTAAAGTTATCGCAGCTAGACGGTAAACATCCACTGAAGTCAACGTAAGTAAGCAGATCAGACTTCCAGACTCATTGCCTTACAGAGGTAGGCACCGTTAAGTTGAGACAGTGTGACATAATGCAGAAAATAAGGGAAATAGTTTTTAAAAACCTGTCTAAGTATTTCTAGTCTACTTGCTATAATATGGAACCTAAAAATAGGAAGCACTGCATTTACTATTTCTGAAACCTTACACTCTTCACTGAAAAAACAACCTCCGTATACTAGCTCACTGGATTTTAGATGATCCTTCTCAAAATTATGTCTACAGAAAAGGTAAAATATGGCACTGATTTTTTGTAAATACATACATAATAAAACAGTCTCATGAGTCGTATGCCTAATCTCAGTAGCTACCGAAAAGTATAGATAAAATGATGGATTTTACACTGATAATAACTGTAAGAAAACCTTCCAGGTTGTGTACTTGTTGATTAAATGTAAGAATTTAAAGTGAATTTGCTTTAATTTTCGTTATTTATTCATTTGACTGAATGTTTTGCTTGTCCAGCATGAGGGTCAATATTATGAGTCAACTTGAGTGGATCATGAAATACCCAGGTATTTGGTTAAACAGTATTTCTGGGTGTGTCTGTGAGGACGTTTGTGGCTGAGATCGGCATTTGATTTAGTAGACTGAGTAGAGCAGATGGCCCCGCCCCACCCCCCAGCTATGTAGGTGGGCATCATCCAAGCCACTGAGGGTCTGAACAGAACAAAAAGTTGGAGCAAGGGAGAATTTGCTCTCTATTCCTGACTGCTTAAATTGGGACATCAGTCTTCTGTCCTCAGACTGGAAATTACACCATTAACTCCCCTGGTTCTCAGGCCTTCAGACTTGGACCGAAGTATACCACCAGCTTTCCTGCGTCTCCAGCTTACAGATGGCAGATTGTGGGATTTCTCAGGTTTCATATCATGTAGGTCAATCTATTACAGTATACATATAATAGACTATATTATATATAAACTATATAATAATATTTACTATACAACATATACATATATACATACACACACACACACACAATATAATAAATATCTATCTTTCTCTCTCAATACATATTTCTGTTTCTCTAGAGTACACTGAGTAATACATTAAGATACTCTGGTACTCCCAGTGGGTTTTTTGGTGGGTACTGGGAAGCTGGAAAAGTATAGGGTTTGTTTTCGAGTGTCTAGATAAAAATTCTCTAAATGGGGAATGTGGGTCATTCTCTGATACAAATAGAACATGAGTTGGATCCTGGGTAGCTATTTCCCTATTACTTGAATAACAAAGACTATTTCTGGTCTTACAGGGATGCTATTTGTGGATTTTGTTTTTATAGGTTTTTTGATGTTTTCTAGTTTATCTTAATTTTAAAAGATGATAATGAGGGCCCAAGTTGGAAAACCTCAAGGCAAGAAATTTCTTTAGTGACATTTAAAAATTCCACACAAATATCAATTTGCTATGTTTTGCTTGGGATTCTAGAAAATTTCATTTTTTTCTGTTTTTGCCCTCAAAATTCTGTAGACATTAATTATTTTCAATATGGTTCATTCAGAAGTTAGTAAGTAACAAAGAATATTTCGGTGTATTAGACAATAATGTTTATAGACAGAATTTTTCTCCCTCTCTATTAATACTGGATCACAGAATAGCCACACACTGAAATTTCCAACTCTAAACAAAAAATGACCAAACCACATGAATCACTCACTCAAACGAGTCTTAAGAGAAAGAAAAGGTGGGAAAAGTGGAGAGAGGCTAACAACACTGTGACATCAAAAATCAGATTTTCCTGCAAAATCTAATTTTACACTCTGCTTTTCAATTCTTTTAAAATGTTGCTCTTTCTTGGCTACTGCTCACTTGATAAGATCACACAGATAAAACAACACTTCTCACTTTCCAAGCATAATTAAATGCAACAAAAGCAATATTCAAAACAGAGAAGATGAATACACGATGGATAATTATGTGCACTGAGTTCTGTCCCCCAGTGTAGAGAACCTAATTAGACCTTCAGGGACAGTGCATGTCTGCTAGTCATATATGCCAATCACAGCCCATGTACTGGATGGACTGCTAGCACTCTGGGCGGCTGGTGTTATTCAGCTGTTTGTTTCCCTCAGTACAAATTTCCAATACTTAAATTTCTGTTTTGAATGTTTTCCCATATTAATAGGATAATGGAAACATTCAATTTTTTCATTAAATGCAAATAATTTTAATTATCCGTCTAGAATAACATACACACATATGCAGAGAAACCTACTGAAATTTTAAAATTTGAACTGTTTGCTATTATAATTAAATAAAGATTGTTCCAACACAATTTAGCAGGGGATTTCATTAGTTCATTATGAACATAAACTCAATTTACTGAAAGTAACTTACTATTTGCTCAAACTAAAGGATTTATTCTGTCCATAACTCAAGAGTCATTGGTTCTATTTTTTGAGGTCATTTCAATTAATAAAATGAAAAATATTTGACCATGCCAAACTACAAGTATCACTTCTGCAGGCGAAATTAGCCATGCTTCATTCTTAACTTCTTTTTCGCCTTGTATTCATTAAAAATTATAAAATGCAATTGGCTTTAACTGTTTTAAATATAATTCTTTTTCAGGCATTTTCTTTGGTTTAAATTAATTTAAATGAGTCTCTAACTAGATTTGTAAAATAAAATATATTTAAACAAAAACTCCATTGTGACAACCAAGACCCAGAGAAGTTCAGTCTAGAGTAAAGAATTTAAAGAAATTCATTATCAGAATGAAAAGTGCTGTCTGTACAGAGGGGTAAAATTTTAGAGATGGAAAATCTCTTCACATACTTATTTATTACAGTTGTATGACCGCATAAATACCGGAATTAAAAAGTCATTTAACCTAATTGATTTTGCACAGTGGTTCTCAATCATTGAGTATTCATCAAAATTATCTCTAAAGATTTTCTTTTCTTTCTTATTTTTAAAAACACATATTTCTGGACCAACTCATGGAGACTTTATCTCAAGAGGTTTAGAAAAGAGCATGTAAATATGAAAGATTACAATCTCTGCAGATAATTCAGATTTATTTGGAATTGAAATTGAAAAAACACTTATTTATACAAAAAATGATTGATTAAATCTATTAACTGCACACCTAAATTCTCCCGATGTTGTATATTCAACCCATATGTTAAAGTATAAACATACTTCTTACTAATGTCTCCTGACAAAGACTCTCTCCGTAACTGAGCTTAGGCAGCTTCCTCTCAGCTCTCTCTCCCACTAGGCCTCTTCTTAGGGTTCTGTCCCTGGTCTGCTGAAGTCAATCTTAGCAAAGATCTGGCTAAGTCATTTCCCCACCTTTGATTGCCGTGACCCTTGATAGCGGATCAAGTCTGTTATCCCTAACCATTGATGTCTTTGGCCTTTTTTTACTAAGAATTTTAAGTCAGTTTAGCAAGAATGTCCCTACCCCTGATGTCTCCTCAGTAATTTTCCATCCACTGACCCCTCCAACCTGCTCCTTGCCTGTAAATGCCCACTTGTCCTTGTATTCAGAATTGAACTCATTTCTATATTGGGGTCTCTTTCCTCTATTGCAATAGTTACTGAATAAAATCTGTCTTGACAACATTTAACTAGTGACTTTCTCTATTTCTCTTGAACATTCTAGAGACAAACACATTAATGATAACAACATAAAAATATGTTATAGTGTTACTAATAACTTTTAGAGCAAATAGTCTTTGAAATAGTTTTCCAAAATGAACTACAAGAGGAAAAGTTCTTGAGCTTGTGTTGATCATGTGGTCTTTAACAAAACATTCTTAAATACCTTTAATTTTCCTACTTAAAGTGTCACACAATTCAAATTCCAAATGTAATATGTGGAATTAGTAAAATGTACTCAACAATTAATAGAATATCTAGATTATTTTGGTCAATAGTAATAATAACTAAATCTATGGTTAAAATAATTTACTATCAAACTCAATGTATATTAATTTTCTGTTTCCTGACAGATGAAAAATATATTCCTCTAATTAAGCAGTGGATTCAAGTTTTGCCCCACGTTTTTATTAAGAACCTTTAAAAATTATGAAATAGGATAAAGTATAACAACTATTCAAATACAAAATAAATATATGGCAACCAAATTAGAATAGAAAGTTCTGTAAAATGACTTTCTTTTCTGACAATATGGTGGACTATATCACCTGAATCACCATCCTAGAGAACTGAAAAGGAAATAATGCTTCCAGTTTCCTTGGGGTGGAAGCCAGTCTTTGTAACCAGACAAGGCCTCAGACATATCAGAAGTGGTACCTTAGCTCCCTGTGTAGACACAGAATGATCAAAATATTGTAAAAGGTATGAAAGGGGAACTTATAAAATTCCACCTAGTAACAAATAAGAAGATAATAAAATTTGTCTGTCTGAGTCTCAGCTCTGGTTTAGAAGAAAGAGTCTCCTGCATCCCTTAACCATGCAACTACAGCATCACCGTGAAACTCTGAGCCAGGTTTCACAATATGCGCTCAGAGAAAACTCACAGAACATGAGTTCCCATTCTTACAAATTGTTGTATTGGGCCCTAAAATGCTCAGATAAGAGATTTATTGGATTAATACTATCAAAATGTTTAAAATCAGTAGAAATTAAAAATATTAGAAACTGCAGAACACCAAAGAAATAAAAGGATTTAAAAGCTGACCTAAAAGGAAAAAAAAATCAACTAACAAGTGTGATGCTGCTAGTGAACTTCCCAATGACTATAAGAGAAGTCAGATGAAACGGGAAAATATCATTGAAGAACTGGAAAAATAACTAGGAAGCTTGATTTTAAATCCCACTATTTAGGAATGAGGCAATAGAGATATTTTCAGACCTAAAGAGTAACTGAGATTTAACAATGAGTCGCTCATTAAGGGAAGTATTAACAAAGATATTTTGGATAGAAAGATCATAAAGCCCAGATGAAGGACTGAGATATAAACAAGAATGTGAGCGGGAAATCTAGAAACATATGGGTGGATCTAAAGAAGCATTGATAGTCCAAAAACCTCACAAAAATGACAAATGTTGGGGTGTGTATAAAAACATAATAGACTTAAAATACTATCAAGAATAGTAAACTAAGTTGTATTACAGGTCATTAGAGTTAAAGTTTTAACACTTACTATTGCTAATGAGGAGCATAAACATGCTGATTTGTTTTAGGTAAAAATCCATATTAAAATTTATGGTGAGTGATGAGACCAAGACGGCAAAATAGATTATTCCTGACTTTGTTCCCCCTCACAAGAAAAACGACTAACAACTATTCGATAGCAAGAAACTGCTGAGAGAATCTTAGAACACAGGGGTGACAGTGAAGCAACCCTGTACCATAGAGACCAAGACAGCCTGCCTTAGAAGAGTAAGAGAAGCTGCTACATGTTGAGTGCATTGCCCCTCCCCCAGGCCAGCACATAACCACCTGCTGAGGTCTCCCTAGAGCCTCTGGTTCCTCCAGTGGGAACAGAGAACCCAGGAAGCAATCGGCATCCCCCAGCATTGGAGTCACTGTGTGGGAGTCCCTATTCTGATCTTGCCTCACGAGATTACAAGAGATGCTGTGGGGCTCAATTGCTGGGAATATTACTGTGATGGAGAAGGTGGGAGGGGTTGCAGCAACATGAATCTTGGCTGACCAAGTTCATACTTGAAGTACCCAAGCAGTAACTCCAACCAGCAGCTTTGTTCATTTGCTTGGTGGGGTGCAGATCTGCCTGATGTGGATCCTCAAATGAGTTTTCATGACTCTAGAGCCAGGTTTGCACATTCCCAGGCAAGGAATAGAGTCACAACCCCACTCATTGGAGAGTGTCTTTCAGCCTCATCTGACCAGGAGGGCTGGCAACAACTCCTGGAAGCTGAGTGGCCTAGAGAAGGGCAGGCAGAGTCTGTAAAGCAAAGTCAGTGGCCCTATTTGACCAGAGAACTTGGGGTGTGAGTCTAGCTTGAGTTAAGGCAGTAAACAAAGAGATTTACCAGCTTTAGAGATGCTTGCCCTGCTGTGCACAGGGAAAGCAATCTAATTAGCAGCCCTGCTTAGCACTGGATACAGCCTTCAGCCTGTGCAACAAGGAATCCTAACCAGAGCACACGGGAAGCTGCATAGCTCATTCAACAGGCCTATGTACACTGGCACTTAAACAGAGCAAAGCCTGTGGTTTCCCTCATCTTCAGAACAAAACTGGTGGCCTCACTTGACCAGGGAATTCATTGTATACTCTGGCAAGATTCAGGTTCCCAAACAATGAGCTATACAGGGTCCCACCCTACTGCCCTGACAGGGCTAGAAAGCTAATTCATAGCCACTTCTACTATTGAATAGTATCCAGTCCCAACCATCTAGTAACCTTGACCAGAGAATGTGGATCAACTGTGGAGGCAACTGTGGAGCACATCCTACAGCCTCACTTGGGTATGGAACCAAGATAATAGTCCTATCCAACTGTTGTCAGCCAGAGGTACATCCCCTATGCCTGTCCTTAGAGTTTGAACAGTGGCCTTGCCCCAAAATAGACCATAATGGCAAGTCCCACCTCCGCAAGTACATTACTAACAGACCTACACAGAAACCCAAACTAAGCTAGCTAGTAAAGAGAGTCTCTGCCAAAGCAAATTTGTAAAGTCTGGAAGAGGAGCCCAATTACTCAAATGTGCAGACACCAAGGTAAGGAATCAAGAATCACAAAAGTATCAGGTAAATATGACACAACTAAGGGAAACTAATAAAGGTTCAATACTGACCCTTAAGAAATAGAGATCTATGAACTGTCAGACAAAGAATCCAGAATATTCCTCTTAAAGAAGCTTAAAGAACTATAAGCAAACATAAACAACTAAATAAAATTTGAAAAACAATCAATGAACAAAATGAGAAGTAAGACAAAGAAATAGCAACTATCAAAAAAAGGAAAAACCAAACAGAAATCCTAGATTTGAAAAATACAATAACTGAACTGAAGAATTCAAAAGAGAGCTCCAAAAGTAGATTCAACTATGCAGAAGAAAGAATCAGGGACCTAGAGGATAAGACTTTAGAAATTACCTGGTCAGAGAAGCAAAATTAAAAATAATGATAAAGAGTGAAGAAAGTCTATGGAAATTATAGGACACAATGAAAATAAATGATATTCACATTATGGGAATTCCAGAAGAAGAGAATAAACAGAAAGGGACAGCAAATATATTTAAAGCAGTAATGGCTGAAAACTTTTCAAACCTGAGGAGAGAAATGGACATCCAGATCTATGATGCCCAAAAGACCTCAAATAGTTTGAACTTGAATAGGGCTACACTGAGACACATTATAATTAAATTATCAAACGTCAAAGACAAAGAAAGAATTTTAAAAGCAACAAGGAAAAAGAGAGAAGTTACATACAAGGGAACCTCTATATGACTATCAGTAGATTTCTCCACAAAAACTTTTCAGACTGGAAGACAAAGGGATGAGATATTCAAAATACTGAAATAAAATATTGAACTGTCAACAAACAATTCTACACCTAGTGAAGCTGTCCTTCAGAAGAGAAGAGGGGTAAAGACTTTTCTAAACAAACAAAATCTGAAGGAGATCATTACCATCAGACCAGCCTTACAGAAAATGCTAAAGTGATTTCTTGGAGTGAAAGTAAACGAACACTAATTAACATCATAAAAACATAAAAAGATAGTGTAAATCTCCCTGGTAATGGTAAATATATAGTCATAGTTAGATCTATAATATGGTAATAGTGGTGCATAATTCACTTACAACTCTAATTTAAAAGTTAAAAAAAGAAGGTAGCAAAAATAACCGTAACTACAATTATCTGTTATTAGATACACAATATAAACAATATGTAAACTTTCACAACAATAACCTAAATTGTGAGAGAGAGGAGAAGTAAAAGTATAAAGTTTATGAGTTCTATTGAAGCTAAGTTGTTGTCAGTTTAAAATAAGGAATTATAAGTTTAAGATATTTTATATAAACCTCACAGTAACCACAAGGGAAAATCCTGTAGTAATGAAAGAAAAGAACTCAATAAAGAAATCAAAGCATATTGACACCAAATGACATCAAAACACACACACAAAAAAACAGCAGGATAGTAAACAAGAAACAAGGGATCTACAAAATAACCAGAAAATAATGAACGGCATGGCAATATTGTCCTCACCTATCAATAATTACTTTAAACATAAACAGATTAAATTATTTTATTAAAAGACATAGAATGGCTGAATGAATAAAAAAAACTAGATCCAACATTATGCTGCCTACAACAGAATTATTTTAGCCTTAAAGGCACATAAAGACTGAGAGTGAAGGGGTGGAAAGATGCTTCAGGCAAATGGTAACCATCAAAAGCAAAGTAGCTATACTTACATCAGAAAAAATGGACTTTAAACTAAAAATGGTAAAAAGAGACAAAGAAGGTCATTGTATAATGGTGAAGGGGTCAATACATCAAAAAGACCTAATAATTATAAATATTTATGTGTCCAACATTGGAGCACCTAAATATGTATAAAGCAAAATGTGAAAGAGCTGAAAGGAGAAATAAACAGCAAGACAATAATAGTTGGGAACTTTGATATTCCACTCTAAACAATAGATAGAGTATCCAGACAGAGTCAGTCAGGAACCAGAGGATTTGAACAACACTATAGACCAAATGGACCCAGCAGACATACATAGAAAATTCTGTCCAACAACAGCAGAACACACATTCTTACTGAGAACATATGGATCCTAGGATAGAACACATGTTAGGCAACCAAAGAAGTCTTAGCAAATTCAAGAGGGTAAAAATTATACCAAGTATCTTCTCTGACCACAATGGCATGAAACTAGAAATAAACAACAAAAGGAAAACTGGAAAATTTATTAACACATGGAAATTAAATAAGACACTCTCAAACAACCAATGGATCAAAGAAGAACTTAAAGGGAAAAAATTTCTTGAGAAAAATGAAAATGGAAACACAACATACCAGAACTTATGGGATACATGAAAAGCAATTCTCAGAAGGAAATTGATAGCAGTAAATGCCCACATTAAGAAGTAAGAAAGATACCAATAAACAACATAACTCTATATCTTAAACCTAGAAAAAGAAGAACAAATTGAGCCCAAATTTAGCAGGAGAAAGGAAATAATAAAGATTAGAACAGAAATTAATAAAATACAGAACAGAAAAAAAAAAATAAAAGAGCTTAACCAAACTAGGAGTTAATTCTTTGAAAAGATAAACAAAACTGATAAACCCTTAGCTAGACTAACCAAAGAAAAAAGAGAAAGGATGCAAATCAACAAAATTATAAATGAAAAAAAAAGAGACACAACAACTGATACCACAAAATTCAAAGAATCATAAGAGGCTACTATGAACAACTCTATGCCAACCAACTGGACAACCTAGAAGAAATATAAAAATTCTTAGAAACGTACAACTTACTAATAGTGAATCAGAAAAAGTGGAAAATCTGAATAGACCAATTACTAGCATAGAGAGTGAATCAGTGGTCAACAATCTCCCAACAAAGAAAAGCCCAGGTCAAGATGGCTTCACTGGTGAATTTTACCAAACATTCAAAGAAAAATTATTACCAATCTTTCTCAAACTCTTCCAAAAAACAGAAGAGAAGACTCTCAAACTCACCTAATGAGGTGAGCATTATCCTGATACCAAAAACAGAAAAGGACACTACTGGAAAAGAAAACCATAGGTCAATAACACTAATAAATATAGATGAAAAAAATCTCAATAAAATACTAGCAAATTGAATTCAGTAGCACATTCAAAGGATCATTCACCATGGTCAAATGGGATTTATGACTGGGATGCAAGGATGGTTTGATATGAAAATCAATCAATGTGATACGTCACATTAATAGAATAAAAGAAAAAAATATGATCATCTCATTATATACAGAAAAAGCATTTGACAAAATTCAACATCCATTCATCATAAAAACTCTTAACATATTAGGAATAGAAGAAACATACCTCAACATAGTAAAGGTCATATATGACAAGCCCACAGCTAACATCATCCTCAATGTTCAAAGGTTGAAAGCTTTTCCTCTAAGATCAGGAACAAGATAAGGGTGCCTACTCTCACCACTCCTGTTCCACATAGTGCTGAAAGTCCTAGCCAGAGCAATTTGGTCCATCAAGGGATGAATAAATAAAGAGGTGGTGGTATACATATATTAGTGGGATATTATTCAGCCATAAAAAATGAGGAAATCCTACCATTTGCAATAACAAAGGTGGACCTTTAAGGCATTATGTTAAGTGATATAAATCAGACAGAGAAAGACAATAATGCATGATCTCACTGAAGACATAGAAGGTGAATGTTCGCTGAACATATTGTTGTAATTATTTTACAACACACGTAAATCAGCCCATCAAACTGTATAACTTCCATAGTGATGTATGTCAATCATTTCTCAATAAACCTGGAAAAAAATAGGAACAAACACACACAAATTGATGGTAAACTTGAACTTTTGTTAGAATGTAGAAGGTTGAAAGAGATTACCAATTACATCCAAACAATAAGAACAAGCATAATGAGTTACAAAATCATTTTTTCCTCAACAGAGTACTGAATATGCACAGATATCTAAATAAGTCAAATCCCAGAAATTGATAAGGCAGGCTAGGGAGAAAGGATTCATAAAGCTTGTTCCATCTCTTGCAGAGTAATAGGAGGATGAATCCATGATGAAGAGTAAAACAATAATCATCCCAGCCTTTGAAAACCTAACAGCTATGTGTGGCTTATAAATATCCTGAAGAATTCCAGCCCCAGAGTAAGTTGACACCCACCTGCTAAAATTTCCTCTTGGTCCTTCACTGAGTACAAAGTGGCTGCACGTTATAGGCAAGAGACGAGCAGGAGACATAAAGGTGATCTTCTGAAATATGTATGCTTCCGTCAACTGTAAGTCAGTGGCCCACAAAAGATGGAAAGCAGAGTAGAGTTGAAAATATCCCCTCAAGGCACTCTGCCTTGACTAAATGCACAGTGTAGCCTTCTGGAGCCTTGCTTGTGTGGGGGCAAGAGAGCAGGCAGAAGAGAGGTCTGCAGAAGCACAGAAAGTTAGATCATACCTGAAGAGTAAAGACAATTCACAAAGGCCTCCAAACACTGAACTAGTTATAAAATATAGCATTTCTATGATTTGTAAAGTCAGACGGTGTGCTGGAAAGCATAAAGCATTCATGGGAGACTTGCAGGTGCTCGGATCACATGCCCTGCTAAAGAGAATGCCAAAGGAATTTTGATAGCAATTGTTTTAAATATATAGACAGCTTTGGGTGGTATGAACAACTAATAACATTAATTTTTACATTCCATGAACATGGGATATCTTTCCATTTTCTTGTGTCTTCTTTCATTTCTTTCATCAATGTTTTATAATTTTAAATGTACAGATCTTTCAGCTCCTGGTTTAACTTATTCCCAAGTATTTTATTATTTTTGGTGCTATTATAAACGGCATTGTTTTCTTTATTTCTTTTTCAGATAGTTCATTGTTAGTATATAGAAATGCAACTGATTTTGTATCGTAAACTTTACTGAATTCACTTATTAGTTCTGATGATTTTTTGATGGAGATTTTAGGATTTTCTATATATAAGATCATATTGTCTGTGAACAGGGCCAATTTTACTTTAACCTTTCTGATTTGAACAGCTTTCGTGTCTTTTTTTCTTTTTTGCTTAATTGTTCTGGCTAAGACTTCAGTACTATGTTAAACAAGAGTGGTGAGAGTGGGCACCCTTGTCTTCTTCCTGATCTTAGGGGGAAAGCTCTCAAAATTTTACCATTGAGTGTGATGTTCGGTGTGGGTTTGTCATATGGCCCTTATTATGTGGAGGTATGTTCCTCTATACCTAATCTGTTGAGATGTGTTATCATGATAGGATATTGTATTTTGTCAAATTCCTTTCCTGCATCTAATGAGATGATGATATGATTTTTATCTTTTACCCTATTAATGTGATGTATTATATTTATTGATTTGATATGTTGAACCATCCTTACATCACAGACATAGCTCATATTGTATGATCCTTTTCATGTACTGTTGAATTTAGCCTTTTAGTACTTTGTTGAGAATTTTTGCATCTATATTAATCCGTCAATTTGGCTTGTAGTGTTCTTTTCCTGTAGTGTCCTTATCTAGCTTTGCTCTCTGCGTAATGTTGACCTGATAAAGTGAGTTTAGAAATCTTCCCTCCTCTTTCAGTTTTTGGAAGAGTTTGAGAAGAATTGATGTTAATTTGCTTTAAATGTTTGGTAGAATTTACCAGTGAAATCATCTGGTCCTGAGGTTTTCTTTGTTGAGAGGTACTGCTTCAATCTCCCTAGTTGTTATTGGTCTGTTCAAATTTTCCCATTTCCTTCAATCCCATTAAAAAATGAGCATCGAACTGAATAGATGTTTTTTGAAAGAAGACATACAAATGGCCAACAAGTACATGAAAAGGTGCTCAACATCACTAATGATTAGGGAAATGCAAATCAAAACCACAATGAGATATCACCTTTCATCTGTTGAAATATCTATTACCCAAAAGACAAGAGCTAAGCAGTGGTGAGGATGTGGAAAAAAGGAAATCCTTGTACACCATATGTGAGAATGTAAATTGGCACAGCCATTGTGTAAAACAGTTTGGAGAATTTTTTAAAAAGAACTACCTTATGATTCAGCAATCTCACTTCTGGGTATATATCCAAAGAATATGAAATAAGGATCTTGAATAGATATCTGCACTCCCATGTTCATTGCAGTATTATTCACAATAGCCAAGATATGGAAACAACCTAAATGCCCATCTACTGATGAATGTATAAAGAAAATGCAGTATTTATATATAACAACTCATAGAAATAGAGACTATTGTGGTTATCAGGGGCTGGGGGGTGGAGAAAATGGAGAGATGTGGGTACAAACTTCCAACTATAAAATGAATGAGTTCTGGTGATCTAGTGTACAGCATGGTGATTAAAATTCACAACACTGTGTTATATACCTGAAAGTTATTAAGAGAGTAAATCTTAAAAGTTATCATTACAAAAAAAAGGTAATTACATTAGGAGTTGGAGAAGTTAACTAACCTTATTGTGGTAATCATTTTTATGATAAATACTTGTATCAAATCACTTGTACACCTTAAATTTTTTAAGTGTCAATAAAAATATATATTTTCCAATACATAAACCTTGTTATATGACAGTAATTCCTCAAAAAAGATGGGGAAAGGGGGGCTTACTCTTTTCTGACTGTGAATATTATTTGCTTCAGTCTCCATTTTTCCTTTGCATACTTTGCTTAGCACATCAAAATTTTTTTAAAAGTGAGATGCTCATAAAGCAAGAAAACGTGGCTTATGTTCAATAAGAAAAATAGTCAACAGAAGCAGACCTATGATTGCTCATATGTTGAGATTATGACAGAAACTTTAAAATAACTATGATAAATGTGTTAAACAATAAAGTAGAAACGGTTGACATGTTAACAGATGAGCAATTTCAGCAGAGAAACAGATGAAAGAGGCAATCCTTAAAAAAAAAGGGAAACATCAAGACAGACACAAATAAACTAAAAAATCTAACTAGAGGATAAGCTGCATCTATTTTTAAAAGATAGCTATTAGGTATGCTTTATTAAACCATTGACATACCTGGAGACTCATGTCTGTATGAAACTTCCTTAATGTCTGTTCTCTCATAGTGCTGAACTGAGAATTATGATCTAGAAGTATGAAATAATAGACAAAGGTAAATGTCAGCATTTTAGGTCAAAGTCAAAAATCAAGAGCCACATTGTCCATTAAAATGAAGTAGGATTCATGATTTGGTAGGAAGGCATATTTTTAGATTATTGTTATTCATATTCTTGTATTTTTTTAGTCTTTATCAAGTTTATAACTAGGGAATCACCATAATCATTAGCAGGATAAATGCAGAAGATTACCATGAGATGGAAAAAAAATGCTTACAGATGATTCAAGAAATATCTGAAGCATATGAAGACCAAGGTAAGGAATGACCATTTTCCTTGATTTAGAACTGAAAACCAGAAAAATCATGTAAAAAACCTCGCTCTGTTTCTTGGAAATGGAAGGTGAATATTTAATCTCTATACACCTTGATTGCCCCATGAAAATTAAACTTAGGTTACCGTTTGTTGTTGTTAGTGCCGTCAAGTTGATTCTGACTCCTGGCAACCCTGTTTACAGCTGTACAGGAACCATGCCCAGTATTTTTGTGCCATCCTCTCACCCTCTGGTTCTATATTAGACAATGTTCTGCTCTATTCATAGGGTTTTTTATAGCTAATGTTTTTGAAAGTGGGTGGCCAGGTCCTTCTTCCTAGTCTATCTCAGTCTGGAAGCTCCACTGAAGCCTGTCCACCATGGATGACCCTGCTTGTATTTTAAATACTGGTGGCAGAGCTTTCAGCATTGCAGCAACACACAGCTACTGCAATGTGACACCTGACCGATGAGTGGTGGGTCATGGCAGTGAGAGTCCCAACTCTTAACCACTAGAGCACTCAGACTGTCTAAACTTAGGTTATTAGCTTATAATAAAACAAGGCTCTTTTTGGTTCTAAATTCTATGACCAAAGAGATTTAAACAAACAACAATGAAGATCCTAACAACAGACATTGAAATAGCATAGAGTAAGAATCACAATGTTTCAAAAGTCTTAGCATATCCACTTAAAGAATCAATGGAGATGATGGCTAGTTGAAATTATCATGATATTGAAATGATTTACAAAACGGAAATATTTTTTCATGGTAAAAAAGCCTATTGACTTGATTTGCTATTTTATGGAGCAAATGACATAAAAAGGAAATAGAAAGTTAAGCTACAGGCAGAAAGAGCTGAAGTGTTTACACTCAGAAGAATTCTGAATTCATCTCCAAGTGTAGCTATTCCTGGGAAATCTACCTAAACTAGGTAAGCCTCAGCTTACCCAAGTATAATGTAGGAATAATAATTGTCACTTCAAGATATTACTATGAAGATTAGTGATAATATTCTTAGTGAAATGATTATCATAGTAGATGCTCATGAATAAATGTTATGATATGCAGAAAATTAATCTCATTCGAAGTAGGCTACATTGAAAATATACTATAATAGCAGAACAGGTACCTTGCTAATATGTTCTCAGTATACACACATAGATAATTCACTTTACTATGGAAGAAGGTTTAGAACATTAAATTTTAAGATACAATTCAGTTGATTAAATTCAGGATAGAGGAAAGTAAACAGGGCCCAAGAAACTAGCTAAGCATTTGATCTTATATTTAGATTTTAGGGAATCCAAAGATTTTGTCTTTATTTTTGTTCTTTGTTCTAACATTTAATGTGAGTTAGTTGCAAAGAGATTCAACTATGTTTTCCTCACCTACTATATTAACTTGAAATATGTATATGGAATTATATTTGTAGTAAAACAGTTTAAAGCCTTAAATTTTAGCTGTTTTAAAACTCATGTACTGAGCTCAAAATCTTGGCTTCCACAACCATTCTTTACTCCCATGTCCCCTTCAGTCTACAGAAAAGAATTTCCTGTATTCTCATTTTTTTCCTTTTACTCCTCCTCACAAATCCATCTGTGAATGCCTCATTTTCTGCTTTGCCATACAATTCCCTAACATGTGTTTACTTCTCTCTTTCTCCCATAGCAAGAATTCATCTCAAGAAATAATAACTAAATGAATGGCTTTCATTCATTTAATTTAAGATATGTGAGTGGGAGTGCTCTCAAATAGCTAAACCATCTAAGTCAAAAAATGACTCATTAGACTACATGTGATCATTCCGGGCCCAGCTTTTCTATTGAATAAATAAATAATTGGAGCTTACGGCCTAGGCATAGAAGACACATGGTAGCAAACAAAACCTACAACTGTGCTCCTGTGATCACACTGGTTACATTCTATTGACCTTACAAAGTGCATATTCAGGCTGTGTGGGAAAAACATTGCAGACACACAACGCAATTCCCAAAGGGGGCGGGGCGGGAGGATAGCTGTTAGCATTAGTGTCCAAACAGTCAGCATTGTGATTTAGCTTTCTGGGGTTAAAGTACATGGGAAAACCTGTTTACGGAATAGGATGGATCCAATTCTTGAGGCTTACCCATTGCTGCATTGGTGGAATAAGTCCTTGTTCTAGCATGCCTCTTATAAAATATCGAAAAACATAGCAGCTTGTAGTTCCATCATTAATCTTTGTAAAAGAATAGAGAAATCACCACCACCTCAATCATCCCCCATACACAACCCATAACTAATGGTTAAACTTGTAAAGTATAATGTTTTTGTTTGTTTGTTTTGCTACAAATGTAATGGAACTTGAATCAAAAGCTTCGCAATCATTTTGTTTGATGTCCTTCCCTACCAGTGCCTTGTTCCACAATGATAGCAGTCCCAGTGAAGTGAGAAGTGGTCATTCGCTGTATCATACCTTCCGAACACTACAGCTATTCCTCAGAGAAATTCAAGTTAAAAGGAGAATATACGAGGTAAAAGGAAAAGAGGCAAACCCAAAAAGCATATGTCTCGATAATACCTTTCTGGTATTTCTAAGTCCCAGAAAGGGGAGCTATGTGAGATAGACTGTGAATAATCCCAGGCACAGAGTTAATTCTGCTCCACCTCCTGTTAAATAATCTGGGGAAAGATTGCCTGAAAGCCGTCCTCCTGCCCCACATACACCCCAGGGGCCAATGACGTTAAAGCAAAATCAGCAATGCAACGTGGACAACGTGTAAGTTGAGGGAAAACATCGTCTTTTGGCTCTGCCAAGCCACTGCTGGGTTCCTGTGGCACCGGTGGATCTCAAAAGTTTGGACACATCCAGTGGTGCAAATGTAGAAACTCAGAGTGAGTAGGTTGCCAGAGTCCTCATGGCAGTGCCATGGTGGCTGCAAAATGGAAGGCTACTGAAAGGACCGCCTGAACAGGGGAACAAGTAGAAGCCACAGAAAAGTCTCAGGAGGTCTGCCTCATCAGTAAAGTCAAGACGGTAAAGTCTGGAGCCCACTTGGCCCTGACAGACTTGAGAAGGAAGTCACATCCTTCATCACTGGGCCCTTGCAGGGCAATCGGGGGTAACATCCTGCCAACCGCATTTCCATAGTCGGTACCCAGCATACACCTACGAACAAGAATTACAACAGGCGACCCTCACTCCCTGCACGGAGGGCACAATATCTTCACACAGTGATATAATATTGAAGAGGGAGAAAGGGAGTAGGTAGAAATCTGAAAAAATAATCTAAAAACTGGCCTAAAACCATGCTTAAATTTCTAAATGAGATTAAATTTATAATTTGAACTAAAAAATAGTAGTTTTGTTTTTTCCCTCTGCTAGCATAATAGTTAAGCTTCACAAGGAATTTTAGATCAGTTAAAGAAAGAAAAAGGACAGAAGGAAGAAGAGAAGGGAAGGAAGGAAGGAGGAAGGAAAGAAAGAAGAAAAATAAAATGTATGACAGGAGACACTTAGGAATAATACTAATTTGCATTCTTGAGATAAACACATTCTTAGGATGTTAGAACAACTTGATTGTAATCTGACTTTTTCCTCAACAAAATTTCAGTGTCCACATGGCAAGCCCACCTATTGCTGGCCATATGAATTGGTTATTTCAAAGAATGTTTGCAATGCAGATCCACCACCCCTACAAGCAAATACACGCTAATATTGAAAGTGGATTCATTGAATTTATTGCTTTTTATTTTAACAAGGTTAAATAAAGGATAGTGAGAACTCTTGATTTTTCAAGAAAATCATGTCCATATTTAAATAAGACAATTATTGATTTTCACCTCCATGTTTAAGTAAGACAAATTAAGTTTCACATTCTGCTTTGAAAGAAAAGTTACAAGACGCTCCTCAGAAATAAGGAGAATCATGTAGGTCAGAAAATCAGATCTACATTAAAAAAGGAAAAGCATTAGAGAAGGAATAAATGAAGGTAAAAATAAAACCTTCTATTTTTCTTATTCTTAACTGATATAATGGATAGCTATTCACATTAATAATAACAACAATGTATTTGGTGTTTATGGCTTATGAAAAAATAAAATGAATGACAACAATGCTGTACCGGATGGGAGAGAGGAATTAGGAATACTTTAATATAAGCTCCTTGCACTGCCTGTGAAGTGGCATAGTGCTATTTGAAAATAGACTTGTATTATAATAATTATTATAATGGATATACTAAGAGAAGAGAAAACTGAAATAATGCAAAATGCTAAATTAAAACCACAGAAGTCAGAAAACGAGTGGAAGACATGAGCAGAAACAAAGAACATGGGCACTGAGGAGAAAACAATAACAAATATGTTAGATGTTAATCTAAATATGCCAGTAATAACAATAAACATCAAGGGTCTAAATTTACTGATTAAAAAACAGAAACTGTTAGAGAAAGATAAGCTACATTAACAATAATCAAAAGAAAGCTTTACTGGCCATAATAATTTCAGAAAGCAGACTTCAGTGCAAGAAAAATTATCAGGGATAAAGAAGGGTATTACACAATGATAAAGGGGCCAATTCTACAAAAATACATAACAATTCTTAAAGTCCAAAGAAATAGACAAATTCACTATTATAGTTGGAGAATTCAATACCCCTCTCTCTGTATGGACAGATCTATCTGGCAGAAAATCAGTAAGAACATAGTTAAACTCAACAATATCATCACTCAGTAGGATATAATTATACTTCATCCAACAACAGCAGAATACACATTCGTTGTGAAAGAGAGACCTCATTCTGGGCCATAAAACACATCTTAAATATTTGAAAGAATAGAAACCACACAACGTATGTTCTCAGATGACAATGTAGTTAAACTAAAAATTAATAACAGAAAGATAAATGGAAAATCCTAAAGTACTTGGAAATTAAACAGAACACTTCTAAATAACTCATGTGTCAAAGGAGTCTCAAAATAAATTTTAAAATATCTTGAACTAAATTAAAATGAAAATAAAACATAAAATTTGTGTAATGCAAGGGAAACAGTGCTTTGAGGGAAGTTTATAACATTGAATGTGTATATTAGAAAAGTAAAAAGATCTAAAATTAATAATTTAATATTCCACCTTTAGAAAATATAAAAAGAAAAGAAAATTCAATCCAAAGTAAGCAGAAGAAAAGAATTCATAAAGTTAGAGCAGAAATCAGATATTGAAAGCAAAAAATCAGTGAAGAATATCAACAAAACCAAAAGATGTTTCTTTGAAAAAATTCGTAAAATTGATAAACTTGCAGCCAGGTCAACTAAGGAAAAAAGAGAGAAGATACAAATTACTAATGTCAGAAATAGAAGAGGCACCATCACTACTAATCCTATGGACATTAAAAGGACAATAATGGAATATTAAGAACAACTCGATACCCACCAATTTGTTAACTTACATGAAACTGACCAATTCCTTGAAAAACACAACCTATCAAACTCACCCAAGAAAAAAATAGAGAATATTAATAGGCTTGTATCTATGAAAGAAGTCAACTCAATATTTAATAACCTTCCAAAAGAGACAGCACCAGGCCCAAATGGGTTTCTTGGTGAATTCTATCAGACACTTAGGGAAGAAATTATACCAGTTCGCTACAATCTCCTCCAGAAAGTAGAAGCAGAATAAATCCTTCCTATATCATTCTATGTGCCCAGCCTTACCCTAACACTAAACCCAAACAAGACAGCACAAGAAAGGAAAACTACCGACCAACATCTCTCGTATTATAGACTGAATGTTTGTATCCCCTCAGATTTATATGTTGAAATTCTAACTCCTAAAGTGATGGTATAAGGAGGTCAGGCTTTTGGGAGATAATTAGATCATGAAAATGGAGCCCTCATGAATGACATTAGTGCCCTTGTAAAAGGAACCCCAGAGAGAGTGCTCTCCCTCTCTTTCTACCAAGTGAAGATACAAGGAGAAGTTGGCTGTCTGCACCTGAAAGAGGTCCGTTACCAGAAACTGACTATGCTGGCACCCTAATGTCAGATTTTCAGCCCGTAGGACTGTGAGAAATAAATGTCTGCTGTTCAAGCCATCCATTCTATAATAATATGTTATATCAACCTGAACTGATTCAGACATCTCATGAATATTATTACAAAAATTCTCAACAAAATATTTGCAAATAAAATGCAACAATTTATATTGAATTCAATGAATGTATTGAATACAATGAATAAAAAGAATTATACATTACAAACAGCTGCAATTTATCCCAGGTACTCAAGCTGGTTCAATCAATCAATTGATGCAAAAATCAATTAATGCAATCCATTGCACTAACAAATTAACCAAAAATATGTTATATCAATAGATGCAGAAAATACATTAGACAAAATCCAAAATTCATTCATGTTAAAAATTCTCAGCAAAATAGGAATAGAGAGGAACTTCCTCAACATTTAAAAAGAACTGCCAAAAAGACTATAGCTAACATCAGGCTTAATGGTAAGAAACTAGATGCTTTCCCATGAAGATCAGGGACAAGAGAGGCTGCCTAGTTTCACCACTCCTATTTCAACATCATACAGAAAGTTCTAGCTAATGCAATAAGACAAAGAAAAGAAAAGAAAACATATATAGAGTGGGAAGGAAAAATAAAACTTTCTCTGTTCACGGATGACATGATTGTCTATGTAAAAAATCTCAAAGAACTTAAAAAACCACAAATCTCTTGGAACTAAGTGATTAAAGCATGGTTGTAGGATATATAGTTCGTATTAAAATATCAATTGCTTTTCTACCACCTGCAATGAACCATTGGAATTTGAAATTTAAAACACAATATCACTTACATTAGCACCAAAGTAATCTAACAAAATGTGTGCACAATCTATATGAGGAAAATCACAAAACTCTGATGAAAGAAATCAAAAATTACTAAATAAATGGAGAGTATTCCATATTCATGGGTAGATACTCTCAATATTATTAAAATGTCAGTTCTTCCCAACTAGATCTATCTCTAGATTCAAAGTAATCACAATCAAAATCCCAAAATAGTTATTTCATGGATTTTGACAAACTGATTCTAAGGTCCACGTGGAGCAGCAAAAGACCCAGAAGAGCCACCTCAATATTCAAGGAGAACAAAGTTAGAGAACTGATACTATCTGACCTCAATATTTGCTATGAAGCTAAAGTAATCAAGATTGTGTAATATTGGCAAAATAATAGACAGATCAGTGGAGTAGAATAGAGAGCCCATAAATAGACCCACACGAATACAGTCAATTGATCTTTGACATAAGAGCCAATGCAAGTGAATGGTGAAAGGATGGTATTTTCCATAAATGGTGCTAGAACAACTGGACATCTATGGGTAAAAAAAATGTCTTTGGACAAAGACATTTCACTTTTCAACAAAAAGACCTCAAAATAGATCATAGACCTAAATGGAAAAAGCAAAACTCTAAAAATAAAATGATAAAAATGAAAAATGATAAAAATTTAAAAATATATAAAACTACAGAAACAGAAGAAAATCTAGAAGAAAATCTAGATAACTTGTGTTTGGTGATGACTTTTTAGATATAACACTATATTAGCCAAGGTTCACTAGAGAAAGAAAACCAATAGTCTGTCTGTCTGTCTGTCTGTCTCTCTATATATCTATACAAAACTATGATGCAGAGTTAAAAATACTATGATGATGTACCGGGCTGGCCCCGTGGCCGAGTGGTTAAGTTTGTGCGCTCTGCTGCAGGCGGACCCATGTTTCGTAGGTTCGAATCCTGGGTGCGGACATGGCACTGCTCATCAAACCACGCTGAGGCAGCATCCCACATGCCACAACTGGAAGGACCCACAACGAAGAATATACAACTATGTACCAGGGGGCTTTGGGGAGAAAAAGGAAAAAGATAAAAAAATCTTAAAAAATATACCATGATGTAAAGTCAATATATCTTACATTGTATGATAAAAGGATAAGAGAAGAACGAAACAAAGTTATTTGTGAGATTATATGTGTGTGTGTGTGTACCTAAGCATACACAGAAATATATTCATAACATAAAAAGGAAGAAATCGTCATAACAGACGCAGTTCTCATTTTCATAATTGGTCACATGATTTTACCTGTTTATAACTACATCCTTCCACTACCCATTCCATATTTCCTTTGCGCTCAGTAAGCACCTCAACTGTTTGTGGTTTTTTACTTGGTGGGGTAACACAAATAGTCATTTTTGAAGGGTCTGGACCTTTAGTAATTTTGCCTGAGTTGGGTTATTGTTGTTTTCCTTTGAATTTGATCACTTGATGACAGGTCATCATAGTAATAATTGATGCCATAAAAGATTTCCTGTATTTCAGCCATACACTTCCTTACCGCCATTGTGGAGTAGCCGTCCAATTTCCCTTGGTAGTCAGGATTAATCTCTCTAGCTAGCACAGTAACTCCCTTCCTCTTGATTCAGAGTCATGAGAAGCCCAAAGTGGCCGAGTGGCAGTCTTCACTTCCTGTTCACTGGAATTGTTGTGTCTCTTGATGAAAATATTCCTCTCTTTGGAAATAAGACCTCTAGATGAACACAGCACAAGGTTGTGGGGACAGAAAGCAAAAGTTTTGCCAGTGGATCTCTAGGGGTAATAGTGGGTGGTGTCACTTTCAGTTCCACATCTTGTTTCTTGGACCCATGAATACTCTCAGAGAAACAGTATCTATTGGATTTTGATTCACAACACATACAGTGTCCTGGGGAACCTTTCCCCAGCCTTGCAAGATATTGCCACTGAGCGGGTATAGTAACTGAGTCTTCAAAAAGCCAGTTTCACTGTTTTATAAGCCAGCTGCTTTAGGAGGAGGATACAGGGTAACAGGGCAAAACCAGTGAATTCCATGAGCATGGGCTCATTGCTGCCTCTCATTTACTGTGAAGTGATTTCCTTGACCAGAAGCAATGTTGTGTGGAATAGCATGATCATGGATAAGATATTCTACAAGACCACAGATGGTAGTTATGGCAGAAGCATTGTATGCTGGGAAGGCAAGTCCACATGCAGCACAAGTGTCTATTCCAGTAAGAACAAAGCAGTGCTCTTTCCATGGTGGAAGCTATCTAATGTCATCAACCTGCCATTGGGCTGCTGGCTGAGAACCCCGGTGTCAGGGACACAATTTTGGATTCTGCTGCTGTGAGACTGGATATTCAGCAGTGGTTGCAGCCAGGTTGGCCTTGGTGAGTAGAAGTTATGTTTCTGAGTCCATGCAAAACGTCCATCCCTAGCTCCACATCCACTTTGTTTATGAGCCCGTTGGTCTGTGACAGGAGTGACTGAGCAAAGAGACCGACTGGTATCTAGAGAATGAGTCATCTTAGCCACTTGATTATAAACACTCCTCTGCTGAGGCACCCTTTGGAGAGCATTCACATGGGACACAAATACCTTCATGTCTTTTACCTGTTCAGAGAGGTCTATCCACATACCTATTCCCCAGACTTGTCACTAATTTTCCAATCGTGTGCCAAGTCCCTTCCAGCCAAACTATTGACCAGAGGCCGAAAATCAGTTTACAATTGCACATCTGGTCATTTATCCTTCTAAGCAAAACGAACTCTCAGAGGAACTGCTCAATGTTCTGCCCACTGGGGGGATTTACTTTCACCACAGTCCTTCAGGGACGTCCCACACAGAGGCTGTGCTACTGTAGTTGTCCACTTTTGGGTAGTGCCTGCATATTTCACAGAACCATCTCAAACCAGATCTGAGTTTTTTCTTTCTCAGTCAACTGATCATCCAGAACAAGGGTACAGGCTGAGAGAGAGAAGATGATATAGGAGGAGTGGGGACTGCGGGCGTCTGGGCTTCTTCATGCAACCTACTTGTGCCCTTAGGACCTGCTCGAACCCTGTCTCATATATGCCACTTCCATCTGATGATGTAGTGCTGCTGTGTCCACCCCAATTTTTGTCTTAATGGGCCAGCTAACACCCAGCTCTTGATAAGCTTCTCAGGTTGCCTGGTAACCTGGTGGCTAATAGTCAAGCATTCAGTCTCTGCTAAGCCTCATAGCAAATCAGAAGCTGTTTCTCAACAGGAGAGTAGTTATCTGCAGAGGTTGGCAGGGCTTTACTCCAAAATCTAATGATCTGTTCTGTGATTCACCTACAGGGGCCTGCCACAGGCTCCAAACAACATGCCTCTCTGCCACTGACACTTCAAGCATCATTAGATCTGCTGAGTAATACGGCTCAAGTGGCAGAGCAGCTTGTATGGCAGCCTGGACCTGTTACAGAGCTTTCTCTTGTTCTAAGCTCCACGAAAACTAGCACTTTTTGAGTCACTTGGTAAATGGGCTGGAGTAGCAAATCTGAATGAGGAATAGTTTGCTTCCAATATCCAAAGAGGCTCACTGAACATTGTGCCTCTTTTCTAGTTTTAGGAGGGGCCAAATGCAACAACGTATCCTTCATCTTCGAAGGAATATCTCAACATGTCCTACATCGCTGGATCCCTAGAAATTTCACAGAAGTGGAAGCCCTCTGAATTTTCATCAGATTTGTTTCCCATCCTCTGACACGTAAGTGTCTTACCAAAAATTCTAGAGTACCTGCTACTTCTTGCTTACTAGGTATAATAAGCCTACTTTCTTCAGTGTAACAGAGCAGTGTGATGTCTCACGGAAGCAAAAGATGATCAAGATTCCTGTGAACCAAATTATGACATGGGGCTGGAGAGTTGATATACACTGAGTGAAGTGAAGTGGGTGAAGTGAAGGGGCATAGCTGGCCGTACTAGCTGAAACAATCTACTTCTTGTGGTCTTTATTAGCAGTTATGTAGAAAAAGAAATTTGCCGGATCAATAGCTGCATATCAGCTATCAGGGGATATGTTAATTTGCTCAAGCAATGAAACTATATCTGATTAAGCACCTGAAATTGGTTAAGCTTAAAATAATCCGCTGTCATTGTTCAATTACTTTCTTTGTTAACATTTTAGTTTATCTTTTTAAATAAAAATTATATATTTATTGAAAGTATACAGCATGGTGATTTGATATAGATAGTGAAATGATCACTACAGTCAAGCTAATCAATTTATCATCTTCTGCACAGGCCAAATAGGTGAGTTGACTGGGGCTGTGGTGGAATTCATGACTCCTGTATCCTTCAAGTCCTTGATGGTGGGATTAAGGTTTGCAATCCCTCTAGGAATGCCATATTGCTTTTGGTTTACTCTTTTCCCAAACAAAGACAGTTCTATTGGCTTCCACTTGGTGTTTTTCACCATGATAGCCTTCACTCCATGTGTCAAGGAATTAGTGTGGAGATGCTGCCCGTAGCTGAATACATCCATTCCAATTACACATTCTGGAAGTAGAGAAAAAAACGCAAGACGGGTTTATAAACTCATCAGACTCACTGTTAGACAGACTTGAGTTAAAACTCTATTGATTATCTGACCTCCATAAGCCCCTACGCTGACTAGTGGGCCAGAGTGATGTGTTAGGTCTCCTGGAATTAATACCAGTTTAGAACCCATGTTAGTTTAGGGCCAGTGCCCCCAGAAATGTCTGAGTATTTCCTTTTCCTCAATGCACAGACACTCTAGCAAAAGGTCATAGTCCTATTGGGGAAGGCTGGGATCAAGATGAACAGTATAATTTTGGGCATTGTACTGGGGGTCTTTCCTCAAAGGGACCTAACCTCCTCCTCATTCAAGGGGTTTTGAGTCTGTAAACCAATTCAGGTATGGAAATTGATTGAGGGGCCATGACTCTCTATTTTTATGCTTCAAGTTAGGTTTTGTTCAATTGACCAAGAACTCTGGCTTATACAGATCAAGTAAGAATTTATTAGACTTTCATCTACTTCACTTCTAGAAACACCAGGATAAACTACCAAATACCATAAGTTTACACAAGTCAGATTATTCTGATTGCAGCTCTGACTCCACTGTTGATTACAGTAGCCTAGTCCCCTTATGTTTACTGAATAAATGCTGCCACTTGCACCCTGCCACCCCTGGATCCAATTAGTCCCGTTGTAAATAGGTTTCCCACTTCAGTGGCAGCAGTTCCTACTGCAATATCTTACCCACAGAGAGAGAGAAATCATAGAGCTCTTCAAGGATGCTGGAACTTCCCTCTCAAATTTATATTTCATGGTTTTAGTAAAAGGTATGTCCTCTGGACCATTCCAGGGTGGGTGGTCGGGTCTTAAATAGGAAATTCACTCTAACATTCTAATATCCCTAAGCCTTTGGATCCCTTCCTTTATAGTATAGCAAGGAAGTTCTAGCCTTTCAACTTCATTTAGTGTTGCTCACTTCTTGGTCCATGTTTCAGCCAACTGAACAAACTGTTAGAACCCTTTTTAATCCCTCTGAGCTGCAACATTAAATACAGAAGTCCTGCTTAGTGGGTCCTTATCAATAAATTCTTCCTGATTCAACTTTATGTTGTTTTCCCTATTATCCCAATTCTTAAGATCCATTTGCACACATATTCCCCAGATTTCTGTCTGTATAAATTGGAAAATCATGCAGTTCTTTTGGCATGTACTGTACCTCCTCATGCATCACACTTTGTACCTCATTTTTTTTGATTCTTCTGGAAATTTAGTCTGGTTAGTGGTCTAGAAGAAAACAAAGGCAGTAGAGGTGGGTCCAGAGGAGAATCAGCAGTATCTTGCAAGACAATGACCTCAGAGGAGGCCTTTATAGTTTCCCCAGGAAAAGCAAGGTTAATCTTCTCAGACAGGGGTATAACAGCTGCTTCCATTGGCAAAGAAGATTGATCAGAATTTAGGAGTTCAATGTCCCAAGCTTCATCAGGATCATCCTATGTGTCCCCATTTCAATGTTCAGGATACTATTTCTTCCAAAATAATGCCCTCACTTTAACAGCAGACACTCTATGAGGTTGGAAGTTTAATTTGCATTGTAATTCAGTCACTTGCAAGACCAGGCTCTGGGTTTGCTTTCCAGCAATCTTAACTCTGTGGCAATACAAGATGAGGATTTCTTTCAGGACGGACACAGAAATTTTCAGGTAATTTATATGGTACTTGATCTGGGTATGTGGATGCCTGAGTTTGTCCTTTAATTTCTCCACATCATCCAGAGCAATTAGGAGTAACAAATCAATCTCATTATACTCACTGATTTGACAAAAGTGTTCTAAGGTATCAAATACATGGTCACTGAGAACCTTGCCCCTAATAAGTATTTGATTAGCATTATCCTATGGTGATATTTTGTGCAACTGATTGCCACATTATGCCATAGACTATCAGTGCTCACTTTACTACTGGAAACAGGTTCATTAATTCTTTTAAAACTAACTGGACTAGAAAAGCGATTCCAGAAACCTCAAAAGCAGTTCAGAAAACTCATCCTTAAGATTTCTGCTCCTCTAGAACCACTGTCAGTACCAAAATCTGTATAGTCAGAGGTCTCCAGAGAAACAGAACCAATGGGAGTGTATATAAATACACATATAGAGTGACAGAGAGTGAGAGAGAGAGAGAAATTTTAAGGAATTATGGAATTAAACTAGTTTCCGCCATTGTGGTTGCTAGAAAGTCTGAGATCTGTGGTGCAGATTGGCGGAACAGAAACGTAAAGAAGAGCCACTATTGCAGCCTAGAGTCCAAAAGCAGTCTGGAAACAGAAACTTTCTTCCTTGGGAACCTCAGTATTTTCTCTTAAGGCCTTTAACTGGGTGAGGCCAACATTATGTAGGGTAATCTGCTCAAAGTCTACTGACATAAATGCTAATCACATGTAAAAAATATCTTCACAGGAATATGTGTTTAAACAAAAACTAGGCTACATTCTCTAGCCAAGTTGACATATAAAATTAACCATTATAAACATCAATGGCATAGCTATTAAAAAATTAGTAAGTTGGACTTCATTAAAATTAAAAGCTTTTGCTCTGCAAAACGCACTGTCAAGAGAATGACAAGGGAAGTCACAGACTGAGAGAAAACATTTGCAAAACACATATCTAATAAAGGACTGGTATACAAGATATACAAAGAACGCTTAAAACTCAAAACTAAGGAAACAACTCAATTTTTAAAGGGGCAGAAGATCTGAGCAGACACTTCACCAAGGCAGATACACACATAACAAATAAAAATAGAGAAAGACATTCAACTTCATACACCACTAGGGAATTACAAATTACACCAGTGAGATGCCACTACATACATATCAGAATGGCTAAAATCCAAATTACTGACAACACCAAATTCTGATGAAAGTACATGCAACCAAAACGCTCACTCATTGCTGGTTGGAATGTAAAATGATACAGCCAGTGGCAGTTTCCTGCAAAGCTAAACATACTCTCACCATACAATTGAGCAATTGTTCTCCTTAGTATAACAAATGATGAAAACTTGTGTGTACATGTAAACCTTCGCAGGGGTGTTCTTAGCAGTTTTATTCAAAACTGCCAAAACTTGAAAGTAACAAAACTGTCTTTCAATAGGTGAGTGGATAAATAAGCTGTGGAAAATCCATGCAGTAGAATACTGTTTAGTGCTAAAAATAAATGAGTTATAGAGCCACAAAAAAAGACATGGACGAAACGTAAGTGTATGTAACTAAGTGAAAAAAAATCCAACTTGAAAAAGTTACACACTGTAAGATTCCAACCATACAACATTCTGGGGAAAAAACTCATAGCAGCAGTAAAAAGAGCAATGGTTGCCAGAGGCTAGGGGGATGGAAGGATGAATTGATGAAGTGCAGTGCTTTTAAGGACTGTGAAACTATTCTGTATTTCCTAATGGTCAATACACGTCATTGTACATTTCCCAAAACCCATGAGAACGGACGACACCAAGTGTGAGCCCTTTTGGAAACTATAGACGTCAGTTGCTGATGATGTCATCAGTTATAAGGAACGTATCACACTGGTGTGGGATGCTGATAGTGGAGGCAGCTGTGCATATGAGGGGCAGGAGTTGTGGGAACTGTCTCTGTCTTTCTGCTCCATTTTACTGTGATCCTAAACTTTCTCTGAAAACCCACAATCTATTAATTTAAAAAAGAAAATAACTTTGTTGAGTTGTTTGAATATGGGGCATAGATTCAGAAGATCTGAAGTTCTGGTCTTGTTTCTGAAAAACTTCATAACACTGAACAAATCTCCAAACATTTATTCCTTTATGTCTTTTTCCAAAAAGTGAAATCATGTTTACATCCTCCTATATCTATTGTAAAGAAAAGTAAATACAAAGGAGAACTTGGCTTCAGTCCATGCTGTGCCACTGAGTTATTGGGTGATGAATGTTACCCCCTCCCTTAGTTTCTCATTTGATTAATAAGAGTAGTAACATCTCCTCTCCTCCCTTCAGAGGACTTTTTTTGGAAACCCCAAAATTACACGGTATATGTGAAAGCCATGTTTGTTATACCTTTCACGGAAGTCTCTTTTTTCCCCCAACTCATATTTTTTCTCTCTCTCTTTCAGAATGTCTCCCCCACACCACAAAGAGTGCTTCTGGTGCTAAGATACTGTTAAAGAATAAGAGTTAGAAACTGTAGATATACTATAAAGGGTCCCACTGGTCCTCTGTTTGATCGATAACATCTATCAGTCATTCAGTGGCATGATAGACACTTCCACAAGGCAATCGAACTAGTGCCAAAGTGATGCTCTCTGCACCTGAGCTCTGCCTCCCTAATCGATTGTGTGTAGAAGGAGACGCAGGCTTCCCACATGGGTGCCACTGGGGCAGAGTAGAAACGAAGTGAAATGCCATAAGGCCATCTGGACACACAGCTTTACATGAGGGAACTTTGTCTTGATGAAAAGCTGCCCCCCAGATTTCCTAATTACCTATCTATAAGGAAAAATTAATCAGGATACCTTCACTCTCAGGAATAATCCTAGGTACTTCTTTTCATTTTACTGCATTGTCACATATAATAATTACATGCGAATTTATGGCATAGAATATGTGAGGTCTCTCAGATGACAAATGATCTCAGTTTAACTCAATGCCTCATCTTTTTACTTCAAGAGTAAGAAAAGAAAGTGAGAAAAAGAATGAGAGACCATTCTGTTATAATTTGGGGCCTAGATTCTAATAAACTATGAGATAGAAAACTACTTGCAATTTTTACTAAACACAAAGGGTGTGCAAGAAACAGTTTAACTAAAAATCAATAGTGTCAGGAAACGTCCTGACTGTCAATCGTGAGTATGAATTTAATTTCTTATTAGAAAGAGCTTTGGATCATACGTCTCTTTTCTTTTGTATTTAGTCATTCCATGCCATGGACAGTGAATTGTCCTGAAAAATAAAGAGACCAAATCGATATTTTTGTTCTGAATGAGAATTTTAAGGAGTATGTTTTAGGTGGATTATTTGGAAATTATTTGGTAAAGTTACTACCGTACTTGGGAAGCTCTCATCACACGAGCGTGTTATAAGGAAGGCCAACATGAACGTTCTGGAATCATTCTGTCTCTACTGAACTCAGAAAAGCAGAGATGGAGGGACTTTCTGGTCTCGGGAACCTTTTACACTCCTTTGCATTGTTGAGGAACTGAAGGAACTTTTCTCTATGTGGATTATGTGGGCCTATCTCCAGACTATATTAGATATTAAAATGACATTTTTAAGACAAGAATAAATGAATACACACGCATTTCCCATCAAAATAACAATGTTATTGCATGTCATGTAGACTCAGTGCTTCTGTAAGCAATAATTGATCATAGCAGTATGGTTGTTACAATATTCCTTGTCTGTTTTTTCTTTACGGAGGATTACTATAAATGAATGTTGGAATTTGATAACACACTCTCTACCTACTCAAAAAATCTGCACAACAGGATGTCTTCTCTGCCCTCTTTTTGATACTGACTTGGATGGTACCTTTGACTTATATATTAAGAGAAAATGGAAAATTAAAAGTATCCAAGTGAGGTGAAAATGAGTTCAGGAAATGAATATTACATAGCAAGCACCCTATTGTTATCAGGTTAAAAGGGCCCAAACTCTAGCCAAAATATCATAGCACTCAAAATTAGATTCTGCTTGTTCAAAGTTAACCAAATATAAAGTTTCGGAGGTAAGGAATCTCTCAAAATAAAGACCAAAGTTTCCAATGGTCACCAGAGGGCATAAAGCACTTTGGAATAACTGTTACAAAACACTTTAAGTTTTTCAGACCAGATAGCAACACTGTAGCTGCCATAGTGCAGGAGGCTTCAGCTAATGTATCACCAGCTTCCTCTGAGGCCACAAAACATACACAGTTTGATGTAGTACTTATGAGTATACACAATCACCTTCTTCAACCAGAGTCACCGTCCTAAAGAGAAATATTATTTTTTTTAAAGGGCAGAGTAGACCCAACTTAATCGATAGATAATGGATAAATATTTACTTGACTTGAGTTTATGGTCCTGGATGGTATTTCTGAGCTGCATCTAAGGCGGCCATGTAGAATTCTCATTAAAAAAAGTAAAATGTAACTACATTATCAAGACATAAGAATCTGTTGATAATGGATTTTTTAGACCCGTCAGACTTAATTTTCTTACCTCTACTGAACTGCACAGCAAAATAGGACTGATATAAATATAGCATCACCCCACTTCAAAAATTTAATAGTTTACCTAGAATAATTATTCTCAAATTTTGATCTCAAGAACATTTCATACTCCTGTGCATTATTGAGGAACTCAAGGAACTTTCTTTGTGTGGGTTATGCGGGCCTATCTCCATACTATATTAGATATTAAAATGACATTTTTAAGACAAGAATAAATGAATACACATGCATTTCCCGTCAAAATAACAATGTTATTGCATGTCATGTAGACTCTGGAAAACTCCATTGTGCACTCATGAGAGAATGAGAGTAAAAACTGAGTATAATCTCTTAGCATTATTATAAAAATAGTTTTGACCTCAGGAATGTTCTGAAACTGTCTCAAGGAGCCTCAGAGTGCCACAAACAACACTTTCAGAACCACTGGCCTAGAAAACAAAAATTCTTCCTAAAATGTACTTCATAAAACCTATTCAGTCCTTTTTACTCAGACTTCTTACTACCCACCATCCTTTTCTATCTCCTACCGTACTTTCTATTCTTTAACAAGATCTGTTTATTCATCCTTTAATGCCAGTGCTTACTGCATGCTTATGTGCCTAAGATTAGTCTAGGCAAACAGTGAAGGTACAATCCTTGCCTCCAAGATCTGAGAGTAGACTGAGAAAAACAGAGAGGTAACTCAGTAATTACATACGTGTCAAAGATTTTATCATAGAGAGGTTCACAAAGTGCTACAGAAGCTGAGAACGAAGTCTTGCCAGACTACTGACGAACCATGATTGACTAATGCTCTTTACTCCATCTTACTTGCTCTTCTTACTTCCCCAAATTGAAAACTCCTACTTATTCTTCAAGTACAAAGTCGAACATTACTTTCCATATGAGCTTTATCCTAATATTGTAATCAACTTTAACCCTATGCTTTTTTCATTACACTGCACAACATTTTACAAAGATGTTCCATTACTATTTTAATTTTATACAGGCCTCCTGGGGACAATCAGGATACTGACATTAAGTGGTGTGGGTGGGTATTCTAGCTTCAAAAGTCTCTTCTGTTTAAAGGATTGGAAGGGAAATCTTGTCTCAATCATCTAAGATGAAAAGATACACAAGGAATGGATGCCCAAACCAATCTAAACCCAATGGTACTGATGGGGCTGGTGCCAGTAGGAGAAGTGAGTAGTAAGAGACACAACACTGGACATTTGCTTGCTCTTAACCTCTCTTGGCCTTTGGGAAGAGGCTTATTTCCCCTCAAAGATCCAGGAGGGCAGACTGCCCTCACTTGATAATTGGGATAAAAGAAAAATTTTGAACTGGATTGATACTAGCATCAAGGCCACATATTATAGTGATTATAACCATTGGCTCTAGAACTAGACCATGAGAGTTCAAACCAACCCCTCACTAGCTATGAGAAGGTGGGCAAGTTATTTAACCTATTTGTTTTTCACCTTGCTCATTCATAATAGTGAAACAATATTAGTGGTTTCTTCACTGTAAGGAGTAAGTCAGTCACTACATATAGTGTCTGACCCATAATAAACATTAAATAATTATTATTGTCACTGGAATGTAAGGTTTATAAAAATAAACAATGTTTTCCTATCTGTTTAATTTTCAGCATCTAGAATAGTGCTTGGAACAGAACATCAATCAATAATATTTGTTGAATGAATGAAAGAATCGATAGTCAAAATGGTAGGACACATTGTCAATAATGACATCATTATACTGAAAAATAAATTGGAGTTGCAGATCCACTAATCTGCGTCTCTGTCTGTGACCGTGAAGTGGAGCTGAGCCCCAGTTTAGACTGTGCGAATCTCTTTAGGAGATGCGTTTAGGAGATGAAGGAATCCTATAAAGGGATAATGGTTTTGCAGCAATTTTGGGGTGTAGGCTCAAACCAGTATTAATTTAATTGAAATAAAGTATAAGATGACTTCATTTTATCTCTGTTTTGTAATATAAAATAGTAAAAACTATTTTACTGGTTATATCTCTATCACAATGCTTGTCACTTTGTACTTTGTCACAATACTTGTCACTTCCTGTTCTCCTCACAAGCTAGCAAGGAAAATCTGATAGATTTAGAGAAATCAAACCAAGTTTTAAGGAAGAGATTTTACATAGTACTGTTGGCAGTGGAATGAGTTGCTGAGTATTATTTTATGCAAGTTTTCCAAAATAAGATACAGTTCAACTTGGATACAAGAAACTCATGTTGGCTTTTAAAAACATTTCCTTTTGCCTTTATCCTCTGTTTACCCCACCATATTGAAGAAAGATGGGTCTTATTAAATGGGAAAGAAAAGGAGAAAGGGTTTCAATCTCTCCCTGACAGTGTTGTAATTCGTAAACATCCTCCTAGTAAAGTATATTGGTCCTTTTTTTTTAATAGGGAAACACTGAAAAATAAACAAGAACCTAATCCGTATTAGATTTGGAAAAGAAAAATTTGTGGGTAGAAAAAAAAATCTACGAAACCATTGCATGCATTATGCTGTCAATATATCAACCAAAAGGAAACTCAGTCTTTTATAAACACTGTAATGGTCTTGAAAACCTTTCTGTGTAAACAAATGAAATGTCAGCCTTTTAGGGAGAAGAGTCATAGAATTGCTTATTCAGGAAAAAAATAATGATTTAAAAGTGATTCTGGACTAAACTGGTTAAAAAAAAAGAAAGAGAGAAGGGAATTGGTTCAAGGACAGAGTAAATTAACCAGACAGAATCATTTGATATGTGGATGAATAAAGCACTGATCTAGAATGGCAAAATTTGTGAATCATTTGTCTTTTCTTTAATTCACTGTATTTCTTCATAATATATGGCTTCTCTTAGTTACATCATGTTTTTTGTAAATTAGGAATTTCTATGCATTTACTAGGGATTTACTACATGCAGTTGTTTGCAGGTTCATTATCTCATTTAATCCTCACTGCAGTCCTGGGAGGCACACACCGTCATTCCCAGCATGCACCAGGCAGATGCAGTTATGGAGGTCAAGTGTCCTACCAAGGTCATACAAGTTTAATTCAAAGAGGTAAAATCTGAGACCATATCTCATAATCCCTATATTTAATGTTAATTAAAGGTTAAATCTAGGTCATATATTTCAAAAACTTTGTGTTTTTATTTTATTGCTTTTTAATTATATTATATAATAAGAATTTGGCAAATATACTCAGAAAACTTATATTATTTATCTTATAGTTCAATTATTATAGCATTTTATATTGAAACCCTGTTCAGATATGATTAATCATATTTTCTACAAATGAAGGAATAAATTTTATTTCATATGAAAACTATAGGAGTTATTTTTGTATTTTGTCTTTTTATACAGGATATTAATTATTACTACTTTGAGAGAAACCAGTGTTATAGAAAAAGCTATTGTGAGAGAATGTAATAGAATCTTTATACTCTGTAAATGAACATTAATAGATAGAAGCAAAAGAAACACAGCAGCTTTGGAAAAGCAGAGAAGAATGGGAGGCAAGTTAGTCTAAACAGTAGTAAAGTAGCCATCATGTTTTGACAATCTGGTCTCAATCATATTTCTTGCCCACCTATATTTAGGATTCCCCAAGGCAATGCTAGCAACTTGCTCATATTTGCCTTCTCTCAGGGATTTTACTTCCCCAGTTGGTTGGCTATTTCTGAGCTTAGCAGAGTAAGCTTTTGCATTATGGCCCACCAGAGTATAAAGGTATTATACTCCTTTGCTCTCAATACAGAATCTATGCTGCACTGGTGACAATTTAGAAGGATATAACAAAGTGCAAAGATGGTTTAAGAAGAGTTCCCCTGGACTTCGTTCAGAGCCCGATTCTGTTCACTGTGTGTGTACCACGAGATGAAGACGGGGAGGAGATTAGGGGCCACATGACGTTTTCTTGATAAGCCTTCGCTCTTGAGCTCTGGGGAGTCTTCTGTTGCTCTACATCTTTTCCCTAATCACCAGCAGAAACATCTGTGAATGCGTTTTTCAGTCCATTTAACACCAATATAATGCCTGAATTTTTGAGAATGCTGCACCTTTTTTTGAGACATAATCCAATATGCTCTTTAAATAACACATAATTTATAAAGTAGCTAATGTCTTAGCCAGATGTTAGGTCAAGACTGACTTGTTTCTCTTCAAAGTTTTATATATGGACTTATTAAACAGACATCGAAATTTTCAGAGGCTAATGAAACACAGACACTTTTTCAGCTTTCTAGGTACACACTGTAGGGAATCTTTGTATACTATCAAATCAATTTGCTTCTTAAAAACAAAAGGGAAAATAAGAGAGCACTAATATAATTAGGCACTAGAATATGTTGTTTTATTTTTATGTTAAAGATTACATTGACAAAATATGTCCTCAGAGGAAATAAGAGGTAAGTTTTGCTTCAAGGTTTGAGCATCTTATTTCTGTTTCTATCATTTTTATTTTTCTTTGAGTTATTTTTGTTTGGTTTATTGGGACTGAGAACAAATTATCTAGCAGTGTAATAAAATGAATCACCATGTGAATGCAGACTTACCTTGAAACCTGCATAGCATTCAGCATCCCTGCAGGGGTCCAGCTACATGTCCTCAGCTGGAGCTAGTCTGTTTCCCAGGCCAGGAATTAGGTGGAGAGAGCAAGACTCTGACAGCACGTGATGTGATTCCATCGTGAAAGGATAGGGAAGATAAGTGAGAAGCAATCATCTTTGATTAATGAGAATTCCCAGATTTCCATTTTTACAATCTGGATTATAATTTGGGACACTGAAGGAGAAAACACATGATAGTTTCAGATAAAAGCACACTGTTTTGCCTATCATGCACTGTAACAGTAGAGAGCAAATGCCTAAGGTGTGAGAGGGTAAGAGGAACATGCTGAAATGTATCTGGGAACATCGGAATTAAATGTTGTTTTTGGCCTCTCCTAGACTTTCATGAATACAGTGAGATACCATAATATCTGGTTAACATAAAACCAAATTCTATGTTGAAAGTGTGGATTTATTCTCCTTGAAGGTGTTATGTTTCTAGAGTTGATTTCTTTCTACAACCACAAAAATGAAGTGTCTCCCTACTGTGAGAACATTTATCATTATAGTAGGAGAGAAGTGAAGCTAGGAAACACTTGCTGAAAAGTCAAATGTTCCAGTAGCCTTCTACGGTGATTGCTTCTATCAGGTCCCAGCAACTCAAGAGCCACAGCTCACTTTTTTTGTGTAAGAAACCGGCACTGATAGCCACAGCCAAAATCTACAGCACTTGAAATCTCTAAGTAGATGATAAGAATTAAAGGTGAAGCAGAATCAGACATATTGTCTTGTATTGCTTTATGTTGTCCTTTGTAGCCTAATATTATTGCATAATTTCTGATGTCCTGCATGAATAAGATCTCTTTTCATTAAGGGAATAGCCCAAATTAGAGTCTTTTTCAGTGATATCCATGATGGGAAATGAAGAAAAATATAATAATCTTTGAATTATTTGGAAAAGTAATTTTCCCACTTTAAAATATTTATGTCAGTCACGCAATTAGCAGCGAAAATAAGAATTAGATTACACCTTGAAAAGGAGTCTGTAGTTTCCATCTATCATGGAATGGTTCATAGACAATATCAAATAGTCCATTTTAAATAATTGAAATATTTGATAGGTAGCATTCAATGATTATACATAAAAATTATGAGGGATGTGCAGAAAAGTTTTAAATTTATATTACAGCTAAGTTAAATAGTATAGTACATGATGAGTGTACTATGAATGTAACAATTAAAAACGAGTACATGTGTAAGTTAATATGCACAAATTAAAATGATGGAATCAGGTAACATTTATATCATACTTCTTTATTTAACATTAAAATGTTTGCTAATATTTTATTATATTTTAATCATGGCAATAATAAATGTTCATAGAATATTAATATAATTGGTTTATAGATTTTTATTTTATGATGCTTGGATAAAAGAAGGTATAGAAAATAGAAAGGACATCATTAAGATGGTGGAGTAGGAAGCCGTGAACTCTTTCTGGCAAGGAACACACTGATTCAGCAACAATTCACTTATTCCCATTGTGAGAAATCCAAAAACTAATTAAAAGCCTCGAGTATCTTAGGCAAATATAGAAACAGACTCATTGGAGCCAGTAGGCAGATACAAGACACAGTCTTGCAGAATCCCCACTGCTGGCACAGTATCATACGATCAGGAAGAGAAACCTCAGCTTCCAGCTTCTGCCAGGGGTAGAAAAGAGGGATCACTTTGTGAATACCAAGAGAGGTGCATGCTTTCTTTAATACATAGAAACCAAGAGAGTTAAGAAAAATGAAGAAATGGATAAATATTCTCCAAATAAAAGAACAAGATAAATCTCCAGAAACTGATACTAATAAAATAGTTATATGATTTACTTGACAGAGATCTCAAAATAACTGTTGTACACATGGTCAACAAGGTCAAAAAGTTAATGTATGAACAAACTGAGAATTTCGACAGAGATAGAAAATACTAAAAAGAATACTAAAGACAAATCAAGGAGCTGAGGAACACAATAACTGAAATAACTTCACTAGAAGGGCTGAAAATCATACCAGATAAAGCAAAAGAAAGGATCAATGAAAATGAATATAAGTCATTGGAAATAGTTTAGTCAGAGGAGAAAAAAAGAATGAAAAAGAGTAGAAAAAGCCTAAGTGACTTATGGGGCTTCATAAAGAAGAATGATACGTGTGTTATGGGAGTCCCAGCAGGAGAAGGTAGATAGAAAGAACTAGAAAGTTTATTCAAAGAAATAATGTCTAAAATCTTCCCAAATCTGGGCAAGAACACGTACACTCAGATCTAGAAAGGCTAAAATACACCAAATAAGATTAATTCAAGCAAATCAACACCAAGACACATTACAATCAAATTACGAAAAATTTCAAAGAAAGAACTTTTTTTTAAAGATTGGCACCTGAGCTAATAAGTGTTGCCAATCTTTTTCTTTCTGCTTTTTCTCCCCAAATTCCCCCAGTACATAGTGGTACATTTTAGTTGTGAGTCCTTCTAGTTGTGGCATATGGGATGCCACTTCAGCATGGCCTAAGAAGTGGTGCTACATCTGTGCCCAGGATCCGAACTAGTGAAACCCCAGGCTGCTGAAGCAGAGCCCATGAACTTAACCACTCGGCAACAGGGCTGCCCCCTCAAAGAGGGAATTTGTAAGCAGCAAAAGTAAGTGACTTTACAAGTAAAGCTAATTGTTACACACAAGGGAACTCCCATGAGATGTTCATTGGCTCTTCAGCAGAAACTTTGGAAATCAGAAGGGAATAGGATAACATATTCAATATTCAGAAAGAAAAGATTTACCAACCCAGCAAAACTGTCACTTGAAAAAAAGGAGAGATGGGGCCGGCCCAGTAGTATAGTGGTTAACTTTGCATGCTCTGCTGTGGTGGCCCAGGGTTCACAGGATCAGAACCCAGGAGTGGACCTATGCACCACTCATCAAGCCATGCTGTGGCAGCATCCCACATACAAAATAGAGGAAGCTTGGAACTGATGTTCGTTGGGTGACAATCTTCCTCAGGCAAAAGGGGGAAGATTGGCAACAGATGTTAGCTCAGGGCCAATCTTCTTCACCAAAAATATAAATAAATAAATAAATAATAAAAATAATGGAGATATAAGACTCACCAACAAGCAAAGCAGATAGAATTCATCACCACTAGACTGTCTTGCAAGAAATGGTAAAGGAGAAGAGATCAAGAAGATGGGCGACAAAGATCCTGGGCTCACCTCCTCCCACAGAAACACCAAAACTGCAACTATCCATAGAACAGGTATTGTTGAGAATGATCTGAAGACCAGCAGACTAAATTTTTTGCAACTAAGGATATAAAGAAAAAGGCATGTCAAGATGGGTAGGAGGGGTGGAGATGCAATCTATTCAGGACCCACACATCCAGTGAAGCAACCCAGAAGCAGGAGGGCTATCACAACCATGGAAGTCCTCTCAGAAGAATGAGTGGCCTGAGCTCCGTATCAGGCTCCAAAACCCATGGGACTTGCACCAGAGAGATGAGCCTCCATAAGCCCTAGCTTTGAAAAACAGCACAGCTTACCTCTGGGAAACCCAGAGAGTTACAGGAAACCAAGACTCTACTCTTGAAAGGCATGCATACAAACTCACTTTCTCCAAGTCCCAGTGCAGAGGCAGAAGTTTGAAAAGTGCCTGGGTTATATGTGAAGAAGATTCATTGACTAATTTTAGGGCATATGCCAGAAGAGCAGGGATATGTTGATATTTTATCTGGGGAAGGAAGTGCTAGCTATTTTCTCTCCTTCTGCCTAGTTGGCCTAGTCTTGGGAAGCGCCTTTTCTGAGATTCTCTATCCACCTTGCTAGCATCTCTTTCCCCATCTTGGCATTGGCCTGTGGACTTGTCTTGTCTGACACCCTCCAAACCTTCTCCCTCCTTGCCCCATCCAGTGAGTGGCCCCAGCTGAACTTGAGCCCCTCCAAAGCAGCTTCAGCTCCAGAAGGTGACCAGGAAGGATTGCAGTACCAGGCAGCATAGGACACTTTCTAAATAGGGCCACCCCTCCTAGACAAGGAGACATACATAATCTACCTAATACACAAAAACAAATGCACAGAGTTAGGCAAAATGAACAGACAGAAATACGTTCCAAATGAAATAACAAGACAAAAACCTGAGAAAAGGAACTAAACAAAACAGAAATAAGCAATCTATCAGATAAACAATTGAAAATAATGGTCATAAACATGCTCACAAAACTTGGGAGAAGAATGGATGAACACAGTGAGAACTTCAAAAGAGAGATAGAAAATATAAAGCAAACCAATCAGAGCTGAAGAACACAATAATTAAAGTGAAAAAAAAAAACTACACTAGAGGGATTCAACCGCGGATTAGATGATGCAGAAGAAGAAATCAGTGACCTGGAAGACAGAGTATGGAAATCACTCAATTTCAACAGCAAAAAGAAAAATTAATTTTAAGAAGTGAGAATAGCTTAAGGGACTTCTGGGACAACATCAAGCTTACTAACATTCACATTATAGGAGTCACAAAAGTATAAGAGAGAAAGAAAGGAACAGAAAACAAATTTAAGGAAATAATGTCTAAAAGCTTCCCCAACCTGGGGAAGTAAGCAGACATCCAAGTTTAGGAAGCACAGAATGTCTCAAAAAGGTGAACGCAAAGAGACTTACACCAAGACATTATAATTAAGCTGGAAAAACTTAGATAAAAAGAAATAATCTTGAAAGCAGTAAGAGAAAATCACCTAGTTACAAAGAAGGGAACCTCCATAAGACTATAAGCTGATTTTTCTGCAGAAACTTTGCATGCCAGAACAGAGTAGCAAGATATGTTTAAAGCAGTAAAAGGAAAGTTTTACAACCAACAATACTCTACCCAGCAAGGTCATTATTCAAAATTGAATGCAAGACAAAGAATTTCCAAGACAAGCAAAAGCTAAAGGAATTCATCACTACTATACTGGCTGAACAAGAAATATTAAAGGAACTTCTTTAAATTGAAAAGAAAAGGCCATATGAGGAATAAGAAAATTATGAAAGAGAAAAATCTCACTGGTAATGGCAAATATATAGTAAAGTTAGTGTATCAAACATCTATATAGCTAGTTGAAGGTTAAAAGATAAAACTAGTAAAATCATTTATTTCTACAATAATTAGTTAAGGGATACATAAAATAAAAAGATAAAAAACATAAAAGGTGTGGGATGTGAGTAAAAATGTAGTGTATTTAGAAAGCACTTGAACTTAAGTGACTATTAACTTAAAATAAACTACCATAAACATAGATTATTATATATGAACCCCATGGCAACCATAAAACAAAAACTTCTAATAGATACTCAAAAAATAAAAAGAAAGTAATACAAAGATAACACTAATGAAAGTCATCATGTCACAAGGGAGGAGAGCAAGAGGAAAAAGGTACAGAGAATAACTGTAAAAATAACCAGAAAAAAATTAACAAAATGGCAATAAGTACATACTTACCTATAATTACTTTAAATGTAAATGGACTAAATTCTCAAATCAAAAGACATAGAATGGTTCAATGAATAAAAGACAATGTGAGCTATGCATAGGTCTCCTACAAGACACTCACTTCAGATCTAAAAACACATGCAAACTGAAATTGAAGAGATGAAAAAAAGGATATTGCATGCAAATGGAAACAAAAAGAAAACTGGAGTAGCAATACGTACATCAAATAAAATAGACTTTAAAACAAAGACTGTAACAAGAGATAAAGAATTGCATTACATAATGGTAAAGGAGTCAATCCAGGAAGAGGATATAACATTTATAAATATCTATGTATTCAAGAAAGGAGCACCTAAATGTATAAAGCAAATATTAACAGACCTAAAGGGAGAAATTGACAGTAATACACTAGTAACAGGGGACTTTAATACCCTACTTATGTCAATGGATAGATGATTGAGACAGAAAATTAACAAGAAAGCTTTGGCCTTAAATGACACATTAGACCAGATGGACTTAATAGATATATACAGAATATTCCATCCCCAAAAACAAGAATACACATTATTTCAAGTGCACATGGAGCATTCTCCAGGTTAGAAAACGTGTTTCACAAAAAACAAGTCTAAATAAAGTTAAGAAGATTGAAATTATTTCAAGCATCTTTTCTGACTACAACGGTATGAAATTAGAAATCAATTACCAGAACAAAACTTGAAAAAACACAAACACATGGAGGCTAAACAATGTGCTACTAAATAATGAATGTGTCAGCAAAGAAATCAGAGAACAAATCAAAGAATATCCTGAAATAAATAAAAATGGAGACACAACATTCTAAAATCTGTAGAACATGGCATAGCAGTTCTAAGAAGGAAGTTTATAGTGGTACAGACCTAACTTAGGAAACAAGAAAAATCTCAAATAAACAATTGAACTTTCACCTAAAGGAACTAGAAAAAGAACAAAGCCTAAAGTTAGTAGAAGGGAGGAAATAATAAAGATCAGAGAGCAAATAAATAAAATAGAGACTAAAAAATATAATAGAAAACATCAGTAAAACTCATAGTTGGTTCTTTGAAAAGATAAACAAAATTGATAAACCTTAGCCAAACTCATCAAAAAAAGAAAGAGGGCCCAAATAAAATCAGAAATGAAAGAGATATTACAACTGCCACCACAACAATACAAAGAATGATCAGTTTACTATGAACAGTTATATGATAACAATTTGGGCAACTTAGAAAAAATGGATGAATTCCTGGAAACATACAATATTCCCAGACCAAATTAGGAAGAAATAGAAAATCTGAACAGACCAAAAACTAGTAATGAAATTGAATCAGTAATCAAAAAAAATCAACAAATGATAGTCCAGGACCAGACAGCTTCAATTCTACCAAAAATTTAAAAGAGAGTGAATATGACATGTCTCTCTTGTACTATTTCAAAAATTGAAGAGGAAAGAATGCTTCCAAACCATTCCAAAGGCCAGCACTACCCTGATACCAAAACCAAACATACTACAAAAAAAGAAAATTACAAATCAATATCTCTGATAAACATAGATGCAAATCCTCCACAAAATATTAGCAATCTAAATTCAACAATACATTAAAAGAATTATACACCATGATGAAGTTGGATTTACCCCAGGGATGCAAGGATGGTTCAATATCTGCAAATCAAATAACATTTTATATCATATAAAAAAAATGAAGGATAAAAACTATACTATCTCAACAGATCAGGAAGAGCATCTCACAAAATTCAACATCTGTCTATGACAAAAACTCTCAACAAAGTGGATATAGAGAGAAAATCATTCAACATAATAAAAGCCATGTATGAGAAACCCAGAGTTAACATCATACTCAACAGCAGAAAGCTAAAAGCATTTCCTCTAACATCAGGAACAAGACAAGAATGTCAACTTTCATCACTTTTATTCAACATAGTATTGGAAATCCTAACAACAAAAATCAGACAAGAAAAAGAAATAAAGGCATCCAAATTGGGAAAAAGACATAAAACTGTCACTATGACATTACACTATACATAGAAAATCCTAAAGACTCCATCACAAAAGAGTATTAGAACCAATAAAGGAATTTAGTAAAGTTTCAAGATACAAAGTCAATATACAGAAATCTGTTGCATTTCTATACACCAATAACAAACAATTAGACAGAGAAATTAAGACAGAATTACATTTACTATTGCATCAAAAAGTACAAAATATCTAGGAAAAAATTTAACCAAGGAAGTGAAAGACCTGTACTTTGAAAACTATAAGATATTGATGCAAGAAACAAGATAACACAGACAAATGGAAAGATATACTGTGCTCATGGAAGAATTAATATTGTGAAAATATTCATACTACCCAAAGCAATCTACAGATTCAGTGCAATCCTCATCAAAATACCAATGGTATTTTTCACAGAACTAGAACAAATAATTCTAAAGTTTGTATGGAAGCACAAAAGACTCTGAATAGCCAAAGCCTTCTTGAGAACAAAGAATAAACCTGGAGATATCACACTCCCTGATTTCAAACTATACTATAAAGCGATAGTAAACAAAACGGTATGGTGTTGACACAAAAACAGACACATAAAGCAATGAAACAGAACAGAGAGCCCAGAAATAAACCCATGCTTCTATGGTCAGTTAACCTACAACAAAGGAGGAAAGACTATGCAATGGGGGAAAGACAATCTCTTCAGTAAATGGTGTTGGGAAAACTGGGACAGCCACGTGTGAAAGAAGGAAACCTGATCACTTTATTAATACCATATACAAACATAAATTCAAAATGGATTGAAGACTTAAATGCAATATCTACAACCATGAAACTTCTAGAAGGAAACATAGGCAGTAACCTCTTTGGCATCTTTCTTAGCAATATTTTTTTTGAATCTGTCTCCTCAGGCAAAGGCAACAAAAGCAAAAATAAACATGTGGGACTACATCAAAGCAAAAAGCCTTCACAGTGAAGGAAACCATCAACAAAATGAAAAGTCAAACTACTGAATGGGAGCAGATATTTGCAAATGATATATCCAATCAGGGGTTAATATACAAATATATAAAGAACTCATGCAGCTCAATATCAAAATAATGAAACAATCCAACTAAAAAGTGAGTGGAAGACTTGAATAGATATTTTCCAAAGAGCTCATACAGATGGCCAACAGACACATGAAAAGATGCTCATCACCAAACATCAGAAAAGTGCAAATCAAAACCACCATGATCTATCACCTTACACCTATCAGAATGGCCATCAACAAAAAAGAATAGACAGGAGTCAGCTTGGTGGTCTAGTTGTTGAGTTGACACACTCTCCTTCAGCAGCCCAGGGTTCACGGGTTCAGATCCCAGGTGCAGACTCAGCACCACTCATCAGGTCATGCAGTGGCAGCATCCCACATGAAATAGAGGAAGACTGGCACAGATGTTAGCTCAGCAACAATCTTCCTTAAGCAAAAAGAGGAAAATAGGCAACAGATATTGTTAACTCGGGGCCAGTCTTCCTCAGGAAATAAAATAAAATAATAAAAAAACAAATAACAAGTGTTGGTGAGTGGTGAAAGGGAATCCTCATACACTGTTGGTGAGAATGCAAATTGGAGCAGTCACTATGGAAAATAGTACAGAAGTTTCTCAAAAAAACTTAAAATAGATGTACTATACAAGCCAGCAATTCCACTTCTGGGTACTTATTGAAGAAAATGAAAATACTAATTCAAAGAAATATATGTACCCCTATATTCATTACAGCATCATTTATGTTAACCAAGATATGGAAGCAACCTAACTGTCCATCGATAGATGAATGGATTAAGAAAAAGTGCTGTATACATACGTACACACACACACACACACACACACACTCACACACAATATGGAATATTACTCAGCCATAAAAAAGAAAGAAATCTTGCCATTTGTGACAATATGGATAGGCCTTGAGGGTATTATGCTAAGTGAAATAAGTCAAACAGAGAAAGATAAATACTGTATGATTTCACTTATATGTGAAAACTAAAAACAAAAAAACAGAAAAACAAACTTGTAGATACAAAGAACAAACTGGTGGTTGCCAGAGTGGGAAGATGGGGGTTGGGCAAACTGGTGAAATGGTCAAGAGGTATAAACTTTCAGGTATAAAATAAGTCCCAGGGATGTAATAGACAGTACAGGGAATATAGTAATTGACACTGTAATAACTGTATGGTGACAGATGGCTACTAGACTTGTGGTGGTGATTATTGCATAATGTATATAAATGTTGAATCACCACATGGTACACTGCAAACATATAATATTGTGTGTCAACCATACTTTAATAACAACAATAAAAAAGAAATGCTAAAGGAAATAAAAAGATGCTAAAAATACTATGTGATAGATAAGAAAGTATAAAAGTTGTCAGTAAAGATAAATATATAGACAAATACAAAATAATGCAATATTGTAATAGTGAGTAAGTCACTTTTAATTCTAGTATAAAAATTAAAGACAAAGGTGTTAAAAATGACTATAACAAAAATATGTTAATAGATACACAACATAAATAGATGCAAATTGTGAAAATGATAAAATAAAATGTGGAGGGGAGGAGAGTGAAAGTTTTAAGTCTGTATGCAATTGAACTTGTTAGCAGCTCAAAATAGACTCTTACTACAATAAGATACAGCCATGCACCACATAACATTTCAGTCAACAATAGCCTGCGTACATGTTGATCCCATAAGATTATAATGGAGTTAAAAAATTCCTAACACCTACTAATGTTGTAGCTGCTGTAACGTAGCATAATGCGTTACTCACGTATTTGTGTTGATGCTGACATAGACAAACCCACTGCACTGCCAGTCACATAAAAGTATAGCACATACAATTACATACAGTACCTAACACTTGATAATGGCAATAAACAGCTATGTTACTGGTTTATGTATTTACTATACTATAATATTTACCACTATTTTAGTGTGCTCTATAAAAAAAGCTTACTATAAAACGGTAAGGCATGTTATACAGGCAGTAGCTTCATATATCTTGTGTTTATTGTGTCTCTTGATTGCATTGTCTTCTCTTGTGCTTAATTTAATCTTATGTTGTTTTGTTCATCGTAGCCCCTTAGCTTACAAAATCCACTGCTAATGCTGCCAGTAAGAGACCACATCAAGTGACTGACCTGGAAACTAAATTAAAAGCGTTTAAGGACTACAAATGTGGAAAATCAGTGATGGTTATTGCTTGCCAGTCAGGCATGTCCTGTTCCACCACAGCTATGATCTTAAAAAACAAAAACAAAGTGATGGAAGCTGTTAAGGGATCTGCTTCATTGAAGGCAATGAGACTAACAAAAATTCAAGAAGGGCCCGTATCAGATTTGGAGAAACTTCTAAAGATGTGGATTGAAGACCGGCACAGAAGCATCTCTCTCAGCACCATGATTATCACGGCCAAAGGGAAACTTTGTTTGTGATGCTCAAAGAAAAGCCTGGATATCACTGCAATGTTGAAGGACTGCTGGCTCTGGGCGGGTTAAACAATCCAAAAATTGTTATTCCTTACATAATGTGAAAGTGAGTGGTGGGTCTGCGAGTGCTGATGTGATGGCAGCTGAATAATTTTTGGAAACTCCAGATAGGCTGATTGTGGAGGAAAATTACTTGCCAGAGCAAATATTCCATATGGATAAAAGCTCCCTATTCTGGAAATGGATGCTTAAAGGGAGGCCAAATCAATGTCAGGTTTCAAAGCTTTTAAGGACAGGATAACAGTCTTGCTTGGGGGGAATGTTGCAGGCTACAAACTGAAATTCTTTCTGATCTGGCACAGGGAAACCCCAGGACCTTCAAGCACATCAAAAAGCACACACTGCCAGTGTATCACAGGAACAGTAAGAAGTCATGGATGACCCAGCTCCTTTTACAAAATGTCCTACTAAATTGCTATGCCAGCAAAATTGAGAAGTACTGTTTGGAGAACAACGTGCATTTCAAGATCTTGCTCATTGTTGGTAATGCTCCTGTACATCCTCCTTTTATTGGTGATTTTTGTTCCAATAGCAAAGCAGTATTTCTCCCTCCAAACACCATCTCTTTGATCCAACCAAAGGATCAAGGAGTTACAGCAGCTTTTAAGGCCTCCTACCTGATGAGGACCTTTGCCCAGGCTATGGCTGCAACTGAGAAGACACTGATGTAATTCTGGAAGGATTACAACATCTATGACTGCATCAAGAACTTTATTTGGATTTAGGATGATGTCATCAAGGAGTGTATGAATGCTATCTGAGAGAAGACACTGAAGATGTTCATCCATGACTTCAAAGGATTTGCCAAGAACATGGAGGTTGCAAAAATCAACAAAGCTGTGGCTGAAATGGCAAACAACTCTAACCTGGATGTGGATGAGGATGACACTGAGGGGTTCCTAGAGGTGCTTCCTGAGGAACTGACTAATGGGAAGTCGTTGGAACTGGAACAGGAACACACAGCTGAAGAACAGGCAAAAGAAAAGGAAGCTGCAGGAGAAGTAAAAGCAAAAGAACCCCCAAGAAAATTCATACTGAAGAGTTTAGAACAAGCTTTGGTAGCCCTTCTGCAAAGATGTGGAGATGGAAGACAGTGATATTGATGATCCTGACCCCACGTGTGTGTGTTTGAGCTAACGTGTGCGAGTTTCAGTTTTTAACAAAAAAGTTTAAAATAAAAAAATAAAAAGTCTTTAAAAATAAAAAAGCTTATAGAATAAAGATATAGGGAAAAACATATCTTTGCACAGGTGTACAACGTATTTGTGTCTTAAGCAAAGTGTTATTACAAAAGTCAAAAGTTAAAAAAAATAAACAGTTTACGAAATAAAAAAGTTATAGCAAGCTAGGGTTTATCTATTATTCAAAAAAGAAAAATATTCTTTATAAATTTAGCGTAGCCTAAGTGCATAGTGTTTATAAAGTCTACAGTAATGTACAGTCGTGTCCTAGGGCTTCACATTCACTGGACACTCACTCATCGACTCACCCTGAGCAACGTCCAGTCCTGCAGGCTCCATTCATGGAAAGTGCCCTCTACCAGTGGACCATCTTTTATACTGGATTTTCACTGTAGCTTTTCTATGTTTAAATATATTTAGATACACAAATACCATTGTTACAATTGCCTACAGTATTCAGTATAGTAATACACTGCACAGTTTCGTAGTCTAGGAGCAATAGGCTATCCCATGGAGCCTAGGTGTGTAGTAGCTATAGCATCTAGGTTTGTGTAAATATCCTTTATAACATTTGCAGGGAGACAAAATTGCCTAATGACACATTTCTCAGAATGAGTCTCCGTCACTAAGCAATGCATGGCTGTGTATAGAAGACTATGGTTACCACAAAGAAAATATCTATGCAAGTTATATAAGAGAAAAAGGGAAAGGATTTGAAACATATCAATACAAAAACTCAGCAAAACTCAAAGGAAGATACCAAGGAAGGAAAAGTTGGACAAAAGAACTACAAGATTAACAGAAAATGGTTAACAAGTGGCAATAGTAAATCCATCTCTGTCAATAATTACTTTAAATACAAAGGGACAAAACTTCCCAATCAAAAGACATATGGTCTCACTTATAAGTGGAATCTAAAAACACCAAATACATAAAATCATAGAGTAGAATGGTGGTTACCAGGTTTGGGGAGGTGAGAAAACTAGGGATACGTTGGTCAAAGAGTACAAAGTCAATTATGTAGGATGAGTAAATCTAGAGATCTAATGTACAGCACAATGATTATAGTTAGTAAAACTGTACTGGTGTCTTGGAATTTTGCTAAGAGAATAGATGTTAGGTCCTTTCACCATACACACAGAAAATAATAACCATGTGAGAAGATGATATGTTAATTAGTTTGAGTGTAGTAATCATTTCAATATGTATGTGGATATCAAATTGTCTTGTTTTACAACTTAAATATGCACAACTTATAATTAAAAGTAATAATAAAAAAAGACAAAGCAATTCTAAAACTCACATGGGGCCACAAAAGAACCTGAATAGCCAAAAGAATTTTGAGCAAGAAGAACAAAGCTGGAGGTATCACACTTCCTGATTTCTAAATATATTACAAAGCTTCAGTAATTGAAATAGTGTGGTGCTGGTGTAGAGATAGACATGTAGACCAATGGAGCAGTGTGGAAATCTTGGAAATAAATCAATGCACAGGCAGTTGTCTGAACTTTGACAAGATTGCTGGGCATATGCAGTGGGGAAAGAATGATCTCTTCAGCAAATGGTGCTGGAAACCTGGATGTCCACATGCAGAAGAGTGAAATTGGATCCTTGTCACAAACCATATAGAAAAATCAATTCAGAATGGATTTAAGACTTGAACATAAGACTTGGAACTGTAGAACTCCTAGAAGGAAACAAGAGGGAGAGGTTCATGACACTAGTCTTAGCAATGATATCATGGATATGACACCAAAAGCATGAGCAGCAGGGACGAGGATAGATAAGTGGGACCACATCAAACTAAAAAGCTCTACACATCAGAAGAAGCAATCAGCAGAGTGACAGGGCAACCTAGGGAATGGGAGAAAATATTCATAAGCCATAAACTTGATAAAGGAGTAATTTCCAAAATATATAAGAAATGCCTACAACCCAATGGCAAAAAAATAAATAAATAAAAATGAAAACAAAAAAAATAATAACCCGATTACAAATTGGGATAAAGACTTGAATAGACATTTCTCCCAAGAAGACATACAAAGGGCCAAGAGGTATATGAAAAGCTGCTCATTGTCACTAATCTGCAGGGAATGCCTCAAAACCACAATGAGATGTCACCTCACAGCTGTCAGGATGGCTATTATAAAACAAAACAAAATAACAAAACATGGTTTGGAGAGGATGTGAGAAATTGGAACCCTAGTATTTTGTGATGTGAATGCAAAATAGTGGAGTCACTATGGAAAACAGTATGGAGATTCTTGAAAAAAATTAAAAACAGAACTACTACATGTTTGAGCAATCTCACTTCTGGATATTTGTCCAAAAGAACTGAAATCAGGATCTTGAAGAGATATTAACACTCCCGTGTTCACTGCATCACTATTCACAGTAGCCAAGCTGTGGAAACAATCTGAATATCCATCAAAGGAAGAATGTATAAAGAAAACGTGGTACACATATACAATAGAATACCACTCAGCGTTTAAAACAAAGGAAATTCTGCAATACATGACAACATGGATGATCTTTGAGGACATAATACTAAGTGAAATAAGCCAGTCACAGAGGGCAAATACTGTATGATTCCCTAATATGAAGTATCTAAAATAGTCAAAAGCATAAAAATCAAAGACTGGAACGGGGGTTTCCAGGGACTCTGGGGAAGGGAAATGGGTAGTTGATAATCAATGCAAATAGAGTTTCAGTTAAGCTACATGCATTAGTTCTAAAGATTTGCTGTACAACGTTGTCACCAGAGTGAACGATACTGTATTGTACACTTAAAAGTTCATTAAGAAAATAGATTGCACGTTACTTGTTCTTACCCAAATAAAATTAAATTTTAAAGAAAATAATTTCTTGCTACAAAATATTTCATAGAAGTTAGTTTGCTACAAAAAAAAATAAGCCTGAAGTGAAGTAGATGAACACCTTAAAATGTCTGGTTTCATGAAACATAGGAGGGATATTTGGCTTTTTGTACAAAAACAAGATTATATTGTTCTATATAAAAGCACAGATCTTGTTGATTCTTCACAGGGAGTGTTACGTGATACATAGGTATATTTAAATATTTATTATAAACTTAAATGCACATATAATTATAAATAATAAGAGATTTGGTAATGTTTTATGTGACCTCTCTATTAAAATGTTCCTGCCTAGTTGTAGGAAAGATTAAAACATGTAGATACCAATGGTAAATAATAACTATCTAAATTTGTAATTTAGAAATAAACCTAACAAAAGGTGTGCAAAATAAAATGATAAACTGTTATTTAAAATCATTAAAATACCAAAATAAATGGAATGACATTTCACCTTCAGAGATGAGCAGATTCAATTTCATGAAGATGCCAATTCTTCCAAAATTTATCTATAGATTAATTGATAATTCTAATGAAAACACAATAGGTTTATGCAATGAACTTGACAAAGCTTATTCTAAAATATATTTGTAAAGCAAAGGTCCAGAATTAGAAAGGGCCCCTCAAAAAAGAAAAGATAGGGAGTTTTGTCCTATTAGGTTTCAAGACTTATAATAACACTAATGTAAAACTGTAGAAATTAAGACAGTGTGAAATAACCAGAAAGAGACAAAGATATTGATGAAAAAAATACAGAATCTAAAAAGAGACTCATGAAAATATGATCCTTGTTAGAGAAAAATCTGGCATTGAACATCAGGAGAAAAAATATGGATGAATTAAGTGGTACCAGAATAACTGACTACCCATAACAATAAAAGTAAATTTGTTTCCTTACCTCTCACCGTATGAAAAATCAATTCCCGGGTGGACTAAAAATTTGAATGGAGAAGAACAAAACTTCAAAAATTGCAGAAAAAATATAGAAAATTTTGAATATAAACTACTCAGATGAAACAAGAAATATGATGAAAACTTTTGACTATATTATAATTAAGCAATTCTGTTTATCAATAGACTCCACAAAGAATATCGTCCTCCAAATAAGAAAAAGATGGAAAAGCAAGAAGAAAACATGAGCAGTCATTTTCAAGGAAGAAATCATAAATTCCATAACCATGTAAGAAGACGTTCCCCCTTAACAGTACTCAGGAACATGTAATGCTCGGTACTGCCACTCCCTGTTATAAAATAGAGAACAATTGTATCTAAGATAAAAAAGAGACTGGGAAAAACTCAAATTCACGTTAACAAAAAAATGAATAAAGTGATTGTATTATATTTATAAAATAAAATATTCTGTAGCAGTAATACTGAGTGTACAGTGTGAAAGGATCTTATAAACATTTTTTAAAAACACATTCCACAAAAAGATGTAGTCACATCTATTTAAAATTTTAAAACATGCAAAGCCACACGACCCTTTGTTTGGACATGCATACATCATTATAAATACAAAGGGCAGCAAGGGAACTCTCAACTGCGATTGAGGACAGCTTTTCTCTCTAAATTAGGTGGGATACAACACACTTCCAAGATATTGGTAATATTCTGATCCTTACATCGTATGCTATGTATTTATCATCATTCTTATTCTTTACATATTTTTGCATTTGTAAATTATTTAATAATAAAATCTTTTAAAATAAAAAATAAGAAATTAATGATTATTTCCAATTTCTTTTCAATGGCTAGAACTCAGTTGTATGGCCATACCTACTCACAAGAGAGACTTCAAATGTAGTTTACTTTTGCACCCAAGAATAGGAAATGGGTTTGCAGTTCCATCATTAGACTCTACAAAAGTCTGTTCTTTTTTTTCCATGAAATAATCAATTTAACCATTTCACACACATAGAATCTTCTCATTCCTTCTCCAAAGGAGATAACACAAAGCCCCGCCCTGTTGCTGCATTCAGTTCAGAACCAGGCTCTTGAAGTGGATGCACAATTCTCCTCCTCAGGAAAAGAGATTGAATTTCAACCACAATAAGAGAGAAGTGTCTCTGTAGGAGATCAGATCCTTCCACAGCTCCTAGAACTTCCGAAAGGCAGCCACAGAACACTTCCTCTAGCTTAGGAGTCCACTTTCACACTTAAGTTTCAAAGGGTAATGGGACAGTTTGTGAAAGCAGAATTTACTTAATCTTAGCATTTTATTTTTGAGTTGAAATTGCTTCTTAAAAGTCAATTAGGTACTAGAGATTTTTTTCTTAAGCAGTTAAGTGATGCAAAGTAGCAAATCTTTAAAAAGGACAGAAGATACAATTGGCAAAAGTGCACATTGGGTTCTGCTGAAAACAGAAAAATACCTTGAGACAGGATGAAAGTCAAGTCCATCTATGTTTCTCAGCCCTACTGCAGAGAGAGAAAACCTCTGCAGCTGGGCACGCGAGTGCTCCTTCCGGAGACCTGAATCAAGACTCCTAAATGCCCTCTTCTCTCCATAAAAGTTCCATGAACCATGATATTAGGACAAGCAACTGGGCCCATTTCCTGTGAATTTGGGGAATTTGTCAAGTGTAAAGATGGAGCAAGTCCATTTCATTTTTTTTTTCCTAGGCAAGCATGAGTGCGTTTTCTTCTTGGTTTCATATGTTTTTAAGAATTTTCAAAACCTGAATTTCACAAATATAAAATCTAAAACAGATTGTCATCTTCATCATTTTTATGCTCAGCCATGTAGGCAAAAGTCATTCAAGGCTTTTAGCCTGGATTACATTTTTAGAAAACCTTGTGTCTGTTGTGGCTCAAAAAGTCCAACTTTTCTTTGAATTCCTAGACATTCCAGTATTCTAATTTTCTAAGAATCGTCAGAATATTTTTTCAAAAGTCTTAGCATTCTGATTCTTGATTAGATTTATTCTGTTATTTTCAGACATCACATAATTTTTTTTAACCAAACTGTTTAATTCTGCTTAAACTTTTTATACAGAAAGTTCCTAATCCCTCACTTCTGAACTGTGCAATTTAGTCACATGACATATGCATCTTTATTTTACTATAATAATGGTGGTAAGAGACTTTATGATTTTATGTCTCTTTATGTCCCTTACTTAGTCTCTTACTCTTACTCAGAATAAAAGTCTCTGTTAAAAATAGGTGAGTATATGAAAATAACTTGTGTTCACCAAAAAAATAAAATAAAATTTATTGATTTGTATGAAGTTCAAAATGGAAGTCTGGGGGCTGGGCTGGTGGCATAGTGGTTAAGTTTGCATGCTTCGTTTTGGCGTCCAGGGTTTGCGGTTTCACATCCCAGGCATGGACCTGCATACAGCTCACCAAGCCATGCTGTGGCAGCATCCTACATACAAAATAGAGGAAGATTGGTACAGATGTTAGCTCAGGGCCAATCTTCCTCACCAGAAAGCAAAAAAAAGAAGAGGAAATCTGTCATCTTCATCCTCATCTGCTCTTCATTGATTTCCACTTCTAATCTCTAGCTTTCTACAGGCTAGTGTTCAGCACTGTTGACAGGCTTAAATTTACATTTAAGTCCATTTAGAGTCTCTATACTATACAAAATAGTTGCGTGCACTGGATACTCTCCTATGACTTAACTCATTCATTTTGATATTTGTAAGGGTAACTTGTACTAGCTTTTACAAGACACTTGACTTGAAATCTGGGGGACTTAGCACCATATGTTTATTTCTCAATTATGTCACAGTTTGATATGGTTTAGCTGGGGTTCTTCCCTATTTTAGTTAGACTATCTGGAACACATGCCACCGCACTAGCACATAGGAAATACCTAAGAGACACATCAGCTCCCATCTGTCTCTGCTCAGAATGGGCACACATCATTGTGACGTACAGTCCATGGGCCAGAAAAAGTCTTATTGCTGAAAACTTCCTATAGAGGAGGCTGAAACAGAGTCAATCGCCTGGATATTTGGTGAGCATTCATAGCTCACTTAACATAGTCAAGATGCCTCCCATAGTGGTGTACATAGATATACCAAGAAAGCTTTTAATCAAATAAAATTTTTATAAAATAAACAGTGTTCAAGCATCCCTTTTTTTGGCCTGTAAGAACATAAAACATAAATCATTACAGTATATCATTACTGACATAAATGGAATAACTAAACAATTGTCCAGATTATTTCAGGTCACTAAACATAATATGAGGAAATAATAGGGATTCAGAACAAAAATATCTAATTCGACTCATCACTGTACTTGAGGAATTAGTAGTCCTGAAGAGGAAGGCCTCGATATTATTCTGGCTTTAGAAAGATAAGCTAAATAGGAGCTGATTGAACATACACAGTTTTGAAGCGACCTAACTGTGCTCTGTATTATTTGCGGTCAATAATGAGAACATTACAAGGGCATAGGGGTTCTGCAAACCTCTGACCTCATAAGAGCTGTTTCATCTATACCCACACAATTCACAGCTACCTTCTTGACTGTGCTGTCAGTCTTTTCATTAAATAACAGTCTTGCTGAAACTTTTTGTTCTCATTTAAATTTAACCATGAATTGTTAGCTATTCTCCTCTGAAATGTTCCTGTTACAGTGTTGTTGACTGAAGGATCTTGTTTCTCTGTACTGTTGTTAAAATTACAAAATGCCATTGAAACATATTATACTGAGATAGTTAAATTACAAAGTAAGAATTGTATCTATAGCAAAATATGACAATATTATTCTTTTTGAAATTTCCTTATGGCATATTGGTTTATCTCTGATATTTTTGATAATTACGAGAAAAATCCCATCATCAAATTTACATAATTTGGTTTAAAATTTATCAGAAGTAATTGATGCCAACTTTTTTTGTAATAATACCAAAGGATACAGGATTTACTCCCTTCCAAGATTTACCCATTTCTTAATTAATTTCTGCTCATTATCTGAAAAATGTGTTTTACTGGAATTGATATGATTCCATCGAAACCCAGCTCAGCCCTGATTGTGAAACAGATTTGAAGTGGCGTTTTCATCAGGGGCATCACAATGCATGCAAGCACATTCTCAAAAAATGTGCGGGAAACCACAGCTATAATTTTGACAACCACTGTGGTGGTACGTTGAGAGATGGGATGACGTGGGAATTGTTTTTCTATTCCCTTCTAAAGGGTCTTTTTAAAGTTAGCTGATTCTATTTAGTGTGGCTGACAGATCTTTGCACATTGGAATACTGTTTTGTTTTAGGAACATGTCTAATACCACCACTGTCTGATCACAAGGAGAGTGCCATTTTCTTTCCTTTTTGTGACTATCAAATTCTTTATGCCCTGGTTCTTTAAATTAACTAGGATGATACCTGGAATATATATTTACTGATGAATGAAAATGGAGTAAAGTCAATTAGGTGTCATGATAGGAGAGTTCACAGCCTCACTCAAAGGTCTTTAAAATACTTGTGATTCTCGTAAGTGTATTGATTTGAGGTAATGGCAAATGACAAAATATATATGCTATTTCTTTGGAATAATGCAGTGAAGCTTGTCAATCATTAACATATTAATTTGAATTAACTGATCTCTTTCTATTATGCAGAGGATATATGACTGAAGGCCAATTTGAGCTAGTGGAAATTAAAGGTTCCAAAACATGTAGTGATAGAGGAAGAAACAAAGCTTAACAGAATCTCATGATTGGAGAGCCTGGAAAATTAGTAGCTTATATGAAATGAGTAAAGTGGATACAGATGGAGGCTAGAGACACACTGAGGGAAAATATCCTGTTATATAGCTTTACATGATAATTCCCAATATTATGTTTCCACTAGAGTTCTAAATGTAGTAAACTACCAAACTCTATGTATCCAGATAGAACGAGGCAGAATGATAGTGGATAATCATTGTGGGATAAGGGAGGTGAGCTGAAGCTAAAGATCAAATTTGCCAGTGGGAAAAAGAAAACTATAGAAGATTTTCTTTTGTAGTTTAATCAATTAATTAATGCATTTTTATGATTGGCTTCCAAAGATTAGCAACAGAATTATTGTAGAATGTTTCTAACCATATCTTTTCACTCAGGCTATTACTATTTTAGCAGAGACTGCTGGTCCAAATCAATCTAAACCCCGTCTCTGTATGGATGAAGTGGGCGTTCCGCAGAGCCACCTGGATGCCTTGTTAAAACATACATTGACGGGCCCTACAATCTGTCTTAGAATGTGGCCCAAGAATTCGAACTTTAGCAAGTTTCCAGGTGATGCTGTGGCTCTGGTGAACCACTGATGTCAATTTGTCAAACTAGCTGAAAATTATTAGCATGATAACTACTGTAGATGATTTGATGTTTGATAACATAAATTGAGAAACACTGGCTTATTTTTCTTGCTATTGTTGTGGATTTTTTAACTTTGAGAGTTGAGTTTCCAAATTATTTTTATACAACAGCTATTCTCTATTTAGTTTTGTTATGTGCATTTAAGGAAAAGCTGAATAGTATGAGTTTTAAACAGAGTTGCTTCAAACGCATGTCTATTATGAGTTATGAAATTCTGATAGGATGAGTTGACTTTCAGAAGTTTCTGATGATCACAATGGAATAAAAAAGTCAGAATCAATCCATGGTTCTTTATTGTTCTTTAAGACACATTCTGGATCAGCGACCACATAGAGGGCATTACTTTAAAACTGAGAAAGCTGCCATCAACAAGATGGATTACAATAGCTCCATAGGAGGTAGTATGGTTGGCCATGTCAATGAGCCATACAATAAAATTCTGTGGCTTATTGTGTCGCTGAGCTAAAGTGAGTGGATTATTCATTTATCTAAAGCCTTTGAAATAATATGTATTCCTTTTTTGTTTTTTACTTTTAAATCAAAGAGGAAGAGAAATTAATCATCAAAACAGCACATTCAAACCATAAATTAAACTGCTCTAGGAATAAGTTTAGTCATTATTGAAGTTACTAATGTATTTGACAAAGTAGAATATGGCTTGCTTTATCTGAGAGATAATAGGTATGAGCAAAGTATGCTCTGAATATTCTTAGGCTTATGAGTTTAATGTCATGGAGAGTAACTACAGTATATTCTTGTCCAGTATGCCCTGGGGCCATTATCAAAAACAGACGCTGTGGTTAGCTGGGCGACTGGTTTAGCACTGCTGGTATTCTACTGCTATTCAGGAAAATGTTTTATCAGGACTGCAGATATTGAAGCTGTCCTTCATTTATAATTATATGGCTTTCATAATTATAAAAGTATATTCACATGCATGATCCCTTGTAACATAGCAATCTTTTATGTAGGCAGAGCAATCTCATGACCAAGGCAAATCTTGCTTTCTGAAATATTTGAAGTTCCTAACCTAATTGCTGTAAACCAGGCTATCCTTACTACATACAAAAATTAAGTATCATGAGTAATTGTAGCACTTTGTGTCTTCCCTTCTTACTAGCAATTTGACATTATGAAGGACCATTAAGAGCAGCCTCAAACTTCCCTCCTCCAAGTTATAGGCCTTTTCCTGGATCGTCTCACGCTCCGCTGATTGTTCTTTGCAGGATGATTAATGTTACTCACAAAGAAAGTCAAGACTACAGGTCGCAAGTCCTAGCACCTTGGTCTGACTTTTGTGGCTGATGCCTCTTGAATGTTCATTTGAACACTCATTTTGTCATCAGTGACAAAGTTGGTAATATCTATACCGTACAACATAGTTATTACTGATATGCACATCAACAATGGGTTAATGGAAATGTAATAAATTCACTCTTGCACCTATGTACCAGTAATCATGAAGATTGCCAGGGATAGAGGAATGAAAAGATGTGGTACATGGCTTCAAGGCCTGTATTGTTTAGTGTGGAGACAGGCATAAAAAGCAAATGTTACATATGAAATTATAACTAAAGTGGGAACATACAGTAAGGACAATGGAAGCATATGAAGATGAGAATATGTATTCAGTTTCCATGGGCTGGGGTGAGGGTGGCAATTGAGAGAAAATTCAAGTGCAAATTTTTCAATACAAATGTAAGGCATTTTATAACTGTCCTGTGGTGTGATTATTTCATAATACCCATGATATAAACAGCCTTATCAGTGTCTTGCCTTTATAACATATGCCTTATATTGATTTCCCAAATGGATTTTCAATGTCTCCTCAAGATCCAGGGTATCACTCATAAACTGCTCTAAAAAATCTACAGTGAAATACTAACTTAATGAACATATCTATATCTAATCACCTACATAATAATTCTACACAATGTCTAAATTTTCCTCCCCAAAAGGTGGGTTTTTTCCTGATATAACTAGAATTTATTCACTTAGTATGGGACCAACATTGACCTAAGTTACATCGCAACATATCTGCTTGTTAAGTATTATTCCCCTTTTAGAGATAAGAAAACCGAGATTTGGGATGCTAAGGGACTTGGCCAGGGCCATACTACTAAAACGTTTTAGAATGTGTTTAATAACGAAAAGCAGCTATTACTATAGCTTTATGGTAAATATTAAAACCAAGAGGGTTAAGACCTCCAGTTTTGTTCTTTTCTAAGATTATTTTGCCTATTTAAGGTCTTCTGCATTTCCCTATAAATTGAACAGTCAAGGCCTTTTGCATTTCCTTATAAATTTTTAGAACCAGCTTGCCAATTTGCCAAAAAAATGACAGTTGAAATTGTGATTGATACAGTATTGAATCTGTAGATCAACTTGGAAATAATTCATGAGTTAACAATACTCAGTCTTCCAACCAATAAACATGATACATTTCTGCATTTATTTAGCTTATTAATTTCTGTCAAATAGCAATATTTGGTCATTTTCATGTGTAGATGACTTGCATATCTTTGGTAAATATATACCTAAGAATTCCTTGAATTTTTATTGTTTTGTAGATAAAAATTTAAAATATCTTTCAAATGTTAGCTGCTAACATTTAAATAAACAGTACAGTTTTGTACATTAACCGAATTATCTTTATTTGTTTTTTGTATATTTTGTAGGTTTTCCCAGTAAAGAATCATTTCATCTGCAAATAGAATAGCTTTATTTATTCTTTTCTGATCTTTATGACTTTACACCTGTTTTCGCTTGTCTAGCCTTATTGAAATGGCTATTATCTTGGGTATAATATTGGCCAGACACGGTGAGAGTAGACATCCTTGTCTTGCTCGCAAATTAAGGGAGCAAGTGTTCAATACTAAACCTTTAAGTATGATGTATGTAGGTTTTTTTCATAAATACCACTTAACACATTGAGAATATTAAATTGTATCCCTTGTTTGTTGAGATATTTTTATCATGAATAATTGTTAAAATTTGTCAAATGAATTTTCTACAGCTATTGTAAAAATCTTATAAATGTTCTTTTTACTTTGTTATTATGGTGAATTACATTGATTGCTAGTCTAATGGTAAACCAACTTTGAATCCTAGAATAAGTTTACTTGGTCATGATATATTATCTCTTTTATATGCTGCTGGATTTAACTTGTGATTATTTTATTAAGGCATCTTGCAGTACTGTTCATAGTGGATATTAGTCTTAAATATCCTTTTTTTGTAAAGTCTTTGTCATTATATTTGTTCCATAAAAACAGTCATAGAGTGAGGTGCCAGCCCTGTGGCCCAGTGGTTAAAGATCTGCATGCTCTGCTTCAGTAGCCCAGGTTCATGGGTTCAGATCCTGGGCGCGGACCAGCTCCACTCATCAGCCATGCTGTGGAGACATCCTACATACAAAATAGACAAAAGATTGGCACAGATGTTAGGTCAGGGCTAATCTTCGTCAAGCAAAAAAAAGAGGGAGATTGGCAATGGATGTTAGCTCAGGGCGAATCTTCCTCACCAAAATAATTAAATAATTAAAAAAAAATGTTGGCGATTGATTTCCTGGTATTTTATTTTCCAAAAAGATCATGTCATATTGGCTTTAATTCTTCACTAAATATATGATATAATTTACCTCTAAAACCACCTCGGCCTGGGGTTTTCTTTGTCACAAGGGTTTTGACAACAAAATCAATATTTTTACTAGATATAGAACTGTTCATACTTTCTGTTTTACTTCTTATCAGTTTGGTAAGTTGTATTTAAAAAAACACATTTCTGTTTCTTCAAAGCTGTCAAACTTGTTGATTAAATAACTTGGCACTATAGCCCCTACAAGCTGACTTATAAAACTGACCATCACACCTACCACGTGTCAAGAACTGTTTAAGGTGCTAGGATACAGCAGTGAACAAAGCAGACCAAAAACATCCCTGACCCCACGTAGCTTATGTTCTACCAAAGGAAGAAAGGTAATAAAGAAGTAAAATACATGCTATGTCATGTTATTGGTAATAAGTGCTGTAGCTAAATAAATAGCATGAAACAGGGGTTGGGAGCCATTTCAGACAGTGTACTTTGGAATGAAAAATTGAAATCATGACCCAAAGAAAGTGAAGGAGCCATAAAAATATTGGATGGAAAAGTGTTCCAGGCAGAAAGAATAACAAGAACAAAGACTATGAGGCAGAAGCCTGCCTTGTGTGTTAAATAAACAGCAAAAAGGCCAACGTAGCTGGAGGACATGAGGAGAATGAGATTATTAAGAGATGCCATCAGAAGGTTACCACAGCGTGGAGAGTTGGAGGTCATGGGGGAACAGATTTTTTACTCTGGGAAATTGGGGAATCAATAGAGTATTTTGAACAAAGGAGTCTCATCTCTATTCGAAATTGATTCTATTGCCAACTATATTGAAAACTACTGTGGAGAGTTTTAAAAAGCTGTTACAATAATTTAAGCAAACGTGATGATGGCATGGATCAGAGTACCAACAGCAGAGACGGTGAGAAGTGACCGTTTCTGGAGTGCACAGCTCTGTCTCCTAGCATAGTACTCTGTGGCTGGTCACCAGAACGGAGCAGAGCTTTCCTTCTCTGCTATGTCTGTCTTCCCTAACATAGCAGGAAGCCGTCAAGTTATTAAGTATACTAAGCCCATTAACCAAGTCAAGTATAAAAGCATACCACAGAAGTGGAAACGCTGGACTCTGAATATATCTGATTCACATTTGTCCCATCGTGCTGTGGTTCCAAAAGATCAAACAAATTGCCTGTGGTTATAAAAACATATGCAAAAGTAAATAGAATATTATAAGAAATCCATATGTCTCTATCACACAGCTTCAACTACTATCACTTTATGATTATTCTGCTTCTCTACACCCTCATTCACTGCCTAACACACTGTCTATACACACATACACATGGGATTATTTTTTTCTTAATATTTTCAAATAATTTCAAACTTACAGAAAAGCTGCAATAGTAGTTTAAACAACTATTTTTCCTGAATCATCCAAGATCAGGTTGCAGATATGACATCATGCTATGCACAGATACTTCAGCACTCAGCCCCATTTTCCTACATAACCATCAAAATTAGGGAATAAACACAAATCCTTTACTACCACCCAATCTAAACCTTTTTCCAGTTTTATTTAATTTCCTAACTGCATCCTTAATTGCAAAAGAGTCTCACTCAGAATCATTTATTATACCTAGTGGTCATGTCTTCCCAATCTCTTTCCATGTGGAATAGCTTCTCAATTTTTTCTTGATTTTTATATCCATGACATCTTGAGGACTACAGACCAGTTACCTTGCAGAACATCCCCCAGTATGGATCTTTCTCGTGTTTTCTCATGAGTAGATTTAGGCTATGCACTTTGGCAGGACTATCTCAGAGGGGACATGTTGCACTTCTTATTGCCTGCTGGTGACACATATTTAGCTGTGTCCCATTGCAGGTGATGGTAACCTCAATTACTTGATGGAGTGTGGCCTCATTGGTGTTCCCACTACATTTTCCCTTTTCATTCGGCAAGCAGTTTGTGGACAGATAATTTACTTTAAGAACATGTGAACATTTTAGTAGAATCGATTATTACTATCATGGCTGCCAAATTGTGATCTTCCAATTTCACTATCCATTTTACATTTATTAGTTGGCATTATACGCTTAGGAAGAGCTTTCTCTTTTCCCTGCTTATTTATTGACCTATTTCATATTAGTACGAACTTATGGATTACTATTTTATTCACTAGGTTATAATCAGTTGCTCTCATTATTTATTTTGATATTAAGATCATCCTAGATTTGGCCAATAAGAGCCCCTTCATGTTGGCTCATGTATTCTTTTGACATATATCCCCAGCATTCTTGGAGCACTTCTTCATTTTCAGGCAGAGCAAGACATTACAGACTCATCTTGTACTTTCCTTGCCTCAGCCCTAGAATCATCCATTTCTCTGAGGAACCCTGGGTCTTTTTAATGGAGAATGGTATTCAGAAAGCAAACCCGAGAGTTGGAAATGTATACATACACCCATAATCAGCATTTATATTTTTCACTTGTTTTTATATCTATCATTATATATTAAAAACCATGAGTTCACACTAATCCTTGTAACTCCAATTCAACATGAACACGTCCATTTTAGTTTTTTTCCTTTTTCATGTTTGTAACTCCCTTCTCCTACAGGGAGAAATTTGTCTTCCACTCTCTTCAGTACATTTACTATTTGCTCAGCTGCCCATTTATAATCAACCCCTTAACCCCAATGGGTCCCTCACGGTTCTAGGCCATCTACTTTGTGTGGGCTCCACCTTCCACTGACCAGTCTCCACTCCACTCAGCTGCCTTCCTCTCCTGGGCTTCAACCACTCCTCCAGCCATCACTACTGCTTGGCCACTTTCCTCTTAGGGCTCTCATCCCAGCCCTCCCACACTTTCCCCAGCAGTCTTCTCACTCAGGGTTTTAGGCTGAATTTTCAAGGAAGAAAGAAAGAAAAAAGGAAGGAAGACTTGTTTCTGCTCTTAAATTTGGTTCTTTGGCTTCCTCTTTGAAAGTGTGTTTCACTCTGCTGCTATGCCCTCTAAAAACGTTATTATGTGATAACCATTCCACTGAAGAGTTCCATCAAGGAGCTCTGCTCTCATTTCTTGTCAACAGGTTTGAAAAACCAGCATGAGTGAAGAAATTGCACTGATATCTATGAATGAATAAAATAAGGATGCTATTCATTGCATCTCCCACAAAAAAGAGCAATTGTCTGGGAATGCACACCAGTTAATAATTCACTTAGCCACAGACTGGCAGGGGTCCAGGCCACTTGTAAATATGTTTCTGTGGCATACATTTCAATCTCACAGATGTCTATTTAAACTAAAATTGTAAATCCTAATGCATTCATATAGTTAAACTAAAATGAAATCCTAATGTATTAATGGCTATTTCATGTGACCCTAACTAACCATCATACTATTTAATGAGCTTTTATTGAGCAAACGAGAATATTTATAACATTAAAAGAAAGAATATTTATATAGTAATATAAATTGATTCATCATTATATATTTAAGAATCAGAAACCTTGTCCATAATAGTGCTTTGTAGTTATTCCAGGCCTAGATTTGTTTTTAAAAATGCATCTTTTGTATCTTGTAATATTCTCTTGATCATGTTCCTTTCTTCCTCCAGGAATCATTTTTAAAATAGTTTTATAATAAAATAAGATAACTTTATGGGTAGGCTACACAGTATTGGCAAAAGATTTGTTTTATTCTCAGTCAGTCTCAAAGTATACTTAGGTCAGATCTTTGTGTTCAGGTTTTTGTTTGTTTGTATGTTTGTTTTCCCAGTGAAAAAAGGTTACCACATCCCTTCCAGAGTATTCCGTGTAAAGGCCCGAGTTTGACTGAATAGTCTATACACCTGCTGTCCACTTTTCAGTCTCTCATGCGTTCGGTATGGTACAACCTCACTCTACACATCCCCTGAGGCTGCTCTCACTAAAGTTGAAGACTAATATCCTGATTGCATACCCACTGGACTCGGCTTATTTTCACCCTTAGGTGTAGGAACCTACCAGCCTGAACCTTCTCTCTTGTGTTGCTTCTGATTGCACTCTCCTGTGGTTGCTGATTTCTGATCTTTCTTCCATGTTTTCCTATATGGCCACTGAATGCTACAGTTCCACAGGCTTTTATTCTTGTCCCTGTCCCCTTCTCACTCTTCTCACTCTCTCATGAGTGACTTTGTGCACTCACCTGACCTCTGAGACCATGTATATGCAGAAATCTCTGTACTGAGGCCTACACAAATGTATCCAAAGTCTTATTGGGCATATTTAACAGGATATGAGTCTCTTGAGAACCAGAACTATGTCTCATTTGTCTTTTGTATCTTCAGCACAAATCAGAGTGCACATATAGTAAACATTTATTAACAACGTCCCACATGAACGCTCAAAGTCCTCTTTGCCAAGAACTTAGCCAACTTCCAGTATTACTTACCTTACTAAGTCAGAAGGACCAGGTACAAAAGCTTAATGGTTGTTATGATGTGATGATTGGCTTCTCCATTACTCTCCGAATCTAATCTGGGAACAGATCCATCATTGCCTCTCTATCCTCTTTGCCTCTATCTTTCTCGCCTGACTCATTGCAATAATCCATTATCTATTCTCTCTCCCTCCAGGTCCGACTTGCTACAAAAACATCTACAAAACTGCTGCCACAATTTGTGTTCTGAAAAGAAAATCTGAGCATCCTATTGCCTTACTTAAAATATTTAAATGACTTCACTTTGCCGAAAGGACAAAGTCTAAACTTTCTATCCTTACAAAATCAAGACCATTTGTAATTGATGTATCTACCTCTCTGGCCTGTTCTCTCTGTGCTCTCTCTCGCTTCCTATCCTGCCCCACCAAGCCGGTCGCCCTTCCGCAGTTATGATATGCAGTCCCATACCTCTGCCCACGCTGTTTCCTTTGCCGAGAATTCTCTTCCTCTTTTTCTATAGAGGAATACCTCTTCATCTTTCAAGCCTTATCTTGGATGTTTCTTCCTGATGAGTCCTTTCCTGGCCTCACTCTCCACTCTCTCAGTAGTATTGAGTAAATGTCTTCTTCTTGGGTGCCTTTTAAATATGTTCTACAGCAGTCTGTTATAGCACCTAAATGCTTTTTCACTTATTTTTCATAGGTCTGTAGCCCAGTTACAGAGAGTGCCTTACCTGACATTCTCTGAGTACTTGAGGTATTTCAGTTCTATCCCAGCGTCATGCCCTGGTACTAGATGATGTTCAATGAATATATGTTGAAAGAAAGAAAGAAAGAAATGAGGAAACAGAAGAAAGAAGGAAGAAAAGGAAGAAAGAAGGTGATCTGACTCTGTAGCTTACGTTTTATATTTCATTAAGAGATCCAACACGGAGACATGTAACGTGTCAGGCAGGCTCATTTGTGTATGTTGGTTCAATTACAATGTCAGGGCAGGGCATTCTGTGTACAGGATGAACAATTATCAGCATTTAGGGGGGCAGACCCTAAAGTCAAATCACCTAAGTCTTAATCATCGCTCCATTATTTACCAGTATGGTAAACTTAGTCCAGGTGGTCATGTGAAAATTAATAAATAGAAACCTGACCAAAGGGGAGTGGACAGGCCAAAAGAGGGTGTTCTCACGCCCTACATCATGGATAGCAGAGCCCAACAGGAAGAAGAAAACTTCCTCTTCTTGATGTAGGCTCGGCCAGTGACAGACGTCACAACGCAGCCAATGAAAAGCCTCTAGACCTTGACCCCTCTGTTTACAATGGCTCTCCCAACTTCTCCTCCTCCTCTCTGAAGAGTTTCATCTCCCCTCACTGCTCAGAACCTGCACACGGTTTGCCATGGTTGCAGACCCCGAATTGCAATTCTTTTCTGATCCTGAATAAATACATTTTTGCTGGAGAAATAGCTGGCAGTCTATTTGTTTAAAGTCAATAGTAAATTTGCTTATTTGTTAAGTAAAGATAAATTGAGTATCTAGCCTCAAAGGTAATTTCAAAAATTTGATTGAATAGGCAATGCAAAGCACTCAGCTGTAATATCAATGGAAATTTAATAAAAATTGGAAATTATTATAATGAAGTTATTGAAATTTAATGATTAATTGAATCCTCCCCGTTTTCTTTTTTTTTTTTTTTTTGGTGAGGAAGATTGGCCTTGAGTTAACATCTGTTGCCAATCTTACTCTTTTTGCTTGAGGAAGATTGCCGCTGAGCTAGCATCCATGCCAGTCTCTCTCTATTTAATGTGGGACATTGCCATAGCATGTCTTAATGAGCAGTGCTGGGTCTACACCCAGGCTCTGAACCTGCAAACTCCAGGCCTCCGAAGCGGAGTGCATGAAATTAGTTACTACGCCACTGGGCCAGCCCCTAAATGAATCATTTTCCATATCCATTTTTAAAAACAGAAAACTGCCTTAGTTTAAAGAATTGACTGCTATGCAGTAAAAATGTAGAAATTTGCTATATTTATTCAATAATATAAAAATATCAATTGTCCAAATCTTTTCTGCCCATAAAAAGTTATTGTGGCTTATGTTATATTGCTTATTTGATTCCAAGATATTAAGTTTTTAAAAACAAATATTTCATTAAAATTATAAGGAAAGTAATTCTTTGAGTTTAAATTAACTCAACATCTACAAAGAAGTTAAGAGTTCTTCAAAGAAAGAGATCTTTACTAGGGAATATGCTGCAAATTTATCAATAAAATTAACCTTTGAAGGTGATGATAATTCCTATTTCTTTAGTGGAAAGGAAAGCTGTTATCTGTGATTTAAACTTTAGAACACTAACTTCATTAGTAATGAAATCAATGTTTCCTTTCCGATAAGAAGAATTCCAGGATTTCCAGAATTTCCACTTAACAATTATTGTCTCATCCCTAATTACACTTGAGGAAAAGTTTTAAAAGTGATGACATGCTGAGGATTAGAATTATGTATACCCAGAAATCTTGATTCCTGTTCATCACAGTGCTGTCCAATTAATGTGACGCGATATTAGCTACGGTTTGTTTTCGCCATAATATTATGGCTAAAGAATAAAATTCTTTACCAATAGCAGCCCTCAATTTTCCTGACCACTAATTAGCTTGTAAATTCTGATTTGCACTATAAAACATTATGCAACTGCCAGAAAAGATTTTTTCCTTAACTCTATAAATTTAAATGACCAATAGCTTCCCTACCATCTTGCCCAAATGATACCACTTCACCAAACGGTTCCTTCCTTTCGCTAATTTTCTCTTATAATGAAGTTTGTTAAATGACAGTTTCTCTGACTCAGACTTCAGGAAGCACGTCTTTACTGCTAATGGACCATTTATTCTGCAACTGCTGAAGAAATGCTACGGCAAAAGGGAAAACGCCCAGAGCACCTCCTCTCTGGCTCCCTCCTGCCTTTGCCTTTCCTCCTGGCTCATTCAGCCACAGCCTGAGGTGCCTGAGGTTTTGCAAACTGTCCCATTTTGTCCTTGAAGAACTATCATATCATTTTGTGAAGCATTTCCCAGTTTAGCTGAGGAAGAACAATACTCTAGAGATGTGCATCCCAGAGAGATTTGTGGATGAGAATGTGTGGGGAAAACTGCTCTGGGGACCTCTTTCCTGACAAGTCCCTGGAAATTTGCATGAGCATCACTGGGTTACAGATTCTGAGGAGTTCTGCGCCGAACAAACAGATTTAACTTTACCAAATTTCCTAACTTCCTTAATTACCAACTTTTGTAACATGTGTTATTATACATAGACTTTGAGAAGCAGAGGCTCCAGAACATCCAAGAGGACCACATTTTTCTTTAGCTCATGAGAACCCCCAGGGTTAAGAGAGGATGCGATTTAAATGCCGAAGCTTCTATATCCCCAACCAATAATACAAAGAGGAAGCCAAGGGGCCATCTCTTTTACAAATGGGCACTTTTAAAACAACATAGTGCTCCATTTTAAGAGTTAATTTGTCTGCTTATATTAATCGCTCATAAAGATTTAAAGGGAGCACAGAAAGTGTGCCAATGTATCACGAAAAGTATTTTCATGACTAACAGACTTTGTCACAGATATGTTTTATCAACTTATTCAAGAAAAGAAAGGATAATAGAGGTTTTTACTGAATAAATGGATAAGGACGTGAACTTGTGTGCTCAGGAGAAACAATCAGATAAGTATAAATGCCCCTGCTTGCAAAGGCAACAGAAATATAGTCAGTTACACATTGAGGTGGGATCATCTTGAAAACACATTTCAATTCTCCATTTCAGATGACTTATCCTAAACCAAAGGTGAAAGGGTAGTATTGTCTTTCTGATTTTAATTTCGTTTTTTCAATGAGACTGAGTAAGGGCTTTGCCAACAATTGGAGTAAATCTTTTTCCATTCACTGTGTTTCCACTGAACATTTATAAGGGCAAAATGTATAGAAATAGGCCTAAGGAAGCAGATATCAGATAAACACAGGAAGTAATTATTCAGCAGGAAAGGTTGAAGGAAATGGGTTGTTTTTGTTTTCTCGTCTGTCTTCCATGGTGTTCCGTAAGGTCTGAGACATCAGCAGCAATGAAGGAAATAGATTTGTAATTGCAGGATGGCTATTGTTTACATAGTGTTGGCACTAAATGGGGCTCACAGCATATTTACTTCTAAAAACAAAGGTAAACATTCTCCTGAATTGAATACAGTTTATAAAAAAGTATCTTCCAAAATCTACAGATTCTACTGATTTGGGGGAAATTGACATAAGGAAGAAAAATTCCATCTGAAAACAAGGTAGGAAATTTTAGCCATGGATTGTATAGCCTGCATTTTAATAACAGTCACAGAAGAAATGAAAAGGTACTTAAATATGGCAATATTTTCAATAGAAAATCTCCAGTACCTGAACAAGGATAAAATCAGGTGGTTAAGTGGTTACAATGAATTGTAATCATTAGGGAAATTGTTTTGAGATTAAAAGAAAATTGAATTTGTTATATTTAAAAATTACCTAATATTTTACTTTTTCCATTCAATATTTGAGTATTCTTCTGTGTTCATTATCTCGGAGTCGTCCCAGATGCTTATACAAACAACTCTCAGGACAGCGTGTGATCCATGCTCCTGCGTCTTTGGACGGCAGTTAGAAGTTTAGAAAATAGGGATTTTTTTCCTCCCAGAGGATCGTTTTATCTGAGGAATTAACTAGATTTTCACATATCTAATCTGGTGCTCAGCCACAATAAGACACAAATAGCCTCCTTAATGTGAGGTTGGATGGTAAACAGCTGGAGAGAGCTCTGCCCTGAATCAGAAGTGTCTGCCCATAACCAGAGGACAGACCTTTCTGCCCTCAGTGCTGGACAGCAGCACAAGGCAGAGCCCTGCCTGCAAGGCGGGAGCCTCACGGTTGCATCTTTGCTCTGCACCTGCACTTCCCATCAAGCAAGCCTTGGTTTTTTCATCTGCAAAATGGAGACAATAGTACACGTCTCAACGAGTGGTAGTAAAAAATTAAATGAAATAATCAATAAAGTACTTGATAATAGTTGGCACGGGGCTAGTGTATCTTAACTCATACTGGCTGCAAAACTGGAAGATTTGGCAAATAATATATATGTTCTTATCTAATAAAAACTGTTTCCAAAACCCTGAGAAATATAGTGTGAAACAGTTGTCTCGTAATTATTTCCTGTGTCCCATTTCCATATTTCCAAATTGCACCACCAGAATTTGCAAGCTGTCATCCAGTGACTAGAAATCCTCTCCTCAAATTTGGACCTAAATAAGAAGTGAGACCAGAGTGATTAAGTTTTGTGTCAAAGAGAGTAAAACTATCTGCTCACAAATATCCCACCCTTCAGATTAGGATGACATCTCTCCAGATTTCTCCAGTTAGGATGCAGTTGTTCCCATGGAGTTAACATTAATTGATTATGAAACAGTGGCTTATGACATGTTTTTCAGATTTCTCTTCATGATAATATATAATTAAAATTGCAGTGAGACTCAGAACAGTGAGGTTTGATGGAGGCAGGAACTTCCAAAAGAAAAAGCGTTAATGGGATAATGCAGGCCAAATGGAGAACAAGGGGGAAGGACCCACAGGAGTGAAAGGCACAAAAAGAAGGGAATGGGTGTCAGGCAAGAGCCCTCTCCTTCCATTTAGCCGAGAACAAGCTCGGAAATGTATATGATGGCTGAGTTTTGAGCGTGCATGTGTGTCTGTGTGTGTAAGAGAGAGGGAGAGAGAAGACATAGGAGGGAGGGAGAGAGAAAAGAGTTTTCCCACTTCCCTCACTCTCTGGGACTTGCTATCATACTATTAATATTAATCTGAGTAGAGATAACAGGAGATTGCATAGAATTATCCCTAAAAATTTCTGCTATTTGCTTTGTCTCACCTTGTTTCTCTTGGGATTACATTATGAATCACCAGGAGAAAGAATAGCTCCCAAATGGTTAGATATGCAGACTCTACGTCTGAAGGTGACTCTATGCTGTTGAAGCTGCAGTTAAGTCAGGACTGTACGCTGTTATCTGGAGGGGTGCTTTTAAGTTTCAAATGAAGAATGGGTCTTGAACCATGTGTATCTTTCAATGAGCGCAGTTGTAGTTTATTTTTTTTTTTAAATAAGGTATTAGGCCAATACATTTTCTACTATACAGAATCATGTTTTGTTCCCTGAATTATGCTAGAAGACAAACCAGCTTGCACCTTGAGAGGGACATGGTGAAATATTTATGTTGTCACTAGATTTGATTGTTAAAGTGTCCTTTGCTCGTCCTGCAGGCAGCCTGTTTGTTTGTGCATGATTCTGTGTGAGCAGCAGACCAAGGTCACAGGTGCAGACGGCAGCCACATGGAGCTGCTTCTACTTTCCGGGCTGGGCTTTGAATAGATTTTGTTCTAGGCAGCATTTATTAGATAGACGAATTTTTTGGTGATCTGCTCCCACTGCTTAAACTCTTGCCTCCAGCTATCTTTTAAAGATTCTACAAATCTTTTGCCTCTGGGCTCTTCATGCTTGTTTGTGACTTTCAGAAGGTTTTCCTGCAAATAATGTGTTTTCTCTGAAAATCAATAATAGTAGGTTATTAGATAATGGCACCAAATGAAGAAGCTTTCATTAAGGTTAAAGTTACATCAAATAAGCAACAAGAAGCTAATTACTTATTCTTTAGAAATACCCTTTCTCATATACGTCACCACTCGTGGTTTATCTGGGTTTATATTTCAGTTGTTCTTTTGAATCAAAATTAAATTTCTTCCTCATACCTAAAATTAATGAAAAAGCAGCAGCTTAATTTTAGACATTCTTTAAAATCATCTTTCCCATTTGTCTCTCTGCCTATATGTTTGAGGAACCTCAACGCTGGTTTTTGTTTCTCTCGATTTCTTTCTTCCTCTATTTCTGTCACCTCCCTCTTTTTATCAGCCCTCACTTTGAAGGTTAATCTTAGCTTCCTCTGGTTTTTGCATCCTCTCGATTGGCTTTTGATTCTTACCTTCTTTTCCTTTCTCACATATTTTTTATTTTGTTTATTTACTTTTTAGGGGTGAGTAAGATTGGCCCTGATCTAACATCTGTGCCAATCTTCCTTTATCTTATATGTGAAATGCCACCACAGTGTACCTTGACCCAAAAGGCTTAGGTCCATGCCCGGGATCCGAACCACCCCAGGCCACTGAGCCGAACGTGCAGACTTAACCACTACGCCACCAGGCTGGCCCCTCCTAACATATTTTTTAAAATGTCACTTACACAAATATTCTTTTTTATTCTTTTTTTAATTTTTGGTAGGGAAGATTGGCACTGAATTAACATCTGTTGCCAACCTTCCTCTTTTCTTTCTTTTTCTACCCAAAGCCCCAGTACACAGTTATATATCTTTGTTATAAGTCATTCTAGTTCTTCTATGTGGGATGCCACCACCGCATGGCTTGATGAGCTATGCGCAGGTATGCATCCAGGATCAAGACTGGTGAACCCCTGGCTGCTAAAGTGGAGTGCATGAACTTAACCACTATGCCATGGGGCTGGCTCCCAAAACAAGAGATTTTAACTAATGTTCTTTAAATTGATGAATTCTAACTGTAAATTTTATTCTATATTTTATCGTTTCTGTTTTTTATTAGCCGATCGTAGGTCACTTATTTCAATCTATATGTTTATTTTGCATTTTGCATGTACTGGTATGGGAGTTTTATACTAAAATTGTAGTTATCTGAAAAATTGCAATATGATTTGGAGAACTAAAGATACACAGTTTTATTACTTCCAAATACAACTGATAACACAAAGAACTTTATGAGGAGGTTATCAGGAAAGTGGTCTCATTACCCACTAAAAGTGCTTCAGAGCAGCAAGGAACAGAATAAGATCATGTGCATGGAATGCATATTTATGCATAATTGATAAACTATACACAGATCACTTATCTGTGTTTTGACTTAGTTTTGTAAATAGTAATTCACCCTTTTTAAACTTTTATATAAATTATTTTTTATTGTTGCAATTCACATTAGTGTAGGTTTTTCCTTGAAGGTTTGAGCTATGTAAAGCTCTTCCATTGACACTGTTCTCGTATTTCTGCATCATTTTCAGCACCTGGAGCAGAGACTGCAGGGTGATGACTCCTCTTGCTTCCTCTCTTCCTGGCCACACATCGGACAACAGTTCCCAGGTAAGTGGGTTGGTGCATCTGAATTACAGCCAATGAAATGTGAGGTGTCAGTCATGTCCAAGCCCGCCCTCTCATCCAAGAATGGAAATGTTCGTATCAGTTATGAGAAATAAAGCTTTATTGTATTAGGCTCCTGAGATCTGAGGGCTCATCTACTGCAGGTAGAACTTCTTTAAACAAGGCATCGCCCACCAAATATGGTTGCCAGAATGAAATATAGCCTGCCTTGTTAAATATGAATTTCAGATATGCAATGACCAGATTTGTTTAGTATAAGTTTGTCCCATACAGTATTTGGAACATATTCATACTAAAAAATTTTAGCTTATCTGAAATATAAATTATACTGAGTGTCCTGTATTTTTATTTGCTAAGTCTGAGGAATCTACTCTGGAAGGATACTATGAATGAGAATATTGGGACTTAGAGAGTGTGCACAGCGTTGTTCCCTCTTTTGCTCTGCTTGATTTTCTAGTTATACGCACTTAGAAAATACTTGACATACTCTTCTGTTTCAATGGGTGGGGGATCAGAATTGGCCACTGTAAATGTGTCTCTTTGACTTGATTATTTTTAAGAACAAAACATTCCGAAAGAAACTTTGACCTTCCCCCTAAATGCCTGAAAGAATTTAAGATAGATGGCCTGTTCCAGGAAGGAGCTAATACCCTAAGATAACATTGTCTATATCGGCCTAGTGAACATTTGTTTAACAAACATTTGCTTTTCCATCTCCATGTGAATTGCCTTCCTCCCCTCTGAAGCCCCAAACCAAAACCCTCCTCTGTCTTCAGCTGAAGATGGTATCTAAGGTGGCAGCTTTGGCCATTCTGGTGAGTTGCTCAGTTTCCCTGCATTTCTCCCATGTATACATGTCATAAACCTTTGTTTGATTTTCTCCTGTTATTCTGTCTCATGTCAATTTAATTCTTGGACAAGGCAGAAGGACCTACAGAGTGAAGGAATTTTTTTCCTCCCCTACAAATACAATAGTTTAATATAGGAGAAAAATACCACTATGATTAAAATTACATAGCTATTGTTTTCCAAGCTTCATTCAGGATTAATGTGTTTCTAATATTATTTCTTAAAACAAAACTCCTTAAAGTATGAATTTAAAAAGTTTGGCTAATATTAAAAATATAAAAATTACTTTTTCCACTTTCTCATTGTTGGCTGCTAAGAATATTTTGATGATTTCTTTCTTTTCAAATACATATCTTGTTACATTTTATGCAAAATTTCTTGCATTTATCATCAAGTTACATCCCTCGTTTCCCTGTTAATTCACCAATATCCTGTGTTATTTTTGGTAATAGTATCCCATTGGTAAGCCCAGAGGCAAACTTTGCTTGTCCTCCAGGATGACCTAGAATACTGCTGGTTCTTCCCATGGGCAAGTGTTTATTCTATCATGCAGACTCTGAGTCCTGTGAGCCACTCAGCCTTGCTGCCTGTACACCTCACTTACTCCAGTGAAAACCTTAGCAGTCTTAGCCAACCAGCATCTCAGATAGCCAAAGGCAAATTATAGCCACAAAGCTTGATACTATTTATCAAAAAAAGATAGTGTTTATGCCATCTTTACCACGGGCCTGTCTGGGTGGTAAGCACACTACATACAATATTATATATATTATATATAATTTATATATACACTTATTAATGTATTTATAAGTAATTGTAAATATTTACATATGCGTATTATGTTTATCATTACATACTATATATGTGTGTATCTCTATGTGTGTATATATGTATAAAATTTAGGAATACATGTGTATACAAAAATATGATCCCTCAAGCAGGCTCAGAAGATTAATATAACTATTACCAGTTTACAGATGAAACACTGAGGCTTACAGAAGTTAAGTAACTAGTTGAGGTCACCGTTAGCACCACCAACACAACTGTGAGTTAAATAAATATGCAGATTCTAAGCAATGACACAATGATGAGAATGAGGTGGCAAAACTTATTTCACACAAATTAGAGAGGGGCAGCCTGGACCCTTAGATAGTGAAGGAGCCTGCTCAGATCACAGGTGGCCTGTGCTGCGCTGCTCCAAGCACAGGCCACTGAAGGGTGAGCCAGGGGGACTGGATGGAGGTTGGGCTCAGAGTCAGAGGACACGTTTGAATTACAACTTCCATTTGGTGGTTGTGTGGCTTGGGGTCTCTCTCGATGTCTCTGAGCCTCAGTTTTAATTTTTCATGAAGCAAGAGGATGTTGAACTACACAAATATTTTTCACTCTGAAAAGATTTTTATCTGTCTTATTCAGATTTGTTTGAAGAAATGTCCAGAAATACGCAAGCTTCTTAACAAAATGCTTTCCAATGGGGCGTTTCACATCCCCATCCACCAAGGGGTGGATAATATTTTTGCAAATCATAACTATAGATAATATAATGATGAAACAGTATTTGATATATAAAAAGTGTCAAATTAACATTTGTTAAAAGAGTAAAAGAATCTTGAACCATTAAGAAAAGTTACAAATATTCCTGATACGCATTATAAATATTTTCATCAAAAAAATTAAAAACATTGACGTTTTAAAAGGAAGGTTCTAGTTGATTATGAAACTTACTTAAGGGCCACCTCATTGTAAGTGATGCCAGATGGTACACCATCAAAATAGTGTTTGAATTACTTATGTCTTACTTTTGATGTGTCCATTTTTGGTGATAGTTTTTCATCTAAAAAAGTTATAAATCAAAAGAATTACTTTTTACATTGTTTCTCTGCTTCAAAATGTTTGCCATTTGTACTAGTACCTTAGTATGCCATAGTAACTGAATGATCATACATTGTTCAACTCATTGGTTGATTTCAGGGATGAAATGCACGTATTTCTATTTTGGAGACATTGTAGATGTCATTTCTGTTTATCATTAACTCTCATGGCTCTAAATATTTTGGGCAGACAAGGATTTATTGCCATGCAATGTGTAAAGTTGTTGAAAAGGCTCCAGGATCAGGCCCTGTGTTTGGTTTACAAGAGTGACTCTCAGGCGCTCGACTCAGGCAGCCTCCGTGAGTAGGGAAGCAGCCACTGTCACTGAGGAAAGCTACCAAGTCAGGAGGCTTCTGGTTGCAAATCCACAATGTCTCTGACATGATCCTTTTCTCGATATAGTTGCTTTGTGACCTTCCTCTCTGCCGAACAGTTCTGAAATCAATTCTTTCAAACATATTCATGAAATTTAAATCACAATCAGAACCCTAACTGAGAGGAAGTCTGAGAAGCATGTTAACATTTTAGGCTATGTGGGGCAACATACATTAGACTAGGGTTTCACAACCTCAGTGCTATGGATATTTGGGGCCAGATAATTCTTTGTTGTGAGGAGCCGTGCTGTGCATTGTAGGACGATTGGACTAGGCGCACTTCATGTCATACTCTCCACATTACGACAGTCAAAACTTTCTACAGACACTGCCAAATGTCCCCTAGGGCAAAATCACCCAAACCGAGGACAACTGCGTTAGACAGTGCTTTGTATTCTGTCAGTCACAACACATGAGAGAATCATAAAATCAGTATTTAAAAAATATAGATTAGAATAAAATGTATAGAATATCTCCCTATTTATACAAAACTATACTACAGAAAACATGAGTACACACACCATAGGTAAATATGATTTCATGATATTTTAAATTCTGTCAATGTGTTTGTATGTGCATTTACTTACTTAAAGATCAGTGTATTTCCTGTCATGAATATCAATGCATTTCATACTGTAGATAGTAGTCAAAAAGTTTGAAAACAACTGGATTACAAGTTTGGAATGGAAGTAGAACTGATCAGTCCACAGTATACACAACAATATTTTTTATCCCAAACATGAGAAAAAAGCATCAATCAACATTTCCTCCACTGCTTGCTCTATAACCCCATCTACATAAAATCCAGTGTTATTGGACTTGCCTGTCTAGTCTTTCTAGAGAAAGACTATTAGAATACTACCATACCACCTATGATCTCTCTTACATATGCAAGAGGACGAGTCTATTGCCCCATAATTTTCATAAATGTAAGTATTTTCTTGCTTAAATATTGACAAAATTGAATATGATGAGTATCTGGTGAAAAATAAATTGCAGAGCCTCATCTTTTCTTATTCTTCTGGCTAAAACAGAAACCATATTGCTAAGGGAACATTCATACTTAAGACTCAAAGTTGCATATTGATAGATATGCATCCGGGGACATATCTGGAAATCTCTGTGGATAAGCCACAATATGGCCAGTCCGTACCAACGTGGTAAACATATGAATAACTGATGTCAGTCTATTTTGTAAGATACGTTATGGCTATCGTGCAGATGTAGAATAACGTCCGTAGCAAAGGTTACACACCAACAAGTTCATTGGATGAAATTCTGCAAACACTAAAATTTTTTCAAATAAAGTATTAACATTAAATACACCTATTAATATATTTTGTGATGGAAAAGTTTTAACCCCTTCAAGTGTTTTGAAATTTGATACATCTCACAGGAATCCAGTGTTAAACAATGTTTGTTCATTGCAACACTGCTATCCAATGCATAATGTTTTACTTAAGTTAATACAGGATTAAACTTTATAACAGAAAAATAAAACCACCATGATGCAGATTTACCCAGTAGTTCTTCCTTATGGAAGCTATTAGCCTGTCCCTGATTTATTTTAAGAGTCAACAATACCGTAAGAATAGCAAAGTTCAATTTATACTGTCCATCAAGGAAAAAATCCTATAATTTTATTTCATATCTGTTATTTATTTAACACAAAGAACATAGCTATAATAGACAACACCACATATTAAAGAATAATGTTCTGGGTGCCTATCTTTTCTGGTACTACATCGAGGTCATTCTTTTCTTTCTTTTTTACTGAGGAACATTTGCCCTAAGCTAACATCTGTTACCAATCATCCTCTTTTTTTTTTCAAGTGAGCCACCACCACAGCATGGCTGCTAACAGACAAGTGGTGCAGCCAGGAACAAAACCTGGGCCAATGAAGCAGAGCGTGCCGAACTTAACCACTAGACCACTGGGGCTGGTCCAAGGTCATTCTTTAAAAAAATGTCTTGCTAGTGATAAAAATATGATATGAAATCATTCTTTTTAACTAATACCTCTTGCTTCTTCAAATCTTAACTCTACACAGCTTGCTTATGTGAAGTAAATCTCAGCTTCCTATTAGTTGTGCTAAACGGTCCTAAAAAGTTTAATGTTCCCTTCATCCCATCACAGTTCCTAACTTGTATAGCCTTGCATTTAATAAATCTATTTTGCAGAGCCCTCATGTTGAAGCCATGCTGACAGAATTCACTGAATTTCAGAATTTCTTGATGACTACATTTGTCAACAGATCCTGAAGTTCCACACTCAGTGCATGTGTGAGGCCTCAGGGGACCCCGGAGTTAAATAATTCAGTGCTGGGACTTGCTTTATGGCCATATCACCAAGTTTTGTCATGAGTTTGTATCAATGAAAATATTTTCCTCCATGTTCGACTCTCTCTCACTCTACCCCATGTGTTCCCTGAACGGGTTCTCTTTACTTATGTGGAGAAAAGTTCTGCAGTCATGGGAAAAGATTTGCTGTCAGTCGATGGAGGCAGGACTGTAAATACCGCCCCATAATTTCAAGTGAGAAAGTTGAAATTAGAGCCATTTTCCATTTTCTCTTCTCCCTCAGGGCCAATTTTAAGCCATATTATGAAGTAAATTTTCAGCAGCTCTCAGAATTCCACTTCTGACCCTTGCTCTGTGATCATGAGCACAGCAACTTCTTAAGGTTCATTTCATAACTCTGCAAGCTTGTCTGTGACTTGGAACAGAACCCTGACTTCACACACATCATCGATGCATTCAAAGAGTGCTGTAGCAGGACTCTGGAAGCAGAGACTAAGTAACTGATGCCGTCTCGTTCTGCACTGCTTTAGGTCTTGTGGTGGCATAATCGATACTGCCTTCATTGCGGGTGACTTCAATTAGCTTCTTGTGGCCATTCCATCCTGCTGAAATGAGGTTATGGTTGGTGATTGCTGGTTCTGTAGAGAAAGTTTTAATCCTTGCCAGCCAAATTTTTGTCATAGATAGGGATATTCACTAGATGATGCTAAATTTACAAAATTAATAAAAATTAAGATTGAGAGACCAAATGAATGGTATAGGTTCTATTACCATTTTGGGTTGATGCAGTGCAGTTGTGTGCTATTAAAATCGCAGTTAAACTCCATTTTCTTGGACCACTCGATTGTTCTGATACATCAGTAAAAGCAGCTCTCATTTCTGGAATATTGAGAAATGAGTAGCTGTGCTGAGGTTCAGCGAGTTTAAATTTCTGATATTTCAAATAATGACACACTTCATCAGAGCCTGATCATTTCTGAACATTACAGGGCTTTCTTGTAAAGAAGGAAAGCTCCTAAGTGACACGTCTCCACCCAAAGGGGAGGTTACTTTCTAGCAGATCTTTTCTTCCGTGATTAGAGAACCAACTTCTCTGACAGTGTGTTTTCACTCCTGTTAAATTACATAGTTGTCTAGTTGAATTATCAAATAATTTTAAGAAACTACTAAACCCAAGCAAAATTCCCGACATGGTGAAGATAGAGAGTATGAAAATGTAGTCTCCAGGGCCTTTGTGCTTCTCGCAAATGAGTTAGGGAGACAGATCACAAACTATGGAAAAGTTGAATAGTGCAGGAGTTAATTACAACATAACTCAACAGTAGGAGGAATATTACAAGGATCCATTAATTAATCGACAAATGGAAGATGTTGTCAGTTATTGCTTTGACTACTTTGACTTAAATTAACACCTAAGAGTAAAACAGATTGAATTAATCATTGCATCTACCCACTTGTTTCTGATGTATAGAACACAGCTATAGCAGAGAAAACTACGTGTTAAAGAATGATGTTATGGGTGCCTGTCTTTTCTGGTACTCTGCACTTGATGCTGTTTTTAGGACAATGACTCCAAGATCCCAGGTCTGCCAAGCCTCTCAACCCAGCTCTGTAATCTCTGTAACAAGGAGTCTGACTGCCTGAGCAGAAAAACTTCTCATTAGAATGCAAGTCCAAACTTAGAGCACTGATGTCATGATTCTGTTGATGAATGACTCCCTGTGAACTGTTGGACATCAGATATGAACAGAAGAAATGTCTATGAAAACTTGTCATCTAAGGCTTACTTTCCAAAATTGAAGTGCAGATATTCTAATAAAGGATGAAGCTATAACGCAACAAACACTATTTATATTTCCTCTTTAAGTGAAGTCATCAAACATCACTTGAGAATTAGGAAGTGGTATTCACTTCAAGACGTTTTTAACAGTTTAGAACAGAGCATTTAAAGTCATGTCTATGTGACACTAAAACGTAGGGTGAAAATTTCCAACAGTAATTTGGACATTCTTTCCTCATATGCCCCAAACTGGGACATTTTAAAACATGATAATAAAGTTTGTTTTTAATGTTACATAAGTACTAATGGAAAAGTCTCTTATGGGCAAGTTTCTGGTATGAAAAATAAACTTCAGTGCCTTTGATAATGAACCCACCTTTCTAATTAGAGCAAACTTCTGCAAATACAGAAAGTTAGATTTATACACAGTATCTTTAGAAAGTGACTATTAAAGTAAAGATAGCTGGAACAGGTAATGGATAACATTGCCAGCAATCACATCACAAAGAGTCGAATCTCTTAGTACAGGTACCCGGAAAAGCCCCTTGTCAGCCTATATAAAGAAGCTGGAGATTTTTAGCTTCTTGGAGTGGGGCGAGAGGTGGAGAGAAGAGGAGTGGTTTACAGCCCTCTGAAACAAAATGTGACATAGCCTCTTCGTAACTCTCCCAGGTTTCTCTCCCATCACCAAAGCACACAGGAGAGAGGGCATCTTTCCCATTTCTACAAATGCAGCTGCTTATAGTAGTGAGCAGGCTCTGACAGGACACACACAGGAGACGCCCAAGCTGTCCTGGTTAAACTGATCTTAAAAGAGTTTATGCACCATCTGGAAGCACAGCAAAAGCTTACCATGGAGGGCACTGGTGCAAACCTGCAGGCGCACCACGCCGGGGCCCAGGGCTTTGCTCCCCGGAGGATGTCTGCTTTATGGCCTTTGCAAATGAAACAGAGGTGTTCTTCCTGCAACACAAGGCTCCTGCTTTAGTTCTTTTTTCTTCATCTCCTTTTTATCTCCTCTTTATTTCTTACTTTCTTCTCTTCTTTTTTCATTTTGGAAATTTACTCTTGGAAGTGATCAGAAGAAAAGAGAAGGGCAAAGAGAATCCACCCAATTCCCTTTTTGCCTCCAAAAAAGACATCCTTTTCTTATACAGTGATTTTATGATGTTGTGTCTATGTTTAATTTCCTGGAAATTGGTTAGTATAATATAATATTTCTTTTGAAAAATCACTCATGACATGTGGACTCAAGAGAAAAGGAAATGGAAAAATGGGGGAGGGAAGAGACGAAAACTGTTTCTTGCCCCAGGCATCTTTCAATTTCTGTTCATCAAGTAACTAAAAAAAATAAACACGTGTATGTTTTACTTGGCCTCACAGGTGGTCTCTGAGAATACCAAAGTGCCATTGCTAGTGTATTTTCTGTTTCTTATTTGATAAAATGTTACATATGGGCTTCAGATGGCAGATGAGGGGAGCACATGTTTCCTCACAGACTTTATTTTCTTATTGTTGATTTCCTGTGGTTACACTATGGACTACCAAGAATCCTCATCAATTCTGGGTCCCGGCCTTCTACTGTTTCTGCACAAGGACACTTTTACACCTCCTGCTTTACTGTTGCAAGAAATCACAGTGCAAAATGCACACCCAAGCCCAAGGAGATTCTCTAAAGCAACTTTCCAGCTGGTTTTTTTTCTAACATGCATAGAAAGAAGAGAAGCTCTCTTCTGAGAGATGCATCATTTTGACCCAATCCATTTCTGGATTCTTCCTAAGTAAAGCATCTACTGACAATGGGACTTTAGAAATTGACCCAGATGGCTCAGAGAGCAACATCAGGAGAATTAGTAACCAAGTATTTACAATTCTATATTATAACAAAAATATTTCATGTTTCCTCGCCTTTCTATTTCTACCAGCACTTCTGTAGTTTAGGCGAATTCTTGTTCAGACCAGTGTCACAAGCTGTCACCCTGCTCTGACTGCCTCCATCCTGACTGACTTCCCACCCATTTCCTACGCTGTAGTCCACATAATTTTTCCATGTTGCAAATATAATTACATTATATTCAACAAAGGAAAGCAATATCTTCCCATTGTTTTTAGTTTTATAAAGTTCATTTTATAACACATTTACTCTTTGCTTAATTCTTCAGCATTGTATTTAGCAAACTCCTTTTCCACCCACATAGTCCTTCTTAGTTTACACTATTTAGTCTCTGAATGTTCGTACTCTACCTACCAACTCCCTTTCCCCAAGCTGAACGTCCTATTTTACATGTGTCCTTATCGTCCTCTTCCTTCCTGATCACAGCTCTCATCACACTGTGTTGTAGTTACGACCAAACTTCTGTCTTCTTCACTAGCAGAAACTCCGTCCACAGGGCAGGGGCATTGCCTGCCCTCCTCTGGTTTTACAGCATCTCACAAGGGGAGCGGCACAGAAAAATGTTTGATACATAGTTTTGAATGAATGAATAAGTATGCTAGAAGCTCATATTGTGACTTGCTGGCTGAAAGTAACATCTGTTATGAGGAAGTCAAATAGCCAGTTAACAGAAAGATGAAATAGAAATTGACAAACCCACTATTTTTTTCTGAGAATCAAATTCAAACTGGAACTGCGGACTCAAGATGAAAGCTAACCAGAAATGGTCATTCTTCCTTAAACCAATCTCCAAGGAGAAATGGATTGGAATAGAAGATACAAGGTTTACATGTTAGACATCAGGATGGACTCTTTGATCAAGCTTAATGAAAAATCATTGCTTTCCAATTTATGTTTTTCATCTCCTAGCTCCTAATACAGTTGTCTTCATAATACGTACAGCTGGCTAAGATTGTGTTAATGCTCTATACGATTCACGACTGAGGAAACATCATAACGAAGACTCAGGATCATGTGCAGTCCTCTGAGATCACAGCCTGAAGAAGAGAAAAGCTTCAATATGCTGGGTAGTGGCACCAGAATTTGAAAATAAGGAAGACAAAGAAACTTCTGTTTGGGATTACTCTGTGGAATTTTACATTAAATTCCCAAGGCATTTCTCTTTCTAACATTCTGTGATTTGGTTGAACATGTGCTCACCTTACCCACAACCTTCATGCTATCAGCGATTTCACTTATGCCTGCTTTCAGTATTTCAAGACTGAAGAATTCATACCTTTTCAATCTATTCTGAATAGAAGTTGCTCAAACCCTTTAATGGTATTTTTCACAGAAACAGAAACAACAGTCCTAAATTTCTATAAAATTTAAAACAACTCCAAATAGCCAAAGTAGTTCTGAGAAAGAAGAATAAAGCTAGAGGCATCACATTACCTGATTTAAAACATTCTATAAAGCTGTAGTAATCAAAGCAGTATGGTACCGGCCTAAATCTAGACACATAAACTAATAGAAGGGAATCAAGAGCCCAGAAATAAACCCTTGGTTATATGGTCAACTAATATTTAACAGGGGAGTCAAAAGCATTCAATGGGGAAAAGACAATACCTTCAATAAATATTGTTGGAAATGCTGGATAACCAAATCCAAAAGAGTGAAATTTGACCCCTATCTTAATCACTTACAAAAATTAACTTTAAATTGATTAAAGACTGAAACATAAGAGCTGAAACTGAAAAACGTCTAGAAGAAAACATAGGGAAAGAGCTCTTTGACTTCAGTGTTTGCAACAAGTTTTTTGGGTATGACACCAGAAGCACAAGAAACAAAGGCAAAAATTAATAAATAAACTAAAGAGCTTCTGCACAGCAAAAGAAACCATCAAGAAAATGAAAAGGCAGCCTAGAGAATGGGAGAAAACATGTGCAAATCATATATCTGATAAGCAGGTGATATCAAATTATACAAGGAACTCATACAACTCAGTAGCAGAAAACCAAACAATTTAATTAAAAAATGGGTAGAGGAGGAGCCAGACCGGTGGCACAGTGGTTAAGTTCCCACATTCCACTTCAGCGACCTGGGGTTTGCCGGTTTGGATCCCCGGTGTGGACCTACACATCGCTTCTCAAGCCATGCTGGGGTGGCATCCCACATATAAAGTAGAGGAAGATGGGCACGGATCTTAGCTCAGGGCCCGTATTCCTCAGCAAAAAGAGGAGGATTGGTGGCAGAGGTTAGCTCAGGGCTAATTTTCCTTAAAAAAAAAAAAAAAAAGGGCAGAGGAACTGAATAGACATTTTCCCAAAGACTCAGATAGAATATTATCCCTGTTTTATAGATAAGAACATTGAGACTTGCCAGGGTTGATAAATTTTCACGAAAATATTCCCAAGAAGCCAAGAGTGCTTACTTTGAGAGAGTCAACTTTTAAACATGATGCTGTACTGTGAACTCATTAATTTATCCACCAATTAAAATCCACTAAGCATCCATTTTGAGTCAGACACTGATTTTGAAATACATAATTTTTACAAAGAATTATGCTAAATATAATGCGGAGCTTTTTTTTTTTTGCTTTGGTGATGGAGATTTTTCAAATAAAAATGATTTAGTATATTGGCTACCTGGACCCTAATCACATTGCACATATGTTTTGTTGGTTCATTTCAGGTGACTGTCAAGACTACAATGCAGCATGTAATTTCTCAGCATCTGCTTTGTGTCTTGGACTCTGCTATGTTTGGTGATACAACAAAGTTCTCTGTCCTCCTAGGGTATATTGTGGAGGGTAAAACATAAAACACAGAGTTACCTTGGAGTGCAAAATGTGCCGCAAGAAGGGAAGAGCTACAGCCCACCAGGCATACCCACAGCAGAGGCCTGAGCCAGGCAGAAAGGCTTCCCAGAAAACAGGAGGTCTAAGGAGTCAGCGAAGTTAAGAGGGCCAAGACTAGGGAAAGTGTGTGAGAGGCCTAAATGAGAGAACACAGGCACATTGTGGAAACGGAAGCAAGTTGAGTGGGGCAGGACTACAGAGCTATGGGGTTATAGAGAAAGATGCACAGGAGAAGGCCGTTGAGAGATGGGCCATGGGCTGTGTGAACCAAGTTAAAGAGATTAGACTCCTAGTCCTGAAAATTTTTCATTCATTTATTCTCTAAAGGAATTTTGGAAAACTCTGTACCTCCCTCTGCATTTTTAGAATCACATGTTTAAATCATTGTACCTTGCTTCCTTGTTTTATCAACTTTTCAAAATAGCAACTGATCCCTTGATGTGAAATATGTTGATTTAGTTGATGTACAGTCCCTATTCTATACATATGTGTACATATGTGCACACCTGTGTGTTTTCTTTCTTGTTTACATTTGTTTCTGCATTGGTTTCATTTGTAGTTATGAATGATACATTTAAAACACTATTTTTCATCCACCAAATTCTGAAACCATCTGTGAATGCCTCTTTACTGGCTGAGGACATTAGCATCATGACCTTGTCATATCCTAAGTTTCTCTAGGCTCCACTGATCCTGAGGATAATAATATTTACACTAAGCTATCGCAACCAAGTTTTCTGTGCTTTGTCCGTAAATTGACTAAGAATTGAATATAAAAAATTCACATTATTATGATTACATAGATATTGCTCAATGATGTTCTAAGACTAGACTTCCTTCTCACTGGGTCCAGTGTAGCACTGGGTCATGTGAAAAGAGTATATTTGCCTTTCATAAGAGTCATTAGTTGTTGACAATCATGTTGCCTGTTCCTTTGCATCATATTTCAGCCAAGTCTTTGTTGAAGAATTATTTGTTTTTCCTGGAGTTTCTAATTCTCTTTCTGTTTTCCATGTTTTTTATTTATTTCCCTTTATTAAAAAAAATTATCTATTGAGATTTCTTTTGTTCTCCAAGATTTCCCTCCCAGTGTCCCCCATTCTCTTACTTCACCTGAGTTTGGTAAGCAGCCACAACCTTGAGACTTCCCTTCGGCACTCTCTGGATTGGAGCTGCTGTTAAAATGTCGGGATCAAATTTAACTTGCATAACTGTGGCACATCTGGTAGGAATTTAGACATACTTGTCTGGAGCTTATGATTAGGTTGCTATCTGAAGTTAAATATTTGCAGATTATTGGATGTTGAAGCCATCAGGTTTGATGAAATTACACAATGGGAAGACAATTCTGATAGAAATACATGACAATATATGTGCACTACTGGACGTTATATGAATCCAGATAGTAACTGAGTTAATTGTTTCTCCATGGTTCAATAACATTGAGTTCATACAAAAAAAAAAGAATAACGCAGTTAATTACATAGAGTAATAGAATTATTGATGTAGCCATTATGCTATGAAATTCAAGTAATTTAGTCTAGAAAACAATGCTAATCACATATATTCTAAATTTTAAATATACTTTATTTTCAACATAGAGTATTTTTACATTCAGTGATAATGCAACGGAATATGAGTCTGGGTTTTGCAAATATGCTTGGGCTGGAGATAAACATTTGGGAGATATTGGCATTTAATAACCCTTAAAGCTAACAATACTAAGTTAAATTGCGATGGGTGTTAGTGTGGCTAGAAAAGAGAATCAAAAACTAAGTCCTGGGACACTTCTAATAAGAGGTCAGAAAGTAGGGGATGACCCAACAGATGAGGCTGAAAAAGTGGACTGCCTTGATGAGGTTGGAAGAAAACAAGGTCCTGAAAGCCAAGAGGAGACACTAGCAAGAGGAGAAAGCTGGTAACTGTCTAATGCTATGGGTATGTCAAGTAAGAAGCAAACTGAGAATGGCTATAGGGTTAGCATTGTGGAGCTCAATGCTGACCTTGACAAAAACAGTTTTTGTAAAATGGTGGAGGCAAAAGTCAGATTAGAAAAAAAATTCTACAAAAAATATTTCCCTCTCAAATTTCAGAAGTATTTTCATCTTATACCTTACTGAATTAAATTCTTCCTTTTACCACAGGGCTATTTGGTATGCTATATTACCAAAGCATAATTTAACCAAGTAGAAGAACTTGCTGACCTGGTAGTTGTATTCTGAACAATGACAATCACAAGCTCGTCTTTCTCATAAATATATACATATATATTTATATATTTCACTTATATATTTAATTCACACAGATCTCCACTCTTGCAAGTGGACATGGCTGTTATAAGTCCTATCAAGAAGTGTGGTACTTCTGAAAGGTCTGAAGCTACCCAGATTCAGACCAAGTGCATTTTCCTTTGAGATCGTCCCCAAAGCCTTAGAACGGACAGAATTTGCATCACTCTCACTAAATGATGACTCTAACCTGTGTTCTAGCTTGAAGTTCTTGTAAAAAAGAAAGTGTATAAGATCCTGTGTAAAATTAGGTATAGTGAGAATCATTTTCAAAAAATATAATTAGTAACTACTTCTGAAAACATAGAAGACTAATATAAATATTTATATAGTTTCAATTAAAAATCACAGCATGGTTTTCCAATTAATTAAATAAGCTTATAATAAAAGGAAATAACCAGGAAGCAGAAAGAGAGAGATAAAAGAAGGAAGTTATAGGAAGTTAAAGCCTGAAGACACACAGGAATCTTAGGCTAAAGCGCCGAGAAGCTGGAACCTTGCCTTCTACTGCTCACGTTGGAACAGAGGATGTGGACACATGTAAGGAAAAGGAGCTAGAACTCAGCCCTCCACCAATATAGCAGAGACTTTAAAATGTCACCCTTTCTCATAAGCTAGGAAACAATACCCAATCATCTGAAGAAGCAGCTGGAAATCTTGCTGTCTATGTAGTATTTGAGGATAGGAAAATATCTATACCATAAGAAAGGGCATATTTGTTAAAGAAATAATAGATTTATCAGACATCAAAGTATCATAGTGGAAATTAAAAGGAATTCTTAGTAAAAAGATTACACAGAAGATATAATGAAGATTAGACAAATAAAAAAATTGACACATTTAAAAAGTGAAATAGACAAATCCATTCTAATACAAGAAAAAAATTTAACTTAATCCTCCTCGAGATAGCCCATGAAGATTTTTAAAAATTATTTGAGATATAGAAAACATGAATATCAAAAGAAACAAGTTATATAGTAGACATAGAATTCTGAATGTAAGAAATAGAAACTTATTAAAACTTTTCAAAACATATTTAAAAAGTGATTATTATTAGAATATAAGTTAACAATATGTAAATAAATATTTTAGTTAGAATATATTTTCTAAAAGATTCAACAAAATAATAGTATCAAAAAGATCAGCCACCAATACAGTTGTGAAGTAAAAATTTACACTTCTAAATAATTCCTTTAGTCAAAAAAAAATTATAATAAGAATTTAAAAATAATTAACATTGAATAACCCCCAAACTCACTATGTATTAAAATGCATGAGATGAGTGTCTGACACTCATTTGCGTATTGTCTCTCAGCTCCAAATGCATCTTTCTGTCTGTGCTTGTGACACTAGGACAGGCACTCTGCACACTGTATTTCTCCATTCTCGGTTGGCCTCCAGTTAGGGAACTGGAAAGGAAGTAGTGAAAAGAGACTTCTTTGTTCTGGTTCCTGCTGTCCCTCTTTGCATTAGCTCAGCAGTGGCCTTTCAGCCAGGCAGCAGAAGTCTGTTCCAGTCTCTAGCGTGGTTAGGACTTTCCCAAACCAGCCATGTTGCACCCCTTCAATGATCACTTAACCAACCAAGAGCCCCATCTCTGTAGGGTCTTTCCTCTGAGCTTCTATCTTCTGATAATCCAAAATCTCTTCTCTTTTCCTCCAGGCCATAGTCTTCTGGCAGCTATTCCATTTGTTTTACCTCAGTGCTCTCATTTTGCTTCTTCAGTCATTCAATACTGAATTAATCAAGTCCCTAAGTTAATTTTTCTCTGTTGAAATACCTAATACCAGGCTTCCCTGCTGGGACGGTGATTCCTATAAATCTAAACCAACATATTGGAAAGGAACGATTAAACCTTATTGGGTTAACATTCATCTCAAAAAATTAATAATGCAGCATCAGAGAAACTCCAAAGAAATTAGAGTGATAAAAATAATAGAAATAAAGCAGAAATTAATGTAACATAACAATAGATAACAAAGAAAATCAAAAACAGTTTATATAGACAGTATAAAAGAAAAATGAATCAAAAATTTTTAAAAATATATATTTGATCAAAGAAACATAATCCATAAATTTCCAATGCTGATTTGATAAAATAAAATCAATTAATGAAATCGAATTTATTAAGAGACAAAATAGAAAAAACATGTAATTATATCAATAATTTCAAAACAGGATTCTTTTTCTAAAATTCAGCATCCATTTATTACAATAAACCTAACAAAGGAGAAAAGACAGGGAACTTCCTCATCCTGAAAAACTGTTTCTACTAAAACATTTTGTCAATCATCAAACTTATTGATGGAACAGAATCATCCTCTTTAAACTTAAAAATAAGAAAAGAATGTCAACAATTGCCTTTTTAGTCAAAATTCTTCTGATGGTTCTAGCCAACAAAATGAGATAAGATGAAATAATAAGTCACAAAAGTTGAAAAGAAATTTTAAAAAATTGTGCAGAGTTTCTGTGTGTGTATATAATAACTAATACTTCTAAAATTTATGTGGCAGTTACACCAGATATGTTTAAATTAATAAATTAAGTTTAATTATGTTTGCTTATATTTCACATGAAAATTATGGACCCTGATTAATCACATATCAATACATATAATCTGGGGTTAGACTCTAAATAACAAGTTATAATTTTTGAATTATACATTAGCCTTTATTCTCTGGAATATTTGATATCTTTGAAAAACAATTTAAAAATTTTAAAGTTGAGAGTTAGAAATTGTATTTATTGAGTGACAGTATGGTTGTTGAAATTTGTCTCAAGTGGAAAAGAATAGAAGTGTTTCTAACTGATAATAAAAATGTAACATTGATCCTTACAATAATCTTGAGAGTCTTCTATGTAACGATGTAAAAAGTGAGATGAAAAATCACATGAATTAGGACAAAATAAATGGGATTATAATCCTTGGTCTTCTATTTACTAGTTTTGGGAAGTTGGGCCAATCATGTCCCCTCTCTAGGTCTCACTCTCCCTATCTGTCAAATGGGTAGATTGCACAAAGCCAGTAATGTGCAATTTGTTTTAAATAGAATAATAGTTTTATTCAAAATTAATGTAAATTGGAATTAAAAATAGAGAACGTCTACAGGTGGAATTAATTTTCTATAAATAGTTCATTGAAAGTCCAAAACCCTGTCTCCCCAACTCCACCTCTTGCTGGAGCTCCCACCTCCTACAACAAATCCTGAAACAACTCCACACCATTTGATTTTTTATTATAATAGTAAATAAATTAGAAATTATGAATCCACAAGAAGGAGAGGAACAGAGGAGAAGGCAAAGGTAGAATACATCAACAAAATGTTGAAATCCGAAAAGAGGATGGTCAGCTGGTAATTGAGTCAAAACTAGAGAATGAAATGCAAGAACAAAGCAAAAAAGATACAAACCTTCTGCAAAGCAAACAAAATGATCTCTGGAGGAATGAACCACATTCTATTCCTTAAATTTAGTTCTGAAAATATTCTGAAGGAAAATGAGTGCATGCAGTAAGTGATAAGCAAGAACAATAAAAAGCAAGGTGTGCTGAGAACGCATCAACAAAAACAAATCACTTTATAAAGATTTTGGATAAGGGAATCATCATATACAAACTACGAGACAACTGTGGTCATTATATTCAAAGAAATAAAAGACAAGTGTGAAAACACACACCAGGAATAGACAACTAAAATAGGTAAACTAGAAAAAATTTTAAAGCACCAAATGTACTTTCAAATATTAAAAACAGCATCACCAAAATTAAAAACTCAATGGACAAACTTAATAGCCAACTTGACAGAGATGTAGAAAGAATTTACAAACCACAAGACAGATTAGAAGAAATTAGACAGAATGTCATGCAAAGATAAGGGGGTGGGGGGGGCAGAGGTAAAAGAAAGAAAAAGGAGAAAGTGAATGAGACTGAGAAAGCAGAGTGAGTAATTCTCACATAAAATGAACTGAAATTCAGCAAGAAAGAAGAGAGAGAATGGTCAGAGACAAAATCTGAAGCAATAATGACTTAGAATTTCCTGGGAGTAATAAAACACCACTCAACAAAACAAAGAGCTTGAATGACTCTGAAGTACAAAATAGTTTTTAAAAACTCCACAACTGGCCACATTATGGTAAAATAGCAAGAAATCAAATATAAGGAAAAAAATCTTAAAATCAGGCAGGGTATACAACTGACTTCTGAGTATCAGCAATGGAATCTAGAACACAGTGGAAGGACACTTTCAATAGGGTGAAGAAAATGTCTGCCATCCTTAAATTCTATACTCAGTGGAAGTATATTCCAAGAATAGTGATAAAATAGACATTTTCACACAAAGAAAAACCTAAAGATTACCCCAATGATAGAGTCTTGTTAAAAAACATTTTAAAGGATATGTTTCAGATGAAAGGAATCTGGACTCAGATGGCAAATTAGTAATACAGGAAGAGATAATGTACAAAGAACGTGACAAATATGTTGAGTAGATCTAATTTAATACTGCCTCTCTAAAACAGTACTACTCCTGACCTTTGACATATAAAGTATGTTAGAAATAAAATGTTCAACAAAACCTACAGGTAACTTGAGAGTTAATATGTTCTTACATCTTCGTATTATTGAGGAAGTAGTTTTATCTTCTTTAAAATTTGACTTTGAACTGATATCACCAAGAGGGCAGAATACCAGACCCCAACCTCCGTAACCCAGCAGAGATCAATGATTAGACAGCTCTCCGTGAACCTAAACAGCTCTGGGAGAGCTCAGGAGTCCACTTAAGAAACTTCAGCTGCACAGCAGAACAAGAACCCTGAGAGTAGCCACACAGAATGGGAAGGAAGAAGAGCTTCATTTTGCATGCATCCTCCCATCCCCCAGGTCAGCACTTCTCAGAGCAGAGAGAACTCCCCAGGTAGAAAGAGTTTCTCTCGCCAAGAAAGGGAGTGAGTGACCACCTTCCCCAGCCTGCTGGGGCACTGCACTAAGGACCCACTTCAGTTTCACCCCTTCCAGAGACCAGCAAAGCTGAGACGTATGCGGATGGCTAGGAAAAAAGAAGACGACCACGGGCTACCAGTGTCAGACATGCAGCAGGAGTGACCATGGTTCCCAGTGACCTGCTCTGCAGAGGACCCAGCAGCTTTCCCACTGAAGAAAGAAATAGCCAGCACAGGTGCTGTGGACCCTCTGTAGGTTTCATTGATTTTCACACCACAGTTAGTCCCAGTCACAGACTCCAGCTTCCTGAGCCCCTCCTGACTCCCTAGCCCCCTTGGCCCACCCTGGCAACCAGCTTAGGGCCCCAGGCTACCTGAGTGCAAGATGGTAGCCTAGATCCCCTTGCTGACCCACATCACTTGGCTTGTGCTTGAGGCTAGTCCATCCAACTGTGCACCATCATGCTGCAGGCCTGACTCTCATGACCACCACGTGGAAGTCATCTACTGCCACGTACATGCCCATGGTGAGATCCTGCAGCCATGGGAGTGTGTACCAATAGCCCAGGCCCTCGAAGCTGCTTGTGGGCTGGATATGGCCCTATCTCCAGTCACTGGACTGCATCTCTGGACTCATTTTCAATGATTAAAAGTTCAAAATAGGGAACACAAAACCATATTGTTTAGGGATACAATCAATAGGTAGTTAAACTAAGAATATAAAAGAGAAAGAATTTTAATACAAGTCTAGATGGTGCTTATCTCGAGATGGATGGGTAATGAACATGTTTGCTAGGGCTTCTGGGTGTCAATGTTGCATATGTCAACCAAAGTGGGAGTTACAAGGGTATTCGCTTTACAGTTATTTATTAAACTCGGCATACATATTTATGTATATTTGTATGTATGTTGTATTTCACAGTAAAAATAATATTAAAATAAAATGAAATGATTAAATTGTATTTTGCTATGAATTCTTTGGAAAAGCCAGTGTGTTTGTCTTTAATCCAAAAGATTCCTTAAAACTACAATTATCTTCTATGCTGATTCTACCAAAGACACTTAATGTTAAAATTTACACAACATTATATTAGTCAGGAATAATCTTTGTGTTGTAAGAATCTTAAAATCTTAGTGACTCCTAAAAATCTTTACTTCTTGTTCATGTCATATGAATGTGAATGGACAGCACCCAGTATGGACAGTTACTCTGGGATCCAGCCTTCTCCAGTTCAAGGCTCCGCTGTCCCTAAGGGGCTTGGAATCTACCATTGAACTCTCTGTGCTCAGCTTTCAAACAAGGGAAGAGAGAATACAGAAGATTGTGTGGAAATTTATAGGTGTCTATACATCACTTTGCTCCACATTCCACTGACCAACACTGAGTTACATGGCCATGTCTGAGTGCAAAGGAGGCTGGGAAATAGAGTAAATTGTGCCCAGGAGGAAGAGCAGAACAATTGGTGAACATCTATCTAGTCTGTGCCACAACTGAACACTATCTCTCACCCTTTTAATTCTGAGGGAAAATATTTTCCATTCTAGAATTCTACACAAACCTATACTGCAAATTAAATTTGATGATGATTAATTGATAGAAGCTTGTAAGGCCTCTAAAATTTTATTCCTGGAAGATATGTTTCATCAGAATGAGGGATTAAACTGAAATATAGCAATTCATGCAGTCCATAAATCCAATATACATAGAATTAAAAAAACAAAAGAAATAACTAGATAATCGTGAAGGGAAATTCAGGATGATTGTGAGGTATTAGGTTTGGAGAACAACTGATAAAAATTGGAGCTGGAGAATGGAAAGAGAATTCAGGAGGCATTTCTATAGTTAAAATACACACATACTACTATAAATACAAAGTAGTAGTAGGTTCAAAGATAACTAAGCAAATAAATGAAGAAATTAGCAACTGGAAAATGCATAGAATACAAGAAAGAAAATGTAATCAGTTCACTATATGGCTTAGCTGTGAACATCATTTTCATGGTTGTAATACGTGAACCCCTGAACATGGATTGAACAAAAATGTCATCTATAGCAACACTGAGAAACCGGTGGAAAGAGACACGTGTGTCTGTGTGTATGTGTGTATTGGGGGAAGCTGGAAGAATACTGAATCCTCTTATATGTACGTTAATTAAAATACACAGTTTATTAATTCTGTTATTTATATTTATCTTGTGACTATTATGCAAAATGTTAATTTAAAATTGACCACAGCCTGGAACAGAGCTCAGTTAATACCTTTGGAGCTACTTCACAACCACCATTTACAGCATCTACTTAGACTCTTCCAAAAAAAAAACATAGCGAAGAGCATGAAAAGAAGTTCACACACTCATCATTAATCATTACAGAGAACTGTTGATTTTCCTATGTAGCTCCTTTGTGAAGTTTCATATTGATTCCATCTGTTGTTTCAGCACTTTGTCCCTAAGCCAAACACTGATGAATTTGCTCTTTTTAACAGGCTTGTGTGGGAACTTAGGATCACAGCTGATCCTAAACATTGCTTCCAGGAAAGAGACTCCAAATGGGACAAGCAGAGTAATGATTTGTTTGTTTTTAATGACTTCAAATGGTAGGAGGATACTTAAACTGTGTAAAACTCTGGCCAAATACAGATTTGAAGTGGATTCTTCCTCTAATCTCCGAGTGTGTTAGTGTTTTGAGAAAGGGGTCATAACAATGACAGAAATAGTCTCAAGCTGAACAAGTCAAGCTACCAAATGATAGTAATTGGAGTATCATCCAGTTGAACTGGATTACCCTTTCCTTAAAAATCTTCACCTTAAATGTGGAATATAAAAAGCCAAAAGAATTTATAACAGTATTCTGTGATGTTTTACAAAAATATTTTAAAATACCAACCTCAACATAAAAATATGCTTCTGAAACTTTATTCCCAGATTGAACAAAAGAATAATTTATTGGGTCTTGATTTGAATCCCATACAAATGTATTGGGTAATTCTATCAAAGATGGAAAAAACCCTGAAGTTCTTAGAACTCACAACACATTTTGTTCAGAAAAAATAAGTCATCAGTCATGATTAGTTCATATCACTGCTTTACTGACTTTAAATGATCCAGCATTTTGGTTTTACTTTGCTTAAGGGCGGGGGGAATGTACGTGATTCACTAAATAGAACTGTTGACCAATTTGATACAGTTGTGTGTCAATAAGGATCTTCATAAAGGCTTGAATCACTACCTCTTACAGTGTTTTCATCCAGTGCTAACTTGTTTGAACTGCCCATGACATTAGTCTTATTTCGAATATCATGCTTACATTCAGTAGCTCTTAACGAAATCATATTATTTTCTTCAATAATTCACTCTTGAGTTCTAATTGTTTTAAAAACATAATAATTTCTTTCTCTAAAATAAATTTGAAAAAACACAATTTGCTTTTAGTACTGTGGGCAATTTCCTCATTAATGTGAGACTCAATTGTTTTGAATAACGTATAAAAAACAAACACATACTTGCTGACATTTCAAGATGATAATTTCAATCTGTTATAAATAATGAGTGTATAAAGATTTTACTTTCTGCTTAAGAACACACTCATATTCTCAGTGGGAATCCTAAATGATACTGATGTTTTGCAAGTTCAATTTAATCCCCGACCATAGGATTTAGAAACGATGACTGATATGTCGTATTAACAAAGATCAATGGCTATGAGTTATAGCTGCTGAAATCAGACTTCTGAAGCAATTATTCCTCTGAAAAATTGCATGCACTAAAATCTCAGGCAGAAAATAACTAGTCTGCATGAAAGAGAGTTTAGGAATTAAAAACCACCTGAGAATACGCTGAATTTCCAAAAATAAACTGGAAGCTTGAATATTCTTAGGGAAAAAAAGTTATAAGAATGGAAAGGACAGAAACAAATAAAAAAGAAAATATGGGAAAAACAGACACGTGTGGTTGATTTCACAAATTAATTTAGGTAAGATTATGGTTTGCGGAGAATAATTGATTTGCAGTGTCAGAACAGTATTTGGTAGGTGCTTAATAAATGTTTGTTGAATAAATAAAAGACAGTAGTACTGCAGTGATGATTTACATGAATTCAGCAGAAAATCAGCTAAAAGAGATATCGAGTTCTCCAGATGTCATAAGATCTATAACCTGTCCATCTATGAAGCAAGATTTTGTAGTTGATTATTTTACCTACAGCATAAAGACTGACGTTTGTTTTTAACCCTGTGTTGAATGAGCTCTGTCGCCTGGTGTCCAGGTGTGTTTCACGTTGATCAGTAGTGAGGTCCAATAGTAGCAGTGTCTCTTTGTCTACAATTTTCTGAAACAGTGAAATGCCTTGTAATTATAAATCATATTAAGCCAGTTTCATCCAAAATAAATCCTGGAGGAAAATTTGTCACCCTCATAATGTGCATTTATATTTACATAAAATGTAATTAAGACATTACTCAAGACAATTAAATGAAAACAAATTTCAAACATCTATAAAATTAACTTGATAAATGGAGATTTTCACATTTTCAGATGAATTGATTTAATATTGTTCATTATATGTACATTAAAAAACATTTATCAAGTGCTTTTCTCCTGGGATTAAAAGGTGATTGAGGCAGAGTCCCTGGGTTTAAAGTGAAGAAAGCACAGAAACAAGTGGATGAAAGAAGGAATGAAAGCTCTCCATCAGAAAGACACGCCATGAAAATCAGAGAGGCTATAATTCATTCTGTTTGGAAGAAACTAGGAAAACTTCCCAGAGCAGATGGTGAAGAATAAGTAAAAGGTTGACAGGTAGACAGGGAAATAGGGATTCAGACAAAAAGAACAACATGCGCAGTGGCTTAGAATTGTGATCGTGAAGTTAGAGTGGTTTTGTGTCCTGGGAGGACGGAACATTGATGACAGTAATAAGCTATACGTCTAATAAGAGAGATGGAAATCAAAACAGGAAGGGCTTTATAACCATTTTAAGGAATTTGCACTTGCCTGCTATGTATAGACGGGGAATCAATGAAGACTTTTGAGGGAAATGAGTTACACAACTAGATTCATAGATTGAAATAGTATTTAGGAGTCTGGACTGGAGGAGGAAGAGAATGAAAGCAGGAAAATCAGTAAGAAGCTATTGACATCACCAAGTAAGAGATGATGGAAGCCCAGAATTAGGAGAATATCAAGGGACTGCAAAGAGGGATCGCATTTGAAAGATATTTTAATTAGAATAAAGAGGATTTGGTGACTGATTTGTAGAGACTAAAGGGAAGAGAGAGTGAAGGGTGGCTTCATGTTTCAGGAAGGGTAGTGTATGGTTAGCTTTTACTGAGTAACAAAGCTCACCAAAATAAAATGACTTAAAACAACAATAATTTATCATTGCTCATGAATATCTTCGTCATCTGGACATTTCTGCTGAATGTGCCAAACTCAGCTGACTTGGGCTGGGCTTGCTCGTGTGTCTGCAGTCAGTTGCTGCATCAGCTGGGGGCTGGCTGAGTGAGGTGCCAGTCTCTGCTCCCCGTGGTTTCTTATCCTTCAGCGGGCTTGTCTGGAGGCTGGGCAGGGCTGGAAAACAATGAACAGAAGCGCCCAAGGACTGTGAGCCTTAGGCTCAGCACCAGCACACAGTCACGATGTGTTAGTCAGAGCAAGTCAAGAGGCCAAAAAACAAACACAAACGGACAGAAAGCACGTCAAAAGGTGCGGATAGAGTACACTTTTTGATAGAAGGAGATGCAAAGTCAGATAGCCCAGGATTATTGATTTAGGGAGGAGAAAAATCGCACCCATTTTTGCAAACAATCTACTACAGATAATAATTCACCAACAGAAAAGGAAAGTACAGAAGATAGGTTAGATTTGAAAGGAAAGATAAACTCTTTGAACACATTGAGTTTAGACTACCTAAACATCTAGAAATATTCAGTGAGAAATTAAATTCAGGGAAGTGAAGTGACTTGCACAATATTATATAACTGCTTTGAGACGATTAGACCTAGAACACAGAACTCAGTCTGCATCCCAATATTCTTCCCACTACTCTATTTGTTTATTTAGAAGACACTCCAGGAGGGTCAAATGATCAAGTGTCATTAATTCATTTGATACATTATTTCTTGATTTTCTCTCTCCTCTCCTTTCCTCTTCTCTTCCCTCTCCTTCCTCCTCCTCTTTCTTCTCTTCTTTCTTTCCAATATTTATTGAACCTCTAATATGTACTAGATGCTATAGACGTGAACAAAAGAATTGGATTTTACCTTATTTCAAATCGGTTAGTTCAAATTAGATTACAGCGTCATTAGATAGAATACTGACCACCCTCCTCACTTAGGGAGAGATTTATCTGTTTTGAGCTTCAAGTCGGTGATAATGTAGTCAACCAACTTTATTTACCCTTTGGCAAATAAATTACTACCACAGCGCAGACTGAATATAATTAATTGCAAACTGCCTTCTATAACTCAATTAAACATTCTGCTCCTGAAGCAGGAATTTGAATCTTTTGTGTGGCTGCTAACTACAGTATATGAAATCTATCTTTAAGTTGGCTCATAATAAGTAATTGAGCAGAAGAGTGCTGTTGTTTACCACTATCACAATAGTTTTAACGTAGATATGTTTAATATCTCAACTAAAATGGGTTTTACAAATGTAATGCTTTGTTGGGTGAAAGTATGACCTTTTTTTTTAAAAAAAGATCATCTTGTCCAGCAAAAACAAAATGAAGACAAGCTAATTAAATTTGAAAAACTCTTTTTAAATATGTGTAATGCTCATTAAGAAATGAAACTGCAACTCACTGCTAGCTGAGAAATTGATTCATTTACTTGCAGGTGTATACTAGGGTGTCAGTCTTGAGTGCATGATTCATGGGGATGGAATGACAGATTTCCTTCTGTCGAATATTATTGTCTAAGGAAAAGTGTTTATAAAGAGAAGAGAATCTTGGCTCTCTTACCAGTATTAAAGAGCTGTACCCTCAAGGTCAGCTGAAGTCATTGCAGTTTCTGCATTTATCCTGTATACATGCAAGTTCTTTCTAGATTCCTACATTGTTGGTGATCTTGTTATTTATAAATACCTATTCCAAATATGCTTTAAATATTTCAATTAAACATTTCAATTTAAATGCTTACATTTAAATATTTAAACTTAAATGTTTAATATTTAGATATTTAAAATTAAAGGAGAATACAAAAGTTCCAAGTAACAATTTCACTTTCATTCCTTAGTGCTGATCAAATAAAAACACTGACCCAAAAGAAAACAATTAAATGAGAAAGGAGGTGAGCATTGTTTAAATGTGAATTACAAATTCTGTATAGTATTTATATTTTTTATACTTCTTGCTTAGCATATATAATTGAGAACCACTATATTTACCCTAAAAGGCAGAGAAGCATCTATTCCTCTTAATATGTTTTGGTCTGTGTTGTCCTTTTAAACAACATGTCTAAGCATGTTAATATATATATGGAATCTTCTGCACAGAATATATTCATTTTTATGACTTTCAACCAGTTCTTTTAATAAACTAATCAAAACTTTTGGCATCTCTTACTGTCTTGATGCACGTCTTTTCCTCAACCAGAGCTGAATAAGTTTGCCCCTGTCACAAGCAGAGTGAGCAGACCTTCAATAACGCCCGACCGACGCTGGAAGGCAGTATCATAGTTAAAACTATGCTGTGCAGTCGACATTTCAGCTGTTACTCAATTTCCTGGAAGGATTTTAATTAGTTTAGTCCCTGGTGAGTTTCCATTTGCTGTTACTCGCATGAGGTAAACTATATTACAGTTGGAGAAAAGAGTAGTGGATAAATGATTTGCAAGTATATAACCAAAAATGTTCAAATCAGAATTCGCCGGAATGAGGGAAGAGAAAAACAAAGTGGAGAAGGAGAAGCAAAAGGAAGATGAGGCAGAGCAAGAGCAAGAGAAGAAGGAGAAGAACCGAAGGGGGAGAAGTGTTAGGACATTTCAGAAGCTGCTCATTATGTTTCTAGCCTCTGGCTGCACGACCCGTAGGACGGGGATAGGTTGTGGGAGGGAATCTTCCTGGGAGGTCCAAGAAGGCTACAAGAACCTACAAAACACTTCTAGGACGCTTTGAGTTACAGCAGGAAATGTCCACATTTTCACTTTATGATTCATCCATTTGACATCATGGATATTTTGAAATTCCAAACTAAAAGGGTGTTATTGCTTTATTATTTGAGATTATTAAATTCTTCTATAACACAGTTGCGAGAAACAAATTAGAACAGATACAACTGAGCAGCTTGTGAGAATCGTTAGACGTAGAAAAAGCAAGTTCAGCCTAAGTGTGCTGAACGTAGACAGGAAGGGAGAAAAGGACCCAGTAGGCACTAAACAGGCACGGGACAGTAAGTATTCATCAGTCTTTGGGGGCAGACATTCTGGCCCCATATATGTCCTACCTGAGAGATGCAGACAAAAACCACAGCTTCTCAGCAAGTTGTCAATGAGCTACCGGCCAGGAACCCTTGAGCCCGTGCCTCTCTGCTGGAGAAAGTGAGCACTGGCTTCAGCTCTCCCTGTCAGCCCTACACTCTGGTCCTTGAAACCACACCCCCAGCAGGGAAGGCTGATATGGCAGACAAAAGAAAGGACGCGTGAATGTTGGCTAACACGAGATCCACGGAGTCTTTCCATTCCGCTAGCTCCTTTACTGAGGCTGTGACCCTACTCCCTCTCTTTCCCCTTGAATTTGCTGTATGATTTAACAAAACATCTGACTTGAGCATTTTACTTTGGTCTGAGGACATTTCTGTTCCATGACCTCAGGGATAATTTGCTTATGGTACATTTGGAGGCCGCTAGGACTTCAAGAACATATCCCACCACACAAGACGTAATTGAGTCCACCTGGTGATGTTTCCGGATCAGGGAAAAAATACCAAGTGGTTTTTCACTTTCAAATTAGATTTTTTTAGCAAAAGAAGTTCAACCACAACCCAGTGAGCTGTTGCCGGCCAGTGACGCCAGTAGTTTCTCTTTGGTTTGAGTCAATTATCACCAAAATGTCTCAATTATATTCTTAGCTCTTTGAGGGTCAAATTGTTTGCCATCTTCATACATTTGTCACAGCAAAAGTCTCATCAAAATTTTACGACCCTAAAGCACTTTCCCCTCCTTTTGTAATGTAGTGCTCTCCCAGATGCTCTATTATTTTGTAGTTCCATGTGTAGCATAATAAGTCATGGAGCACACAGTGCTATATGCTAAACGCTGATATCCCCAGAGAGGAAAATAGAAATCGGCATTTCCCTCCCAACCGCTCCACCTCCCCCTGCTCCCAGTACGACGGCTTATAGATGTATACGAAATTTTTCCTCATTGTGTGTAAGGTTTTTAGTAAGTCTGACATGTACAAGCAAGAATTGCTGGAACACTAGGTCATGTATGAATAATGAGAGAAAAGCCAAGTTTCCAGCTAAATCAGACAATTCCATTACTCAACTAATTTTCAGGCAGTAAAATTTGTGTTTAGAATGCTAACATAGTGGAGATATGTTGCTCCAGACTACTGAAAATAACACACACAAGACAAATACTTTACGTCTTCAACTGATGTGTTTGATTAAGTGATTAGGCGGAAATAAATTCACCTGTCAAGTGGACACGTTTTGTTTTTAAATAGAATCTTTATGAGGAAACTAGGGCTTAGAATAGATAAAAGATTCAGTCCTGTATACTTGACTTCCGTTAGTCTCCTACAATTAAACCTTGAGAACTTGATCAAAAATCTCAAGCAGAGACATGAGACACCTGAATATCTTTGACCCCAACACAGTCCTCCTCTACCTTTGAATGTTGTTTTTCTTTCCTAAGCTCTTAAGAAGAAAGGATGGACCTAAAACAGTAAGAGATGGAAGAGGCCTCTACCACAGCCAAGCACAGCAGCAAATCTCCACCTGCACTCAATGAGGTGGCAGTTAGGGCTAGGTGGCCCTTAGGTTTAAAATATTCAGTAAGTTAATTTCTTTGGTCTATATGTTACTTACCATGGAAATATTTCCAGTATAGCAAACCTTTTATAAATCTTAATATTACATGACAATGTGGTCACAGGTTCTATAGTTCCTTATGTTACATTAGACTTTTTATATGCACGTGAAAATTTGGCGGTATAAAAATAAAGATCTTGAGGGCCCAGCCCCATGGCTGAGTGGTTAAAGTTCTGTGCCCTTCCACTTTGGTAGCCTGGGTTTGCAGGTTCAGATCCCAGATGTGGACCTACTCCCTTCACCAGCCACACTGTGGAGGTGTCCCACACAAAAAAAAAATAGAGGAAGATTGGCACAGGTGTTGGCTTGGGGCTAATCTTTGTCAAGCAAAAAAAAAAAAAGATGAGGATTGGCAAAGAATGTTAGCTCAGGGCGAATCTTCCTCACAAAAAAATAAAAGTAAATAAGTAAAAATCTTGAGCTGTATGATGATACTACAGCTATACATGAATAACTTTTAAAAAAATATTCTGTTCCATGTTTTCACACCACGTACGATTAATCTTAGCGTTACTAATGAACAAATTATTTAAACTGTGAAATGCGCAGTCAAATGGAACAAATCTCCCCCAACAAACATACATCTTTTAAAAGAAATTTTTCTTCCTGTTACTTGAGAAAAAGGAAAAGGAAAATGAATGAAACCTACTGATTTTCTAGTATATACAATAACCACTTCTATGTCCATCATTTAATCCTAGGCATTTCAGAATGTCTCCTTCTCTCCCTCTGCGTTGGCAGCTCCTTGCCAATGTACACTGTACTGGGACACCATAAACTGAATATTTCTACCACAGGCAGATTTAGTCACCATTTTCAAGCTCTGGAAAAACTTAGCTAACACTCAACTAGGGCTCTGATGAAGTGACAGGTGACTTGGTAATGATGACATCATACCTAAGCACACCAAACATCTTTGTTTTGTTTTGTTTAGGAGAACTACACAAAGCCAACGTCTCAAGAGTAGAACATGGATGTCAATTGGGTTGATGAAATGAGAATTGCATCATTTACAATTTAATGCCCTCGTTAAAGGGCTAAATTAAATGTAAAGTTAGAAGGAAAAAGAAAACAAATGGTAATCCCATAAAAATGAAATAATCTACCAATTATAAAATAAAATAGATTAAAATCTAAGATTTATGGGACAAGTGTTTTCCTTCCATTGATGGGTGATGAAATAGAACTTTATTTAAAACACTGGAGATTGGTTTGGTTAACCAATTAAATAATCAACAGCTATTTATTGAATGCCTACTATAAATTTAAAATAGCTCAATTTTCTGAAGTACCTATAAGCTTCTCAACTCTTATATAAATAAGTAGTATGATTTTTAAAGACAATCTTTAGTTCTAATTATCTGAAGTCTCATGTATACCTTTAATTCTTGGGGAAAAAACGATGAAAACACTATTTACAGATTAACTTTCCCTTTATTAAAAGTATGCATGACTACAATGAACATAGAAAAATCCAAAAATCCATGGAGACAATACACTGATTCAATTCTAAACAGAATTACGTTTATTTTGGATATTATAGAGAAATTCAAGTAATCTAAGCATTATTCACTAAGATTCCTTATCAATTGATGTGTGACTCATAATTACTGTCAATGAACCAAGGTAAACCTTTATTCTAAAATGCATTCCAAAACATATTGCTAAAAGTATATCCCTTTGCAAATGAATTAAGGATGAATCTGGGACTCAGAGATGTAAACATAGTCACTTAATTACTTTATCCATCTTACAGAAGGTCATTACACAAACAGTTCATTCACTGTCCATCATTGTTTACAAAATCAAAATCAGAATCCTTTTTCTGGCATCCAAAGACTACCACAATTTGTCATAAAATTCCTAAACTTATTTTTCATTATTTCACTTTAGGCATCCTGTGCTAAAGGAAATCTCAAAAAGCAAGTAGCCTTTTCTTATAAGTTTTCTTTTAAGATACTTTATTTTTGAGAGCAGTTTTAGGTTCACAGTAAAATTGAGCATAAGGTACAGTGTTCTCTCATATAACCTCTGTCATCACATACACATGGGCTCCTCCATTGTGAAGATAATGCACCAGCGTGGTGGATTTGTAACAATTGATGGCCTACACTGACACATCATCACCCCAACTCCAGAGTTTACATAAGGCTTCAGTCTTGGTGTTGTACATTCTATTGCATTTTTTTTCCTTAAAGATTGGCACCTGAGCTAACATCTGTTGCCAATCTTCTTTTTTCTCTTCTTCTCCCCAAAGCCCCCGACTACATAGTTGTATATTCTAGTTTTGAGTGCCTCTGGTTGTGCTATATGGGATGCTGCCTCAGCATGGCCTGATGAGTAGCGCTACGTCTGCGCCCAGGATCTGAACCCACGAAACCCTGGGCCAGTGAAGTGGAGCACGTGAACTTAACCACTCCACCACAGGATCAGCCCTCTTTCTATTGGTTTTGACAAATGTTATCATGACGTGTATCCACACAGAGTAGTTTCACTACCCTACAAACCCTCTGTTTGTGTTCATCCCTCCCTGCCCCTCGATCTCTGCAGCCACTGATCTTTTCCACCTCCATGGCTTAACCTTTTCCAGAATGTCATGATGGGAATCACACAGCATGTGGTCTTTTCAGATTGGCTTCTGTCACTTAGTAACATGCGTTTAAGGCTCCTCATGTCTTTTCACATCTTGATAGCTCATTTCCTTTTAGTGCTGAATAATATTCCACTGTCTGGATTAACTACAATGTATTTATCCATTCACTTACTGAAGGGCATCTAGGCTGCTTCTAAGTTTTAGCTATTATGAATAAAGCTACCATAAACATTTGTGTGCAGGGGTATGTCTGGACTAATGTTTTCAACTCCTTTGGACAAACACCAAGGAGTGTTAATGCTCGATCCTATATTAAGAGTGTGTTTAGTTTGCAGGAAACTACCAAAGTGTCTTCCACAGTGGCTGCACCATTTTGCATTCCCACCATCAGTGAATGAGAGTTCCTGTGGCTCCACATCCCCATCAGCATTTGATGCTGTCAGTGTTCTGGACTTTGGCCATTCTAATAGGGGTATAGTGGTATCTCGTTGTTTTAGTTTGAAATTCCCTAGTGACATATGATGTGGAGCCTATTTTTATAAGCTTATTTGCTATCTGTGCATCTTCTTTGGTAAGATGTCTGTTCAGGCCTTTTGCCCATTTTCTAATTTGGTTGTTTGTTTCTTTATGGTTGAGTTTTAAGAGATCTTTATATATTTTGGATGAGTCTTTTATAAAGTATTCCTTTTACAAACACTTTCTCTCAGTCTGTTGTTTGTTTTCTCATTGTATTGATAGTATCTTTTGCAGAGCAGAAGTTTTTAATTTTAATGAAGTTTGTATAATTTATTTATTTTTTCATAGTTCATGCCTTCAGTATTGTGTCTAAAAGTTCATTGTCATACCCAAAGTCATCTGGGCTTTTCCGATGTTTTCTTTTTTTTAATCATTTTTTTCCTTCTTCTTCTTCTCCCCAAAGCCCCCCAGTACCTAGTTGTACATTCTAGTTGTAGGTCCTTCTGGTTGTGCCATGTGGGATGCTGCCTCAGCTTGGCTTGATGAGCAGTGCCGTGTCGGCATCCAGGATCTGAACTGATGAAACCCTGGGCCGCTAAAGTGGAATGTATGAACTTAACCACTCAGCCACAGGGCCGTCCCCATTTCTTATGTTTTCTTCAAGGGGTTTCATAGTTTTGCTTTTAGATTTAGGTTGATGATACATTTTGAGTTAATTTTTTAAAAGGTTTAAAGTTTGTGTCTACATACATAAATATATATATTTTGCATGTGGATGTCCAGTTATTTCTGCAACATTTGTTGAAAAGACTATCTTTGCTCCATTGTATTGCCTTTGCTCCTTTATCGAAAATAAGTTGGCTATATTTATATGAGTTTATTTCTGGGTTTTCCATTCTATTTCATTGATCCATTAGGCAGCACTCAATAGTGCCCAAAAGAAGCCCTCTAATATACTAATTATCTCTGTTCCATAGCCTTATTCATGTCTCAACAGATGTCCTTGTCAATGTTTATTCGAAGCAACACTACAACCTTATCACCTTCCCTGTATCCATATGAATATCTGCTAGAGTCCCCTAAAAGGCAGACCATTTTCCTAACTGGGTTGATGTCTCTGGTCCTGGGCTGTTCTAGGCTTATTGCCACTCTCTTTTCAGTTTCCAGATGATGAAGGAACAATGCCATCCTTCTTGCTGCTCTTCATTGCCCTTCCTCAAACTCGATAACATAAATTAATGCTTTGAATTCCTGAGACAAAAGAGACTATCGCCTCTCAAATCAAATAACCTGTCATCTCCTCTTGGAATAGATTGATTCCAAACGATTATAGCTCTGTGAATTCCCACTGGTTCTCCAGTGTGCAGGACTGTGCAACTTCACTGGGGATTTCCACACTTCACGGGGCCGATGTTACTCTACATGGAGGCAGAGGATCTTACTTTCCCTATCTGCACATTATCTCCAACTAGGCTAACACCTACCATGCCTTTTCTTGACCTTAGAGTAATAGGCTAGAGACTGTCTGCCCTGAGGTAAGAAGCTTAATTTTCTCAGATAGTTTTTTGGTCACTTTTCTAGATTCTCTGAGCCTACACATTAGGTCTCTCATTCCCCTGAGTTAAGCTTGTATTGTAAGCTCCATCACACAATATATAGACCCCTTGGATGGTGAAGATAGGGTAGATAACCATTTGTTTCACTTCTGTGTTAACTATGTTAAAAAATAACCAAAAAAATAATTTACTTCAGAAATTTATAGTAATGGCATTACATTAGAAAAAGATTTGAAATTAAGGTCCATTTCATCAAGATTTTTCAGACAAAGACATCAAAAATGTAGACTTAAGACATTATTGCTCCATATTTAATTACACGAGAGATACACAGGGTTGATGCAGCAGATCATTTGATTTAAAGGATGTAAATATGCTGATGATTATTTATAAGTGTGGGCTCTACTTTTCCAGAAGTTTCTAAGGAAATTCAGTTAAGGACAGTATTCTGGAGGCTAATTTTGAGGTAAAGCATAAAAATTTTAAGATAGGAGGCACAATTACAAGTCATCATTTCAATCAAATTTAATTTCCAGAATGGCTTATTGCTCTATGAAAAAATGAAAAACATGAAATGCCTTAGAATGCTTTGCTGTGTTGACATACCTCAACTCTCAGGGGACAAGGATTAAATCAGTGAACTTTGTCTTTTGAAACTCCATAGGATTTAATGTGACCATGACATTTTAGCTTCCTCCTCTGTTAGGTGTGAACTCTACTAAAGGTTTATAAGAGTGTTTAGGGAGAAACAGAAGACAATCTTTGCCAACCTGACTGAGTAAGGATTTATAGAGGAGAATTTGTATAAGCTAAGGCAATAAAGTCCCCAAAAGGAGTAACTGGAACATCTGGAATCAATAATCTCATAGGACTAGTTTCCCCTCCCCAATTTCTCTTTTCTTTTGCTTCCTGGCAGGTTATCCAGCCAATAACTCTAGAAAGTTATATTTGGTTTGAGAATTGAAATATTTCTGAAGATGCAGCTGCAAACATCAGTTTAGGGTCAGAATGAGATCAACTATATGGAGAATTTAAGAGATGGAAGTTGGAAATAAACTTGTGTATTTTTTCAGTTACAAAATAAATAGAACCATTGTAAGAAATAATGGCATTTTAAAGAATCAGTATTTCTATCTTCTATAGGAATGAAATGGATTTGAAAATAAAATTCAGGATGATGTATTAATTTGATTTATCTCAGTGAGGATCCAGTCGTTGAAATACAAAGGAGCATTTCACCTAATCTCAGAGAGTGCATTGATAGAGTGGTGGGGAGGCAAATCAAGAAATTGAAGAAAAAAATCTGCTGTTTTGAATGTGGTGTCACTCTCTATCCACCTGGTCAAACCAGAAAATTGACAGTCAACTTTCACTCGTTTCTTTTTCATGAATTCTTATAAACATAATAAATAAAAACAAGGAGCTGGTGTTCTCTTAGTATCTTGTCTTGCTTTGATTTTGCTTTTTGGATCAGGAGACAATAAAGTCGAGGAGGGCCGGGATTTTTGCTTGTTTTGTTCTCTATGTTCTTGCCTTGTTTTCAATGCCTGAAATCACACCTGGCATGTTGGAGGTGCTCAAAAAATAATTGTTGACAAGTTTACAGATTACAATGTCAAGTACATTATCAAGGAGGAAAAGATGCAATAAAATCAGTCTATACTTATCGTGATAGGAGAAAATTGCACAAAGTTTGTCACCTTGGGGGGGTTGTTTAACCTTTCCAAATCAAAGCTTTCTCACCTGCAAAGTACAGCTTAGTAATAACAGCAACATCACAGATTAATGTTCAGGTCACTGGGGCTCAAATGCTCTCCTCCCTCTTTCCTCTTCTCCTAATAGATCCTCACCGAGGAAGAGAAGACAAGAATAGTGCCACAACCATGAGAAAATGGCAGCTTTCACAGTGGCATCTCTGAAGTAAAAATGGGAGCAACTGGAGGCTGAGTGAGATGGAGTGGGAGTGGATGAAAGGTGGCCAGAATAGTGTGTCAGAGAACATCTTCCAGACAGGAGCCATTCCCTAAAAATCTTAGGTCTATCTGAAGAGGTAGGCTCCGCCAGTGTTATACCTATACAGAGTCATCATTCAATGGTAAGGAGACTAAGAGGCGTGGGCGGAATTCACATGTCTCATTATCCTCGTGCTTGTTTGGATCTGAAGTTCTATCACAGAGTGATCAGATGAAACTGCTACTGACACTGAGCCATAAAGCAAACATAAGTCAAAGGTTGAGGACAGCATCAACTCTATAGCCTGAAGTGACTGCCAATACAATCTCCAAAACAATTGAAGCCCCATGGCTAATATACAGTACTGTCAACCCAGTATGACCACCACCTGCTGGGAACTAGGATTTCCAGGAATATGACAGACAGAAAGAAAGGAAGGAGAAAGGGCAAAGGAAAGAAACACATACACATAAAATCATAGAATATTAGTGTTTCCAAATTTCCTGACCAACTCTGGAGTTACATTTTCAAATGTGCATAAAATTAGACATTTTCACTCTAATAGCAATCCCTATTTCATTGTTAACTGAAATTTAAATGCTTATTCCAAGAGCAGAGAAGATTGTTTATTCATTAGCTACTTTGGATATTTACTTATTAAGAGGTCTTTTAAAAGAGTTCCATTTGAACAGAATTTTCCTGACTAGTGGGGTCACTAGTCATCCTTCTGATGAAGGATATAAATATTCTAAAGCTTTCATTTCAACTTAGAAATTCAAGTTAGTTCTGCCAAAATAATATAACACAAACTCTCATTAATGAATGAATATCAATGTTGTTTTACAAAAAGTAGTATTAATTCTGATCAAAGTGTACAGTCACTGTGTTTCTGCTTAAAATCCATAAAAGCTGCTTGTCACCTGTTATTTATTTCATCAAAGGCACTTGTGGATATTGATTACATTTGAATCGCCTTTTATTTCTACTTCCAGTCCAGAGAGTTAAATGGGAATACATCAGCATAGTCTTTAATAAGTTTAGAATATGTTCTAGTTTTAAAGATTGTCAAAATACTTGGAAATATTTAGGTATGAGATATCTGTCAACAACTTAAATAGAATGTTATGTCGTTTCCGTATAATTTGAGATAAACTTTACCCTTTCTGTTTTACTATGGTTCAATAGTTTTAGAAAATATTTGGATTTCCATCAAATTTTTGCATAGTAGAAGTTCAGTAATAAATGGTTACACTAATTAGGTGTATCTGGGATCATTTTTTAGTAGATTTTAAATTTTTAGAGTTGTTTTATTTTAGAATAGTTTACAGAATTATTGTAAAGATAATATACCATACCCCATTGGCTTTCTTATTAACATCTTAGAATGGCACATTGAAAGTTCAGGTGGTGTTTGTCAGGTTCTCCCCTGTAAGATTGGTCTTTCTTTCTCCCTTTCCATACTGTACTGTTTGGAAGGGAGCCATCAGGTACAACCTAGAATTAAGGAGTCATTCTCCACCTTTTCAGGGTAGAGTAACTGGATAACTTAATTGGAATTCTTCTGCACTAGAGATTTGTCTGTTCTATTCTATTCTTCAATTGATTCAATCATTTATTTCTGTCAGTAAGGCCTCAGGGATATTTATTTTATATTTTGGGTTATAATCCAATACTGCTCTACTTTCTTACTCACGTTGTTCCAGCTTTGACCATTGGGACGATCTTTCAGCTAGATCATGTATCGGTTTCATGTACCCTCATCATTGTGGTTTTTTCCCTTCTTTTGAGCATTTGTCCCGTTCTGGCACTACAAGATGCCCCAGGCTCATCTTGTGCATACCTGCCCCACTTCCAGAATAAGTCATTTCTCTAAAGAGACCTGTGTTTTTTTGAGAATGACATTGAAATAGAGGATCTTGGTGCTAGGTGTACTCATTGCTGCTGAGGTGTCATTGACTCTACACCGTCTCAGTCGATATAGCAAGGAATTAGAGGTGTGTATACCAATCTACATATATAAACATATCTTAAAATATATCTGCATGTAACCAATTTGTATCTACATTAAGCTAAATATGAATTCATACTTATGTCTCCACTCTAATCTATTACTCATAGATTATTATAGCTTCTTCCTGCTGTTTATCTATAATCTCGCACTACAAGGGTGAGAAACCTGGTTCTCAGTATCAACCACCCACTTAATCATTAAATTCCGGTATACGTATACAATAGTTTCAGAATTGTTAACCCATAATCCTGTGGGAACCAACTTCATCAGCTAGATACAGCACTACAATTCCTTTACCCTTAGTCTTACAGAATAAATTCATTTCCAAAATTGTTTAAGTCAGCACAATATTCCCATACTGCCTTCAGTGAGACTGTTTCTGATATTTGTGATACATTTAAATTATTTTTTCACATGCTGATTCCATCCATTGTATGCATACACCACAGTTTCTTTGTCAATTTACCTATTGAGGGACATCTTGGTTGCTTTCAGGTTTGGTAATTATTAGCAAAGCTACCATAAATATTTGTGTGCAGGTTATTGTGTGGACTTAAGTTTTCAAACTAGTTACAAACACCTAGGAATGTGATTGCCGAAATGTGTGGCAAGACTATGTTTCACATTGTAAGAAACTGCCCAAGTGTCTTCCCACAGTGGCTATAGCACCGTACATTTCCGTCAGCAGTGATCACAAGTTCCTCTTTCTTCACCTCCTCACCAGAAATGGCATTGTCAGGTTTCGGTTTTGGTTTTTGCCATTTTAATAGGTATGTGATTTTTTTCTCAGTGTTCTTTTTTATTTGGTGTGCATGTGTGTGTGTGTTTGCAGTAATATTTACACATCCCTCTCTTTTTATTTTTATTTTTTGCAGGGAAAGATTCACCCTGAGCTAACCCCTGTTGCCAGTCTTCATATATTATGTTTTTCCTCCCCAAAGCCCCAGTGCGTGGTTGTATATCCCAGCTGTAAGTCCTTCCACTTCTTCTGTGTGAGCACTACCACGGCGTGGCTGCTGACAGATGGGTGGTGCGCCTCTACAACTGGGAAACACATCCAGGCCACCAAAATGGTGAGAGTGCTGAACTTTAACAGTAGACCACCACAGCTGGCTCCTCAGTGTTGTTTTAATTGCAATTTCCTGGTGACAAATGATGTTGAGCATCTTTTCATTTGTAAGCTGACACCAGAAGTAACATAGCTTCCAGCAAATTATTGTGTTTCATGCCAGATGGAATTCATGAACTAATTTTACTAATACTCCTTTAAATCTGATCGGATCATAAAAGATTTTACTGTCATATAATTGATAAGGTCATCTAAGCTCACGCAGGAGCCACCTACCAGCATTATGCGTTTCGTAAAATCTTCTTTAGTATCTAATTAGAATGCATGATGTTGCTGAATATTAAGAAGTTTGGAGCACATCATCATTCTTTTCTAATGTTTGTGTCGAGTCAAGATTATATCCAGTAGTTCACCTGCAAGGATCATGTGACTTCTAGGTATTATGGTAAGGTATCTCTAAGAATTTATCAATTACCTAATTAAGAAAATGCACAAATACACTTCCAGACTGAATTAAAAATTGTTGTTCTGGAGCTAGCCCTGTGGCCGAGAGGTTAAGTTCGCACGCTCCGCTGCAGGCGGCCCAGTGTTTCGTTGGTTCAAATCCTGGGCGCGGACATGGCACTGCTCATCAGACCACGCTGAGGTGGCGTCCCACATGCCACAACTAGAAGGACCCACAACGAAGAATATACAACTATGTACCGGGGGGGGGGTTGGGGAGAAAAAGGAAAAAGAAATAAAATCTTTAAACGTTGGCAAATCCTTCACATTAAAAAAAAAAAATTGTTCTGTTTTTTTCTGGTAACCCTAGATCACATATATGAAGTCAAGTAGAAAGTTTATGAAAGGTGGTCTCGGAGGTTAGAGAGACCTAAAAATAGAAATGTTATGGAAATGACTGGGAATTACAATGTGAAGTGAATCCTAATTTTCAAGACCTAAAATCCTCTTTTCAAATTGTACACATATTTTTATTTAGTAATAAAGGTGTAATTTCAATGGAATTTTAGAATGATAGAAGACAATTTGCCAAGCCATTTTGAACGGGATGACATAAAACTGTATTATATTAAAGGGTGTCATTTTAAATGAGCTAGAGTGTTTGTTAATTGTTATCTGGGTGACTCTGGAAAACTCTTATAAATTAATTACCTTAATAATAATAAGATTATGTATCCTTTCTAAAATGAGCCAGAAGTTTTCTTTTTAAGAAATGTTTCAAAACCATCAAGAAAATGAAAAGGCAACCAATGGAATGGGAGAAAATATTTGCAAGTCACATGTCTGATAAGGGGTCAATATCAAAAATACATAAAAACCTCATACAACTCAATAGAAAAAAAGCAATCTGATTATAAAATGAGTAGAGGAACTGAATAGGCATTTTTCCAAAGAAGATGGAAATGGCCAACAGGCACATGAAATGGTGCTCAACATCAGTAATCCTCAGGGAAATGCAAACCAAAACCACAATGAGATACCACCTCACACTGTTAGAATGGCTAATATAGAAAAGAGAAGAAATAACAAGTGTTGGTGAGCCTTGGGAGAAAAGGGAACCCCGTTGTGCACTGTTGGTGGGAATGCAAATTGGTGCAGCCACTGTGGAAAACAGTATGAAGGTTCCTCAAAAAATTAAAAATAGAACTGCTGTACAATCCAGCTATTCCACTTATGGGTACTTATCCAAAGGTATAGAAAACACTAACTCAAAAAGATATCTGCACCCCCTTGTTCATAGCAGCATTATTTACAACAGCTGAGATACGGAAGCGACCTAAGTGTCCACTGATGGATGACTGGACAAAGAAACGTGATATATGCATACATACATATCACATTTTCTTCAACCATTCCAATTGTACATATATATATACACATGAATATTAGCCACAAAAAAGAAGGAAATCTTGCCATTTGCAACAACATGAGTGGACTTTGAGGGTATTATGCTAAGTGAAATAAATTAGACAGACAAAGACAAATACTGTATGATCTCACTTATATGTGGAACATTAAAAAAAACATGTTCATAGATACAGAGAATAGATTGGTGGTTGCCAGAGGCAGCAGGTGGGGTGTGTGCAAAATGGGGGAAGGAGGTCAAAAGGTACAAACTTCTAGTTATAAAATAAAATAAGACCTGGGGATGTAATGTACAGCATGGTGATACAGTTAACACTGTATTGTATATTTGAAAGATGTTAAGAGAGTAGATCTTAAAATTTATCATCACAAGAAAAAAATTGTAACTATGTGTGGTGATTGATATTAACTAAAGTCACTGTGGTGACCATTTCACAATATATACATATAGCAAATCATTGTGCTGTGCACCTAAAACTAACACAATGTTATATGTCAATTACATCTCAGTTAAAAACAAAAGAAAGTAAAAGCCTTGGGAAAGAGTTGAGATGTGAGATGTTAGGATATCAATGATAACAGACATGGGAAGAGGACATTCAGAGAGACGAGTCAGCACCAGCCAAGAGGTGCAGGGTCCAAGGAGAGGGAAGCGGTCAGCATAGGATGCTAAGAAAGCTAGACTTTTCCCAAACACTAGATAGAAAAAGCGAAGTTATTAAAGCATGTGCTTCCTTCTAACCATCCAACTCCTTTTTGAAAGGGAGAAACATCTAAACAAATGCAATAAGAATAACCATACAGTCCTTTCTTCACTGATTCCACGTAACTTTTGAGAGGGACAAATTAATTCCTAATCTGTGATGCAATGGACCAAGAGTCAGTATAACCAAGTTCTATCCCTGTTTATTTAAATTCAAACAAAAGGAGAAAAGAATGTTTCCTTTTATATCTGCAGCCATGATATAATTTATTTATGTGTGGACAAGAATTGTAATATAACACAGCAAAGTGAAAATAGATATTTCTTATGTCATGATTGAATTTTCTCCGTAAAACTTTATCTAATAGTGATATCATGTCTAAAAGATGGTTAATTTTTATGGACAAACAGGAATTAAAAATAAGCAAGAAAAATAAAATTAACCACAGAAAAAGACATTGAAACGTTTTTACAGCTGCCAATATCATACCATTCCTTCACAAATATCCCTTTTACTTATGTGCTAGGCAGTAACTTCAGGAACAATTAGGGAAGTATGTTTCTTTGAGCTGGATAATTAAATGCCAAGAAAACTCACCACTCAATATGTAATTCACTCAACATCTTGTTGTTTGAAGGAGCCAGTGTTCATACATAGGATGGATTGAATTCCTAACAACATCTGGCATGAGCTGTGGACTTGGCCCTCACCATAATAACATTACATTCATGGTCGGAATGACAGCTAAATGGATGGAGGGAGCTTGTCTCTGCCGGGCAGATTCATGACTACAGCATAATGAATCAGAATGTTATAACCTCTGGTCACATACTCCCTGGCCTGTTGCTCCTTACAAGCTATATCAGGGGATATGGAGTAAATTCTTGTTGTCAGATCTAATGGTGAAGGATTCTGGCTTCTAACTTACTGGGAAAGCAAAGCAGAATTTCCATTCCAATAATCTGGATCAAAACACTTCCTGATCGCCGTGGTCAATTTATTCTGTCACTTAATTAAACCCAAAGCATTGCAAATTGTATAAGTAAGCAAAAGAAAGACTGCCTCTTCAACCTTGAAAACCAGTTCTTAAGACAAATATCTTATTAAATTAAGTTCTAGGACATGCGTTACAGGAGGTTTTCTCTAGGGCTTTTTCATGGGTTAAATAGGGATTAAAGCAAATGGCAAACAAAGTCACAATTAAGAGCTACAGAGAAACTGAAATGCGAGAGGAATTCATACAAAGTGATAAAAAGCAGAATTCCTACCACAGAAACTTTTTCATGCAAAGAAAAAAAATTTAAGATCTGGGAAAGGGAATAGCAAGATAGCTCATATTATTTTAATTTTTATTTAAGCTTGAAAAGTTAGCTATGTAAGTTTTCTGAGTTGAAGACCCTTGGATTTTGGGAAGAAACAGTATTAACTGATTTTCTAAAAGTTTGAAAACTGGTTCATTCTTCAGTATATCCCTTTCCTTTACTTCCACATATGCAAGCTCCAGGAAGGCTCCAAATGTACAAAAGGGGAACTGCAGTAATGACGTGGCTTTCCGTGGTGGCGACTCATCACACTCAGGTGTATTCAAAATGAGTATTTATTCATGAGAGTGATATGTCCTTGTCACCCACACACTGGCATGATTTAAGTTACCTTATGTTCTAGAAACTTCCATACGGAGAATTACAACTGAGCTCATGCTGCCAAAGTTTGTATGTGTCTGCCGTTAATGTGCACTGAGTGAATAGTTCTATTCTGCCCTGCACTTTTCTTTCTCATGGAGTTTTGAAGACGTGATGATATGCCTCAAGAGAGTAGCTGTTTCCTGATGAAATGTATTTATTAAGGAAATGTGCATAGCTCTATGGGGAGGTAGACAGCACACTTTCAAGGAGACTAACAGAATAGAATATATGACTGCTTTCTGCAGTACAGAGCACAGTGTGCACTCTGTGTTTTAAAGCACTGAAAGTATAATTTGGGTATTTTTTAGGTTAATTTGCAACAGTTCCGCTAGGACGAAATCATTCATGAGGCATTATACAATTTGTCACACAATTGAAAAATGAACATGAAGGTTTTAATATCCGCAAGTTGTTCTATAACACGAGTTCTGAAAAAATACTGTAGCTGAACACAGAGCGAGAGAACCTTTCCTGACTCTTTTCCAATGTTAAAATTCTCATTATGTAGATTGAATAAGTGCTTATGAAAAATGGTGACTACACATATGTAAAAACTGCAAAACTGTACCTTGATTTTTGCTTCAATCAGTAGACCCAGAACATTTTAAAGTTTTGTAAAACAGTTAATAGCTGATAACATATGGAGGAGATTTTATAACTAATTACATAAAAGGTATTATACACACTGTTTATTAAGATGTTCTGCAAAGGCATCTAGCCACCAATACTCATTTATTTTAGTTAAATCTTTAGTGATTGGGGAGAAGATCCAAGATGGCGCCATGAGTAGTCCTCTTTGTCTCTCCCCCTTCGAGTCTACAATTATTTGGACACTCATTGCTTAACAAAGGATATCCAGATAGCATCTTAGGATGTCTGAGAGACCCACGCGACTATACATCTGAAGGCAGATGGACTTCCCTCTGGGAGGAGGTGGAGATAGGTGAAAACTCTCCGACCCCGACCGAACAGCCTAGTACCTGCAAGCGGCTTTCTTCCAACGGACGCCCCCAGAAGATCAACACACACCTAGGACAGGAGTGAGCACACACCAGAGGAGCGATGGTGGAAACAGGTGATCAGAACCCTACCTAAACCCCCCGCAATTACTCCTAAATGCAGAGGGAAACTCTAGAGTTACACACCTGAGCCCGCAGGGAGAGTCTCACCCCGCCATTGGTGGGGAGATCCCGCCTGGTGTCCACGGCGCCCGGAGGGTCCCAGAGAGAATCACAGAGGGTGTGGTGGCCCCCTGACTGCCACTGCCTACCCGGCCGGGCAAGGGCTTGCCAGAGATCTCGGAGAGGACTGGGGCTGGGTGAAGCTCCAGAGGCTGGCTCCACGGACTGGGGGGAAAGCTGCAGAGTTCCCCCCGGGCAGCAGACAAAACTCTCTGTCTGCCATTAGTGGAGGGGCTACGCCCAGCATCCACAACACCGGGAGGGTCCTGCAGAGGAGAATATCAGGCAGGGCAGCAGCTGACCAGCTACCACTGAAATCAGGATCTCCGGCTATCCCCCAGAGAGGGCAAAGGGCTCCCCGAGTTCCTGGGAAACAGGACTGGGGCTGGGTGGAGTTCCAGAGACCTGGCTCCGTAGCCTAGGAGGAAACCCTACAGGCTCACAGCAGCCTCAGCAAAAGCCTCTGCACAGCACTAGTAGAGAGCACCCATCCGGCAGCCACAAGGCTGGAAGACCCAGGGACAAAAGTAGCATAGCTAGGTGAGCTAACCACAGACTGTAGAAGATGCCAATAGCTCTGCTGTGACCCATAGTGGACAAGTGAGATTTTGTGGGTGCCGACAGTGACAGAGTGGCAAATATAAGTGATCCTACCCATGGCTGCTGGAAAAGCCCATAACACCGTTGCAGACCCCAAGGAGGGAGCACGTCTAGGTGGGCTGCAACAGTAGGCACCAGCAGCCTGAAGCCCCCCTGTGACGGCCCCCACGGCAGAAGAGGGAATCCAAAGGACCACTGTGACTACGAGGAGGGTCCCAGGCCCAGTTAGCAACTGAGGATAGGGTTCCTGGTTGGTGCAGTATAAACAGCTGCTCCCCCACCACACCAGCAGAAACAAGTGGAAGGAGCAACTAATCTCTATCTCTATGTGGAGGCACAAATCTACAACATCAAGCAATATTAAAAAATACATTAAATCTCCAGAACAGAGGGAAAATAACAAATACACAGACAACAATCCCAAAGAAAATGAAATATATAACCTAAATGACGATAACTTCAAAACAGCCATCATTAAAATATTCAATGAGTTAAGAGAGAATTCAGATAGACAACTCAACGAGTTCAGGAGCTATGTCACAAAAGAGTTTGATACGATAAAGTAGAACCAAACAGAAATACTGGAAATGAAGAACACAATAGAGGAGATTAAGAAAAATCTAGAGGCACTGAACAGTAGGGCAGATAATATGGAGGAAAGAATTAGCAATTTGGAAGATGGGAATATAGAAATGCCGCAGGCAGAGGAGGAGAGAGAAGTAAGACTAAAAAGAAATGAAGAAACTCTCCTAGAATTATCAGACACAATTAGGAGATGCAACGTAAGGATTATAGGTATACCAGAGGGAGAAGAGAAGGAGAAAGGGGCAGAAAGCCTATCCAAAGAAATCATGGCTGAGAACTTCCCAAATCTGGTGAGAGAGATGGATCTTCAGGTGACAGAAGCCAATAGATCTCCAAACTTTATCAATGCAAGAAGACCAACCCCACGTCATATAGTAGTGAAGCTAGCAAAAGTCAACGACAAGGAGAAAATACTAAGGACAGCCAGGCAGAAGAAATTAACCTACAAAGGAACCCCCATCAGGATATCAGCAGATTTCTCAGCAGAAACTTTACAGGCTAGAAGAGAGTGGAATGATATATTCAAAAATCTGAAGGACAAAAACCTACAGCCGAGAATTCTCTACCCAGCGATAATATCCTTCAAATACGATGGAGAAATAAAAACTTTCCCAGATAAACAAAATTAAGGGAGTTCATTGCCACAAAAGCTCCTCTTCAGGAAATCCTCAGGAAAACCCTCATTCCTGAAAAATCCAAAAAAGGAAAGGGGCTACAAAACCAAGAGCAGAGGAGATAAGTAGAAGGACAACAACAGAGAGTAGCAGCTCTTCATCAGAACAGATTAAACCATGGGACGAGAAACAAAGGAAATTGAAGAAAACCAGAAAACAAGACATAAAATGGTAGTGGTAGGCCCCCACATCTCAATAATCACTCTAAATGTAAATGGATTGAACTCCCCAATCAAAAGACACAGAGTGACAGGATGGATCAAAGAACAAGACCCAACAATATGCTGCCACCAGGAAACACACCTCAGCCCCAAAGACAAACACAGACTCAGAGTGAAGGGATGGAGAACGATACTCCAAGCTAATAATGAACAAAAGAAAGCAGGTGCCACTATACTAATATCAGACAAGGTAGACTTCAAAGCAAAACAGATAAAGAAAGACAAAGAGGGACAGTATATAATGATAAAAGGGACTCTCCACCAAGAAGACATAACACTTATAAATATATACACACCCAACACAGGAGCACCAAAATTTGTAAAGCAACTCTTAACAGAACTAAAAGAAGACATCAACAGCAATACAATAATAGTAGGGGACCTCAACACACCATTAACACCAACGGACAGAACATCCAGACAGAAAATCAACAAGGAAATAATAGAATTAAATGAAAAATTAGACCAGATGGACTTAATAGATATATATAGAACACTTCATCCAAAAACAGCAGGTTACACATTCTTCTCAAGTGCACATGGAACACTCTCAAAGATTGACCGTATTTTGGGAAACAAAGCAAGCATCAATAAATACAAGAGAGTTGAAATAATATCAAGCATCTTTTCTGATCATAATGCTATGAAACTAGAAATCAACTACAAGAAAAAAGTAGAGAAAGGTGCAAAAATGTGGAGACTAAACAACTCACTTCTGAACAAACAATGGATTATTGAAGAAATTAAAGAATAAATCAAATATTATCTGGAGACAAATGAAAATGAGAACACGACATACCAAATCATTTGGGATGCAGCAAAAGCAGTCCTAAGAGGGAAATTCATCGCAATACAGGCTCACCTCACTAAACAAGAAAAAGCTCACATAAGCAACCTCAAACGACACCTAACAGAACTAGAAAAAGAAGAACAAACAAAGTCCAGAGTCAGTAGAAGGAGGGAAATAATAAAAATAAGAGCAGAAATAAACGATATTGAAACAAAAAAGACAGTAGAAAGGATCAATGAAACAAAGAGTTGGTTCTTCGAAAAAATTAACAAAATCGACAAACCCTTAGCCAGACTGACCAAGAAAAGAAGAGAGAAATCTCAAATAAATAAAATTAGGAATGAGAGAGGAGAAATCACAACAGATACCAATGAAATACAAGGGATCATAAGAGAATACTATGAAAAACTATATGACAACAAATTGAACAACATGGAAGAAATGGACAACTTCCTAGACTCCTACAATCTCCCCAAACTGACTCAGGAAGAAATGGAGAATCTGAATAGGCCAATCACAAGTAAGGAAATAGAAACGGTAATCAAAAACCTCCCCAAAAATAAGAGTCCAGGACCAGACGGCTTCTCTGGAGAATTCTACCAAACATTCAAAGAAGACTTAATAACTACTCTTCTCAAACTATTCCAGAAAATTGAGGAAGATGGAGTACTCCTTAACACATTCTATGAAGCCAACATCACTCTGATCCCCAAACCTGACAAGGACAACACAAAGAAGGAGAACTACAGGCCGATATCACTGATCAACATAGATGCAAAAATCCTCAACAAAATTCTGGCAAACCAAATACAGCAATACATCAAAAAGATTATACACCATGATCAAGTGGGATTTATACCAGGGACACAGGGGATGGTTCAACATCCACAAGTCAATCAACGTGGTACACTACATTAACAAAATGAGAAACAAAAACCACATGATCATCTCAATAGATGCAGAGAAAGCATTCGACAAGATCCAAAACCCATTTATGATAAAAACCCTCAATAAAATGGGTATAGAAGGAAAGTACCTCAACATAATAAAGGCCATATATGACAGACCCACAGCCAACATCATACTCAATGGACAAAAACTGAAAGCCATCCTTCTGAGGACAGGAACAAGACAAGGGTGCCCACTTTCACCACTCCTATTCAACATAGTACTGGAGGTGTTGGCCAGAGCAATTTGGCAGGAAAAAGAAATAAAAGGAATCCAAATAGGTAATGAAGAAGTAAAACTCTCGCTGTTTGCAGACGACATGATCTTATATATAGAAAACCCCAAAGAATCCATAGAAAAACTATTAGAAATAATCAACAACTACAGCAAAGTAGCAGGGTATAAAATCAACATACATAAATCAGTAGCATTTCTATACACTAACAATGAACTAACAGAAAAAGAACTCAAAAACTCAATCCCATTCACAATCGCAACGAAAAGAATAAAATATCTTGGGATAAACTTAACCAAGGAAGTGAAGGATCTATACAATGAAAACTACAAGACTTTCTTGAAAGAAATTGACGACAACATAAAGAGATGGAAAGACATTCCATGCACATGGATTGGAAGAATAAACATAGTTAAAATGTCCATACTACCTAAAGCAATCTACAGATTCAATGCTATCCCAATCAGAATCCCAAGAACATTCTTCACAGAAATTGAACAAAGAATCCTAAAATTCATATGGGGCAACAAAAGACCGCGAATTGCTAAAGCAATCCTGAGCAAGAAAAACAAAGCCGGCGGAATCACAATCCCCGATTTCAAAACATACTACAAAGCTACAGTGATCAAAACAGCATGGTACTGGTACAAAAACAGGTCCACAGATCAATGGAACAGAATTGAAAGCCCAGAGATAAAACCACACATCTATGGACAGCTAATCTTTGACAAAGGAGCAGAGGGCCTAGAATGGAGAAAAGAAAGTCTCTTCAACAAATGGTGCTGGGAAAACTGGACAGCCACATGCAAAAGATTGAAAATTGACCGTTCTTTTTCACCACACACCAAAACAAACTCAAAATGGATCAAAGACCTAAAGATTAGGCCTGAAACAATAAGTCTTCTAGAAGAGAATATACGCAGTACACTCTTTGACATCAGTTTCAAAAGAATCTTTTTGGACACTATAAATCCTCAGTTGAGGGAAACAATAGAAAGAATAAACAAATGGGACTTCATCAGACTAAAGAGCTTCTTCAAGGCAAGGGAAAACAGGATTGAAACAAAAAAAGAGCTCACTAATTGGGAAAAAATATTTACAAGCCACTTATCCAACAAAGGGTTAATTTCCATAATATACAAAGAACTCACATGGCTTAACAACAAAAAAACAAACAACCCGATCAAAAAATGGGCAGAGGACATGAACAGACATTTCTCAAAAGAAGATATAAATATGGCCAATAGACACATGAAAAGATGTTCATCATCGCTAATCATCAGGGAAATGCAAATCAAAACTACACTAAGATATCACCTTACACCCGTTAGATTGGAAAAAACATCCAAAACCAAGAGCGACAAATGTTGGAGAGGTTGTGGAGAAAAAGGAACCCTCATACACTGTTGGCGGGAATGCAAACTGGTACAGCCACTATGGAAAACAGTATGGAGATTTCTCAAAAAGTTAAAAATAGAAATACCCTATGACCCAGCCATCCCATTACTGGGTATCTATCCTAAGAACCTGAAATCAGAAATCCCAAGAGTCCCTTGCACCCCTATGTTCATCGCAGCATTATTTACAATAGCCAAGACATGGAACCAACCTACATGCCCAGAAACTGATGATTGGATAAAGAAGATATGGTATATATACACAATGGAATACTACTCAGCCATAAAAAAAGACAAAATTGGCCCATTCGCAGCAATGTGGATGGACCTCGAGGGTATTATGTTAAGCGAAATAAGCCAGTCAGAGAAAGATGAACTCTCTATGAATCCACTCATAGGTGGAAGTTAACATATTGACACGGAGATCTGATTGCTGGTTACCAGGGAAAAGGGGGGGTGGGGGGAGGGCACAAAGGGGGAAGAGGTGTACCCACAACATGACTAACAATAATGTACAACTGAAATCTCACAAGGTTGTAATCTATAATAACATTAATAAAAAAAAAATCTTTAGTGATTGAAGCACCATCAGTATTTCAAAAGTGTTCAAGGGTTTTCAGAGCTGTGTGAATACTGTGATATCAGTGTGAGTGCTCTGTATGAAAAGGAAAATATTGTTTCACATACATGCAAAATGTTAAGATGAAGGGATAAAAGTCACAGGAAAAACTTCATATATTGACGTTTTAAAATTTAACTTTATATATTGATGTTTTAAAATTTAACTGCATGTACATAATTCACGTCTGAGTGCCAAGGGCAGTGATTTCAAGATCCAGGAAACCCTTAGGTATTATGGGTAGGTGGGCAGAATATCCCATTTCTTAGGGAAAATAGCTACTTTCTAGCTAATTATCCATATTAGTCCACCAGAAGATAAAAGAATATACCAATGCAGTTTTTATTTGGTTATTTCATCTGCTATTGGGAATATTTTTCAGCAATTATTTCAAAATTTTATTTGGAAAATATCACTTTTAGAAAAAATAAAAAACAAAGCATGAATAAATATTAAAATATGAAAATATTATGGTTATTTGCATTTTTAAAAACAGAAACAACTGTCAGGGCCCTAATTGTATCCATTACATAAACCCTTTCCCATAATGATTTAGGAAAGCAGAGACCAATCTCTAGAGCCAAGTAATGTCCTAAGAAACAGTACAATGGCTTTTCTTTCACGTTGTGCTCCAAGTCAGAGCTACCATTTTCTTACTGGACATAGAACTGGTGGCTGCAGGTAATCATTAACTAGGCCACGTTCATTTGAAAGGGAAGTGTTTTTAATTTGGCATTTTGTAGTATACATGACCCCAAAGAATACGTATGATAATTGACTTCTCATGCCAGTGAGTCTAGAATCACGAAAACACAGATGCACAAAGACATGAAGAGGAGAAATAACAATAAAGCTCCTCCATCTTTGAGCCAGGTGAATTGTGTTGGCTTCTTTTAGTCTACATTTTTCTGTTGTAGATTTTCAAAGAGGCCAAATCTCAATATAGCTGTTTGTGCAATGTTAGAAAACACACACTGTCAATTCACTGAAACACTAAAAATGTCTTATCTTTTAAAAGAGACAATTACATATCTGTTTTTTGAAGTGTAACTTTATCATCTGTAAAAGCAGACTTATTCAAAACTATTGAGATAGGTGTTAAGAGTACTACAACAGGGGAAAGAGCGGGAGCTCAGCTCCAAATGCAACAAGAACAAGTGGGGGTGTACAGCCAAGGAGGAAGCTGGGAGCGGCGGGCAGTGGACAGAAAATTACTAAGAGAAAACATAGAGGGTAGAGGGGATTTTTGTAAAACGGACCTAAAGGGATTCTTGCTGAAGTCAGGCCAAAGTGATCACACATCTGGGGATAGTTAGGGGGTCAGGAATTTGATCAGATATCAAGGTTGATTAGAGAATTTCCTCTGAACTGACTTAGCAGGATTCTTGCTATGACTGGACTGTGCAAGGATGAACATGGAAGCCCAAGGTGGAGGCCTAGTCAAGAAGAAAGCGAAAGGAGACTGACTAAAGTTTGGTCAAAGAGAGACTCTTGTCACATCTCACAGAAATAAGGAGGTGTTACTCTGTCTTCCCAGTGCCTACAACAGTGACTGGAAAATAATAGGGACTCAGTAAGTCTTCATTGAAGGAGTAAATACATGTACAAATGCCTATGTAAATTCCATGCATTTTTACTTCTGTTTAGATTTTTTTTGTTTTTTTGCTGAGGAAGATTCGCCCTCACCTAACATCTGTTGGCAATCTGCCTCTTTTTTTTTTTCTTGACGAAGATTAGCCCTGAGTTAACATCCATTGGCAATCTTACCCCCTCTTTTTTTTTGGTTGAGTAAGATGAGCCCTGAGCTAACATCTGTACCAATCTTCCTGCATTTCGTACATGAGATGCCTCCACAGCATGGGTGACAAGCAGAGTAGGTCTGTGCCTGGGATCTGAACCCATAAACCCGTGCTGCCAAAGTGGAGTTGCCGGAACTTTAACCACTCGGCCATGGGGCAACCCCTCTGCTTAGCATTTTTAAAATGGATTTTGTGATATTATCTGATAGGTCACATTTATGATAATAATGTAAAATATTGGAGCTTTGGATTGGTATTGATGCTAAAAGAAAACATATATGGGATAGAGCTTTCCAATTTGAAAATCATATCTCCATTCTTTCAAACTCTTATTTTATGGACCTAATATTCTAGAGGAGGAAGATAGGTAAATGCTATGTAAGTAAATAAATAGATAAATAGGAAAAATATGGATAATTTTCCACGTATTGAAACAAGTAAAATCCAGCATGTGATAGAGGGGGTCTAGATAAGGGGAGGGCTGCTGAGAACCCCTTGGAAGAGTCGGCCATGTACCATCTTGGGGCGACTGCTCCAGACAGAGAGGCATCATGTAGAAAAAGGCCTCCCCGAGGGGAAATAGTCAGTTTGAAGGACAGGCTTGCCTGTGTGGCTCTATCACAATTAACAAAGGCGAACATGCTACAAGGTCACACCATAGAGGTGGCAGATCGAGTGGAGCTCACCAGCCATGGTGAGGAGTTTCAATGTACAGAATTTAAGGAGCAGAGAGATGAACTCAGCTCCCGAGGGGACAGCAATGTTTACAAGCCCAGAGAATGAAGAGGCTCCCATAAAGAAAAACCAAAAGGAACAAAATTGTGGAAGGAAAACTGGAAGCCAGCAAATGGAGAAGAAAACAGCTGCTCCAGTATGTCAAATACCACTGAGACATCAGATAAAAGAAACACAGAAGATGGTTCCTTGGCCTTGGAGATGTAAAAAGTAGGAGAGACTTGAGCCTGTTGTATTAGTTTGTGAACAAAACACCACAGACTGTGCGGCTTAAACAGCGGACAATTTGTTTTCTCACAGCTCTGGGGGCTGAAGTTCAAGATTGAGGTGTGGGCAGGTTGGCTTCTCCTGAGGCAGCCCTCCTGGGCTTACAGGTGGCTGCCTTCTCACCCGTCCTCACATGGGCTTTCTCTCTGCACGCACATCCCTCGTCTCTCTGTGTCCTAATCTCCTTTCCTTGTAGGGGCTCCAGTCAGATTGGATTAGGGTGGGCCTGAACAGCCCATTTTAGCCTCATTATCACCTTCAAGGCCCTATCCAAATACAGTCACAGCCCAAAGGACTGGAGTTTAGAGCTCCAACATAGGAATTTTGGAGGCACATAATTCAGTCCATAATACCTCTATAATCAGTTCTCATTATTTACAGGTTTCATAGTTATTAATTCACCTACTTCCAAAACTGTATTTGAGATCTCGTCAAGATGGCAGCATAAGCAGACTCTGAACTCATCTCTTCCCATAAACACAACCAGGTTACAACTACTTTTGGAAAAATTACCTCTGATAGAAAACTGAAGACTGGATAAAAAGAAGCCCCACACCAAGGGACAGCCCTGACTAAGGCGGAAGAGGCAGAAATTCCTGCTGGAGAGGAAAAAAGCCACCTTTGGGAGCAGCAGAGCTTTTCAGCTTGCCAGGCGGGAGCCACCCTAAGGTAAGCAACCCTCCCTGGATGAGTGAGGTCCGGAGCCAGGGCCAATACTGCTATAAGCATCCTTCAGACTCAGCACAACTGAGAGGGGGCCTTACTGTCTGGCTGTGCTGGCTATTAACTGCAGTGAGGACACCCCGGAAAAGCTATCGGCCAAAACTGAAAAGGCCTGGGTCTTAAAGGGCCCATGCACAAACTCACTAGAGCAACCTAAAATCACCAGAGAGAAGGCTGACAGTCCTGTGGTGAAACGAGACTTACCTGGGGGCTTCTCGGGGTATCTTGGTGAGAGGAGGGACCTCTCCAGAGACTCTGACATTGGTGGGGGCCATTGTTCTGACCTGGTCCAGGTGTGCAGATGGAGACCCCAGTGGGCACCATTGAAGTTCTTCACTTGGCCTGTTAGCCCAGGGGTCTGCCACACCTACTAGAACACAGATTTAATCCAGTTCAGCCACGGCAGGCAGCCTGCCCCAGGGACCGGCCCCACCCAATGGCAAGCCCTCAGGCTACTTTTCAGCCTGCATTGACTGGGCGCCTTGATCCTCTACAGGCAGGTAAGTGTGTCTGCCTCTGTGGGCCAGGGCCTGTGTGAGGACCAGGTGAACTGTGAGTGGCATTGGTGGAGAGGTGGGGGCCCGTTGCAGTGCAGCGACGGGGTACACTCCAGGGCGTTGAGAAGTTTGCACAGACCAGGACTGTCTTGATGGTGTGTGTGGTCCTGTGTGGGGTGACACTTAGCAGCAGCAGAAAACCTGTGCTTCACAAACAGCCAAAAAAAGGATCAGCCCTACCTTCCAAAGGCTGAAATAATTGAGTGATCCTGATCCTAGGGCCAGCCCCACTCAGCTGCACTCCTAAGAGAGCTGACAACAGCCTTGTAGGCCTGAGGCCTATAGCAACTGTAAGCCCCTGAGCCTAGCAACCAGCTACACTGAGTACCAACCCAATTAAGAGAAAAACTGCAACAGGAGTGTGCTGATAGACTTTGTAGCCAATGGTGCTGAGGCTCCCCAAACCAGATCTACAAACAGCTGGCCAGGGAAGGAAAGACTAGACTCCCTGGGTACCTGCAGTGGGATCAACCCTGCTACAGCAGAAAGACACAAGTAGCTCACAAAGGGCTCACTCTTGGATAATTTGGACTAGTGATGAGAGGAAAGCACACTGCTGGGCCTCATAAGGCATCACATACATAAGGCCACTTCTCCAAGAACAAGAGACATAGTCGACTTACCTAATACATAGAAATAAGCACAGAGAAAGAGGCATAATGAGGAGACAAAGGAATACATTCCAAGCAAGGGAACAGGAGAAAACCCCAGAAAAATGACTAAATGAAACAGAAACAAGTGATTTACTTGACAAAGAGTTCAAACAAAATATCATAAAGATACTCACAGATACGGGGAGAAGACTGGATGAACACAGTGAGCTCATCAGCAAAGAGCTGGAAAATATAAAAAAGAACCAATCAGAAATGAAGAATACAATACTGGAAATGAGAAATTCATTAGAGGGACTCAATAGCAGAGTAGATGATGCAGAAGAAGGGACCAGCAAGCTAGACAAAAGACTAGAGGAAGTCACCCAAGCTGAACAGAAAAAAGAAAAAAGAATTAGACAGAATGAGAACAGTCTAAGGGAGCTCTGGGACAGTATCAAGTGTGCTAACATCCGGATTATAGGTGTCCCAGAAGGAGAAGAGAGAGACAAAGGGGCAGAAAATTTATTTGAAGAAATAATAGCTGAAAATTTTCCTAACCTAAGGAAGAAAACAGATATCCAAGTATAGGAAGCATGGAGAGCTCCAAAGAAGATAAGCCCAAAGAGGCCCACACCAAGACATATTATAATCAAAATGTCCAAAATTAAAGATAAAGAGAGAATCCTAAAAGTGGCAAGAGAAAGGCCACAAGTGACATACAAAGGGAAGCCCATCAGGCTATCAGTGGACTTCTCAGCCAAGACCCTACAGGCGAGAAGAGAATGGCACAACATGTAAAGTGCTAAAAGGAAAAAACCTACAGCCAAGAATACTCTATCCATCAAGGGTGTCAGTCAGAATGGAGGGAGAGATAAAGAGCTTCCCAGACAAGCAAAAATTAAAGGAGTTTATCACCAAGAAACCAGTTCTACAAGAAAAGCTATACAGACTTATTTAAGTGGGAAAGGAATGACCACAAATAGAGCTACAAAAAAGAATTATCAGAAAAACAAAAACAAAAACTAGGCAATAAAGTCACTTGCAAAGGTAAAAATATAGTAAAGGTAGATCAACTACCTGTGAAGATAATATGAAGGTTAAAAGACAAATGTACTAAAATCACCTATTTCAATGATAAGAGGGTAATAGATAGACACACACTAAACAAAAGACTACATATGATTTCAAAAACATAAAATGTGGAAAGAAAGGAATGAAAAAGTAGAGCTTTTAGAAAGAGGTCAAGCTAAAGAGTCTATCAACTCGATATAGACTGTTATAGAATATTAAATAGGCTCTTCATGGTAATCACAAATCAGAAACCTGTAGTAAGTAAACAAAAAAGTAAGACAAAAGAAATCAAACGTATTACTAAAGATAGCCATCAAACCACAAGGGAAGAGAGCAAGAGAAAAAATTTTAAAAGTAACAAAATGGCAACAAATACATATTTATCAATAGCTACATTAAACATCAATGAACTAAATACTCCAATCAAATGCCATAGGGTAGCCAATTGGATTAAAAAAAAAACAAGACCCATGTATATGCTGCACACAAGAGACACACTTCAGACCTAAAGGCACTCACAAACTGAATGTGAAAGGATGGAAAAGATATTCCATGCAAATGGCAAAGAAAAGAAAGTAGGGGCAGCAATGCTTATATCAGACAAAATAGACTTTAAACAAAAACTGTGGGGGCCAGCCCGGTGGCGCAGTGGTTAAGTTCACACGTTCCGTTTCTCAGCAGCCCAGAGTTTGCTGGTTCAGATCCCAGGTGCAGACATGGCACTGCTTGACAAAAGCCATGCTGTGGTAGGCACCCCATGTATAAAGTAGAGGAAGATGGGCACAGATGTTACCTCAGGGCCAGTCTTCCTCAGCAAAAAGAGGAAGATTGGCAGTAGTTAGCTCAGGGCTAATCTGCCTCAAAAAAAAAAAAAAAAACTGTAACAAGAGACAAAGACGGGCACTACATAATGATAGAGGGAACAATCCAACAAGAAAATACAACACTTGTAAATATCAATGCACCCAACATAGGAGCACCTAAATATATAAAGCAATTATTGACAGATATAAAAGGAGAAATAGACAGTACCACAATAATAGTAGTGGACTTTAACACTTCACTTACACCAATGGATAGATCATCCAAACAGATGATCAATTAGGAAACACTGGCCTTAAATGACACATTAGACCAGATGGAATTACTAGATATATACAGAACATTCCACCCAAAAACCACAGAATACACATTCTTTTGAAAGGTACATGGAATATTCTCCAGGATTGATCACATATTAGGCCACAAAATGAGTCTCAATAAATTTAAGAAGATCGACATAATACCATGCATCTTTTCTGACCACAAAGTTATGAAACTAGAAATCAACTCAAGGAGGAAAACCAGAAAAGCCACAAAAATGTGGACATTAAACAAAATGCCACTGAACAACGATTGGATCAATGAAGAAATCAAAGGAGACATCAAAGAATTCCTGGAGACAAATGAAAATGAAAATACGACCATCCAAAATCAGTGGGATGCAGCAAAAGCAGTTCTAAGACAGAAGTTTATAGCAATTCAGGCCTACCTCAACAAAGAAGAAAAATCCCAAAGAGACAATCTAAAAGTACTGGAAAAAGAACAACAAACAAAGCCCAGAATCAGCAGAAGGAAGGAAATAATAAAAATCAGAGCAGAAATAAACAAAATAGAGACTAAAAATACAATAGGAAAAATTAATGAAACCAAGAGCTGGTTCTTGGAAAAGATAAACAAAATTGACAAACTCTTAGCTAGACTCACCAAGAAAAAAAGAGAGAAGGTTCAAATAAATAAAATCAGAAATGAAAGAGGAGAGATTACAACAGACACCTCAGAAATACAAAAGATAATAAGAGAATACTATGAAAAGCTATATGCCAACAAAGTGGATAATCCAGAAGAAATGGATAAATTCTTACAAACATACAACCTTCCAAAACATAACCAAGAAGAAGTAGAGAATCTGAATAGACCAATCACCAGTATGGAGATCGAAACTGCAATCAAAAACCTCCCACAAAATAAAAGTCCAGGACCAGATGGCTTCCCTGGTGAATTCTACCAAACATTCAAAGAAGACTTAAAAACAATCCTTCTAAAACTCTTCCAGAAAACTTGAAGAGGACAGGAGGCTTCCTAAATTATTCTACGAAGCCAACATTATCCTGATACCAAAACCAGACAAGGACGACACAAAAAAGAAAATTACAGGCCAATATCACTGATGAATACTGACACAAAAATCCTCAACAAAATATTAGCAAATTGAATACAAGAATACATTAAAAACATCATACATCATGATCAAATGGGTTTCATTCTGGGGATTCAGGGATGGGTCAACATCCACAAATCTATCAACGTGATACACCACATTAACAAAATGAAGAATAAAAATCACATGATCATCTCAATAGATGCAGAGAAAGCATTTGACAAGATACAGCATCCATTTATTATAAAAACTCTAAATAAAATGGGTATAGAAGGAAAATACCTCAACACAATAAAGGCCATATTTGAGAACCCACAACAAATATCATTCTCAATGGAGAAAAACTGAAAGCTATCCCTCTAAGAACAGGAACCAGACAAGGATGCCCACTGTCACCACTCTTACTTGACATAGTATTGGAAGTCCTATCCAGAGCAATCAGGCAAGAAACAGAAATAAAAGGGGTCCCATGGGAAAAGAAGAAGTGAAACTGTAACTCTTTGCAGACGACATTATTTTATATCTCAAAACCCCTAAAGAATCCACTAAAAAACTTTTAGAAACAATAAAGGAATACAGCCAAGTCGCAGGATACAAAATCAACATACAAAAATCGGTTGCATTTCTATACACAAAAAAATGAAGTAGCAGAAAGAGAAATTAAGAATACAATCCCGTTTACAATTGCAACAAGAAGAAGAAAATACCTAGGAATAAACTTAACCAAAGAGGTGAAAGATCTGAACACCAAAAACTATAAAACATTGTTGAAAGAAATCGAAGAAGACACTAAGAAATGGAAAGACATTCCGTGTTCTTGGATTGGAAGAATTAACATCGTTAAAATATCCATACTTCCTAAGACAATCTTAGATTAAACGCAATCCCTATCAAAGTTCCAACAACAGTTTTCACAGAGATAGAACAAAGAATCCTAAAATTGATACAGAACAACAAAAGACCCTGAATAGCCAAAGGACTCCTAAGAAAAAAGACCAAAGCTGGAGGTATCACACTCCCTGATTTCAAAATAACTGTATGATTTCAAAATACTGTAACAAAGCTACAGTAACCAAAACACCATGGTACTGGCGCAAAAACAGACACACAGATCAATGGAACAGAATCGACAGCCCAGAAATAAACCCACACATCTATGGACAGCAAATATTCAACAAGAGCACATGATGGAGAAAGGAGAGTCTCTTCAACAAGTCGTGTTGGGAAAACTTGACAGCCACATGCAAAAGAATGAAAGTAGACCATTCCCTTACACCATGCAGAAAAATCAACTCAAAATGGATTAAAGACTTGAATGTAAGACCCAAAACGATGAAACTTCTAGAAGAAAACATAGGCAGTATGCTCTTTGACATCAGTCTTAGCAGCATATTTTCAAGTACCATGTCTGACTGGGCAAGGGAAACAAAAGAAAAAATGAACAAATGGGACTACATCAAACTAAAACGCTTCTGCCCAGCAATGGAAACCATTAACAAAACGAAAAGACAACCTAACAATTGGGAGAAGATATTTGCAAACCTTATATCAGATAAGGGGTTAATATCCAAAATATACAAAGAATTCATACATGTCAACAACAAAACACCCAACAGCCCAATTAAAAAATGGGCAAAAGATCTGAACAGAGATTTCTCCAAAGAAGGTACACGGATGGCCAACAGACAAATGAAAAGATGCTCAACATCATTAGCTATCAGGGAAATGCAAATCAAAAGTAGAGTGAGGTATCACCACACTCTGGTCAGAATGGCTATAATTAACAAGACAGGAAACAAGTCTTGGAGAGGATGTGGAGAGAAAGGAACCCTCTTACGCTGCTGGTGGGTGTGCAAACTGGTGCAACCACTAGGGAAAACAGTATGGAGTTTCCTGAGAAAATTAAGAATAGATCTACCATATGATCCAGCTATCCCACTGCTGGGTATTTATCCAAAGAACATGAAAACACAAATGCATAAAGATACCTGCACCCCTATGTTCATTGCAGCATTATTCACAATAGCCAAGACTTGGAAGCAACCCAGATGCCTATCAAGGGAGGAATGGATAAAGAAGATGACGTAGATATACACAATGGAGTACTACTCAATCATAAGAAATGATGAAATCCTGCCCTTTGAGACAATGCGGATGGTCCTTGAGGGTATTATGCTGAGTGAAATAAGTCAGAGGGAGGAAGTCAAATACCGTATGATCTCACTCATAAGTAGAAGATAAAAACAATGACAAACAAACACATAGAAACGGAGATTGGATTGGTGGTTACCATAGAGGAAGGGGGTGGGGCAAAACGGGTGATTAGGCTCACAGGTGAGGGGATGGACTATAATCAGTTTTTGGGTGATAAACATGATGTAATTTGCACAGAATTCGAAATATATTACGGTTTACATCCAAAAGCTAAAATAAATAAATAAATACATAAATAAATACATAAATAAGTACCTAAATAAAAACAAAAACAAGACAAAAAAACTGCATTTGACCCCACGCAGAGACTCCCTGTGCTCGCACCCTCTTAGGCATCATGTGCAGAGCTGGGGTCAGTTTGACTTTCCCACCTTTATGCTCCCAGCTGACTTCTAGCAAGGTGACCCTCTGCTTTCTTGCTTCAGCTCTTGTAGTATAAAGTGTCCTTTCCATGGTCTATTTAGTGCCACTGTGTTCGTGCTTTTTCTTGGTGATTTCCCTGTTTAAAACGGCACCTGATGAAGTGCTGGAGGTGCTGGCTAGTGTTTCTAAGCACAAGGAGGCTATGATGTGCCTTAGAGAAAATATGCATGTTAGATAAGCTTTGTGCAGTCCTCAGCTATAGTGCCTTTGGCCATGCTTTAAGCTTTAAGGAGTCAACAATACATAGTAACTTAGGTCTCATTAAACACAGAAACACACATAAAACAAGATTATGTATTCATCAGTTGACATGATGTTGTGGCCAGAGGCTCACAGGAACCTAACTGTATTTCCCGAGGAGCTATGCTTTAGTGTCCTTTAATCCAGCATTTGTGGTGCTTGCATAGGGCATAGCTACCAGGAATAACTCAACTCTCTGTGCTGAGAGATAAATGCTAACATAACAGGAGAGCTGAATTCTCAGGACCCTGGAAGCGATCATCGTTAGAAAGAGGTCTTCAAAGGAGCAAAGCAAGACAGGTCTAGAGCACAGGTGGAGGGTTAAGACATGGTCAGGGAGGCTGATTGCTGGTCACACAGAGACAGAGGGCTGCCTCCATAACCAGCTACAAATGGGAGTGAGTTTGCAAATGAGGCAAGGCACACTGTTACTTCCATAGCTCCTGGAAATTTTGCCCTCATGGGCTTCATAAAAGATGCTGAAAATTATATTTAATATAAAGATGAATGTACTAATATTATACATTAAAACATGTTCTTCAATCTAAAGGTTCTCTTTTGCTCTTCTGATTTTAAAAGAAATTAAAACATTTTAGTAGGCTCCTAAAAGTATTGTGGATTCTGGGCACTGTGCCTCATAGTTAAGTTGGCCCTGTTTGTAGGTACCAGGGCAGTTAATTGAGAAAATTCCTACTCAATGTTCTCAGTTTTCTCATGAACTAGTAGGCAATAACTACAGCAAAACATGAGATGAGTTATAGACAGAAAAAGGGATTCATCTGAGTAGAAATTTAGAAATGCAAGAAGGAGCTTGTCAAGATCCAAATGAGAGCTCCCAATTTAGGATCCTCAGTCTCCAGGATTCTTTCATTTTTCCTGAGTGGCTCTTAGCAGCCTTGGGTCAGGAGTGGAGAGGAGAACGTTAGATTGTCCAGGGTTAGATTTTGCAAGAGATATTGTATGTAAAAATTCAAGATGTCAGATCAATGGGGAGAGATGAATACATAAGGTCCTCTGAGAGCGAGGTCAGCAAGGAGAGAGCAATGACAAAAGGAGTCTGACAGTTTGGGATAAAATGTAGGTGTCTGAGAATGGTATTTAACTTTTTGTTCATGTTTTAAGAAGGTTTTGGAGCTATTGAATGGTAGATTTCTGGGAACAAGAAAGTGAATGGGCTGTAGTAAGGTAACCTTTAGAACTTAGTGAGAGTGACAGTGTGAAGGATCAGTGGTGGAGAAATTCTAGATGCAACCACATCCTGGGAGTGGGTCATTACAATGAAGCGGCAGTGAAGAGCATTCCCATGGAGAGCTTCAATTGGTTTAGACTGGGGAGTTGCATAGAAATTGGCCTGAGAGCTCTGCAGGGCTGGAGAGGACATCCCTGAGCCAGGGGCCAAAACAGTCGATGCATAAAAGGAGGAAAGGCCAAAAAGAAGGGAGATGGTATGAAAAAGATTCTGTTATGCCAGAGAGAAAAAACTATAAAGGATTGTTTCTTTTGTTCTTGTTTTTTCTTTGTGTTTTTTCAAGCTTACTAGTAAATAACTGGGTAGTAGCAGATAGAATCATGAAAAGTGACAGCCTTGTCCTATTCTTGGTCTTGTACTGTTTCAAAAGTAAGGTAATAAGTATTTTACATTGGAGAGGGCTGCAGGGAAGAGCATGTGCCCTTGGAATAGCCAGGTTTCTGCCAAGACTAGAAAAGAGACAGCGAATGTAATAAAAAGCTAAAGTACAGAGCAATCTCATTGCAATGGGAAGGATATGCAGGCAAAATGCTAAGTCTGAACATAAACAAAGGAAAAGTGAGTTTGGAGAAGAGCAACATGGCAAAGCTAGTATAGTAAGGTAGAGGAGGTATATTTCTGGAGTTCATATTTTTAGTGATAGTCAAGGATAAAGGCAATGAGAAGTATGTTGTATTTGAACTCTAACTGAAAACTATGGCATGAAGACACTTCTGCCTACACAGACTCATCTACTGGATGGTGTCAAGTCGTCAATTTCTGCAACTATAAGGAATTTATTTTTCTCAGCAAAGCTTAGGCTTCTTTATTCCTGGGTCAAAATATAAGAGGACTAAAACTCGCTAGATTCCAAAACACCCATATAGAAATCAAGAGCACTTGCCTGAATGTTAATAGTGTTCTCAAAGTGCTATGTTCTGCACATTCCCTTGGACATTTTATGGGCTAATTATTGTTTCATGAGTCGATCTGAGCATCTCGCTACCATTTAACATCGTTTCTATTGAAAAAATGATTAAAAGTTCAAAACATCCAATTTTATAAATAAACTTTCAGAAGCAAACTTATTTATAAGCTTAGGACATATTATAGTGCCAAGATTTGTGGCATTGGTAGTTAAAAAAAAAAAAAGTAAGAGGCACACTATACCAGAGAACTCAATATTGGTGTGTGTTACTGAGATTACTCAGTGGATTATATCCTTATTTCTTTGGTGTCAGAAACTCCATGTGGAATTATCTTTTCTTGAATGATTTGTGAATAATTCAATACCTGACATTCAGCAGTCAATAATTGCTTTGCTTGGCATGAGGCACTTCAGCGATCATCCTGGTGTATGTGGACAGTTTATTCTTGCAAATTTCATCATCTGTTGGTTTTCTCCAAAATAATTTCTTATTTATCAGGCATTATGTGGCCTTGCTCTACACATAAATCATTTACTTTTACTTACATTATGGGATATAGTAGGATTACGTGACTATCCATCCACCTGTGTAGTTTTATGGTAACAGAAAATCCCCTGAAGTCAATAAATGTTTCCTCTCTGGTTCATAGCAGTGCTTGAAATTCCATCATTGGAGATATATTACTTTAAGTTCATTGCAGCTTAAACTTAACTTAAAATTGGCTTATATGGCATTAAATTATTCTGATAAATTGCCAAGAACAGTACCCTTCAAGGCAGGGCACAGTGATCACAATGGCGAAATCACCCAGGGCAGCAGATTTGAAGCATTGCTTCTCAATGTCATTCCTAGAGATGCTTCAAAGGCTGCAAGTGTGGGACCTAAAGTTTTTATAAATTTTTACAGGATAATTGTTTTTATAAAACTCACTTTTCTGACCTTAGGGCATGAGGCCTGATAGTATAAGATCTATGTATATTAGCCTGGAAAAGAGGACAAGTGGTGATTTGATTTTTTCTCTGTTCAGTGATTTGCTCAGCCCCGCATCCTCACCCGTCTTCCTTCTTCCATAATGTTTAAGTTTCTGTAAGGAATATAAGCAGCCAGAGGAGGGAGGGCATTGCCTTGTGGTTCTCTTTGGTCCCCATTAAATAAACCTTCTCTATCCAGATATGGGGCAGGATATGGCTAATACTTAATGAACTCCAAAGATGTTTTCTGAATTGGGATGCAGTATTTGAAAAGAAGGTATGATGTCTCAGGATGTGTGCATGTGTGTGTGTTTCTGAGGAGGAGGGTGAGAGTTTGGAGGAAGAACATTAAAGGGTGAGGTATGCCTCACAATAGAAGAAACAGTGTATGCCCGGAAATGGGAAACAGTAAGTTTCTTAAGCTTCTGGATACTTGGCATCACTGGGTTTTACGCTCCGGAGGTTGCTGCAGGACAAGAAATGCTGCTGCAGCTCACACATACTATGGCTTTTACTGGCTCCCTGGTTGACATGCGACAACATTTGGGCACACTGCTCCTAAAGGAGCCTCAACACGATCTTCTGCTTTATCTTTTCCAGTGCTTAGGTCAGGTGCACATCTAGCTTCTTCTCCAGGATATCCCCATCCAATGGTATGCTAGTAAACTGGCTTTACAGGGAAAAAATAAAATACTCATTTGCAACGTTTTCCAGTTCCCATAGTGTAAACTCCCCCATTATGGCCAATTTCAAGTTATTAACAGTTTAACAAAGAGATGGCAAAATTATTGAATGCTGAACAACCTGCTGCTGTGAGCCAGTGTGAGCCAGTCCAGCACACCACTGCTCTGTCTTACTGCACTCATAGAAAGAAACAGTCCTAATTGCTTTATAGAGAACTCTGTATAGTGGGTGAGAATGAGTCTTGTGCTCATTAAAGGAAAATAAGATTTACTTTATAAGTAATGCTCTACATTATTGTCGAATCTATGATAGATATTAAGAAAACATTTTAAAGGAGTACAACACTTGCATTCAAAACCAGTACATCTCACTGTTTTGAGAGGGTTATGAAAGGAGTAATTCACTAAAATGTAAGCCTTTCTTCAAGGCACTAAAATATAGATTTGTAACCAGGGAGCCAAACAAAGAACGGGGTACTGAGGATCTGGTAAATCTAACGTTATCTGTTGAGTGTTTGCAGACAAAAAGTTTCAGGAAGAGCCTAGCCGCAGAAGCTTCCCATAAGCAAGCCAGCTGAAGCTAGTTCTGCCCTCCTCACACTGCCCTAAAATAAACTAAAGCAAACTGTTCCTGTTATAATCTCATTAACATCTTAAATTGTCCTCCTCTGGGAGGAGAAAACCAGTCATTTTTAGATCATGCAACCATGTAGCAGCAGGTGCACATGTTTATGCATACACCTTAAAAGTACATGGCTGTTAGACAACAAACCTCCATCTCCTGCCTTTTCCTTAACTGAATGTTAATGAACTGTACTCTCACCTAACAATAAAAGGACCCCTTAAACCCTTGTTCGAGAAGACACTGCTTTGGGAAATATCCCTGGTGTCCTCTGTTGCTTGTGCAAGTAATAAACCTTTCTTCACCCTCTTCAGCCTTGGTTGTGCATTTCTACTCCGCACTCACCCAGAGGAGAAACCATTGTGTTCAGTTACAAAGCGACACAATTAAACTAATATATTTCACACAAAAGCTAAAAAGTTAGTATTTAACATCTCTACTATCTCTATTTCTTTTTAACACTTTTAATACTTTATCAAATACATACCAGTGTTGCTATTATTTAAATGTTACCTCTGTTAATCTCAGGTGTCCTTCAATTAAATTACAAGCTTCTTGAGGATAGAATCCCAGTGTCAATTTTTATCCACTGTCCTAATCAGAGAAACAGAATGATTAGGAGATTTACATAAATATATATAGATAGAGGGGGGTTGGTTATGAGGAACTGGCTCACACAATTGTGGAGGCTGAAAGATGCCATGATCTGCCACCTGTAACTGCAGACCCAGCAGTGAAATTCAGTCCAAGTCCAAAGGCTTGGATCAGGGGTTACCATGTGTAATTCACAATATGAGGCAAGAGAAGATAAGATGAGACATCTCAGCTCAAGCAGTGAGACGGAATGAAAGGGGCAAATTCCTCCTTCCTCTGCTTTTTGCTCTAGTCAGGTCCTCAACAGATTGCATGATGCTCACTCACGTTGGTGAGGGCATACGTCTTTACTGAGTCTACTGATTCAAATACTAATCTCATCTGAAATACCCTTATAGACATGCCTCGAAATAGTATTTAATCTGGGTACCCCATGGCCAGTCAAATTGATACATGAGAAGTAGCCATCACAAGTTCACCCCATGTCAATTTGACACCCATACATATCTCCTTCAACCATATTTAACCTCCAAGTAAAGACAATGGCAAGGTCATAATTCTGCCTACATGATATAACTATCCTATGTAAAACCAAAAACACACTAACCCCTTCCCCAGAAGAGGATGTAAATTCCTTGAGTGATGTCTACTCTTCTCCTTGATATCTCATAACTTAAATACTATGATGTAAAATTAACAGTACTTAATTAACAATATTTAATTTTACATCAAGGTAGTCCAATTTCCCCTTGGTAGTCAAGACCAATCATCCTAGCCAACACAGTAACTCCTTTCTTTGCCTGTTGATTCAGAGGCATGAGGAGCCCAAAATGGCTGGGTGGCAGTGCTAACTCTCAGTTCAATGGAATCATTGTTGTGTCTCTGTGGAAGCATTCTTCCCTCTGGAACTAAGACTTCTAGGCCAGCAGAGCATAAAGTCATGGGAACAGGAAGCAAAAGTTTTCTAGTGGGTCATTAGGGGTAATAGTGAGTGGTTCACTACAATTTTCACTCCTTGACTCTTGGACCCATGAATCCTAGCTATCAGAAAAACAGCAACAGGCATTGGGTGCTGATTCAGAGCATATACAGTCTTCAGGAAAAACTTACCCCAGCCTTGCAAGGTATTGGCACCTTTTGGTCCAAGTTTAAGCCAACCAACCAACCAAAATGTTAAAACTCTTTCTAACTCCTCAAGTAGCAAGATTTAATGCAAAATCTCTGCGTAGTGAGCTCATGTGAACAAATTAGACCTGATCTAACTTTATGTTCCTTCTACCATTATTATCCGTTTCCCAAACATGTTCCCTGGATTTTTGTCTGTATAAATTAGAAAACTCAAATAGTTCTTTTGCAGCATAATGTATCCCTTTAGGGGTAACACTGTACCTCATCTTAGGACCCTGCTGGGCTTTGAGTCTAGTTATAGGTGTAAAAGGAGAGAGGGCTGGTTGGGGGTGTGTCCTGAAGAAAGCAAGCACTGTCCCGCACAGCAACTGCATCGGGGGAGGCCATCACAGTTTCCTCAGTCTGAGGTGGAAAGGCAGCACCACTGTGAGTAGAGAGACTGATATCTTTAGGTTTTGGGAATGCTGCTGCCACTGGGGTTGAGGAAACATCTTCCACTGGTAAAGAAGGGAGTGGGAGTGGAGAATTTGAATCTATGAGCTCACCCTTTTCTTTCACCACTTTGCCCAGCAATGTTAGAAGCAAACAACCAACGTTGTTATATTCGTTAGTTTTCCAAAAATGTTCAAAAGTATCAAATACACTTAAAAGTGGTTGATTAAGGGTATCCAATGCACATATTTTGCATGTATGTATAAACAGTTCACACCACGGGCTATCAATGCTCTCTTTACTACTGGAAATAGAGTTAGTAGCATTTTAATTCTAATCAGATTAGAGAGCCAATTCTAGAAACCCCAGAACCGATTCAGAAAACTCATCCTTAAAATTCTGTTTTCTAGAACCACTCTCAGTACCAAAATCTGTTTAACTCATGGTTCTTGAGACAGAGAAACAGAGCCAATAGGATATAGATATATATATATATAAAAGGATGCTGACTATGAGGAATTGGTTCATGATTGTGGACACTGAGAATTCCCATGATTTGCCATCTACAAAGCAGAGACCCAGGAAATCCAGTGGTATAATTCAGTCCAAGTCTGAAGGCCTAAGAATCAGGGGATCCAATGGTGTAAATCCCAATCCAAAGGCCAGAGAAGATGAAGGGAAATGTCTCAGTTTAATTAATGAGGCAGAAAAAAGACAGAGGACAAATTCCTCCTTCCTTTGCCTTTTGTTCTTCTCAGGCCCTCCATGGACTGGATGACGGTGCTCACCCACATCGAGGAGGGCAATGTACAACATTGAGTCCACCGATTCAGTGCCAATCTCATCTAGAAACACCCTCACAGACACGCGCAGAAACAGTGTTCACTCTGGGAACTCCATGGCCAGCCAAGTTGACACATAAAATTAACCATCACATTTCCATTTCCCATGGAGTCTGGCAAAATACCTGGTGCTCAGCAAATGAAAAGCAGGTGTTCAACTCTCCACAGTTTTAAAGGCCCCTGTCAAGTCAGCAATGCTGTATGGTTCTTTACACTAATGTTAAAAGTCATCCTATCTTCATAACAGTGAATGTTAGGTGAAAACATGGTGAGCATGGAACGAGGTTTCTTTTCATGTAGCAGTTTCTCTGCGGTCAGTGAATTTAGGTGTTATTAGTTCAAGTGGGAGTGTGGGAGGCACTCTTTCTACATGGCTATTAATTCTCTTTAAAATCTTCAAATTATTGTTTTAAATCAAGCAATTTCTCACCTTTAAAAAAGACCTTTCAGAGCCAGCCCTGTGGCGTAGTGCTTAAGTGCAGCAGAGTCCACTTCAGTGGCCTGAGTTTGGATCCTGGGTGCAGACCCACACTAGTCATCAGCCAAGCAATGGCAGCAACCCACATGTAAAGTGGAGGAAGATTGGCATGGATCTTAGGTCAGGGTGAATCTTCCCCAAGCAAAGAAAGAGGAAGATTGACAAAAGATGTTAGCTCAGGGCAAATCTTCCTCAGGAAAAAAAAAAAAGACTTTTAGAATGCTATAGAAAACATAACAGTGAGCTTTCTGTTATAAGCTGTCTCCTAGTTCACTTAGGTGTGTAAGTAAACAAAAGACTTGTCAAAAGACAATTTTAACTCAATGCCACTGCAGTGCAGGATGAACTTCCAGCTGACACAGCTGCTGTGAGATTCAAAGGAGAAGACAAGGTTTCCACTCCTAAGGTCTGTATTTTCCAACCGAGGAAAAGTGTAAATAGAGCTCCCCCGCCTTGAAGTGGAGGTGGGTCGGAGGGCCTGTGGGAGCCAAACACAACCTAACCTGTTAAATATGCGTATGGGGCCAAACTTGAAATAGAACTTTGAGTCTTTATGGTTACTTCCTATAAATTTCAAATATTTTATTAATGATTTAAGTCATAGAAAGTGAAACCATTTTGTAATATTAACTACTGAGAATTGTCTGATGTTTCTTGAAACTGATTTCAGTGGATGACTAGTCCACTATATTGTCCAAATTCTCTTCTCCTTTTCTCTTTTCCTGGATTTTTTCACAAGCTTCCAATTTATCAATATTTCCTAAGACTTAGACCCTGACTCTGTACTCCAAGCTTATTCCTTTCACATTCTCCCCTCTAAAAACTATATTTGAAACTGCACAACTTATTCCCATTTGACATCTAAATCTATCTGCCGCTCATATTTCCTTCATATCAGTCACCCACTAACCTCCTTTCTGTCTGGATGGCCCATCCTTACTATAAACTCAACATGTCTTAGTACCATGACTTAATACCATTTCTTGGCAGAGATGAGGACATCTCATGGCATATACCAAAACGAAAAAATACTAGGTCACTATTCTTTCCTAGTTATGCTCATTACTTGAAATAGTATAGCCACTTACATGAACTCCCAAATTGAGTATTTTGGTCCTTTTAACTACTTTGCATATTGCTGACAAATTATCTCTTTAAAATACTAGTTTCATCATGGCATGACTAAACCGAAAACTTGAAAATGACTCTTTAATAGCTACTCTCGATAATCCAACTGTTAGCAGCCACAGCTTAATCTGTTTCCTTTAAGAGCACATCAAACTGTTTCCAAAGACCAACACCTGCTTCCTACCCAGAATGTGATCACCTGTTATTTCCATCTGTATAGAAACTACCACTATTTCCAGAAATCCCTGCCTCCTTCATGGTATCTTTCCTAACATTGCCAGTCCCCTCCATAAATTTGCAGTAAAGTGGGTGGATTTTGCTATTACTTATATCTATGAAAACAAGTAATTAAGTTTGTATGTCCCTTGTTTTTTGAATTCAAATATACACTTTCTATGTGCAGGAATGTGCAGACTGTGTGTACCCCACAAAGCAACAGGTACAATACACACAGTGGGTATGTAACAGATATCCACTCAATAATTTTAATTGAAATCAACAAATACTTACCAAGTATCTATCATAGCTTAATTACTGCAGATATAAAGAAAAATAATACAAAGCCCCTACTCTTAAAGTATTACTATAATCTATGGGGAAAACAACATCATGGAGAAAAAAGAAGAGAAAAAAATTATTCATGATTCTATAGATTTTTGGTTATCTGAAATCTATTCAAAGTATGTTACTTTCCCTCTGTAATTATTAGAAAGTTATACAGTAAGTTAAATTGATTACCTGTGCTAGAAAATTCTGTTGGTCTAATCATATTCCCTTAATAGTCGCCATTTCCATACATTCCTATGGAAACGCTGGTGACTCTGCCTGAGGGGTTTCTTTGGCCCCTGGAGCCTTCTTGGTCCAGGTATGAGCAGACCAGAAGGGTCAGGGAGTTAATTCTCCAGGAAGCAGTCCTCTATCAAAGGGAGTCTGGCATCTGTATTTAAATAGCTCACCTTTCTGGCTCCCTGGAAGAATGATTGTTCTACATGTCTCAGATCCCAGGGGGATGGAACTCCACTTGTCCTCAGCAGCAAACTATACATTCACACACCCTCTAACAGCTTCTTTCCTTTCCTGTCTACTCATTCACTCTCCTGCTAGTTCAGGGGATCACTTCCCCATGGAAACTATGTGCACCTGGAAATTCATCTCAAGTTGTGCTTCTGGAGGAACTCCACATAAGACATTATGTACATTACACGGTATGGCCACATTTAACAGAGCACTCAAGTGATGATGACATCGTATGGTAGTGTCCTTATGCTTTCTAGACCTGGCCCTTATTCAGAAACTATGCTGTGATATATATCTGATGATATGCTGAAATGTGTAAGAACTTAGCCTCTGGAGTTAGAATAGCATGCTTTCAAATCCCAGTTCTACCCTCTACCTTAGGTAATTTTGTTAAATTTCTTAAGACTCAGTTCCCTCAAATGTATAAGAGGAATAATGACAATCCCTACTGTATAGGATAGTAGTGAAGATTAAATAAAAACATATACACGAGGCATTTAGTACGGTGCTGAGTACATTGACAATGAGAAATAAATATTAACTACTAATTTTATCTAAAAATTTGAAGCATCTTTTTTTTTATCATGAATGTATAGAATGCTTCAGAACACATATATTTCAATAATAAGAAATTCAACTTTAGGTTGAAACTTTAGGACTTAATTTTTGGAAGTCTGGATATACTCAGCACAACGTATTCTTCAAAAGCTTGTTTGTGACAGATTATTTGAAGAGTATGATTGACAGTCAGGGCAGAATCTTGAGGGCTGAATGTGGGCTCCACAATTATAATCATCGGCAGTTTGAAAAAGCCTTGCAATGAATCATTGTCAAGAGTTATAATTTAGTAAAATAATTCTGTTAGGATATTACACATAGTAAATATTTGCAAAATTAATTAATCAATGGTGTTTTTGAGATTGAAGTACTTTATATTATAATCGAGGTTTAAGGAAATATGAGAGATTATTTACTTCAGATAAATGTTTTCCACAAAGACATAAATTGGCTGGCGATTTTTCATGGAAAAAAGGATTCCATTTCTTTTTCTTTTAGTAATATGAATACTTTTTGTCCTTTTTTTGTTATTATTTCTGAGTGGGTACAGAGCTCTTGATTATCTCAGAAGCTATTGGAATTTCATAGAAGGAATCGTTGGAAAATATTTCAGTCTCTAAGGTTGCTGCAACAACATTCTTAAAAAGAAGGATTTTAGTAGAATTGAGAGATTTTCTTGTTTCCATTAGATAGCTTAGTGAGATATTTTATAAGTTTCATGGAAATTAGAGATGCCAAGGTCTCCTATGTCTTGTACGTAGTCTTTCTACCAAGACACACTAAAGATCCCATCACATTTTTTCTTGACATTTAGTGCATGCTATCAAAATATCTCCTTTTTTCTAACTTCATTTTGATGTTTCTGATTCTTCTACAAATATTATTGCTTTCAAAGCATCCCTATCCTAATACATGTTTTAATTTTCACTTTTCTCCCAGCATGTAGTAAAAGGTAAACAAGAACTGGAATTGAGAAATAAATAGGCTGAGAACCAAAATCATGGTTTAATTGTTGCTTCCAAGGTCAACAATTGAGACAACGCCAAGAGATTTTAAGACATTCCCTAACCATAAAGAAATAAAACATATATACTTAAAGGGTAGAAATGTCAAAAGAAACCCTTTATTGGTACCAGATTTTTCCTCTCATTGATATGTGCCAAGGGCATGCTGATGGCAATCAGAGGTGTCAGACCCAGAAAGAGAAGCATGGCACTGGGACCTTTGTTGGCCTTAAGCAAGTGGCAAAACTCTCAGTCATCCATATTTTTTGTCTGGCCTTTCTTGACTGCTTTGCCTGTTTGGTTTGCTCTCCTATAATCTAGATTTTGCTTGCCTATTGACTTTGGAGTGTAAAGAGTTAGCTTCAATCTAAGCTCAGGGAGTTACTATTTGTGTGACCTGCAGGGTGCTAAATAACTTCATGGGGGCATCAACACATACTTCTACCAAAAATGGGGCTAATAATCTACCCACAAATTTATGGTAGGAAGTAAATGAAATTACCAGCATGACACTTAGGAGGAACTTAATAAATATTAGCTGCATTCTCCTCTATTCTCTGTGGAATAAAGTGTAGGCATATAATGTTTTATTATATTATTCTCTCCTTGAAGATACCTCTTTTGCAATTTAAATGTTCCCCTGATAGCAACTAAAAGACTTTAGAGAATTAATGCCTCAGTTTCCTGTGTCTTATCCTATGGCTCACCTTCATCCTATCGTCCTTGCTTTTGAGAAAAAGTTAAACAAATAGTAGGTTTCTCAGTGTTACACAAATATTTAGCAAAATCATGTGATTGTGTGGAAAAATAGATGGATTTAGAGTCTAAAGTCTAAAATTCAAGAACCACATCTTGAGTTCTCTAAGTCTTAGTGTCCCTGTCTTTAAAATAGGGATAACATTTTCCCATCTTCCTTGGATAACATTTTTGGTATGAAATTAAATTCTTTCATAAGAAAATATTTTACCATATCTCAAACAGTATATGCACAAAGCAAAGCACACTGAAGTTAGCCAGTGAAACTGTCATCGTAGGGCAAGAGTGAAGATGAGTAGAACACAGGGACTCACTCTACACATACCACACAGATTTCTGACCCCTGAAAGCCCTGATATGGAACAGGATAGAGGAGAAGCAAAGCAGGCAGGGAATGACGACTCTGAACAATGAAAAAATGAGAGTGTTAAGTACATACAACTCAAGTAGTGAGCACATGAAAAAAGATGGATGTTGTGGTCAGTGGACGGTCCCCCTAGGTAGTCGTTTAGAGGCAAGGATCATCTATAGGTTAGGAATATGTAATTTGAGTGCAATAAACCTTAAAATTCAAAGTGATTTTTTTTCGTTGACATATTAATTCCAGTATCTACTAGCTGACTACTCAAAATTCCCGGTAGCAATCTCCCATCTTTGTCGTGGAAAGCATGGTAAGTATGAATAGGCGTGGCTGCAACAAGTACTTAGCAGCAAAGAAGGCACTTCTAGTGATGACATCTGGGCAGGACAGGAACTTTCTGTTGATTCTCAGCCATTTTTTTTTTTTTTGTAGCAACCATCTTTATACCAGCAGTGCATATATCACAAGTCCTTTTATTCATCAATGGCATTAAGGATAAAGAATGCACACACAGACACACACACACACATACACACGCTCCTCACTTTGAATAGTTCTTTTAAGAAGGCATGGTAAGAAATGCCTGCAGGAGGCTAAAGGAGGTGGAAAAACACACTCCACAAGAGTTTCCATTCCAGGCAAGAGTGCCAGACCACCAGGCCTGCTGTTTTTGGACAGTGCCAGAACGAGCAGGTCAGAAAATGTAAGTTTGCTGAGGCATAAATAATGAGAGGAGAATAACTTTTCAGCTCTGGAGAGTCAGAAGTCAGGCTAAGAGCATAGAGGTAGTGCCAATTATATTTTTAGGAAAGTCCTTTAATGATCCCACTCTTTTTATTATCAAAGAAAATAGGGTGTGGGGTAGGGATTAGAGGGTGGCAATGAGAAAGTGGAGGAAGAGGCTGGGTAATAACTTTAAAAGTAATGGCTTTTTGATGAAGGAAATTTCATCATTTTGATACCAATTTGATTTCTTTAAACCAGCCCCAATCAACAAATGAAGATGTGCCATCCTTTCTAAGTTTCCTCTGCAATTGGAAATAAAATATCTACTCATTCATTATCATAATAAAAATTCAAACTTTGAAGTCAAATACCAAACTGAATGATAGAAAAGCTATCTCATATATATTTAACAGTGGGAAAATGCCTTTACAAGGAACATATTTTCCTGTGTTGAACTCTTTCAAAATTAAATTTACAGACCATTCATACATTCCAAAAGTGCAGGCTCGCTGTAATGACTGAGTGTATCCTATGACCTCAGGAATTCAGACATGGCAATTCTTCCTCCTGACGCATTAATTGTATAATTGGCAAGTGTAAGTACTGAACATTAAAAAAATCAGTATATTTATCTGGATTTAAAAAAAATATTTTGAATTATTTGCTGATAATTTTGCTGTTTGAAGCAGAAAAGGGTAAAAATGCGTGTTAAAGATTTTGGAACAAAAAGCCAAAACCACTTCATATAGTTACCAAAAGGGATAGCAGTTTGGTATAAGATGTCAGCTTCCTGGCTCCAACTGGTCTAAGTAGAAAAGAAAAAAAATAACCCACACAGACATTGCCTGAAAGGAAAACAGTCCTGGTCCTGCTATTAGCTGAATATCGGATCTTATGCAAATAGTTTCCATTTCCTTGCTTGGCAATTTAAGATCTCATATTTCTTCTACCTCCCTTGAACAATAGATCTGAAAACAAGTTAGGAACATATATAAAAGTTCACTGAAAAATGAAGAGTTTTACCAATAGGAAGCTCTATTATTATTACTTGGTTTAATGACTCATATGGTTTGTGCTCAAAGTCGCTTCGCTGGCAGATTTGTAACATTTTTCCTGGTTCTAAGCCCACTTTCATTTGGATTCTGTACAGTCTGGGTTTTTATGGAGGAGACTTTCTGACTCTAGGTGAAGGGAGATGTGAATTTGGATTTTTAACAGTTTTCCACAGAGGAGAATTGGCCTCTCCCAAACATCAGCCCTGTTCTTTAAAAAGTCCATACTTCTTCTGCAATTAGATCCAGTTGCTTTAAGAGGCAACCGAAGACTCGTAACTTGGTAGTTTATCAGGAGCTAGAGCTAACTTTTGATTTTCTCCGACAGGCGACCAAAGTCGTTATAAAGGTCAGATCAGTTTGTAAGATACTCAGTCAAAGAAATAAAAACAAAACTGGACCATGTTGGACCTGATAACATTTGGAGAATAGATAGAAGGAGACAATGAACCACCCTGACAAAAGGAGCGACGTGGACCACGGTACAAATTAGGGTATTTTTTCCTTCATGTATCTCTCTTCATCCACGTCCCTTCATCCTGTTCAGCTTTCCATTATGGCTGACCTTTTGATGGTGAACCCTGTCTCTGAATTAGGTGAGCCCATAAGCTGAGGTTAGGAGTGTTTTTGAGACCTTTGCAGGAGTCGTGTGGAGGGAGGAGTGGCTGAGGGAGTGAGGGAGGTGACTATGTCACCTGGACCCTTTGCCTCCTCCCATGAGGTTCTGATGTTCTCCTGGACACTGCTCCTCATACGAAAATTCCCTATCAGCAAAGTGAGATGAGTCACGAATTGAAATAAGCACTCTGAAAAACCCAGGCTGCATTTCAGTGCTATATTAACTGAATTAATTTTCCTGTGTTGATGAGGTACTTTGTGTAGCAGTGGGCCCTCCAGGGACCCGAGGCAAAACAGCACTGAAGGCACTAACGTTCTTCTGTTGAGGCCTTGCTTTGTCCATGCAAAGGAAGGAGAATTCATTCGAACTATTTCAGACTTTCAGCACAAGCTCTTTTAGAATTTTTTCATAAAGGCCATTCAGAGCAATTAAAATAATTCTGTGTACTATTCTCTCAGCTTCCATTTTGGGTTTTTCCTATTGGAAACCTACCTTTATGCTTTCCCTAAGCAGACACTTTATTCCACCACAAATGTAATTAGTTAATAGTCGTTTGAAATACCTTTTTATGATGTCATTACCATCAATTTCACAGTAGACTTTGATCACTTTAAAAGCAAGTGATATTTTTTTTAAATTTTTTTGTATTGTTCTTTGTATTCCTATCACCTAGAAATGTATTTTGTATGATAATAGAAACTAAATCAATGTTTGCTGATAAATGAATAAGCCCTTAGAGGGTGTGGTGAATTTTGCTGCACGTAAGGCAGTATGCCAGGTGCCCATGAAGAGCGATGCTTACATGCTCATGCTCAGTATCTTTATCTAGGAAAGCAGGATGTTTGAACTCTTACAGCTAACACTCTGGGTTGGTCTGGAAACTGAAATAGAAATCTAAAGGGAAGTTCATTGCAAAGTAAAACGTGTCCTAAAACAAAATGTTCACAGTGGAGCAGCTACGTGACCATGTTACAGATTGTATTCATGTCCCCCAAAGCCTAATTTTATCTGGCAAAGTCAGCTCCGTGGGCACCGGTCCTCTCCCTGACAGACTACGTTACAGAGGTTTTAATCCAGTTTCTCTTCTCATCTGGATCTGTACCAATTTATTCTAAAGGGCAAGTCTACAACTGAGCTACTTGCCCATTTAGTCATTAGGAAATGGAAGACGGTCTCTATAGACAAATTTACAAATCAAATAATGTTACCAAATTTGATGCCGCAGGAAGACCCTCAGCAAATGTGAAAATAAGATAGGCTAAGGAATGTCAAAACCAGTACTCAGTTGAAACAAAGAGCACCTTAAGATAATACAAGAAACAAGGAGTAACATGATGTGACATTTTAATCGAAAGAACATAGAAAGAAAGTTAAGTAAATAACTAGATGGCAAAAGTACAAGAAAACTGAACCACATTTTATTTCATACAGAAGTAATTTACTTACTAATTTAACAACAGCCTAATACATGCCAAACACTGGTCTTGGCTCAGTGGAAGCATTCACAAATATGACAGTCCTTATCCTTCTGGAGATTAAAATCTACAGAGGGAGGCAGTCAATAATCTAGAATTAAACAACAGCTTTTTTGCCCCTCAGGTTACACCCAAAACCCCATTAGCATTTACCTCCTTTGTTGGTTGAGGACAGGAAGAGGAAAGAAAGGGATCAGTCCAGAACGCGTAAGAAACCCACAAGGTAAGTTGGCCAAACAGGGAGAAGTTAGCAAAACCTAGGGATACCATAGAAAAAATTAAATGAGTAAAACTCTGCCTAAATCTACGCAGGGGAGCAAGAGGAGGACACTTACAGCTTTCATTCTGACTTCCTGAAAGCAGACATCAGTATTATTTTAGTTTTGTTTTTAATGATAAACACTTACTGGTGTCCAAGGTCATAACTTTAGAGGCAGTAGTCCACTAATATCCATTGGTGATGAGAAAGGCCTGTGGAGCTGGGATTACAACAAAATGCGTCAAGATTTTTATGTTGGTCATCTGAAAAGTAACTTTTTCTCCAGACAAAACTGGGTTAAGTGTTTTTCTGGTGGCTACTTTTTCATTATAATGATACCTCCAGGAATCTATGAAGGAAAGAAATTTAATCTGGCTGTGAGAGGGGGTGCTGCTAGAAGAGCTTAAAATTCTTGAGTGCTTTTTTTTCCCCCAAGAAGGAAACAATAGACTTAAGTGTTTTTAAAAATGTGCTGACTTCTATCAGAGTTTTAAAATAAACTGATAGGAAGGTCACCGTTCGCACGCCCTGCCTGCTGGGCTGAGAGAGGAAATTCTCCCCAGCTTCACACTCAGTACCTTTTCTAGACCGGATTCAGTTCCAGGTGACACACTCCTCCTGGTCTCCTCTGAACGGCGCCCAGCAGACGAGGGTGCTGGACTCCCCATGTGTGAACACTCCAGGACCTCCACGGCAGGCCGGGCCACGCCGGGTCGGCGGAAAGGAGCTCCACAGCTTTGTCCTGGCCAAGAGGCTTTGGCTCTGAACCAGCAAGAAAATATTTCCTAATTCTTTTTTATTTTCAAGCTAAGGTCAAAAGAATCTTGAGGCCTCAAGAGGTTTTCCAATAGCTTTCACTTGTTCTGTGTGCAGGATAATAGCTTGAAGTAAAGAACGGTTCTTTTTCTGACTTCAATAAATGGCTTATCATACCTTAGAGGAAGCATTTAAGCAGAGTTGTCACATGCTCTGTGAAATTATGTGAATAGCTGGAACTTCTTTCTTTCACAGGGCACACAATGCCTTTTTTGTAAAGTGCCAGAGACTAAAAGGAAAAATCTACCTAGAAGATTCTGGGATCATTTGGCTACTGACAATGTTATTTGTTTAAAAAAAGGAAAAGAGGACGGGTGCAAGGGTGCGGGGGATTATAAATTGTTTCTCCTCAAGAAAAATGGGTATTAGGGAAACACAAATCAAAATGACAATGAGATATACTTCACATCCATTAAGAAGGCAATTATTGAAAAAAAAACAGACAAAATAATGAGTTGGCAAAGATGTGGATGAATTGAAATCCTTGTACATTGCTGATGGGAATTTACAATAGTACAGCCACTATGAAAAACAGTATGGTAGTTCCCCAAAAAATTAAACATAGAATTGCCACATAATCCAGGAATTCCACTTCTGGATATACCAAAAAGAGTTGACAGAGAGGACACAAACAGATATTTGTACACCCAAATTCACAGCAGCATTATTCACAATAGCCAAAACAACCCAAATGTCTGTTGACAGATGAATGGATAAACAAAATGAAGAATATACGTACAATGGAATATTACTCAGCCTTGAAAGAAAGGGAATTCTGACACATGGTACAACACTGAAGAACCTTGAAGATATTGTATAAATCAAACCCAAAGGACAAGTATTTTATGATTCTGCTTATATAAGATACCTAGAGTAGCCAGATTCACAGAGATTGGGGGCATGATGGAATCAGGAGTTATCCTTTAAAGGATGCAGGGTTTCAGTTTAGGAAGATGAAAAGTTCTAGAGGTCTATGGTAATGATGGTTGAAATATAATGTGAATAAAATCAATGCCATTGACTTTACAGATAAAAACAGTTAAAATGGTAAATTTTATGTTTTTTATGTGTCAAATTTTGCCACACAAAAACATTTGTGGGGCCAGCCCAGTGGTGCAGTGGTTAGGTTTACACATTCTGTTTTGTTGGTCCCGGGGTTCGCTGGTTTGGATGCCCACACACCACTTGTTAAGCCATGCTGTGGCAGGCGTCCCATATGTACAGTAGAGGAAGATGGGCATGGATGGTAGCTCAGAGCTGGTCTTCCTCTGCTAAAAGAGGAGGATTGGCAGCAGATGTTATCTCAGGCTTAATCTCCCTCAAAACAAAACAAAAGATGTAACTCACAAATAACAGAGGCTCTATCCATTACCATTTATTTACCAATGTCACCCTTGGGAATCTTCAGTTATAATTTCCCCACATGCATTTTCGTCCACTAAGGGGCAAAATTGAGCAAGAGCCCAATTTTGGGCACTTGTGAAAGATGCGGCTATTAAAGTTATTTTACATTATTCATGGTGTACACAAGTGAGAGTTTCTCCAAGCTTTGCTCCTTTGAATGCAATTGCTAACTTAGAGAATGCATCTTCAAATTTACTAAGTAGTAACAGTTTCCTAAGGCTCTTGGACCTGTTTAAACATTCACAAGCGGTATTGAGTTACTTTACATCCTGGACAGCATTTCAGTTGTCCACAGTTTTGTATTAGAGGGCTTTAATTTGCTTTTTACTTATTATTAATCGATTTGTTACATACATATGCCATATATGCATATACCATATATATGTATATGTACCATATGTGTATATGATCAGTAATGATAAGTGATTATATCATCATTAGTGATATTGAGCCTCTTTTCATGTACCGGTTGGTCTTATGTATGTCTTCTTTGGAAAAATATCTATTCAGGTGATCTGCCCATTTTTTAATTGTTTTTGTTTATTTGCTATTGAGTTGTATGAGTTCCAGTTCCTTATGTATTTTGGATATTAACTACTTACCCAATACATGGTTTGCAAATATTTTCTCACATTCAATAGGTTGTCTTTTCATTTTGTTGATTGCTCCTTTTGCTTTTACTTTGATGTATCCCACTTGATTTTTGCTTTTGTTGCTTGTGCTTTTGGTGTCATATCCAAAAAATCATTGCCAAGATTAATATTAAGGAGTTTATCCCTATGTTTTCTATAGGAGTTTTATACTTTCAGATCTTCTTTTGGTTGTGTTTAATCCATTTCAAGTTAATTTTTGTGAGTGGTGTAAGATAGGGGACCAATTTCATTTTTTGTACATAAATATTCAGTTTTCTCCACACCATTTATTGGATAGACTATCCTTTCCTTGTTGAATATTCTTGTTTCTCGTGTCAAATCTTACTTGGCTATGTATGTGTGGGTTTATTTCTGGGCTCTCAATTCTGCTCCGTTGGTCTCTGTGTTTGTTTTTATGCTAGTACCATGATGTTTGAATTACTATAGCTTTGTAATAAAGTTTGGAAATTTTCTGATGAAACGTGATGCCTCCAGATTTATTCTTCTTTCACAGAGGAAATTGCCTTAGCTACTCAGAGTCTTTTGTGATTCCATATAAATTTTAGGATTTTTTTTTCTATTTCTGTGAAAAATGCCATTGGAATTTTGATAGGTAATGCATTGAATCTATAGATGGTTTTGGGTAGTATGAACATTTTAACAGCATTAATTCTTCTTATCCATGAGCAGACCATATCTTTCCATTTTTGTGTGTCTTCTTCAATTTCTTTCATTAAAGTCTTATAGTTTTCAGTGTACTGGTCTTTCACCTCCTTGGTTAAATTTATTCTTAAGTATTTATTTTTTGATGATATTGTGAATGAAATTTTTTTTCTTTTCAGCTATTTTATTTTTAGTACATAGAAATGCAACTAATTTATGTATGTTGATTTTTTTATCCTGCAACTTTGCGGAATTTTTTGATTAGTTCTATTTTTTGGTGGAGTCTTTAGGATTTTCTACATATAAGATCATATCCTCTGCAAACAAGGAAAACCTTACTTCTTCCCTTCCAATTCTGATAACTGTTATTTCTTTTTCTTGCCTGATTGAACTGGCTAGGGCTTCCCGTACGATGTTGGATAGGAGTGGTGAGAGTGGGCACCCATGTCTTGCTCCTGATCTTAGAGAAAAATCTTTCCACCTCTCACTATTAGTATATTAGCAGTGGGCTTGTCATATATAGCCTTTATTATGTTGGGGTATGTTCCTTCTATACTTAATTTGTTGAAGTGGTCATCATGAAAGGATGTTGAATTTCGTCAAAGGCATTTTCTGAATCTATTGAGATGATGTATGACTTTTGTCTTTTATGCTATTAATATGGTGTATCACATCAATTCATCTGTGTATGTTGAACCATCCTTGCATCTCAGGGATAAACCCCGTGTGATCATGGCAGATGATACTTTTAATGTACTGTTGAATTTTATGTGCTAATATTTTACTGAGAATTTTTGTATCTATATTCATTGGAGATATTGGCCTATATTTTTCTTTGAAGTGTCTTTATCTGGCTTTTGAATTGGAGTAATGCTGACCTCATAAAATGAGTTTGAGGGTATTACCTCCTCTTCAATTTTCTGGAAGAATTTGAGAAGGATTAGTGTTGATTTTTGTTTAAAAGTTTGGTAGAATTCACCAATGAAACTATCTGGTGATGGATTTTCTTTGTGACTTTGTCACAAAGACTTTTTTGTGAGCTAACACGTGATCTATCCTGGAGATGTTTCAAGTGAATTTGAGAGGAATGTGTAGTATTCTCCTGCTGTTGGATCAAATGTTCTGTATATGTCTGTTAGATCCATTTGGTCTAAGGTATACTTCAAGTCCGATATTTCATTATTTACTTTGTGTCTGGATGATCTACCCACTGTTGGAAGTGGAGTACTGAAGTCCCTTATTATTCTTATATTTTTGTCTGTTTCTCCCTTCAGATCTGTTAATTTTTGTTTAAAACATTTGGATGCTCCAGTGTTGGGTACATATATATTTATAATTGTTATACCCTCTTGATGAATTGGCCCTTTTATCATTACACAATGGCCTTCTTTATACCTTGTTACAGTTTTTGAAATAAAGTCTATTTTATCTAAATGTTATAAGTATAGCCAACCTCTGAGCTATTTTGTTACCCATTCGCCTGAAATGTCATTTTCATCTCTTCTCTCTGAGCCTACGTATATCCTTAAAACTGAAGTGAGTCTCTTGTAGGCAGCATATAGTTGGATCTTATTTTTTTTATTCATTCAGTGGCTTTTTGATTGGAGAATTTAATCCATTTACATTTATAGTAATTATTGATAGGTAAAGACATAGTAATGCCATCATTGTTTTATGGTTGGTTTTTAGTTCCCTTCTTCCTTTTTTCCTCTCTTGGTGTCTTTTTTGTGAATTGATAGTGTTCCATAGTGGTATGCTTTGATTCTCTTCTCTTTATCTTTTGTTTGTCTACTGTAGGTTTTCACTTTGTGGTCACCGTGAGGCTTACAGAAAACATCTTATAACAGTCTACTTTAAGCAGATAACAACTTTACCTTAATGACATGCAATAACTTTACACTTTACTCCTCCCCCTCCATATTTTATGTTTTTGATGTCACAATTTACCTCTTTTTGTATTGTGTATCCGTTAACAAATTATTGTAGCTACAGTAATTTTACTACTTTGTCCTTTAACATTTATATTAGAATTAAGGGCTTAACACATAACCATATTTCAGAATTAGAATGTTCTAAATTTGACTATATACTGACTTTTATCAGTAGGTTTTATATTTCCATACGTTTTCAGGTTACTAGCTGGAATGTTTTCATTTCAGCTTGAGGAACTTCTTTCAGCATGTCTCTCAAGGCAGGTTTAGTGGTGATGAACACCCTCAGCTTTTGTTTGTTTGGGAAAGTCTTTATTTTGCCTTCATTTCTGATGGACAATCTTACTGGTACAGTCTTGGTTGGCAACTTTTCTCTTAGCATTTTGAATATATCATCTCTCTGTCTCCTGGTCTGTGAGGTTTCTGCTGAGAAACGACAGATAGCCTTATGGGGCTTCCTTTAGTGTAAGAATTCTTTTTCTCTTGCTGCTGTTAAAATTTTCTTTTTTTTTCTTTGATTTAGTTGTATTATAATGTCTTGGAGAAGATCATTTTGGATTGAAATTTTAGGATGACCTATAAGCTTCATGAACAGGATGTCTAAGTCCTTCCCCAGATTTGGGAAATTGTCAGTCATTATTTCTTTAAATAAGCTTTCTGTCCATTTCTCCTTTGGGGACCTCAATACCATACATTTTTTTCTCTAAACGGTATTCCAGAATGCATATAGAATTTTTCCCTCTTAGTTTTTGGTTTTTTTTTTTTGCTCTTCTGACAGAATGATTTCAAGTGATCTGTCTATTAGTTCATCAGTTCTTTCTTCTGCTTGTCGGAGTCTGTTATTGAAGCTCCTCAATGAATTCTTCAGTCATTGCATTCTTCAGTTCCAGGATTTCTGTTTGTTTTCTTTAATGGTTTCTATTTCTTTGTTGAACTTCTCATTTTGTTCATGCATTGTTTCCCTAATTTTGTTTAGTAGACTGTGTTTTCTTATAGTTTACTGAATTTCTTTAAGAGAATTATTCTGAATTCTTTGTCAGACAATTCATAGATTTCTATTTCTCTAGGATCGTATACTGGAGTTTTATTAGTTTCCTTTGGTTGTGTCATGTTTTCTTGATTATTCATGATCCTGTGGCCTTGTATTTGTCAGTGCATATTTGAGGAGGTGGGCACCTCTTCCAGTCTTTACAGGCTGGCTTGTAAGGAAAACGCTTCAACAATAAACCCATCCAGAGATTCTTGGTGGGCTGTCTGATGATGTACACAGGTGGGCTTGCTGCTGGAATTTGTGAGTGGGAAAGCCTGGTGCCTGCATCAGCAGGTGGCCAAGACTGGTACTTGGGTCCATGAGGACTAGCCTGGTGCCTGGGTCCACAGGGTTTGGCCTGGAGCCAGGGCTCATGGGGGCTGACCAGATGCCAGGGCCTAGTGGGGCTAGGCCAGTCATCTGGGTCTGTCAAGGCTGGCCTGGTGCTAGGCTGGGCTGTGAGCCTGGGTTCACTAGAGCCCACTTTGAGCCTAGGACAAAGGGCTGGCCCAGTGCTGGCATGAGCCATGAGCCTGAGTCTGTGGGAACCCACTGGGATCCCAGCACTACAGGGGCTTGTCTGGCACTGGGGCTGGCAGGGAGCCCTGGTCCATGTGCACTGACCTAGAGGCTAGGTCCATGGGTGCCATTCTGATGCTGGTGCAGAATGAGAGCCTGGGTTCATGGGAGCTGGTCTAGAGGCTACATAATTGGGGGCAAGCCTGGTCCTGGGCCTGGTTGGGACCTTGGGCTCACATTAGCTTGCCAGGGGCCTGGTGCCACAAGAGCATCCTGGGGCTATGGGAGTTGGCCAGCACATTCAGGTTTTTTGACCAATTTTTTATTGAGTTGTCTATTTTTATTTGGAGAAGTTATTTACAAATACTGGAAACTAATCCATTGTCAGCTTTATATAAAAGAAATGTCTTCTCTGTATTGATCGTTTGCTTTTTCACTCTCTTAATGGTGACCTCTGATAAATAGAAGTTGTTCGATTTTATTTTTATTTATCTATTTTAATTGCAGCAACACTGGTTTATAACATTATATAAATTTAGGGTGTACATCATTATATTTTGATTTCAGTGTAGACTACATCCTGTTCACCACCCTGAGACTGATTACCATCCATCACCACACATGTGCCTAATCGTCCCTTTCACCCTCCTCCCTCCCCCTTCCCCTCTGGTGGCCACCAGTCCAATCTCTATGTGTTTGTTTGTCATTGTTTTTATTTTCTATTTAGGAGTGAGATCTTATGGTATTTGAATTTCTCCCTCCAACTTATTTTGCTTAGCATAATACCCTCAAGGTCCATCCATGTTGTCAAAAATGGCCAGATTTCACCATTTTTTATCGTGTATATATAGCACATCTTCTTTATCCATTTGTCCCTTGATGGGGGCCTAAGTTGTTTCCAAGTCTTGGCTATTGTTAAAAATACTGTAATGAACATAGGGGTGCAGGTATCTTTACACATTTGTGTTAACGTATTCTTTGGATAAATACCCAGCAGTGGAATAACTGGATCATACGGTAGATCTATTCTTAACTTTTTGAGTAATCTCCATACTGTCTTCCATAGTGGCTGCGCCAGTTTGTACTCCCACCATCAGTCTATGAGCATTCCCTTTTCTCCACATCCTTTCCAACACTTATTATTTCCTATCTTGTTAATTATAGTCATTCTGACAGGCGCGAGGTGATATCTCATGATAGTTTTGATTTCTATTTCCCTAATAATTAGTGATGTTGAACATCTTTTCATGTGCCTGTTGATCACCTGTATATCTTTTTTGGAGAAATGTCTGTTCAGATCTTTTGACCATTTTTTAATTGGGTTGTTAGTGTTTTTTTGTTGAGATGTTTGTCTATTCTGACTTTTGTATGTTGATTTTTATCATACAACATCACCATATTGATTTATTACTTCTAAAGATTTTTTGGTGGATTCTTTAGGGTTTTCTGTCAATAAAATCTCATTTCATCTGCAAATAGTGGCAGTTTCACTTCCCTCTTTCCTATTTGGATCACTTTTATTTCTGTTTCTAGCCTGATTGCTTGGACTCAGACTCTACATTGATGATAATATAAATAAGAGTGGGGACAGTGGGCACCCCTGTCTGGTTCCTGTTCTCAGAGGGATAGCTTTCAGTTTTCTCCATTGAGAATGATGTTGACTGTGGGTTTGTCGCATATGGCCTTTATTACATTGAGGTACTTTCCTTCAATATTCATTTTATTCAGAGTTTTTATCATATACTTGATGCTGTATCTTGTCAAATGCTTTCTGTGCATCTGTTGAGATGATCATGTGATTTTCATTCTGCATTTCATTAATGTGGTGTATCACCTTGATTGATTTGTAGATGTTGAGCCATCCCTGCATCACTGGAATAAATCCCAGTTGATCATGGTGTATGGTCTTTTTACTGTATTGTTGTATTCAATTTGCTAGTATTTTGTTCAGGATTTTGCATTAATGTTCATCAGTGATATTGGCCTGTAATTTTCTTTTTTGTGTTGTCCTTGTCTGGTTTTGGTATCAGGGTAATGTTGACTTTGTAGAATGAGTGTAGAAGCTGCTTCTCCTCTTTGATTTTTTGGAAGAGTTTGAGAAGGATAGGTATTAAGTCTTCTTTGAATGTTTGGTAGAATTCACCAGGGAAGCTGTCTGGTCCTGGACTCTTTTGCAGATTTGGATTACTGTTTCTATCTCTTTACTGGTGATTGGTCTATTATTATTCTCTATTTCTTCTTGATTCAGTTTTGGAAGGTTGTATGATTATAAGAATTTAGCCATTTCTTCTAGATTACCTAATTTGTTGGTGTATAGCTTTTCATAGTATTCTCTTATAATCATTGTATTTCTGAGGTATCTGTTGTAATTCTTCCTCTTTCATTTCTCATTTTCATTTGAGCCTTCTCTTTTTCATGGTGAGTCTAGGTAAAGGTTTGTCAATTTTGTTTATCTTTTCAAAGAACCAGATCTTGGTTTCATTGATTTTTTCTATTGTCTTTTTTAGTGGCTATTTCATTTATTTCTGCTCTGATTTTTATTATTTCCTTCCTTCCACTGATTTTGGGCTTTGTTTGTTCTGTCTTTTCCAGATTCTTGAAGTGCACTGTTACATTGTTTATTTGAGATTTTTCATGTTTGTTGAATTAGGCCTGTATTGCTATAAATTTTCCTCTTAGAACTGCTTTTGCTGTATCCCATAGATTTTGGCATGTTGTATTTTCATACTCATTGTCTCCAGGTGTTTTGATTTCTTCATTGACCAAATGGTTTTTCAGGAACACTTTGATTAACCTCCACATATTTGTTGCTTTTCTGATTTTCTTCTGGTAGTTGATTTCTAGTTTCATACCATTGTAGTTGGAAAAGATGCTTGGTATTATTTCAGTTTTCTTAAATTTGTTGAGACTTGTTTTGTGGCCTAATACATGATCAATCCTGGAGAATGTTCCATGTGTACTTGAAAAGAATGTGTATTCTGCAGTTTTTGGATGGAATGTTCTGTATATGTCTACTACATCCATTGGGTCTAATGTGTCCTTTAAGGCCAATGTTTCCTTATTGGTCTTCTGTTTGGATGATGTATCCATCAGTGTAAATGGATTGTTAAAGTCCCCTACTATTATTGTGTTACTGTCTATTTCTCCTTCTATGTCTGTTAATAATTGCTTTATATATTTAGGCATTCTTATGTTGGTTGCATAGATATTTACACTTGTTATATTCTCTTGTATTATTCCCTTTATCATTATGTAGTGCCCTTCTTTGTCTCCTGTTAAAATTTTGTTTTAAAGCTAATTTTATGTGATATAAGTATTGCTACCCCAGCTTTCTTTTCCTTGCCATTTGCATGGAGTTATTTTCCCATCACTTCACTTTCAGTTTGTGCGTATGCTTAGATCTAAATTGTATCATTTTATGCAGCATATATATAGGTCTTGTTCATTTATCTAATCAGCCACCCTATACCTTTTGATTGGAGCATTTAATCCATTGACATTTAAAGTAGCTATTGATAAGAATATATTCATTGACATTTTGTTAGTTTTTCTCTGGGTGTTTTAGTAGTTCTCTATTCCTTTCTTCTTCTCTTACTCTCTTCCCTTGTGGTTTGACGGCTTTCTTTAGTATTATGTTTGGGTTCCTTTCTCTTAATTTTTAGTATATTTATTATAGGTTTCTGATTTATGATTACCATGTAGTTTATATATAATAACCTACATACATATACAGCAATTTATATTCAGTTGATAGTCTCTTAAGTTTGACCTCTAAAATCTCTACACTTTCACTCCCTTCCTCACACTTTTTATATTTTTGATATCATATCTAACCTTTTTTTCTGTGCATGTGTGTCCATTACCCACTTATCATGGAAATGGTTAATTTTAGTACTTTTGTCATTTCACCTTTGTAATAGCTTCATAGGTGGTTGATCTCCTACCTTTACTGTATATTTACCTTTAACAGTGATTTTATTGCTTTTTTCTTTAATAATTTTCTTTTTCCTATTTATGCTATTTTCTGTTTTACTTAAATATGTCCCTTTAGCATTTATTTTAAGGCTGGTTTCTTGGGGATAAACTCCTTTAATTTTGCTTGTCTGGGAAAGTCTTTATTTCTCCCTCTATTCTGAATGGTAACCTTGCTGGGTAGGGTATTCTTGGCTATAGTTTTTTTTTCCTTTCAGCACTTTCAATATAGTGTGCCACTCTCTTCTAGCCTATAAGGTTTCTGCAGAGAAGTCAGCTGATAGCCTTATGGGGTTTCCTTTGATGTAAGTTGTTGCCTTTCTCTTGCATCTTTTAGGATTCTCTCTTTATCTTTAATTTTGGACACTTTAATGGTAATGTATCTTGGTGTTGGTGTCTTTGGGTTTCTCTTGTTTGGTGCTCTCTGTTCTTCCTGTACTTGGACATCTGTTTCCTTGCTTAGATTAGGAAACTTTTCAGCTATTATACCTTCAAATAGATTACCTGCCCCTTTGTCTCTCTCTTCTTCTGGGACACCTATAATATGGATGTTAGTGCACTTGATGCTGTCCTAGAGGTCCCTTAGCCTGTTTTTATTATGTCTAATTCTTTTTTCTTTTATCTTTTCAGCTTGGGTGATTTCTTCTTGTCTTTGTCCAACTCGCTGCTCCATTCTTCTGTATCATCTACTCTGCAATTGGGTCCTGCAAGTGAATTTTTCATTTCCAGTACTGTATTTTTCATTTGTGATTGGTTCTTTTTTATACTTTCCAATTCTTTGTTGACGTTCTCACTGTGTTCATCTATTTTTCTCCTAAGATCAGTGAGCAACCTTATGACTCTTAGTTTATAATCTTTGTCAAGTAGATTGTTTATCTGTGTTTTGTTTAGTTCTTTTTCTAGGGTTCTGCTATGTTGCTTTACTTGGAACATATTCCTTTGTTTCCTCATTTTGCCTCTTTCTCTCTCCTTATATCTATGTATTAGGTAGGTCAGCTCTGTCTCCTGATCTTGGAGAAGTAATCTTATATAAGACATGCTTTTTGAGGCCCAGCAGCGTGCTTCCCTCTCATCACCAGTTCCAAATGTTCCAGGAGTGTCCCCTGTGTGGTCTATCTGTGTCCTTCTGTTATGGAAGGCTTGCTCTTGCTGCAGGTGCCTGGGGAGACTAGGCTGTCCCCTGTCCATCTGGTTGCAATGCTCAGCAACATGTGGCTCCTATGGACCCTTCTGGCACTTTATCATGCATGGAGAGCCCCAGCACATTTGGTTACAAGGTCTAGTGGCACATTCCTGTTGCAATTTTTCTGTTAAGTCTCAGCCTCCAAGGTGGTTTGTTGCTAGGCTTAGGGGCTTACAATTGCTGCAAACCTCTGGCCTGTCTGTCTGTTGTCACTCTCTCAGGATTGCAGTTGATTGGAGCTGGCCCCTGGCATGGGAGCATCCAATCGTTTCAGACTTTGGAAGGTGGGGCCTATCTCCTATGTAGCTGTTTGAGAAGCACAAGTCTGCTGCAGCTGGCAAGCCCCGCCACCTACAGAGCCACACATACTGTCAGCACAGTCCTGCCCTCCACTCATGTCCTGACCTGCTTAAGCAGACCCAGTTACCCCACTGCAGAGGCCCCACACACTCCAGCAATGCAGGCCTTCTCCTCACACACACTTGGCCCTGCAGAGATGGACCAATTCACCCAGCTTCAGAGATTCCATTCACCCACCTACATGGGTTCACATATTGCTTGCTTTTGGGTGGGGCCAGTCCCTAGAGTGGACTGCCTGCCCTGGCGGAACTGGATTAAATAGGTGCTCTAGTGGGTGGGGCAGACCCCTGGACTAACAGGCCACGGGAAGAACTCCAGTAGCATCTGCCAGCATCTGTGTCAGCATGTCTATACATGCCTTGGTCACAATAATGGCTGCTGCCAATGTCTCAGTCCCTGGAGAGGTGTCACTTCTCACTGAGATGCACCCAGAGCCTATCAGGTGAGTCTCTTTTCACCAAAGGACTGTGCATCTTTCTTTCTGATGATCTTAGATTGCTGTCCAAAAACTGGGTGTATTTGTGCATGGGCCCTTAAAGAGTAGGCTCTTTTTCCCCTTACACCTGATAGCTTTTTCTGGGGCTATTTCCCATTGTTATTAATAGCCAGCAAAGCCAAATATCATGACACTCATCTTTGTTGTGCTGAGTCCAAAAGCTGCTTATTATGATAAAGTTCCCCTGCTCAGATCCCCGACTCCTCCAGGGGAGGTTTCCTACCTTAAAATTGCTCCCAGACAGCCATGAGGCACGGTGGGTAAAAGGTGGTTTTTACTCTCCAGAAATTGATTTCTACTTCTTCTACCTCAGTCAGCACTGTCCCTTTTTGTAGGGGTTCTTTTTATCAAGTTTCCAGTTCTCCCTCAGGTGTAATTGTTCCAAGAGTAGTTGTAAATTTGTTGTGTCCACGGGAGGAGGTGAGTTCAGAGTCTGCCTACACTGCCATCTTGACACCATCTCCCCAGAAGTTGTTACTTTTAGAGCTATGAATCTATCAGTCTTTTACATTGTAACTAGTGCTTTCTGAGTACTAGCACGAAATGATGACACTCTCTTACACAGTAAAAGTTTTGCTGTTTTCTTTTCATCTTTAGGTGTTCGATGGTCCTGGAATTGCTTGGTGTGGCTGATGTGAGATTGAAATCAAATTGCATTTTTTCCCGAATGGATACACAATTATCAGAACAATTTATTGAAATGTCCATTTTTTTTTCCACCATGGTGCAATTCTGACATCATGTTATATATTATTCTCTCTCTTTTGGACTCTTTCTTCACTTCAAAATAGGTAGAAGTTTCTATGTGCCAGGCACTGTTTTAGGCACATGTTATTCCTAAGTAAACAACACAGAATAAGATTTCCTGCCCTCATTGATTTTCTAATTTTTTATGGAGAATCAAATAACAAACAATAGTCATAGTAAGTGAATTTTTTAAATATAATAAGATGATAGGTGGATATGCAAAAAGAGAAAAAGTTCTGGAGTGGAAGTTGGGTGTGGGTATCACTTTAAATTGGAATGGCCAGAGCCAACACATTGGAAAGGTAATATTAAAGAGTTGAAGGAGATTAGAAAGTTTGAGTGTGGTCACTCAGGGAAGGAGTGATTGGTCAGTGAGAAGGCTAGGAAGCAGGTGCATGCCTGGCAGGTCAAAGAAAAAGCAAGGAGACCATATGGCTGTATCAAAGTGAGTGAGAGATATATTTAGCGGGAATAGAGATCAGAGAGTTAATGATGGGCAGATGAGATGGGTGTTCTAGGCCATTTTCGGGAAGCCGTTGCATGGTTTTGAGCAGCCAAATTTATATTTCACAGGATCCTTCTGGCTGCTGGTTTGAGAATAGACTGTAGCTGAGGTACGATGAGAAGCAGAGATATCATTAGAAGGATACTGTACTAGTGCGTGTCAGATATGATTATAGTTTGGACCAGATGGTACCAATGGAGGTATAAAATTAAGGTCAAATCCTTCATATTTTAAAAGCAGAACCAACAGAACATACAAATGGGTTGGTATTTAGTATGGAAAAAAGGATAAGTAAGAGCAAGTCTGGCTTGAATTCTGGGGGGATGATTAGAAGTTCAATACTGGATATATTGAGTTTGAAATGTCATTGAGCTTCCAACTGGAAATATTGAAAAAATACAGATATGTAGTTCCAGAGAAATGTCTAAATTTCAGATATAAATTCATTATTCTGTTCAATTTCTTTTTCCCTGAAGCAAATCTACACTTTCTTAAGTAACTGGCTTTATAAGTACAGTAAGATCGGGCATGTAAAAAGGTAGTCCTCTCATGTTATTTTTCTCCTCCAAGAATGTCTTCACTATTCTCAATCCTTTGCACTTCCACAAAAATTTTGGAATAAGTTTATCAAGTTCCATTAAAAAGGGAAAGCAAAAGTTACTGATACTTTCAATGTAATTTCTTTAAATCTGTAACTCATTTTCAGGGAAATCAACAACTTAATATTTATGAGACTTCCAATATGTGAACACGTTTTGCATCTCAATTTATGTGGGTCTTAATATCTCAATGAGGTTTTATAATTTGTTTTACCATATCTGTTCAATTTTCCAGTCTTCTCCTTTAATGCTTTTTTGGGGAATTAGCTATTTTTAGTCATTTCACTTTTTTTAAATTAGAATTTGTAACTTTGACTCTGTTTTTATATATAGGTTACCAAAAAAATTGCAGCCTTTATTTATAAAGTTTACTGGTGATGCTTTCACTATCCTCTACAACCAACACATAAATTTTAGAACATCTTAAGTCTTTTAATCTCTTCCCCAGTTTATTTTGTTTTTGTCATTTATTTTACTTTTGTCTTATTTGTGTATTAACCTCACAAGTTTTATTGTTATTGATACAGCCAGCACTTGTTTGGAGTTACCCACGTAGTTGCCAGTTTCTTTCTCTCCCTTCTTTACTGCATCTGAGACTTTTCATCTGGGAATCTTTCTCTGTGGCAAGAAGTACAGCCTTGAGAAATTTCTGGCGCTTGGCTCACTTGTTGTTGGTTCCTGACATTCCCTTGATGGAGGGTGAGATTTTCAGTTCACCGTATCCTCAGCGTCTCATCCTTTGGTGAGCCCACCTAGCATTAAGAGAGTCTCCTTTCTGACTCCAGCCTGGACAGACTCCCCACTTCCCCTTCTGTCTGTCTTACCACTAAAATTGTGAGTTCAAGTCTTTCTTGGTAAACTGATGCTCTCAGGGAAAATCAGCTTCAGTGTTGCCTGCTTTCTTCTCTGAATCCCCCCTTTCTCTTCGCTTTTAAAATGATGTGGATAAATGGATCATTAGCAGGAAATATTTTCTCTCTTCAAAGGGTCATGTCCTCCAGCTGCACGCTTGTCTGCCTCCCTTCTCTCCCAGAGAAATAACTATTTCTATCCTTATCCAAGAACAAATGCTCTTCTGGGGCTCCAGCTATCACCTCTTCTTGCTTATTTGCTCTACTAATTGTCCCATGTTTCTCTTCTGAGAGAACTACACGGCTTCTTTCCCATGGTTCTCAAATACCTTAAGTCTTTGCCATTATTAAAAACAAGCAGAAGAACCTCTTAGACTTACCTCCACAACACACTGTTGCCCAATTTCCTCAGCTATAATTTTTTTTAAGATTATGCATTTGTGGCCCCTGTTTTCTCCTTCTAACCCACCTCAATGAGGAAAAAAAAAATACCGCAATCACATTTGGAGGGCATCCCTCTTTTTCTGTCTACAGATGATAAAGTATCTCTACTTCCTTAGAGTCCCTTACACTAGAAATAATATTGCAAATTAGACGCTGGATGAACCATCTTGTCATACACGTGGCCTGCCTCCACTCGGTAATAACAACATGGTATTACAATGACTTGCTCCTGAGTCCGGTGACTAGATTGGCTTTCATTTAGAGGACTGGATCTCAATTAGCTCTTGACCTGTAGGACTAGACCTGTGATTGTACTGTCAGAGCTCAATTGTTATTTCCTAAAAGATAAATAAAATCTTATGGCCATTTCCAAAGAAAATTATTCTAAGGATCAATGGTCTTAACATATATTGTCTTATGTGGAAAATCTTCAAGGATTACGTCATATTTTAGTAAATATATTTTTATACATATATTTCATTATGTTTCTCCTTTGTAATGAAAATATATTTGAATTTAATAGGGGAAAGAAATTTATATTGTCTCCTGTCCTTCCTCTGTGACTCAGAATATATGTTACTATAGATAATGTTAGTGAGTAATGTTCTGGAAACATTTTAACACATTTATCATCCTAATTTAATGAGAAAGTGAACAACCCCTCAATCATATGCCCTATATAAAGAGTTATGAGAGAAGGACCTGCCCCGTACTCTAGTGGTTAATTTCTCTGTGCTCTGCTTTGGTGGCCTTGGTTCAGTTCCTGGGTGTGGACTTACACCACTTGTTGGCAGACATGCTGTGGCAGTGACCCACATATAAAACAGAGGCAATTTGGCAACAGAAGTTACCTGAGGGCAAATCCTCCTCAGCAAAAAAAAAAAAAGGAAAAGAAAAAAAAGAGTCCCTTTAAAAAAGAAAAGAGTTATACAAGGGATTCATGCTGCTTCTAATTTTATAGCACAGTATTTAAAACTGTGCACCCTGGTTTTAGCATTGTACCCTAGTTCCAGCAATTCTGAGCTGTGTTACCTTGGTCAAGCTACTTAACCTCTCTGTGCTCTATGAAATGGCAAATGACAATAATTATTCATATGTGATAGGATTTATTTAAAAAGTAATTGAGTTAATTACATAAAATCTTAAAATAACACCTGGAACACTGTCATCTCTCAATAAATATTAGCTGTTTTAAGTCATATTATTATGTTATTTTATATGTTGTATATTTTATTTATTAATATTTTTCAATCAAAGCCAGATATCATGAATAGTGAAGCAGATAATATATCACATGCTATTTTTCCAGCAGTTTTTCAAATTGATTGTGCACAGTTATCATCTCATTTAACAGCATGTGAAGTAAGCAGGGAAAGAGGAACGTAATATTCTGATGATGATGCAGTCTCAGAGAAAATGAATGACCTGACAAAAGCACATCATGATTCTGGCACTAAACTAAAATCTGAGTCTTTTGGCTCCCAGTGGGGGTGGGAGGGTATGTGCTTCCCATACTACTGGCCATTTCTTCCAGACGGTAGAGTGGAAAGAGGATGGTCCTGCACGGCCAGCTTGGCTATACTACTTCTTAGCAGGTGACTCTAGTCGAGTCACTGTAATTACGTGAACATCTCTATTCTCATGATTAGTATGGGGGTAACCCTACCTTAAAGAGACACAAAACCTAATCCTCTTCTAGACCTGACTCTAACCTTTGGAGCCTTACACAACAATGTAAACCCTTATGCACATGCCAGCAAACTCTGTCTCCTTGAGCTCTCCTCTCTCCGACTTAAGTCTGCTCCTAAAGGTGCCTTTGCTGCAATGACCTCCTGTCATCCTGACAGTCTTTTACTGAGTCTGTCTCCTGGTGGTTAAATCCTTCTAAATGAGAGGTTCAAAACGCTATTATACATGTGTAACAGAATTTTACCCGACTTTATAGATGCTCTATATTCACCGATGGTCTAAGATGAAATTTTAAGAGAGCCATTTTTCACAATTGACTCACATTGAACTTTATATTACTAAGATATATATAAAGTCAGGTGTATATATTACATTGGAAAGAGAAAGAAGATAGTTACAAAATCCAATAGGTAGGTCTAATGAGGACACATAAAAAACAGATGAATAATGGATTAAAATAATAAGAAGCAAGAAAAAGAAAATACTACACATACAGACACATGGACCAAGAGAAGCGTAATTTTTAGAGCTTCTGTGACTTTCAAAACCTGTACTTCATTCTACTTTGATTTACTAACAAGCATCAGAAATAGATTTTTGTCATGTATATATTTTCCCAATATGTAGAAGTATGTATTTTGTGCATAAAACATAAGACAGGAATCAAAATGCCCTGTAGAAAGTACATCCATGAAAGATGCCAATGATATTATGAAATTTCCATGTCAAAAGTAACTGTTCATGTAAACCTCACACTTTATGACCTCCTAACAAATCTGTGTTAAATGAGGTTTATAATGGTATTAAGCAGAATCTTCAGAAATATAAATTTAAGACATATATATATTTATCAAAAAATATATTTAATAAAAGGAGGTTTTTTTAAATAAAAACTTTCCATCAAAAATCCTATAAATGTAAGCACTTATTTATGGAATCATTAAGTGTTTTCATTGCAAATCAAGGGGAGGTGTTTCGTTAGAAGCTATAATATTCGTATGCATTGCTGTGCAGCACCATATGGAGATTAACATTTTTAAAAAGCATTTGAAAAGTATGAATTAATTATTTGTAACTAATCAACTGTTTGCATATATAGCATTATTTTGGATGAATTGTTCTATCTGTTCATTTTACTGTTTTATGTAGAAGGTTTAATTAATTTGACCATTCAATGACCCAGATTCATCAGTAAGGCTGAAATAATAACAAAAATAACCAGACTGCCTCTTTAAGCATTCGATAATATTTAGCATCAATAATATTTAGTATAATAATATTTACAGCATGAATTTCACTATTCTTTATATTTTGTTTCTCAGAAAAGATAGCCTGTGTTTACTTAGGGCTCCTTTTATTATATCATATGAGCAGTATCTTTCAGAGAGGGGCTCGTTCCCTTGTATGATCCGTTAATCACATGCCATACAACGTAAATAAGAGAGTAACCTCTCCTGAACAAAATAGCAGAGCACACGTGATTACAAAGCAGAGGGCAATGACGATGCTAAGTTGATTTAGGATATATAAATGTGTTGGTGGCGTGTGTGTACATGCATATTTTCTTATATATAAAGCATATCTTGTTAAAGAATCTGTTTTTGTTTTAAATTCAAATTTTCCCTACTGTTTTTAATATGACGCTAGCTCTTCTGAGTTCCATCAAAACATGCCACAGGGTTAGGAACCAGAGAAAAATCTGATAAAGGTGTGATGGAAAGTCCTTTTTATTAATTCACGAATTGATGTGAGTCCCTTCTGTTGCAGATACTTGTAGATTTTCCACCCTCACTTCTTTAGGTTGATACAATGTGACTTTACTGCACCTTAGGACTTAGCCCTTTCTTTGGCATCAGAATTCGTTATAGTTTTGGACATGTTGGATAGTAATATTTTCTTCTTTTCTGGAAATAGATGATCATACGCAGAACTCTAGTAAATGATTTCTAAAAGCAGAAAAGAATAGTAAGATAAATATTGAAGGACAAGCAGATTCAAAGATTGAGTTCATTTGTTTTTTTCTAAAAACAAGGCATTAAATTTTACTGTTGCATTTGTTCGTGACAGTGAAAGTTCCTAGGTGGAACACAGTGGTCTTTTAATCTCAGAGCCCCACTACTGCGAGGTTAGTTTATGCTGGTATCTAGTATTAGGAGAATTCAATGAAAAGATGGCCACAAATTCTTTCACACCTTCTCATCAGCTTTCCCATTAAGAGGAAGGGTCTATTTTTCTGCCCCTCTCCTAGCCCCATCCCAAGGCTGGCCTGGGACAGCTTTGACCAATACAGTGTGACAGAAATGACACTGTGACCGTTCCAGGCCTAGGGAACTGGCTCCTTCTTCCTTGGAATTTGGGAGCCCCAAGCCACCTTGTAAATGTTTACTCCCCTAGGAGAGACCCCATGCAAGGCCCTTAGAACACTTGAAGTGACCCAGCAAAACCCAGGCTCTAGATGCCTCTGCCCAAGTGCCAGGCACATGCATGAAAACCTCTTGACCTCTCCAAACTGGTCCAGCCACTAGCTGACTACTGCTGAATGACCAGAGCTCATGCCACCCGGGATGGAAGAGTCACCCAGGCGAGACCTGGCTGAATTCGTGACACACAACATTATAAGGTGTAATAAAATGGTGGCCATTTTTAACTTCTTGCATTCGGGTATTTAGACCGCAAGAGATAACCAGAACAAAATCACCAAGGGAATGGTTAGTGTCACCAAAGCAGTCAATGATATTAACAGTGTTAATTAACTTTTGAAAAACAATAGAAGATAAAATTTAAATTCTGAGTTTCCCGTCCTGTATATATGCCTCTAAAATATCCTGATGACACCAAAAATGATAAATCAAAATTCAAAATAAATAAATTCATTAAATACATAGTCTATTCTAAATCAGTTGGTTTGCATACAAATAAATTTTGTTATTGACAATTTTTAATTCTCATCCATACTGTAGGTCAGAAAAAGGTGTATTTTAATAGCCTATGGACTTAGAGTTATGGTATTTTCACAGTGCTTTGAGTAGAAGAAATTAAATTGATAAAAGAAGAGAATTGATGGACTTGTTGACCAGCTTGTCCAGGTTGTCAGACCAGATGCAATGACAGCTGATGGAGACAGTGTGGTCCATAAAGCTGGTCTGCTCAGCCAGACCTTTTACCATTCCTTTGTCTCCTTATTGCCTTGCTTTCTTCTTCCTGGAGCCCTTTCATTCTTCTCCATGATTAATCCTCCTCATTCACGTCTTGTTCAATGTCATCCATTCAGTGACACTCTCTTTTTGATCATTTGCTATAGAGTAAATGTTTGTGTCCCCCCTAAATTTATGTGTTGAAATCCTAACCCTCAATGTGATGGTTTTAGGAGGTGAGGCGTTTGGTAGGTGATTAGGTCATAAGGGTGGAGCTCTCATGAACAGGATTAGTGCCCTTATAAAAGAGGCCTGGGAGAGCTTCCTGGCTCCTTCTACTATGCAAAACACAGCAACAAGATGGTTGTCTGTGACCCAGGAAGTGAGCTCTCACCAGATACCAAATCTGCTGGCAATTTGATCTTGGACTTCCCAGCCTCCAGAAATATGAGAAATAAATGTTGGTTGCCTATAAGCCATCCACTGTGTGGTGTTCTTTTATAGCAGCCCAAATGAACTAAAACACCATCTAATGACAGATATTTAATTCTTTCCTCTTTACAATCCCATAGACCTGGGGAAAGTTAAAGGAATCTCTAGATGTGCATCTTTACGTGAAGAACCAGTACACCATGAGCCTGGCGTCTGCAGAGGGCAGCTGTGCTTCATTCAGTGAGCAATACAGAGGTCGAGGCTGCTGCCGTCTGTGGTTCCATTGTAGCAACACAAGGCCTTTTAAGCTGCAGGGAAAGAAAAGGCTTCTTACTGTCTCTACCTGTGTGTAGGAAGGCTGGTCGGGCTGTCTCCTAGGTGTACAGGAGGGAGAGGATGACCAGACATATGTGGACAGTGTCTATACCATTCTTAACCACTAAGACATAAGACAAAGGCAGGAAGCAGAGACTGTGTGTGAGCAGGTCCATTTCTGTACAGACACTACCCTATTAACCTTGATAAATCATACCTATCTGAGGTCAAGTCATTTGGATGGATTAGCTCATGTATGCACTGCAGGAAAGAGTGAGCACCTGAGATTCATAGCCTTGAGAAACTGAGAGAGCATAGAATTCAAACTCCTAATGTAGGATCTCTAGGGGAGAGGGTCCTGTTTGTAACCAAGGATACACACCCAGTGAGTGGTCAAGAAGCTCTGAACTCCTGTAGTAAAATAATTTCAGTCACATCACTGATGATGAAGAAACTGTGGAGAGAAGGGAAATTTGAAATTAGAGGTATTTATCCATCTTCCATTGGGTTCCAGTCTTCCACTTTCTTTCTGACCTGACATTTCTTAGTTGAAAATCATACCAAGTTCAGGCCTTTGCATTTGGACAGACACACACACACACACACACACACACACTCACACACACACACACAAACATGAACTTTGAATTTACAAGTGTTGAAAAGCATTAACTGTGAGTTTAAAGGGTTTTGTTGTTGTTGTTATTTGCTAAGTAGAGTTTGGGATCTGCTCTTGCTTGCCAAGCATTTCCCATAAATAGTTTGCTTAATGAAAAGAGGCTTGAGAAAGATTCTTACTTTGAAAAGGAGATTATGATTAAAATTCTTAGAATTGCAGCCCACAGGGACAAATATTATTATGGACTATGTGATTTGGAGAAATAATTTGTTTTAAAAATGAACCCTACTAATTAAATTTCCAAATTCATGCACACAGAATTGGCTTAATTAGTAATTCCATAATATATATATATATTAGCATGAACAGCTTTCTTAGCACCTGAGGTATGAGTCACTTTTGCCCAAAGCAAGCCAGGATAGTGAGCTATACTACAGGATAATAAAGACTTAGGGGGGAAAAAGAGTTCTGGCATAATTTTAAAAGAATATTTTATCTGTTGAAGTAGATATCTGTCAACTAATGCTCTTTCAGCACATTTTTTTAAATAGGAGAAACTGAGTTTTATGTTACTCAATTTCTTGATTTAAGGCAGATTAAAAATACAGATTAAATATAATCACTATTCCCAAAGTCACTCCTGTGTGCTACATTAGGCACTTAGGCAGCACTTAAATTCTTTGAGTCCGTTAGAATTCCGTGTTCTCTGTCATTGTTTTAGCACAAACAGATACTTTCATTTGTGGATACATTATTTATAGTTATAAATCTTGAAAGCATATTTTTCATCTTCTCTTTTCTTACCATCTCTTTCCTTCCCAACTAATCTTTTCTGCCCCACAATCCTAGTATACCTCACGTTGTTTCTGACATGGTTCCTACTTTGAGTCTTTACTTCACTAAATTGCCTATCCCTCCACAACCCTTGAGCTTTCATTACTTTCTTTCCCCAAGGACCAAAGCCCTGCTTCTAAATCTCAGGAAAGAACTGAGCTTGACCACTTTTAACTTGACCTCCTTGTTTTTATTAAAACCTATAGAAGATATCAGTTCTTTTTTGTTCCATATGCCATTGAAGTTTTCTATATGCTTCTTTTTCACCCAAATCATGACTAGAAATTGACTTATCTGTTAGTCATTTGGCTTCACATACCAAATTCACCCCTTACATGAGCAGATTGCATCCTCCATTGCATGTTTACTTTCTGCCCTGCTCTCTCCCTTCTCTGCTAGCCACACCACAGGAAGCATCCGGAAACGTGACTATCACCAAATTATCTTTGTCCTCAAAACAATAAACGTGGTTCCATAATTATTTTGATATTCAAAACACCACCTACATCCGTATCAATTCATGTATTTAATCCATTACCAAAAGCAAAAGGAAACTGGTATGCAAAGAGAAGTTGAAAGGAAACAACACAAGTGCGACATCTATGCCAATGTATCTGTGAATATATCCCCATATTCATTCAGGGAATTTGTTTCCTGGAATATGGCCTTAGTTTGCTCAGTTTCTACTTCGTCTTTCTAGAAATATTGGCTGCAAGAGACAAGCACTCACTAATGCATCCTTCGTGTAAGCACTAATACCACAAAATATACGAATTCTAATTATTAGAAAATGACACTACTTAAGAGACATTAAGATTGTATAATGTACAATATGTAGAAACTAAATATCCCTAAATTGCTGAGTATCTAATCATCTGTATAATTATTTATCTCACTCCTAGTGGCTAAAATGGATGGAGTTCTGATGAACAAAATCAAAAAAGAACTAAATAAATGGAGTGATATTCCATGTTCATGGATAGGAAGACAATATTGTCAAGATATCAGTTCTTTGAAATTTGATCTGTAAATTCACACAAACAGCAAGTTTTTCTCTGGATACTAACAAACTGATTCTAAAGTTATATGGAGAGACAAAAGATGCAGAATAGCCAACACAATATTGAAGGAGAAGAACAAAGTTGGAGAACTGATACTACCCAACTTCAAGTCTTACTACAAAGCTACAGTAATCAAGATAGCATGGTACTGGCAAAAGAATAGACAAATAGATCAATGGAACATAATAGAGAGCCCAGGAATAGATCCACATAAACATAGTAAACTGGTCTTTGACAAAGGAACAAAGGTAGTACAGTGGAGCAAAGATAGTCTTTTCAACAAATGGTGCTGAAACAACTGGACATCCACATGTAAAAGAAAAAAAGATGAGTCAGGACACAAATTTTACACCCCTTACAAAAATTGACTCAAAATGGTTCATAAACCTAAATACTAAAAGCAAAGCTATAAAATTCCTTGAATATAACATAGGAGAAAATCTAGATGATCTTAGGTATGATGATGACTTATAAAATCAAAGGCATTGATCCATGAAAGAAGTAATTTATAAGCTGAACTTCATTAAAATTTAAAACTTCTGCTCTGCAGAAAACAATCTTAAAGGAATGAGAAGGTGAGCCACAGACTGGGATAAAATATTTGCAAAAGACACAGCTAATAAAGGACTGTTACATAAGCAATTATTAGTCCTTCAGTAGGTAAATGGATACATCCAGACAATGAAATTTATTTCAGTGTTATAAAGAAATGAGCTATCAAGCCATGAAAAGACACAGAGGAAGCTTAAATGTGCATTACTAAGTGAAGGAAGTCAATCTGAAGAGGCTACATTCTATGATTCCAACTCTATGACATTCTGGAAAAGGCAAAACTACAGAGATAGTAAAAAATTATGGTTGTGAGCAGTAGGTGGAGGAAAGATGAATAGATGGAATGTAAAGGAATTTAGGGCAGTGAAAACACTCCGTATACACGTCATTATGCATTTGCCTAAAGACATAGAATATACAATATCAAGAGTGAACCCTAAGGTAAACTACAGGCTTTGGGTGATTATGATGCATCAGTATAGGCTCATCGTTGGTGAAAAATGCACCACTCTGGTGAGTGATGTCGATAATGGGGGAGGCCATGCATGTGTAGGGGCAAGGAGTATATGGGAAATCTCTGAACCTTCCTCTCAATTTTTCTGAGAACCTAAAACTGTTCTAAAATCAGTGTATATATACATAAAAACCCACACACATTAAGATATTTGAGTCATGTTTACTTCAATTTTAGCATTATCTGTTCATCTTTCATTAGGGAAAATAAAAAATAATTAGTTCTGCTTGATATCATACCTCATCCTCTCATTTAACCACTTAATTGGAATTACTTATATTAATTTAATCTTATGTGTTGTAACATTTCAATTGTTTTTTCACCATAATATCCTCAATTATTTAGTCTCAGTTGCACATTTTGATGCATTCGATGTTTACCAACAGTTCTTTAGCCACGGTTTCTCATTTTATCATTTCTTTCACGGTTGGGATTACCTGCTTATTTTCTTGATGCTTGAATGAACTAGAGGTAATGGGATTCTTGGATGTAAATTTATTCCCTCTGAAATGTATAAATATATCTTTGTTGTATTATTTTCTTATCAATTTTTGCTGGTGTATATTATTTTCCTTCTATGTACAAATTTAAAACATTTATATTTCAGAAAATATTTTCTGTATTGTCTACTAGTACATATTCTCTTCCATATGTTGAGCTTTCTATTCTAAGGAAATTTTCCTTATGTTGAATTTTCATCATGTATTCCCCATATTTTTTATCTTCAGACTAATTCCTTCCACATTTTTTCCTGGCTGTATTTATCACTGCTCTTACAAGCTTTTCTACATGCCAGAATTTTCACTGTGCACAAGTATATTCTTTTCCTTTACACTTTAATTGATGTATTTGATTTTCAGTGGCATCATTCGCCCCTCTATTTTTTTGTGCCTGCACTCCCTCTTGATTGCATTACTATCTAGTCTTTGAGATACTCTTAATGAGTTATCCCATAATGCAGAATATTTCTAGAGAATCTTCATCTATTTCTGGGGGAAAATGTTATCCCCCAGGCTGGGTTCTTCATTTTTCTTTTATTATGACGTGTTCCTTTTTTATTTGAGGAGGTGAGGAAGGAAAGGCTATAGCATTATTTGCACGATTGTCATGTCATTCTTTTCATATTGTTTATGTTGTGAGGTGACATCTGTTCAGATTTTCTGTTTACCGTGATATATTATAAAGGAATATTCCTGGATAACATGTCCACCCATTCTAAATTTCATTTTTAGAACAATATCACTTCTATATATTAATTCTGTAGCCTCAGCATATGGGATTGGACTCTTTGTTTATAGCCTAATTTGTAGGAGTGAGAGGGAAAAAGAGCTTGGCTGGGCTGAAGATAGAGCTTACTAGGGAATCTGACTTTGTTGTCTCTGTGGAGCTCTCTTCATGTGCCATTAACAAGCGCCACTCTTCCCAGCCAAGGGAACACCACATCCCACCAATCACCACCACACCCTGGACCTCTGAGTATGTTTGATTGGCACTCAACAACCACCCTGCCCCTCTTATGTGCCTTATGGTATTGCAGAAGGTGAAAAGCTAAAAACTCACTTCCTGTATTCCTTTGTAAGTAAGGAAAAGTAAGCAAATTGAATGTATTCATGCTATTTTTGGAATTTATCTTTGAGGTGAAAGCCATCATCCTGCTGCTATTTCTGCTGGCAAGCCAGGTCCCAGGGATGGGAGCAGTGAGCAGAACTGTGGAGACCAGCCTTGGTGCACCATCTTCTGGTCACTGGCACTCTGAGGAGGTTTCCAGGTTATTGTGGGAGTGGATATACCAGTAGTAGTGACTTCCAGATCCTGAGATTGCAGCTACGGCAGAGATTTCTAAACTAAATAGATCCATTGGTAGTCCTAACTTCTACTATTTTAGCCCTTGCTAAAATGTTGTATTCCTTCTATTAAATCCCTCTTTGCTTAAAATACCCAAGTCCATTTGTTGCCCTGAATCTGTCTGATATGCCTAGGATGTGACAAGACCTGCTAATGCTGAGATTATCAGGGGCCTAGGATTTCTTACTCTTGAGTGTTTATCCTTGATTTTCCCCAAGCTGCCCACTCAGTCATTAAGTTTGTTTGATACAGGTTTTGTTTTGTCTGGACGGTGGGGGGATATTTTGCTATATATGGAGGGAAGCAGAGTCTAGGATCCTGCTTTACTCCAGCATCTCTCCCTCGTAGTGAAGGGAATGAGTGAAAGACTCATCAGGAAGAAATATACGTTAGGTTAATTTTCTTTGACAAATTTAATTTACATTTTCCCCAGAGGCCTTAAAAATTCAAAGTATAAAGAAAACATGCAATTAATTATATTTTAAATTAATTTGTTTGGGGTCTATTTTATAATATTGTATTTATTCTGTACATTCACTTTATCATACAAGGTCACTTTTTCATAAACATATTTTGACCACTTTAAAAATTTGCTCTTTGGATCATTGACTATTTGTTCAATGTCTCTTATACACCAAGCACTTTTCTAGGCCTTGGGGGAAAATATGAGTAAGACAAATTGTCACTTTTGTGTCTCCAATGAACATACTGCTTCAGAGACTATCATCATATGTGTCCACAATGGCAATGCCTTAGATAGACTAACCTATCTTTCTTATATTTACTGAAAGAGAAGAATGAAGAAAATTGATGGGTATTGGTTTTGTTACTTACCTTATTCATTAACCTTCACAGAAAGCAAATGTCATTCAAATGTGGGGAAACCAAGATCAGAAACATGAAATGATTTGAAAATCATCTTTCGAGCCATTGAGTAATGGAGCTGAATTCTAAAATCCATATTCTTTTCACTTCTTTATGCATTTTCTAAAGAGATAGAGTTATAAAAAAGTAATTTTTTGAAAAAGTTAACATCCATGCTGCCTTACACCTAAATACTCTTACCACTTCTCAAACCAGTTTGTAGTTCCATTATATAATTTAATAGTTAAATAGTCTCATGATATTGGCAAGAGTGGAAATGTACCCATTTTATAGATGTGGGCAGTGAAGGTGCTTAGTCTAAGTTTTTACATTTCACCAAAGTACATCAAGTTGTTGTTTTGTTTTTTCAAAAGTCACAGAATTGCTGGATAAAACATTGGAAATGTAAAAGGACAACAACTTTTACTTATCTAAATTTTGCCAAATAAATACATTAAACAAGATTTTAAAAAATTAATTGGGGAAACATTTCTGCCAATCTTTCTGAGTAATGTTCATTTCAGTTTTACTTAAATGGTAAGGTTTTAACCAATTTTTCAAAATTTTGTTTAAAAATGAACATCAGAAAAGACTATATGAGGGGGCTGGCCCAGTGGCATAATGGTCAAATGCAAGCACTCTGTTTTGGCGGCCCAGGGTCTGCTGGTACAGATGCTGGGCACAGACCTACATATTGTTTATCAAGCCATGCGGTAGCAGCATCCCACATACAAAATAGAGAAAGATGAGCACGGACGTTAGCTCAGTGACAATCTTCCAAAAAGAGTAAGATTGGCAATGCATGTTAGCTTAGGGCTAATTTCCCTCACCAAACAACAACAACAACAAGACTGTATGAATATATCTGTAAAATTTTAAAATGAGTATTACCAAAGAATCATGCTAACCTGTGATTTAAGACTATTATAGAAACATAATGCTGTTTAGATTAAAAACAAACATGCTTACTCTTGCCTCTACGTCTTTGTTCTGGATTTATCAACTTCATTATTTTTCTAAACATCCTTTCTGACTATGGACTAGAAGAGAATTAAACAGCATGCCAGCTCTAGAGGGACATTATCTCTTATATAACTGAGCCATGTCAGTCAAAGAAAGGGAGGAAGTGCATAGCTGGACAGTGTATCTTAAAGCCATGGCCTTCAGAATATATATTGTGCCCTTGAAAGAAGAAAATCAGAATGATCAAATAGGAAGGTTCAAAAAGACCTTGGAAATAACTGACACTGTTTCTTTTGCCAGGCAAAATTGTACTAAAACCACCTGGGATTGTTTCAAAGTAGTCTATTTGTCTTTGGTTGTTTTCTGCTTTATACTAGTCAGAATTTGTTCATTTTTAATCTCAAAGTTATTTTATACTTCAACTATTACTTAGAAATGTCAAAATTTCATGTTCATTGAAATGCTTAATGTACCCTGCCCACACTTAATCCTCGTACCCATTTAAATGTACATGTTCTGATTGCTCCTTATGTTACCATGATGAATTGACAATACCTCCTTAAATGTCACGTGCAATGTTGACTGGACTTCAGCCTGTTGTGTTTGATGCATTTCACATTAATTTTAAGATAGCTTTCTTAAAGATTACAGCGAAAAGGGAAAATAAAATAACAATGCCATGGATCTCGTAACAGCTATTCTGAACATTAATTCTTTCCAAACTATGGTTGCTAAAAATTCAACTAAGATAGCAAACAGCACCCTTCTTAAGAAGATACAGGAGCAACTCAGAGCCTACTGTTTTCACACAAAGATTATCAAAATCTAATTCCTAAAAATGTAAAATATTGCCAAGCCTTCCAGCTATAACTTATCAAAGCTTCCAGGGATTTCCAATTTGCACTTTCATCTTCCTGCCAAAGCTGAGTATATACATAGTAGTTTGAACAGCTCTATGCTGTCTTACTTCCAAAGACACATTTTTATAACATAGGTGCTGCTAATTTTAGGAGTGGGGGGCATCTAACTACTGACAAACATGTTGGTTTCACACTTTGGAGATTATTAGCTATCAACATACAGTGAATTTTATAACAGAAAGAGATTCAAGTAAAACTCGACAATTTTAATACTTCTAGAATTAGAAACCATTTTTATAAACAGAACAAAATAAAAGCCCGATGGAGAGGCCTTTGAACAGAAAGAGCTTGTTGAAATACAAAATATTTGGATGTATGACTGAACTAAAGGGCGGCAAGACACATGTATCAACTTCACCTACCAGACATGGTTACTGTGAGACAGTCTTGCTATTCAGGTTGGGCTTAGAGAATCTCTGGAGATCAAGTGCTATTGTAAACAGAGGGCACTAATTAAGCAGTGACACTATATATCAGTAATAAAGGATCTGTTAAATCTACTGATATAAAAATAAATTGACTCTCAGTATTTTCATATTTTAAAAGGGATATTGAGAGAAACATCAGCAAGATGGCCGAGTAGGACAGCCTGGAACATCCTTCCTCCCACAAATACACCAATCAAGCAACAATTCAGGGAAAAATTCCTTTTATGAGAAATCCAGAAACCAAATGAAAGACTCCTGCACTCCAAGTGACCATGAAACCAGACCCTCATAAGCAGGCAAGGGGATTTGAGATATCTTCTTGCAAGAGTCTCAGATTCTAGCACAGTGCTATATAATCAGAGACCTCCTACTTCCTGGCTTTTATCAGAGGAGGGACGGGTTTATTTGCACATTCAGTGGGCCAATTTTTTGGTGATGGCTCACCAGAGAATTGACCTTGATCCTGCCAATCTTGGAGCTCAGATGGGTCCACCACAGTCTAGCAGCCTGGGATAGAATGGAGATAGCAGTTTGGACTTGCAGACGTCTTATCTCCCTTCCTCTCCAGAAAAGAGTGGGCAGATGATAAAGTCTGGCTCTTAGCTTCTCCCAGGGAGGGAAAGAGTAGAGGTGCACGCACAGTGCACCAACTTCCTCAAGGGGACTCCCTTGTCCTTTGGGGAAAAAGAACTGATCTCACTCCTGCTAGTCTTGGAGCTAGATGGGTCCCACAGCATAGCAGCCTGGGAGAGAATGGAGATGGCAGCTTGTGCTGGTAGATGCTGTAGCTCACCACAGTTTTATGACAAAAACCACAGATGCCCGCTTCTCCCTGGAGAAGGGAAGAGTGGAAGAGGCCTCTAGGATCTCTGTGCTGATTGGTGGGGGTCATTTTCTGTATGAGGCCAATCCATGAAGACAAGACTAATGTACTGACAACAACACAGAGATTCTAGAAAAATGAAGAAACAAGAAAACATGTTCCAAACAATGGAATAAGATAAAGCTCCAGAAATTGGCCCTAATGAAATGAAGTTATATGTTTTATCTGACAGAGAAGTTAAAATAACTGTCAAAAAGATACTCACTGAGGTGCAGAGAACAATGCGTGAACAAAGCTAGAAATTCAACAGAGATAGAAAATAAAAATAAAACACCAACCAGAAATTAGGAAGCTAAAGAATGAAATAACTGAACTGAAAAATTCACTAGAGAGGTTTAATAGCAGATTAGATCAAGCAGAAAAAAGAATCAGCAAATATGAAGATGTCATAGAAAATAATTCAAAGAAAAAATATGAAAAAAAGGAGGAAAGCTTAAGAGACTTTCATCACAACATCAAGCAGATCAATAAATGCATTATGGAAGTCCCATAAAGAGAAGAGAGATAAGAACAAAAAGATTATTCAAAAAATCATGGCTGAAAACTTCTCAAATCTGGAGAAGGAAACAGACATCCATATGCAAGAAGCCCAAAATCAAAAAGGTCACACCTCCCACACTCATCACTGACTCCACAGGGACCCACCTTGTCCTCACCATGACCAATAGGAATGCAGACATCCCTGGCCTGGACAGTAAGAGTCCCCTTGTCCCAGCCTGGTTCTCCAGCCCCTGGCCCACAAGCCCAGATGGACCTGGAGCACCTGCCACAGCCTCCCTTTGGGATCCCCACTTCTCTGCTGAAGAAGGAGCTGCCTGGCTTTGAGGAAGCCATGAGCCAGCGGCCAAGACAGCAGAAGAATGGTTCCTTGAGCCAGCAAATGGATGACCTCTTTGACATTCTTATTCAGAGTGGAGAAATTTCAGCAGATTTCAAGGAGCCACCATCCCTGCCACGGAAAGAAAAGCTCTCCTCAACAGCAGCCTGCTGATCACCCATGGTCACACAGTCTCCCCTGTCCACTGAGCTCCCCCAGGCTGCCCTACCTCCATCAGCCTCCCCTGCCCTCCTTGGGTGACTAGAGGTCTTCCTGGAGAGAAGCACAAGGCTGCTCCTGCTGATCAGTAGGCATGAGGGGTCAGAGTTCCTCTCCCATGTTGATGACCTCCAAAGTCAGCTGCTGAGCAGCTCTGCCATCGTGGACCACCCCTCCTCACGCATGGACACCTCAGAATTGCACTAAGAAGATGAACCCCCTAAAATCCTCACTGAGACATATAATCAAATGTCAAAAGTCTAAGACAGAGAATTTTGAAAGCAGCAAGAGATGAGTGACTGGTCACATATAAGAGTCACTCCATAAGACAATAAGCAGAGTTTTCATCATAGCTATGTAGGCTAGAAGGAAATGGGATGATATATTCAGAGTGCTGAAAGAAAACAACTGCCAACCAAGAGTACCATACCTGGCAAAACTGTCCTTCAAAAACAAAAGAAAGATAAAGATTTTCCCAGACAAACAAAAGCTAAGGGAGCTCATCAACACTAGACTAGATGTATCTTACAAGAAATGCTAAAGGGAATTCTTAAATTAAAACAAATTATGCTAATGAGCAATATGATAGCATAAGAAAATATGAACCTCATTGGTAAATATATAGACAAATACAGAATTGCTGCAATAGTGGTGGGGAAATATCTTTTAATTCAAACATAAAAGTCAAAAGACAAAAATATTAAGAGTAACTATAACAACAAATATGTTTACAGAATGTAAACAGACGTAAATTGTGGCAACAATAACATAAGATGGGAGGAGGGAGAAGTTGCAGTGTAGAGTTTTTCATGCAATTTAAATTGTTATCAATTTTATTTAGACTATTAAACTATAAGATATTTTATATAAGACCCAAGGTAACCATAAAGAAAACCTGTAGAATTTACATAAAAGAACAACAGAAAGGAATCAAAGCATGTCAATGCAAAAACTCAATGAAACACAAAGAAGACAGCAAGAGAAGAAAAGACAGACAAAAGAACAATAATATAAAACAACTAACAAAATGGCATAGTAAGCCTTTTCTTCTCAATAATCACTTTAGATGTAAATGGATTAAATTCCTCAATCAAATGACATGAAGTGAATGAATGAATAACACCCATGACCTAACTACATGCTGCCTACAGGAAACACATTGTAGAAGTAAGGTCACACATAGGCTGAAAGTGAAAGGATAGACAAAGATATTCCATGTAAATAGTAACCAAAAGAGAACAGGGGTGACTATACTTCTATCAGACAAAATAGACTTTAAGTCACAAACCATCACAAGAGACAAATAAGAACATCACATACGATAAAAGTCCAATCCACTGGGAAGACATAACAACTATAAATATACGTGCACCCAACACTAGAGCAAGTAAATACATTTATTTGTCAACATCAAGCAAACATTAACAGAATTGAAAGGAGAAATAGATAGCAATACAATCATATTTGGATAATTCAATACTGGATAGAATTATAAGACAGAAGATCAAAAACAAAAGAGAGAACTTGAATAATGCTAGACACCAAATGGACCTAAGAGACATATACAGAACATTCTACCCAGCTATAGCAGAATACACACTCTTCTCAAGAGCACAAGGAACTTTCTCCCAGATACATCACATGTTGAGCAACAAAACAAGTCTCAACGAATTTTAAGATATTGAAATTTTGTCAAACTTCTTTTCTGAACACAATAGGATGAAACCAGAAATCAATAGTAGGAGGAAAACCAGAAACTTCACAAAAATGGAGACTTAAGGAACACATTCTTGAACAGCTATTGGATCAAAGAAGAAATAAAAAAAGAAATTAGAAAGTATCTTAGGACAAAGGAAAGTGAAAATACAAGATACCAAAACATATGAGATGCCACAAAAGTAGTACTAACAGGGAAATTCATAGTGATAGACACATTAAAAAAGAAGAAAGATATCAAATTAAAAAACCTAATTTTATAAATCATGAAGCTAGGAAAAGAAGAATAAACCAAGCCGAAATTCAGCAGAAGGAAGGAAATAACTATGATTAGAGCAAAAATAAACAAAATAGAAAAAAAGAAAAACAATAGAAAAAAAATCAATGAAACTAAAAGTTGGCTTTTTGGAAAAGATAAACAAAATTGGCAAACCTTTAGACTAACCAGGAATAAAAGAGATAAGGTACAAATAAATAAAATTTGAAATAAAAGAAGAGCTATTACAACTGATGCCACAGAAATATAAAAGATTATGAGACTACTATGAATGATTATACGCCAACAAACTGGATAACTGATAGAAATGAATGAATTCCTCAAAGCATACAACCTACCAAAGCTAAATCATGAAGAAATAGAAAGTCTAAATAGACTAATTAATAATATGGAGATTGAATCAGTAATCCCAAATCTCTCAACAAGAGAAGTCCAGGACCAGATGGCTTCACTAGTGAATTCTAACAAATATTTAAAGAAGAAATAACATCAATCCATCTCAACACTCACCAAAAAAATTCAAGGTACACTTCCAAACTCATTTTATGTTGTCAGAATTACCTGATAGCAAAGCCAGACAAAAACATGATAAGAAAAGAAAAAAACAGATCAATATCCCTGATGTACATAAATGCAAACATCCTCAACAAAATACTGGCAAAGCAAATGCAACAGCACGTTAAAAGGATCAAACACCGTGACCAAATGAGATTTATCCCTGGGTTGCAAGAGTGATTCAATATATAAAAATCAATTAATGTGATATATCACATCAACAAAATAAAGAATGAAAATCAGAGGCCGGCCCTGTGGCTGGGTGGTTAAGTTCACGTGTTCTTCTTCTGCAGGCCAGGGTTTTGCCAGTTTGGATCCTGGGTGAGGATCCAGCCCTGCTCATCAAGCCATGTGGAGGCAGTGTCCCACATAGCAGAGCCAGTGGCACCTACAACTAGAATATACATCTATGTACTGGGGGGCTTTGGGGAGAAGAAGAAGAAAAAGAAAAGAATGAAAATCACATGATCACTTCAGTAGTTGCAGAAGAAGCATTTCACAAAATTCAACACCTTTTCATGATATGGACACAACAAACTAAAAATAAAAGGAAAATATCTCCACTTAATAAAGACCATATATGAAAAACCCACAGCTATCATTATAGTCAACGTGAAAAACAGAGCATTTCTTTAAACTGGATGTTCAGTCTAGGCACTTTTACTCCACATGGTACTGGAAGTCTGAGGTAGAGCAATTAGACAAGATAGAGGAATAAGTCATCCAAATTGGAAAGAGAAGTAAATTATTCCTGTTTACAAATAGAACAATCTTATATGCAGAAAACCCCAAAGACTCCATAAATGAATTAAAAAAAGAAATGTTAGAACAAATAAACAAATTCAGTGAAGTTGCAGGATACAGAATAAACATACAAAAATCATTTGTATCTGTGTACACTGACAAAAAACTATATAAAAAGGAGATTAGGAAAATAATCCTATTTAAAATAGCACAAAAAGAATAAAATACTTGAGAATAAACTTATCTAAGAAGGTGAAAGATTTATATACTGAAAATTATAAAAAGATGAAAGAAATTAAATAAGACACCAACAAATGGAAAGACATCCTGTGTTTATGATTTGGAAGACTGAATATTGTTAAAATATCCAATACCCAAAGCTACCTACATATTTAATGCAATCCCTATCAAAATCCGAAAGACAGGTTTTACAGAAACAGAAAAAACAGTTCTACAATTCATATGGAACCACAAAGACCACGAATAGCCTGATCAACACTGACACAGAAAAACAAAACTGGAGGTATTATGCTTCCTGATTTCAAAATATATTATGAAACTGCAATAATCAAAATAGTATGGTACTGGCATAAAAAGAGACATGTAGACCAACAGAACAGAAAAGACAGCTCAGAAATAAATCTATACACATGTGATCAACTGATTTTTGACAAGAGTGCCAACATACACAACAGGGAAAGGAGAGTCTTTTCAACAAAGGGTGTTAGAAACACTGGACTTTCACGTGCAAAAGAATGAAACTGGATCTTTATTCTACACTATACACAGAAATCAACTCAAAACGGATTAAATACTTAAATGTAAGACCTCAAACTGTAAAACTCCTAGAGGAAAATACAGAAGAAAAGTTTGTGGACATTGGTCTTAATAATAATTTCATGGATATGACACCCAAAGCACAGGCAATAACAACAAAATAAACAAGTGGGACTACATCAAACTAAAAAGCTTCTGTACAGCAAAGGAGGCAACAGAGTGAAAAGGCAAAGTATGAAATGAGGGAAAATATTTGCAAACCATACATCTGATGAGGAATAAATATCCAAAATATATATGAAACTCATACACTCGATAATAAAACAAAACTAATAACCCTATTTAAAAATGGGCAAAGGACTAGAATAGACATTTCTCCAAAGAAGACATTCAAAGGCCCAACAGGTATATGAAAAAGTTCTCATGTTACTACTCATCAGGGAAATGATGTCAAAACCAAATCAGATATCATGTCACACCTGTCGGGATGGTTATTACCAAAAAAACAAAAGCGAGTATCGGCAAGTATGTGGAGAAAATGGAACTCTTGTACACTGTTGGTGGGAATGCAATATGGTGTAGCCACCATAGAAAACAGTATGGAACTTCCTCAAAAATTAAAGCATAGAGCCACCATATGATCCAGCAATCCCACTTCTAGATATATGTCCAAAATAATTGAAATCAGGATCTCAAAGAGGTATCAGCACTTCCGTGTTCATTGCAGCATTATCACAATAGCTAAGATGTGGAAACAATACAAGTGTCCATTAACAGATGAATGGTTGAAGAAAATGTGGTACACACATACAAAGGAATGCTGTCAATCCTTAAAAGAGAAGTAAATTCCTCAATGTGCAACAACACATATAGACCCAGAAGATAATATACTAAGTGAAATAAGCCAGACACAGAAAAACAAATACCGCATGATTCCACTTGCGTGTAGTGTCTATAATAATCCAACTCAAAAAGTCAAAGACAAAGCTGGTAGTTACCAGGTGACAGGGGCAGAGGGAAATGGGGAGTTAAGAATCAACAGGTTAAAGAGTCAGGTAAGATGAATAAGCTCTAGAGACCTGCTTTGCAACATTGTACCTAGAGCTGACAGTACTGTATTGTACACTTAAAATTTTTTAAGAGGATAGATCTCATGTTAAGTATTCTTACCACAATAAAATTAAATTTAAAAAAATCATTTTTAAAAAGGATATTGATACAAATATTAAATATTTATTTAATTTTAGGCAAACATAATAGGTATCCAGAAACCTTTGCCAATGGCTCACATATTATGTGACTTCAGTTATGAAAATTTCTGACCCTCCTGAGCAGGAAATTCAATGCCTTTGCAGTTCCACTAGGCAGATCAGAGCAAAACCAATAGCCAAGAATAGGATCATGACAAAAGAGTTTCTCAATTCATGTCAACTGCTTACTTTGATTACATCCTCTGCCTGTTTATAATGCAAGAACATTCAACTCAATTTTCTACAACCAGTAATATTCATAATAGCAAAAATTTGGATGTTCCCTGTATCCTAGGAATTTTTTGAAATATTTTACATACATTCTCTCACTTAATTCTCAAAGCAAACCATGTAGAAAATTATCCCCATTTTGCGGGTAAGGAAACTGATGCACAAACAAATTCAATAGATTGCCCTTGGTCATGTAAATTGAAAGTAGCAGAGCTGACATATGTGCCAGGCAGCCTGATTCTAGAGCCCGCTGTCTTCAAGTCTCTCAGTGGAGGCCTTTACAAATTTATTGACTGAGGGGGCTGAGGTTCTGTGATGACTGCAGTTGTCAGTGAGCCAAGACATCCAGTTATCACCAATGCCTCTTATTTTCTAGTATTTCTTTTCTATTTTCCCATGTTTCTTTTCTTCCCTACCATGTTTATAAGACCATAATCAACTGTGCCTTGGGACTGTCTTTGTGCCAAGAGCATTCTTTCTCTGTAGTCTATTAAGAAGATTTCAGAGTACGGGATGTACCACACACCTCAAACCTGGTCTGCTTTGACACCTATTTGTAAATTGCCTGAATTTGGAAGAGAAACCAAATGGCTTCAACCCACAGCTCTTTAGGCTCAGTTGTATTTTCTAGATTGAATAGCTTCACAATTTGTTTTTACATTAAAGAATATGATGTAGATTACTAAAGAAAAATATAATAAGGAGAAACTCTATATTCACATATAAATATTTTAATATTTTATTTACCTTTTATATTTACATTTAGATATAATGACAATGACCATGAATTAATTTATTAACAATGTTACTTATTATGGGACATTTCAGTACAGCAACAACAATTATTTTTCCTGGTAGCAACGATATATATTTACTGGAAAAAAATAAGACTTTCATCTTGACTGACTCATTTGGTGACATTATGTTCCTGTTCTCAGAAATGTCCATTGACCCACAGCTGACATTCTATGAGATGCATGTGCCAGAGACTTCAACAGTAGAAATATCATGCGACTTCAATCTAGGCCACAAATTGATGCATGGACCTGTTGGCAAATTGTAGTTTATCACTCCATCAGCATGAGTCAGTTAAGATGAGAATGCCAATTTTAGCAGATGTGTGTTTTCTGTTTTCATAATATAATGTGAATGTAAATGATGATTTTCACAAATGAATCTCATTGTTAGTCTAATCTAAGTTCCCTTAACATTGAAATGTTTCACTGCCTGCCTGAACTGATACTGCTTATGGGATGATTTAGAGCATCCAAGAGCAGAGAGAAGTAGGCCAAATTTAGCAATGTAAGAACTTACGGTAAGTTGGTAAATTATATGAAATGATTATTTAGGTATTTTATATTTAGAAATTCTTTACAAATCAGTGTAATGAAATCATGTTACTACTAAACATTTTCTTTTTGTATTATTAGCAATTTTAAAATTAAAAATATTCAATAGAGAACAATAAAAAGACCTAGAAATGGATGCATATGTCTATTGTGTGGGCCATGAAAAGGCAGAGTGTAGCTTCAAGGAGCTTAAAATGGAGGCTGAGATAGAAAACAATTTTATATGAAACAACTGGAGAGCAAATAGATCAATACAAATAAACCATCAATCAGGATAAGAAAAAGACAATTGTGGTGTGCAATCTGCCAAGTAAACCTTCACAGACAACTTAAATCTGGATGAAGCTCTTGAAAAATATAGGATTTGAATAAAAACAAAGTAGTGAGCAGGGCAATGTTGAATAAATAGATTTTGGTATAGGAGAAGGTGCTATAACAAAATAGGAAGGTTTCATGCTTTTCTAAGGGAGAGGCTCATGGCAGTTAAGAGCCCGTAAGAAGATGAACTTAACACTAGTGAACAGGCTAGTTTTGGAAGAGGAGGATGAGAAAGTTGAGAGAGTCCTTAGAAAGTTATGTCAGGAATCCAAGTGTGAGGAGAGCAGCTTAAGCAGAAACAGTGTTGAATACACGCATATTTCATAAGAAGTATCTGCAGAACATCACATATTGACTGTCTATGATAGTTCAAAGAGGAAATAGTCACTAGACAACTCCCAGGTCAGTTTAGTGGACTGTATGGGGAATGGAGATGTTAGTGGATATAGGGAGATGACAAGTTTATTTTTAACAGAAGTGGCTTTTGAGGAGAAAGTTGCTTATTAAACTAAATGTATCACATACCTGGTGTTTATAACTCTCCATGAAAGTGTAAACTCCTGGAAGCCAAGGTTTTCATGTTTCTTCCATAACTCACACAATTACAGCATATGTTTGGTAAATATTTAGTGATGCTGTATGAGGTGGAAACATAGGAGGAAAACTTAAATAAAAGTACAAGAATAAAAATTTAGATAAGTTGTTTAACATAATCAAAGAAGGGATAGTTGAAGGTGTGAAACTGGATCTTCAAAAAGAGATTTTGTCTGGGAGGAGAGAAAAGATTTGAGGCCATAACTTTGGAGAAACCTGATGTAGAGAAAGCAGTCGAGGTAGAAAGAGAGCCATCAGTCCCAGAGGCAGGAGGGAAGCAGGAAAGCAGAGCATCACTGATGCCAAGAGACTGTTTTAAAGGGCAGCATATAAAGGTTCAAAAAAGTCCTTCACACTGAGGAATGACAGAAGACTATTAATTTTGGCTAAATTAAGTGAGGACAAATCATAGTTTTGAGAAGTTTGGCCATTGAGAGGTCAAGAAATATCTACGAGAGCTACTGCTGAGTATTAGACTGGACTGGTTCAACTGCACTAGTTCTAAGCTGGCTTTTTGCTTAGAATTTTCACCATCAAGACAAGTCAATGTAGCTAAGTGCAGGGTTTGAGTAGAATGTGTGTCAGCTGTTCAGAGTTTTGCTATTTTGCCGTTTATAACCAGAATGGAGACCGGATATTAATGATTGAGTTAGGATTCCACCAAGGGGCTGTAGCATACAAACCCTTTCCTCTTACTACTGGAAAGTTAAAGGCACACCTTAAAAAATAAATAAAACAACTCAGGCTTTTAAAAAATAAATGATAAAGGGTTGTACAAGGCTAAGGACTTAGGAGTGGTCGTGATAGTTCCAGTCATGGTAGTAGCAGCGGTTATAGTGGTCACATTAGTAGTAGCATATTGATAATATCAGCAATGTCAGTATTACTAATTATCCATTGTGGTTTGGAGCATTATCTGTAGCAATCCACACTTACGGAATCCCCTAACATAGTGTGACTGCCTTTTAGTTTTGCTAAGGTTTGTAGTTTGCATTTACTTTTAAACAGGAATACTGACTGAACTATGTCCCTACCTACTACTGAATAATGTTGACATATGTATTTTTACTCCCTGACTGACAGTGGAGAATGTGATGGAGTGATGAACACAAGCATCAGAAGGTCCATTTCTTAAAAACATCACTTTCTAGAAAGATCAGTATTTATTTGGCTTAACAAACTCTTCTTAGATTAGGATTAACCTGCCTCCAATCATAACTTAATATTATAAGATTCATAGCTTCATTGAATCCAAATTTGGATTAGATGGGAAAGGAAAATGTAGGAAGAGAGAGGAAGAGAAGGACAAGAAGAGAAGACTAGCAGATAACAGCTAATGAAGCTCTGACCTGATTTCTCAGGGTGACACACCATGGGAAGCTCAGTTTACATCTTAGGAACCTCTAGAAAGGGTTTTACAATGAGCTTAAATCCATGTTCTTTTTTGATATCCATAACAATCTCAAATACCCAGGATTTGGTGAAATTTTCCCTTGGGTGGGCGGGGAGGGGACATTAGGCATATTCCTCTCCAATCAAATTCTCACCAGACCAGTGGACTTTGTATAACATTACATTTCATACTATGTTTTACAAAAGTCACAGTTTGAAGAGAATTTATGAATGTCTAAATTTGGGGGCACAATTTTTCTAGTTATGTGAAACTGAAAAGAAAAATGAAGAGAAATATAACCTGGCAGGATGAAGGTGATAATGGCAGACAAGGGGAAACATCTGGAAAATGTATGGTGGGTGATCACAGGCCCTCTCCTCTGAGGACTGGGCTTGGCTCTTTCTTGCCACTGAGATTTACGATCTTGAAGCAAAACAAGTTCGACATCTGCTTATGCATTCCCAAATGAGATGTGCAGATAAGAACAATGCTTCTGATTCTGATTCCTTTAGGAACTGCATAGGCAGTGCCTACAAATATATATATCTATTCTGCATGCCCAAATGGACCTGCTCTGGGAGTAAGTCCTACATGGACAACCTCCAAGTCCCTTCGAGAACTCACTTATCCAAAGGGCCAATCTGATTACATGTAGAAGATTCATCCACTGAAAGACGAAACAAAATGGAGAAAATTTGTCAAAAATGTTCCTTCATATCAACTTTGTGGTTATTAAAGTAAAATTTAGAATGATCACACCTGAATTTATTTTTTAGGAAGTTAAGATACTTTGATAACGGTAATGTTGTATACAAATGTATAACATTTGTATATTATGTGAAATCTTAGTTTTTGAGATTTTAATGATTTCCGTATTACATATATTCAATTTTTTAAACATGTATTGAGAAAAATACCTCACTACCCAATTGATAGTTGGGCAGAAATTTTCCTGTAGATTTACTCTAATTTTTAAATTTAACACACATAACTATAAAAAGATGGCTAACTATCACTAGTCTTCATTTTCTTAGTGAAAAATAAACTGCGATTTAGGATTGTTGGCAATCCTTTATTAAGCTACTAGTCCACTGTTTCTTTTATATAAAATTTAGTGGCTAAATGTCATTGGTTTAAGTAAAAAAAATCACTTTGGGCCAAAAGATCCTCTGCCGGAGCGTAGTTGCCCACCGTCCCTTCCTGCTGTGAGGTGGGATGAGTAATTGATTCATATGTAAATTGTTCTGAGAGAGTTAATTTTGCTTCTCTGACCTGACCTGATAATCAAATGTGCTCACTGATGGTTTTTAGGTCTGACAAGTGTCAAAGTTAGCCAGCTAAGTCTCTCCAATGTATCCTCATGTTGGAAATCTTAATTCTGTATTCCTGTGACTTTTGGAAACGGACCAACTGCTCTGGGAATTGTCTTTGTAGAAAAATTTTTAATTTACAATGTTGGGAAATAGTTTCTTCTTATTCTTGACTATGTCTTGGACGGCAGTAATTCATTAGGATATTTGTTTTTCTTCAAAGAGTAAAATTACGTGTTAAATTGTTTGGCCATGATTCAGGATAATAAATGTGTGGTCTAGAACCGGATTATTTTACCTCAAATAATAACCATCTTTAAGTTATTTTATTTCTTCTTATATAGTAACCCATTGAAGTCCTACACTTTTACTTAATCAGATAGGATAATTTATCCTATGTTAACAAATTAACCCCAAGACCTCAGTGATTTATTAACAAAATTTCTTATCCATTCACCCAAAATGTGCTGCAGATCCCAGAAGGTTCCCCAGGGAAGTTGCCTTCCGTGCAGTGAACTGAAAGCAGGGATCCAATCTGTTTCCATCTTGAGGATCCACAATAGCAACACAATCACCTTGGCAGAAGTTGAAATAGAGAAGAACTCATATTTCAATTTCAAAATGACAAACATCACTTCTGTCCAGTTGGCGCCAAAAAACAGTAAGGGAGCTTGGGAAAGAAATCTTTCTTCCTGTTTTACTAGGAAGAGGAAAATGAAGTGAGATTTAAAGAATCAAAATTCTCAAGAAAACCCTAGCAAATCAAGTCCAGCAACATATAAAAGGATGACACGTCATTTCAAGTAGGGCTTATCCAGGAAATGAAAGGTGAGTTCAACATCAAAAATCGATGTAATTCACCTTATCAACATAATGAAGAAGAAAAAATATATGAAAATTTGATAGGTGAAGAAAAAAATTGATAAAGTTCAGTCTGTGTGCATGATAAAAATTCTCAACAAAGCAGGAATAGAAGGATACTTCTTCAACTGAAGGAAATGTATCTACAAAAGACTATAGCTAACATCATACTTAATGGTGAAAGATTGAGTTCTTTCCTCCAAGACTGGGAAAGAGACAAAGCTGTTTGCTCTTTCACTCCCATTAACATCATTTTAAAGTTCCTTGCCAGTGCAATAAGGAAAGAAAATAATAATAAAATGCATATAGAAGAAAGAAGTGAATCTCTATTTGCAGGTGACTTGATTATCTCCAGAGAACATTCTTACATGTCTATAAACAAGCCACGAGAAGTAATGTTTGAGCTTACAAGGCCACAGGATATGGAGTCAATATGCAAATCTCAATTATATTTTTATATATACTAGCAATGAACAATTGAAAATTGAAATTTTTAAAGTACTCAAGAATTGAAACTCTTAGATATAAATCTTACAATAATGTTAAAGACACACGCGCTGAAAGAAATAAAACACTGGTGAAAGAAATTAATAAAAACCAAAAGACAGGGAGAGATATACCACATTCATAGCTGGAAAAACTCAAAATTGCTGGGTTGTCAAATGTCTCTAACTTGATTTAAGATTCAGCATAATTCCAATCAAAATCCTAGCAAGATTTCTTATAGAAATTACCTAGTTCTTGCTAAAATGTATGTAGAAAGGCAACTAGTCAAATGATATTCTAAACAAAGAGGATTCCTTCTACCTAATTTCAAGACCTATTATAAGGTTACATTAATCAGGAAAGAATTATATTAGCCGAAGAATATTCACATAGATAAATGGAACCGAATAGAGTAGGGATCAGCAAACTGCAGCACTCAGTATAAATTTAGCCCCACAGTCTACTTTTGTAAATAAAGCTTTATTGCAAAAGAGCCACCCTCATTCACACATGCATTGTCGATGGCTGCTTTCACACTATAACGGCAGAGTTGAGTGGTTGCAATAGAAATTGTTTGGCTCTCAAAGCCTAAAATATTTACTACCTGGCCGTATTACAAAAAAGCTTGTCAACTCCTCGAAGGGAGTGTTCAGAAAGAGACTCATCCATCTGTGGTCAATTGATTTTCGAGAAAGGTGAAAAGACTATTAAATAGAAAAAGTTTAATCTTTGTAACAAATAATGCTATAACAATTGGAATTCATATGCAAAAATAAAAAACCTCTTGACTATACATTGCATTAATTTTTTTAAGCAAAAACTCAAGGTGAATCATAGACCTAAATGCAAAACCTAAAATTATAGAACTATTAAAATGGCTAAACTTAAAAAAATGGCGATATCAAATACTGGAGAGGATTTAGAGGTATACATTTCTTGTGGAAATGCAAAATGTTACAGCAACTTTGCAAAAGAGTTTGGCAGTTTCTCATAAAGCTAAACATATACTTTATCGTTTGACTCAGCAATCTCACTCCTAGGTATTATTAAGAGTTTTTAATTATTAATAAATAATTAATAATTAAGTAATCTCATTTCTAGTATTATAAGTGAACCAAAAACTTATGTTCACAGAAAAGCCTGTATACAAATATTTATAGTGTCTTAATTCATAATCACCAAAAGCTGGAAAGCACCCATTTGTGTTTCCACTGGTACATTCGTAGAGCAGATTCCTAGTCAGCAACCAGAAGGTGCACACTACTGACGCAAGCCACGACGTGGGCGAATCTCCAAAGCATTCTAGGCAAAAGAAGCCAGGTTCAAAGGGCCACATATTATATAATTCTATTTTGAAAAATGCAACCTTATAAGAATAGGAAACAGACCAATGGTCGCCAGGGGTTGGTGGTGGGAAAACAGTTGACTTTCAAGTAGCACACAGGTGTGTTTTGGGTGATATAACTAATCTACATCTTCATTTTGTTGACAGCTACATGACTGTATGCATTTGTTAAAATTCAAAGAGCTGTACCCTAAACAGAGTGAATTTTACCATATGTAAATGTTAACAATAAAAATATTTATTATCAAGTTCAATAGGACATAAATTACTGAGAGTGCTTATGGTTAATGGCTTACTTTGGATTCAGACAACTTGGTACAAGTACAGCTCTGCCAGTTTTGAGCAGTGCGAACTTAGGCAAATATCTTGTGCTTCACTTTTCTCGCCTCTAAATGGGGATAATAATTATCCCTACATCAAAGGGTAGGAGAAACAGTTAAATGAAATGCTGCGTGAAAACGACTTGAGGCACTGTCTAACAAGTGGTATATATATCCAGTGAATGTTAGCGGCTGGTACTACTAGCACAATGCTGGCATATGTTCAACACAGATTTCTATACACTGTGATTGTCTCTTGTCTTATTTCAACTTGTTTGTATTTATTTTAAATATCTACCATTTGCCAAGTACCAGAGGTAGTCAAATGCATAGCTCTTGCAGTTTCTGATTTTGTTGTATATGTGAGTTAGGCCCATAAAATTATTTAATTAATCAAGACTCCATCTATTCTGCAACATACGCTGTGATGATATTACACCAAGGCACCGCATCGAGTCTTTGAGAGCAGAGATGCAAAGAGTGTTGACATCTGCTGTGGTCCCAAGGACGTTACATCCCCCAAAGATGTTACAAGCTAGTGGATGAGGCAAATATGAACACAGATCTCCAATCACTAGTATACACCAAAATGAAAGTGCAATAAGGGAAGTAAAATTGAAATGCTGAAGAATATGGAAGAGATAGACAAAGATAAGGAAAAACGACATTTCTCGCAAAAGACTATATATGTTTAAGTGTCAAAATGTTCTAAACAAGCTAAATGGAGAGGAGGAAAAAAGAAATTGTGATCAAAGACAGCATGAATTGTTGAAGGAATTCTCCTGGACCAGTTGGATCTTGAATCAGTCTGAAAGAGATAAAAATATTATGGACAACTTAGGAAAAAGGAGAACAAAATTGCAGTACAAGGAAATTTATTAAATGAAAGAGAATGCTAGGAAATACTGTGTTGCTATGTCTCTATGGTCTCCTGGGGGTAGAAGCTATTTTACCCACATCTTATTTTCATTGTTTTGAAAATAGAAGGGCTCAAAAGAAATTTGAGAAGATGTTTTGCCCCTCCTCCTTGTATCAGAAGTCTAGAAGCATCTGTTTCAAAATAGTGTCAGGGTTCCTTTGTTGCTTACCACAGTCTTATCCAATAGTTTCTCACATAATTTTCTTGCAAAGCAATTCAATACTTCTTCCCACTGATTCAGGCAGCTCCCTCTGGCTCACTGAGTGGAGGCCACAGGGCCTAGACGAGAATGCCTTTCACACTGTCTGACATTCTGGTCACCTCCCACACTGTCTCAGAGTCGCCTTGTCCACTGAGCAGAGAACAGAATAGAATCTGGACCATTCCAAAAAGTATCCATAGCCCACAGTGCAGAGAATTCTATTACCAAACACACTTGGCTGTGTGTGTGCTGGGGGTGGGTGGTTGCATGGGGTGGGCAGCACGGTGACAGGATTCTATGTGAATATCTAAAAAGACATCATGTGTGGACTATCATGTGGGAACAGCTGTTAGTTGTCTACTGAAAGTAAAAATAGAATTTGGCTTATATTGCAGCTAAAGAAATGTGTCTGCAATTACAAGAACATTTGTTCTATCAGAAGAACAGGTTGTTTTTATTGTTATGGTGAAGATGACTACTTTTTCATTTCACTCCCCACCCCCACTCAACCCAGTAAAGAAGGTGTGGGAACTGGGGTAAGTGACCTCACCTTTCCGGGTCTCTTGAGCAGGGTAGACTGAGTTACCGTTTCCACCCACCTCCAGACTTCCCAAGTCTGAATGCTCAGGGCAGGGAGGCCACAGGAGAACCTGTGGGGAGAGCTCAGCGGTTCTTGGCTCTTAGCTCCTGGCAGTTGCTCAGCAAAGGTTAGTTCCTCTTTTCCAAGGCAGCCTGTCAAATTCCTTTCCAGCCTATAAATGCCTGATCCTGCATAGGGATCACTGGAGGTAGGAGGAAAACATTGACATGAGACATAACAAATTCCAAAAGAGCAAAGAATTATTACAATGGAAAAGGGGCACTACACGACACACAATCCCCTCGGGAAATGAAAAAAATACAGGAGTTCATGGTACAAAAGTTTAGGAGAAAAATGAACATGACCTAGAAAGGCAGTCTGCTGAGGCCCTCAGGACCGAAGAGCCCAGGAAGAGCGCACGTCCCCGGCCGCTCGCCTCTGAGCCCTCCAGCCCTGGCCTCCTCGGGTCCAGTAAGGCCCCACCATGAAACCTGGTTCAGGTAATCAGGATCACATGACAGCACCAGATGCTGCAATCTTACCCTATTGTTTATGCACATAATTAGATACACATACTTCTATTTTGAACACTGATGATATATTTTCAACTAAATACAGAAATAAAAACCCAAATTTTCCACACATTCTAGTAATATGCTATTATTCATTACCTTCCTCTGAGGTGCAGCTTATGCAAATGACACTATAGCCATAATTGCTGCTACTTTTACCACGCCCTCAGTTAAACCATCAGAACAAAGTTATTTATGACACAGAGCCAAATCAACAGATTGAAGTTTTGAGGGAGATAATCTTTAATCTGACTCCTGGAAAAAAGCAACCAAATAGAATTTAAGTTTTCTGTGAAAACAAAAGTAATTCTTGTTCTAAAAGATTCCTTATTTACTGAAAGAGAAAACAAAACCAAAAGATTTCAAGTTGTTTCTGAAAAAACAATTAAAGAATGAAATTCAAAATAATTTAACTCCCCCAAAATTAATTCTTTGAATCTGCCACATTGTTAATGTAACCTAAATATTGATTGTTAAAAACTGACAGCATCGTAATCATAATTCAGATTATCAGACAACATTGGCAGAAGAGAAGATATACAAAGAAAATTGTCCTGAAACCGACACTTTGAACTCAAAAGGGGCACATGTTTTTCATGTCAATTAAGGAGGAAATTGTGGCAAGATTAATTCTATTGAAGAGAAAATACACCTTAAAATAAGAAAATATTTTTTTAAATCAAGTTGTTTGCTCATCCCCAAACTTCCAAACTGTCGCTGTGTTTGTGGTGTGTGTATTTTTAAAGCTTTTAGGTTCAAGGAAACAATGACTTTGCACCAAGAATATACTTTTTGTTCTCTATTTTCTTAGAAAAGAAATCCAAGGAGAGCAGGAGAAAAACAAACCTAATATTTTCAAGTCAAGCTCTTCTCAGAGTCTCTCATGGAAATAAACTGTTACTGTGTCAGCCAAGAGAGAGGTCAGAGAAAGGAGAGGAAGGAGCTGCTAGGAGAGCCTCGCCAGAACTCCAGGCCTGCACCCGGGGTACGACAAGAGCTCTAGAGTTTCACAGCGAGATGGGAGCTACAGCAAGGGGAAAGCGGGCATTTGTGTCACTTGGACGCGCGCTGCTCTGCCTCCCGGTCCCACCCGCTCTGAGCTGCACACTGGGCACGTGAGCCAGCGCGACCGCGGCCAAGGCGGGGCCGCTCGCCGCCGGGCCTAGGAACCCTTGCCAGGTGAGGCCTTTCAGCGCCTGAGGACATTAACACAAATGGCGTGGCCTTGTCTGCAGGCCGTGGTTCTCATCCAAAATAACGATGATTCTCCAATTGTTAGGGGAGTAAACAGTCACTGCTCTACATACATGGGTTATATTCCTTTGGCTGCTGCTTTTCTGCTTTAAAAAGTGGTAAGAACCCCAGTGTTTTCTCACCAGTATTGTATTGCCCTGTTGCAGCCAAATTTTACGGTTGCAGAAAGCATTAGCAAACCAGGCCAAAAAATGCTCTGACTTTGATTTAACATGAAATTGCACATTGCATTTCCAACTATTTCCATCATTACAGTAATTATTTGGCTTATTTCTGTTTTCATGATGACTGTAAAAAGTTTCCATTTTTCAGAAAAGCAGTAGTGTTTGATAATAAACAAATATAGCTCAGATTCAAATAAAACGAACTCGTCAGTAGTGCATTCTCACACGGAGCGCTGCTAACTGTTTTTTTGAAAGACTTGATGTTGTCTGTTTATCCACTGAATTTACTCTTGTAAACCGACGCTTGAACGCACTTACACAAAGAGCTTGGGTTTTCTGTTTTTTGAATTTTCCTCATCGCTGTAGAAGTAAAACCATCTTTTTCTCTCTGTCTATATATGACATGATATCTATTACATAGAATAATATATATTATATATACAATATATAAATTCAAGTAACCTGAATTATGGAATATTGCAAACAAAATTGCTGTTAAAATATTTTACTTGGATGGATATTTCAAGATAAGTCACAGCCAGATATCCTTTGTTTAATCTTCATTTTGGTATTCTTACCATAAACTATATATAGCCCTTGGCTACAAAATAAATCTTTTCACAGATTGTGATCACTACAGGACAAAATCACCTAGTAGAAAGTGATGATCTTTTATGAAAAATTATGTAATCATCCAAAATAGTGTTATCAAAAGCTCCCTATTTTATGAGTTAATGTTTGTCTACTTTTCTGAGGCTACGTATTTTTTCTCTTCTTGATAACACCTAGTTCCATCACAATTTTTCTATGCTCTGTGTGTCAAAGAAATATCCTTAAACAGAATTGAAGCTTCAAGTGCACAGAATGGATAGTGTTCTATCTTTCTGAGCAAAAAGAGGTGAAATCAGGTTATCTATGAAACTCCTGTGGGGCCAGAAAAGCGAACTACAAAGACAGAGACCTCCAGAGAGTGGCCCACCTCACAGACGACCAGGGGCTGGTCCGGGCCTATTTTGTCCATACTGCAGTTGGATGCCGTGTAACAGAGTCTATTTTGGGGATAAAATTATTACTAAATAGGAGTCCTCTTCGTGACCCCTTGAATCTGGGAATTGGAATTGCTCAACTTTTCAGCAGCGATTAGAAATAAACTTTCTGGCTGTGTCTAAATACATAATGATAAAATTACAAGGGGGAAGTTCCAATGGCATATTTATGGCAAAGACCCAGATAAATCTACTGTTCACATTATATTGTTGGGCTGGTAAAATACAACTCATCATTTGGATAAAAATTACCTTTCAGGACAATTTTTTAAGGAGGTATCCAGCTGAAGTTTAAATTAAATGATGTGGAATTCAATAATATGATACCAAAGAATGTTTCTAAAAAGAAAAAGGTAATAGAACTAGAACCATGATTGATTATTGGAGAGAGATAACACACAGAAGCACTTCCTAATATTTGAGCTGTGGGAAGATAGAAAAGGGTGTCTTGAGAGATAACCAGGTAGTTGTCATGGAGAGGATGGGGTCTCATCGCTAAAATGCTTGCTGGAGTTCACAGGACCAATCTTGATACTGCACACAGGTGGTGACACCAAATGACATGTAAGATCCTTGTAATCTTAATGTTTCAATGAAGACTTAGCCTAGCCTTTCACAAACTGTGTTCCTGTGCCGCGTGAGCAAAGAAGTATAAAAGTGGTGCATACATTTTTCCCTAGTTTGAGATTTAAAAGTGTGTATTTGAAAAGTAAAGGCTCTCGGAAGTTTTGCGGTAAAGAAATCTGCCTAATTTTGTCTAACCCAACTATTTTCCAACTATTTTATTTTTCACAAAACGTGATACTATAATGCCGTTGAGCAATAATTTTTTGACATACACAGTAGAGCAAAGTTGAACCAGAAGATTTTACTTCTTAAACCTAGCTTGCATGTTTTTTTCTGAGATTCTTCCTTAAATAAATTCAATTTGCCACTCTTTTTGAACAAGTCCAAATTCTTTAGACTATCATTGAAGGCCCAACATTTTTTTTCTTTCCAAACTTATTCCTCCATTCCCTAAAAGGACTATTTTTCAGTGTATCCCAAATATTTTTCTCCCTTCTGGATCTATTACTTGCATTTTTTTTTTCCACTTTGGAAGAGTATCCACTTGATAGTACATTTTTAAGTCTCAGCTCACATCCCAACTTATTTTTTGAAATCCCCCTCCTCCATGACTTCAGGCTGCACCGGCACAGTGTAGAATCTATACCATAAAGTTTAGACATTTGATTTCATTTCTTGGGATTGCCTTCCTTCCATTATTTTTGCTTCCTTCTTTCCTTCCTGCCTTCCTTTAATTAAAAAAAAAAACAATAGTTAAGAAGACTCTATTGTTAGAATTTATGCCAAGTCCCACATCACTGTGCAGTGCTGGGTGCGCAGCGAGCGCTCAGGAGTTACTATTGAACAAATGAATGAATAAATTAATCTGTTGGATTCTGCTTCATCTCCTTCTTCTTTTTCATGTTTTACCCACATTTTAGTTTATGCATTTTCTTCTTTGGAAGGAGAGGTGGTGAAGAATCCATTTTTTCCATAAGATATATAAAATTATTAAAATCTAAATAGCCATAGAATTATAAGTGTTCTAATGAAATTCTTTCTCTCATTTGTGGGTGTGTGCATGTATTCTTTTGTAATTTCATGTTCTGTTTTTTTTGAAAGATTGGCACCTGAGCTAACATCTGTTGCCAATCTTTTTTTTTCTTCTTCTTCATCTTTTTCTTCTCCCCAAAGCCCCCTAGAACATAGTTGGATATTCTAGTTGTGGGTTAACTAGTTCCTCTATGTGGGATGCCTGCCTCAGCTCATGGCCTCATGAGTGGTACCATGTCCACGCCCAGAATCCCAACCGGCAAAACCCCAGGCCACTGAAGCAGAGCAAGCGAACTTAACCACTTGGCCACAGGGCTGGCCTCATTTGGTTTTGTTTTAAACAAAAATCCAATGTATCTTTATACTGATAAGCCTGTATGTGGTAACTTTCCTAAAGCTTTTTTCAATATTTCCACAGTCATACTGAAATGAAAACTGTACATACATATGTGTGTGTGCATTATTTTTCAATCTTGGCATTTATTCGTATAGTTCAATTAACTCCTGTTCACGGTGCATGTTTTCGTATATTTAATTCTCAGGGAGACATTCAGTCCTATTTTTAGACTCTGCAGTAACTTTCTAAAATATTCTTAAAACAAAGATTTTTTTTTAATCATTTACCTAAGTAACTGTTTGCATATAAATTTCTATGGCTCATTAACCCCACATTTTTAATTTCAATACAGCTGACTCAAGATTTAGGACTAGGGCAAAACAAGGTGAGCCTGTCACATTTATTCTGACTTATTATAAAGTTATGATTGTCACCAGCTGCTTACCATATCAATTTCCTGCAATGTTATTTTCATACAAAATGGTATTTGACAGATCTAAAGAAATTGTTGCCTGTATTTTCTGAATTAACTTGCCGACTATTATCATTGAGATTATCTCACAGAATGTATTAACAGTCAAAAGCAAGTGTGTGTGGAGGGGGGGAAGGGTGTGGGTGGAAAGAGAAAAATATGCATTGTGTTATTTTTTGTTTTTATGAGAAGTATGTATCTGGAGGAATGGACGGGAAACTACCATCATCAGCAACTCTATCTCTTTTATTAAAAGAGAAGCACTAATCCAAAGACTTTTATTAGAACATGTCTGTATTTCTTACTGAGGGGGCTGAATTCTACCAGTTCCTAAAGCAGTAAAGAGTTCAGTCTTCCATAGCACAATATTGAGGATCCAATTTTTCCTGAAAATCAGGGCTAAAAACCCTATTATTATAAAAATATTCCGTTTTTATTGTAAGTCTAGAAACACGGGGATATAATCTAGAGACAAAGTTACAATTAAAAACAGAGCTGGAGGGGGGGTCTCAAAATACTAATATTCCAACTAGTTGCTAGAATCTCCTTTTCTGATTCCTCTCTCTGTCTTCCACTAATGCTTCCTTTCATAACAAGACAAAATTCAGGATATGATTTGGAATAAAAACTATCTTGTATAAATCCAGACTCGTGCAATTTCTGAGACCTTGTCAGCTCCCTGTGGAGCTTAAGGCAGGTGAACCCTGTAGCTCCTATTTCCTGTTGCTCTTGGAAATCCTGCATTTAAGTGATTGGAGGGCCATGGTGCATTTGTGAGGAGTGCATGGGTGCTTATTTAAATAAATCGTCCATGTCCTCTCCAGGACATAGATAAACTTGTCAGCTACTTAAAGGGTGTGATTTGCGGGGTACTGAAAATTGTACCAGTTCAAAAATATCACTCCTATCAGTCTACCACTCAGTCATCAGAGATTCTCTAGAGGCAAGTCACTCCTTATCTACCCAAAGTTCCTGTTAAATACCAATAGTTTTACTTTGAGAGAAGTAACAAACTCATTAGTATGTCTCAGCTCTTTTGCAGCCAGCACAACTTTAAAGGAAAGAGACAGCAGAATGCATGATTCCAGGTTTATGCAGATCTTGGGACTCTAAATATGGTGTAAGCCTTGAGTCAAGTGCTTTATGGAGAAGACTGGAGAAATCACAGTGAAAATGATTGTAGGGCACGCTGGTCAACATAAGCACCTTGCTATCACAAGGGATGCCAAGATAGGAAACCATCTTTGAGAGGCAAGACTTGCAATAACTATAGTGCAACTTCCACTATGATGAAGGCTATAATTTAGACAATAAAAGATGAGTAAAACCTACTACAAACCTTCAAAGCTGAGAAAAGGCCAATGCAAAGACAAAATGATAAAAGCACAGAAATTCATATGAAGTAAGCACCAGTAAATATTTGTTCGATAAACAAGTATCATTACAGAAGTACCAGTAATGGAATAATGAATTTCTAAGAGTGAAAGTCTATGTAGCTGTACTGTCACTTAAGACTTTATAACAGTAACACATTTTTAAAGACTGGGTAAGACTTCAGCAGGTTGATATAAAGGAAGGAGGAAAGAGAAGATACCTCTGGTAGAGAGAACAGCCTTAACTGTGGCACAGAGATGGGAAAGTTGGAAAAAATATTTAGGCAGCTGCTTATAGTCCACTTTGGTTATAAGACAGGAAATATATGAGCAACAATGTGGAATAAAGAAAAGGGGCTATTTTATGGGATAATCCTGGAAATCATTGAATGTTGGGCTCAGGGTCTTATATTACTGATAGAAACATTCTGAAGTTTCTAATTTTTAAGTAGAAAATAACATCATTTTCAAGTTAAGAAATATCAGTCTGACAAAATGGAAGCCACCTACAGGTTTAATGACATAGAGAGACACTAGAATCCATTAGATGTAATGGAAGCATAGAACAATGATTTAGTCCAAAGTCAGGAAGGAAATGAAAATCAATGGAGAAGATGGATACCCAGGACATTTGGCAGGGAATCTTTAGGAATTGGAAAGTAACTAGAATGTAAGAGCAGAAGGGAAGATAAGAGGGTCAGAACAATTCTGGAATTACAATTCTATCAATTTATTACCCCAGTAAGTTTATGGAATGGGAAAGAAGGGCAAAAGAGAAAATAATAGATTGTTTTAATTTGGTTTGTGACTTGACACAAATAAGAAAATTTTTCTTCTTGGACACCAAGTGAAAAAGTTTAATAAGTATTAGAAAATATGACTTTGGGATTCACAAGATAGTTTAGGCATAAAAGACAATTGTGTAGCATTTACAAGAAAAGTGACAAGATGATGGAAAAAGCAAAGATAAGGTCCCAGCTATGTTAAGGGCCCTGTGGAGTGGGCATGGTCTGCAAGGTTTTGTCATATTCTGAGGAATAAGAGAAGAGAAAGAGATTTCAGGAGTTAAACAGGTCTGAGAATTAGCAAAGTGTCCAAGTAGATGAAGGAGAGAATCAAGGGCAGGAGAAGAAATGTCTAAATAATTCAATTGCATAGAATAATTTAAAAATCACTAGGCCAATTGCTTACTGACAGCTCAATCATTTTCTAGAAATTATGTAATCTGAAGCTACAACTTTTTCTTCTAGCTTCTTATCTATTGATAAGATGAAGAATTAAAAAACGAAAATGAAGTACATTTTTACTGCATTTATATGCATCCTAACTAAGCTTTATGTGTCTGTGGAGCAGACTCTTGATTGGGTGCTTCTTACATGGATCATGGGTGTTCTCTTGTACTCAACTTTCTTCACCAGGGTTTGCCTGACCACTGAGCTATCACAGTCATCAATAATGTTGACTTTGCCTGTGTCACCATGAAAACTGATTCAAGTTGGACTTTAGCAGCTGTAGAGAATAACAGCCTGTGAAGCAAGCCAAAATATAAAAAGGAATATTCCAATTGGCTCCTAATAGTACTCACACTACCAAATGGTTGCCAGTGATTGTTCTATCCTTGTTTCTTGGTTTTTTGCAAGGTTTCTAATGATAATAAAAGACTTGAATCAGCAGGGGAAAGAAGGAAGGATTAGGAACTCTGGTATTCCCATGATTGTTGCAAAATACAGAAGGACTGGTGAGTGAGAGAAAATTAGTGTGTGTAATGAATTTTAAGGTCTTTGAGATTATTCATAAAATTCCTATGGTGTTTTATTTCATTCATTTCAGTTTTTCATTCAAAATATTTACTGACTAAATATTTAATGAAATTAAATAACTAACATAATTACTACCATACAGGCTGTGTACAATGCTCTGGAGGAAAAACAAAGATGAATAGTGCATAGACTCTGTCATCTAGGTGCTTCCATTCTCACAAGAGAGCTGAGGTGTATACACGAATAATTCCAATGCAAAGAGAATCCTTATCAAGAGCAACTTCTTGCCATGACAGACGAACTCATAATAGAATAACCTTGTCACCATTAACAACTATACAAATGAAGCACAGACAGTGCATGTCTGTGAGCCTTCAGAGAATAAAAACGTGTGAAAAAAGCATGATTGCTCCAGCTTTTTTCCTAGACGTACTTTCTAGAAACAATGTTGGTGTCCAAGAAGAGAAGAGCAATGTCACTGAGAGGAGTAGGCATAAATCAAAGTTCAGGGCTGTGAGGGAGGCTGGAATCTGCAGGAAGAGGAGAAGTAGAGGAGGAACTGTGCTGAGAAGGAACCATGGAAATCTATGTGGGCAGTTCCTTAAGTTCTTGGACAGATAATGAGCAATACGCAGAGACCTCACTGAAAAATCCAAGCATTTATCTGAGATCTCAGAGCCTCGATTTAGAAGTTAGATCATTCTACTATTCTAGAAGAGCTATTTTATATGCATCCTAATTAAGCTTTAAAAATCAGTGAAAAATGAGGCAGAACTGTCAGCACATTATCTGCCAGAGTAAAACCAATACTCATGTAAAAAAGAAAACTTTACTTTTTTTGTTTTTTTGGTGACGAAGATTCACTCTGAGCTAACATCTTTTGCCAACATTCCTCTTGTTTGGCTTGAGAAAGATTAGCCTTAAGCTGTCATTTGTGCCAGTCTTCCTCTATTTTGTATGTGGGTCATCGCCACAGCATGGCTGACGAGTGATGTAGATCTGTGGCTGGGATCTGAACCTGTGAACCCAGGCTGCCTAAGTGGAGCGTGCTGAACTTAACCACTGCACCATGCAGCCCGCCCTCCAAGATCTTTGCTTTTAACAAAGTAACATTCACAATATCCACCATAATTGTATTTTTAATTACTAGACACACAAAGAAGAAACAAAATGTGACTAAAACGATGCAAATTTTTTTCTCCAAAAGTTCAATAAAACAAACCCAGAGATAACAGAGATGTTGTAATTGGCAAACAAAGACAAAGGAAATGATGGGCAGGCTGACAAAACAGGTGGGGAAGATGAGTAGAGAAATGAAAATTGTAGAAAATATTTAATGAAAATTCTAGAGCTTAAAAAAATAAAATATCTAAAATTAAGTCATCACTTGATATGCCTTGTAGTAAACTGTATACTATGGGAAAAATCCAGAAAATGTGAAGATACAGTAGGAAATACCCCACATGAAGCACATAGAATAAAAATGCTGAAAAATTAAGTGAACATAGTCTTACCAATGTGTAGGACAATAGTGAGTGTTCTCACATACATTTAACTGGAATCCCAGGAGGAAAGGAGAGGTAAATTGGTGCAGAAAATATATTTGAAGAGATAATAGCTTAAAATTAAATTGACTCACAGATCTAAAAAGCTCAATAAATTTCAAGTAGATTAAGTACACACTAAGCCACTTATAGGACTATCATAATCCTATTGCTGAGAAATGATGGTAAAAAGAAAATCTTAAAAAGCAGTAAGTAGAAATAAATACATCTCAAATAGAGGGGGGAAAAAAACAAGTAAAAGGATTGTATTTCTCAGCAGAAACAATGCAAGCCAGAAGACATTGGAATAACATCTTAAAAATACTAAAAGAAAAAATAACATGTCAAACTAGAATTCTATAACCAGTGAACATTTTTTAAAATGAAGTTGAAATGAAGATATTTTAAAATAAACAAAAACCAGAGGAATTCGTCACCACAGACCTGCACTGAAAGAAATGTCAAGTGAGGTTCTTCAGGCTGAAGAAGAATAACGCTGCATGAAAATTTGAATTACACATAAAAGTAAAAGCAATGTCAGTGGGAGATATGTGGGTAACGATAAATGATCTTTTCTCTTTTTAAAATTTGTTTTAAGAAAATTGACTATTTAAAACAAAATAAAAGCAATGTATTATGGTGTTTATAACAGAAGAAGTAAATTTTACAGCAGCAATGGCATGAAAAGGATGAGAAGAGTAGTAAAAGTGTGCTGTTATAAATGTGTGACCTCACATGGGGAGTGCCATGCAATATTCACTTGAAGGTAGGCTACAGTAAGCTAACTGCATACTGCTGACCGTAGAGCAACACTTCACATGAAAACAAAGGTGTTCAGCTAATGAGACAATAGTCAAGATAAAAGGAAACCCTACACAAAAACAATAGAAAGAATACTTATTAATTCAAAAGAAGCAATAAAAAGAAGGAAAAGGAAACAAATACGGATGGGACAGATAGTGGAAAAAAGACAAGATAGCAGACATAAACCCAACATCATCAATAATTATTTCAAATGTAAGTGGATGAAACACTCCACTTTAAGGTAGAGATTGTCAGACTGGAGAAAAGAAAAATGAAAACAAGACCCCACTATCTGCTTTTAACAACAGTTCCATTGTAAACATAAGGACACAGCTAGATTAAAAGTACAGAGATGGTGAAGATATACCAGGCAAATATGAATCATAAGAAAGCTGGAAATGTATGTTTCAAAGCATGGAGTATTACCAAAGATAAAGGACATTTCCCAGATTTCTCAGTTCTTCAAGGAGACATACACGTGCACCTTATAAAATAAAGTCAAGATACATGAAGCAAAAGCTATGAGAATTAAAGGACAAATCAACAAATCTGTAATTATAGTTGGAGATATTAAGACTCCTGTCTCTATTAGTAACAGAAAAAGTAAACCAAAACTAAAAGAAAAATTAATAAAGATGTGGAAGATCTGATCAATACTCTCAATAAACTTGACCTAATTGGCAGTTATACAACACTTCACCGAAGCAGCAGGATACTTTCCTTTTTTTTTTTTTTAAAGCTTCAGTGCATGGTTGTGTATTCTATTTGTTAGTTTAATTCTCTCTGTGAGCCACTGCCACAGTATAGCAACTGACAGACAGGTGGTATGGTTCCATGACTGGGAAACGAACCCAGATGGTGCTGCTTCTTAACCACTGGACCATCAGGGCTGGCTCTCCTACATTCTTATCAAGTTCACATGGAATATTCGACAAATGGCCTTTATGATGGGACATAAAATAATCTCATTAATCTAAGATTATTGAGATGATACAGAGTTTATTTTCTGACCACAATGGAATTAAAGTAGAAAGCAAAAACAGAAAGATATTTGTAGAATGCCTCTAAAACGTTAAAATTAAAAATCATATTTTAAAAAACCCTGTGGCCCAAGAAGAGATCACAAAGGAAATTAATAACTTATTTAAACTGAATGAAAATAAAAACATGGCATATCAAGTGTGGGGGTTCAACTACAGCGTACATACAATGAAACATGTAGCTTTAAGTGCTTATTCTAGTAGACAAGAAGAAAGGTATCAAATAATGATCTAAGCTCCTATCTTAAAGTAGAAAAAGAAGAAAAATGTACACTAAGGCAATCAGAAGCAATGAAACAATCAAGAACGGAAATCAGGGAAATAGAAAAGGAACAAACTAGAGAGAAAAAATGATTCTTTCAAAAGGTCAAAAACATTGTAACCTTCTTGATAGAGTGATCAAGGAAAAATATTAGTCACTTCTTTCAATAACGAACAGGGGGATATTACTATAAAACCAACTGAAATTAAGAGAATAATAAGAAAATATTATAAATATTGGCAAAATAAATAAATTTGCCAACCAATCCAATAACTTAGTTATAATGGACCAATCTCTTAAAGATATAAGTTATCAAAAATGACATGAAACGGAAACAAAAGTCAGAATAGCTCAGTATCTAGTAAATAAAGTGAATTGTTAATTGAAAACCTCTGACAAAGGAAACTCTGGGCCCAGATGTTCTCCTTGCTCAATTGTCTCAACCATTTAAGAAACAATAACGGCAATCTTACACAAGCTCTTTCAGAAAATAGAGCAAAAGTAAACACTTCCCAAGTAAATTATGAGCACTGCGTAATTCTAATTCCAAACATTAACAATGATATTATATGAAAGTAATAGGATAGATCACTATCTTTCAAGTTATAAAAAAATTCTTTACAAACTGCTAGCAAATCAAATCCAGAACTATATAAAAAGGAAATGCACCATAAATAAGTGTGGTTTATTCCAGGAATGCAGTTAGCTTAACATTCAAATGTCAATCAAAGTAATTCAGTACATGTAGGAGACTTTATTCCAAAGAAGGCTACTCCAATGTATCTTATCCCACATGTTCTTCCTATCATTTAGTATTGACACTCCTCCTTTGAACAATGAGGTCTATGTTCTCTCCAATTGGACCTTTGTTACTGTGTTGATGAAAGTATGGTGGAAGTGATGCTGGATGACTTTTGATTCTGGATGATAAATGACAATATGGTTTCTGCCTGGTGCTCTCTTTCTTTCAGGAAATACACCAAGAAAGCCTTAGGGAATATATAAGAACTCCAACTACCCTAAAGCTTCCCTGCTGGAGAGATCACATAGAAAGACTAGATAGAGATAATGAGAATTTGAGCTGTTACGACCTCTATCTGAGGCTTAGGTCTCCCTATCTCAGGCAATAGGGTATGAATACAGAAGCTTTAGAGATCCTCAAACCCAGTAACAGTCTAACTGCAACTTCATGAGAGGCTCTGAGTGAGAACCAATGAGCTGAGCTACTCTTGAATTCCTAACCCACAGAAATTGTGAGAAACAAATGACTATTACTGATTTAAACCATAAGGATTGGGGAGTTTTTTATGTAGGATTAGGTAACTATAAGACTTGGGTACCTGCAATTGGGATGCTAAGTTTGGTAGTGGCTTCAGGACCAGGCAACAGGCCAAAGTTGGAAGCATCTTGAAGAGGTTGTTAGTGGAAGACTGATGGCCCCTGAGGAGGTTGTCAATGATGGTGATTTCTGAGCAGAGTGCTGAAGGTGTCACCTGGCTTTTTCCTACTGCCTATAGTAAAACATGAGAGGAGAGCGATAATACAGAGAAAGAAATGTTAAATAAAAAGGAGTTAGGACTTTATTTCCAGCCTCTCCAAGATTCTCAAGTTAAGACAAGACATCAGAGCAACAATCCAATACAGCATGATGTTAGGAAAGCATTGTCTAAAGATGAAGGCAAAGGCATGACAGTAAAATTTTTATTAAGACTTCAAGGAATAGAGGTAGTATTTCAAAGAGTAAGAGAAGTCCCTGTAACATTCTTATGGGTGTGTCTCAAATATCTTTTCCATTTTACATTAGGGATTTTTAATAATCTTAAGGACATTGTCCCACATCTACCTTACAGGAAGTCCTATGTCATGAGGGGCTTGTATTGACATTGAAGGATAGGATTTTTATATAAAGCAATCAAATACAAAAAGATTCATAGGAATCCTACTAGTTTTAAAGAGAACAGCATTGGCAGAACTATCAGCAGATTGGAAAAAATACGACAATATAAAATAAAAAGAGATCTTGAAACCTTGAACAACTACAAACAAGCAGTAGGCTGAGGAAACTACTCAGCTGCAAGCACCAGCCAGATAATGCAGAGAAAGGGTCAAAGAACCCAGAGCATGGGTCCAAGAGCAATGGTGAATTATTCCAAGTCAGTATAACTGAGTTCTAATCAAGAAACTGACAATGTGTGCCTGTATGTAGTTCAGAATTGCTACGTACCAGAGATTTCTATGTGCCTCTTGTTTCCCTTCTCTTTGAATGGGAGATCTATGACATTATTCTACGTCTATCTTACCATTTTATGTTCTGTTTGTGGTGAACAGGTAACATATCCCTTTTATTCATAGATCTTCTGATTGGAGAAGCTGTATTCAAGGAAATTCACCTGTGGGGCCTTATTTACATGATTTTAGATAAGGAATTTCTTGACTTTGGCTTTTATAAATGTCATCATCAAGATTAAAACTTGTACTTATCAAAATAAACAATTTAGAACATTTACAGCCAAGCCACAGATGGGGAGAATATATTTGCAATAAATACACCTGAGAAAAAAATTTGTGCCCAGAATATTCAAAGAAACACTACAAATGAATAATAAAAATGTAAACAACAAAATACAAAAATTAGACAAAAGTATTAAACAGACACCTGTCTAAATTGAATTGGCAATAAACACATGAAAAATGCACTCAACATCTTTAGTTATCAAGAAAATTACAATTATAAGTGTCATGAGTTGCCTCCATGTTCCTACCAGATGGCTAAAATTGAAAGGACTGATATCAACTATTGATGAGGAGCTTGATCAATTGGAACTTCATACATTGCTGGTTGGAGTACAAGATGTAGCAACAGCTGTGGCAGTTTCTGATAATGTTATAGATATGACTCAGGAAGTCCAACCCCTAAGTATTTATTCATGAGAATTGAAAATGTTTTTCCCCAAAAAGAATAATCACAGCAGCTTTTATCATAATAGCCAAAATTTGGCAATAATGAAAAATGTTTATCAATGTATGAACCTAAATGTTGATCAATGGATCAACAGATTGTGATATACTCTTTCAATGGAATAAAACTAAGCATTAAAAAGAATACAGTACTGATGCCTGGAAAAAAAAAGGCTTAATCTCAAATGTATTTAAAGTGGAAAAAGCTGCTAGATTCAAGAAAATACAGTATAATACTAAATGATTCCATTTACATGAACTTCTGGAAATGGAAAAAATAGTCTGCAATCAAAGACATCAGAATTGACTGCATATGGTCACGAGGGAACTTTCTAGGGTAATAGGCATTCTGTATCAGCATAAGAGTGTGAGTACATAGCTGTACGCATTTGCTCAAACAGATTGAGCTATATTCTTAAGAATTGTACCTTTTACTATATATAAAGCATTTCTCAACTAAAAATATATATTTATAGGCAAAAATGTAGTGAAGAATAAAACAAAAATACAGATAAAATGTTAGGATAGTTATGAGGAAAAAGAGAAAGATTGTGGATGTCTTACAGTGGTGGCATTTCTGCTAGCCCTCGAAGATTATATGAAGTTTTGGACTTCAGATATTGTGGAGAAGGATGTTCCATTAAGACAGATGCATAAGAGCATGCAAAGATGTAGCAGCAGGAGTGTGTCGGATAGTCAGTGGGCAGCAATTAAACCCATTTAGCTAAAGAATAAAGGGACAATGTAGCCAGATTGTTGAGCAACTGGAATGCCAGGGAAGAAGATTGTTATTTATTATAGGCAGTTAGGGGACACAAATGTTTTGCACAAATGAGTGAAAGGCTCCGAATGATGATTTTGAAATGATAAGACTGATGACAACGTATATGGATCAGAGGAAGACAAGAAATTGTGAGGCCATTGAAATAGAACACCTAGATAAAATGAATATAGTTGCAATGGGAATAGAAAGGAAGGATCAAAGCCAAAACCAAAAATATCTGGGAGTAAATCAGAAAACTTCAGTACATCTTGACCAAAATAAAAAAGACAGAATAGGGCTAAATAATGATGACTTTAAGTTTTTAAGTGATAATTGCCCAGGAAGGTGCTGTCAACACAGATAGGATTTCTTGTGTCTCTCAATTTATCTTTAGTAGCAAAGTTTTTTATTTAATATAGTAATGGTTTAATTTTTGTCATGCTTAAAACAGGTTAAAAGAATGTGTGGACCTTTAACTAAGACCAGTTTTATATTTGAGCAGTGGATCTCATAATCTTCTTTTAGAAAAGAAACTCTCTAAGTGGCCATGCTCCCCTTTCATCTCAGCTCAGCCAAATATGTCTCCTACACTATTGTCATTCCTTTTTATTAATGTTTTGCTTCCTTTAAAAATAAAAATAACTCTTAGGAATTGTCACATGCAAATCTATTACTATTTTAGTCTCAATGAGTGTATCAAAAAATAACTTGGGGATCATCTGTAATGTTAGAGAGTAATGAGATAGAGATGAGGTGAGTTTCAAAGAAGCAGAAAAGAAAGAATCACTTTATAGATCCATGAAGTGGGGAAGTCTGCGGAGCTACGATGAAGGGGCATCATTAGGACATAGGCTCTCTCAACGAATTTGCAATTAAAAGAAGGGAGAACAAAGCAGATGGAGACAAGAATGTGAGAGAATCTTTTCTGCCTACCTTTGTGGGACCAAATAGCGATACAAGGCAAACAGCAAAAACTCCAACAGCTGTAGAAGAGGTAAGGACATTTAGTAGCAGTAAAGTAGAGGAGAGAGAATGAGGAATTGACTTTGCACCCAGAATTACCACCTCCATTCAAACTGTGAAATACAGGACACAATATATGTACTCACTAGTATCCTCAGGTTTTGTCCTCTCCTCTCAATCACAATCAAAATCAGCTTTCACACTCAGCTAGAGATGAATTACTAACACCTGAAAATGTTTCTTCTTTTTTTTTTTTTGTATAAAGTGCAGTAGTATAGCACAATGTCTTCCAACGTTTTGACCCAAAGTAAAAGATATACATTACAACATGTATTCATAAGCACAGTATATAGAGCAGAGACAAACTTGATAATCTATGCTACACTAAGCCATGCAATACTACTTCACTCCTTCTATTCCCACCCACCAAACCCCATCCTATCCCATCCCATCCCATCCCATCCCATCCATCCCATTGCATCCCATCCTATCCCACTCCATCCCATCCCATGCCATCCCATCCCACCCCATCCCATCCCATCCTATCCCATCCCATCCCATCCCATCCCATCCCATCCCATCCCATCCCATCCCATCCTATCCAATCCCATCCCATTGCATCCCTTCCCACCATGTTCCATCCCATCCCATCCCATCCTATCCTATCCTACTCTATTTTAATGTTCTCTACTTTGTTTTGTTTCATTAAAAAATTCTGATTAGTTATGGCTCACTAAGGGATTAAAATCAACAATTTGAAAGACATCGACATGTTGTTTCAGAGTTCAGGTTGTTTACGTGTGAGCATGCATGAGTATTTCCATATGTGTCCATATTTCAGATGTAAAAATTACCCCAGATATTTTGTACATTTCACTATCCTCAGATATGTTGTACATTTCACCATTCTTCGTCCTATCAGATTTAATACCTCCTTTTTATAACCAGTAGTTTGGAATACCCTTTTACTCTCTTGAAATAAAATCAATTGATAATATATTATTCACATAATATACATTTATATATTAAATTGTGAATAAGTTGCATAATTCTAAACAATTATTACAATGTCCTAAGGTAAAATAAAACATAAATAATAATTTATAATAAAAATATGTATTTTATGTTCAGACACAACTAAACTGGAAGATATTAGAAAGTAGTCCCCTTCATATCTATGCCTAGACTCATCATGTAATTGACCTAAATTTAGATAGCTACAGGTGTGTTGTATGGGAACTCACATACTGCAGGTGTGATGCCATATCAATTTTGCAAAATGTTCAACTACTCTTGGTAGAGTTCTGACCCAAACAAGCCTGCATTCAGGCTTATCTTCATTTACATAATTTTTTGCACTGTTAGAAAATTCAGTGCCTATTAAAATCCTGCAAAATTTGTTTGTATTTCTATCTAAAAGAGTTTTAGATTTTAGACTTAGAAAATTAGATAACTGCTTACAAGAATATCCAGCAAGACATTGTGAAGTCATGTGGGCTGTCTTACTCACTCAGCAGGATATGTATTGTTGCTGGTCCCTATCTTCAAAATGTCTTCTCTCCCCATCTATATGAAAATCAAAAAAGCCCTATAATTTCCTAACGGTATCACCCCTTTTGAAAACACAGCTACCAGAGTAAGAAGTGGTTAGCAGTCCACAACTGCTAGTCTTCACCAAGTGTGACATACCACAAAAGTCAATGTCATGGGATCCATCTGGGGTATCATGGTGAGGGACTGACAAGAAGAACATCACAAAATACAACAATAACCATCTAATTTGCTTTACCATTTTATTTTTTTTAAAGTATGCATGCAAACATTTACTGATAACAACATTATTAAATGTTGGTGGAGAACCAACATTTGAAATTTATATAATTAATGAGTTTGATGAGAGGAGAGGCTAAAAACTAAATGAGCATATATAAGAAAAGATTGCAAACAATTGCTTAAGAGCCATTTTTAACTACATTTCTGGAAGGGTTTAAGTTTTCCTTTATGTAAGTCTTGCCACAAATGTGTGTGCGTTCTCCAAGCCAACTCTTATTCTATTTGGCCTCCAAGCCCCTGGGGTGCACATTTGAAGACTGGGAGGGAAATTTCAATGGGCTGAAGACTTTATGAATATATAAAGTTGAACTGGGCCGTTCCTAAAAATAATGTATTATTTTTGTTTTCCAGTACATAAAAGAACTTATTTTTTTAATAAATTTCAAGACATAAAAACTAAGCTGTTGAGTCATTTGTTAAATGTGATGTAAAAATATATAATTAGAGGGCAGCTTCAAATATCGTTTACTTGAGCCAATTTTTCCAATTAAAGCTAAAAGCATGAGCAGTAAATAATTTAGGTCTTTTTTTATTCTCCTTTGAAACAAAAGCCCTGTGGTACCTTCCCTGTCCTAGAGAATGCTTATTTCATAACTCCATGTTTCCAGTTTACCTTTTTAACTACTAAGGAAGATATTTTCTTTCTTCAGTTACTCATTCCCTCTTACATAATGCAGTTCTGCAGTTTAAATGCTAATTGGCCATTTTGGCTGAGGAATTCCTAGTTAAAAGGTTTGCCATTTAATCCCAAAGTGTCTTTTGATTTCTTGAGAATGATTAAATGGAAATTCAGCCCTGGTTCAGTATCATAGAAGGCCACGTGCGCTCCCCTGTTGCATTTCCATGGTTTGAGCATCCTGCTGGGAGACTCAGGCTGGGATTTTATTGAACTGGGCCCTCCGAAGTCAGGCTCAAAATAACCTCCAGCACACTGATAAAAATAATGATCCTTTTGCAGTTGTAAAACTTGAAACTATTCCTTGAATGTTAACTAACACCAAAAACCTGTTTCTGCAAATGGAATGGAGGAATTGGAGCCAAGAAATCACTCTGGACGAAGACCTAGAAATGGCATCCCACTCTCCCTTTCAGTAATTAAAAATTGTGAAGATTTCCTCAAAGCTTGTGAAGCCATGAGTCTCGATTCCATTAGGAGGATAATACACAGAGATGATGATGACACTGGGCAGTGTCTAAGGTGAGTGAGCATCTCTGCCTACTTAATTCATCAAGAATGACTTCTCAGTCCCCAGTGTTAATGGCTTCTTCAATAATAACATTACTTAGCTGATGGAAAATAAAAGATATAAGCTCAAAGTAGGTGTTAGGAAATGCTGATAACTTGGAGCATTTGACATCTATTTCCCAAAGCCCTTAACATTATACATACTTTCAGGTAAAATGATTCGCTTCTCTCATCTTGCTGATACTCTCTCACGAGCAAGGAAGCCTTTTTCTTATAGCCAGTTAAATAGGCAATGGGAAATAGCCCTATTAGCTAAGTTTACGTATGCTGACACAAAGAAAACCATGAAAAATCCAAACTCTAAACCGTAATTTATTCCTGATAAGTAGTAAATCAGCAGGATTCCATTGCCCAAGTAGGGACTTGCCGTTAAACAAGAACTGAAACATAATGAGCCTCATAAATGTTCTCAGTGTTATGGAGCTGTTATTTATACAAGAGCTCATTCAACAAACTCTCCTGCTGGTCTGGTCATGATAGCCTGGTGTCCTCAAGATACTGTAAGATATACAAGAATAATGGTGACCAAATTCTAGAGTTAAAATTCAAGAAAAGTTTTTTTTATTATAGTTTTTTTTCAATCTGCCAGGTTAATCTAATTAGTGCATCCACAGCGTTTCTGAACATCTGGTTAATTTTTCAGTTCCAAGCCCTATGTTACTATTGTTATTGATGATGTTTTTGGAAAAGGTAGCAATTGTCTAGACCAAATCATATGAGATACAGTTAGATAAACTTTTGACAATTCTGCTCCAACTAAAACAGAAAGTAGAGGTTGGTGTCAAGATTGAAGCATAGGTGGACTCTGAGCTTATCTACTCCCATGAACACAACCAAGTTACAACTATTCATGGAACAACTACCCCTGAGAAAAAACTGAAAACTGGATAAAAAGAGCCCCTGCAACAAGGGACAATCCTCATTGAGGTGGAAGAGGCAGAAATTTCTGGAGAGAAAAAAGCCATCTTCACAAGCCACGGTGCCTCACAGCAGGCCAGGAGAAATCCTAAAGTATGCAGCTTTCCCTGGAGGAGGAGGGGACCTGAGCAGGGGAACATAACCACTATAAGCATCCTTTGGACTCAGCACAACTGAGACAAGTGTCATAATATCTGGCTTTGCTGGCTATTACCTACAATGCGGAATAACCCTAGAAAATCTATGAGAAATAAGTGAAAAAAGCCAGCCCTTAAATGGCCCATGCACAAAGTCACCCATTTCAGAAAGCAATCTAAAATCACCAGGAAGAAAGGGTACAATCCTTTGGTAAAGAAAGACTCACCTGATAGGCTCTGGGTGCATCTCAGTGAGAGATGAGACCTCCCCAGTGACTGAGACATTGGCAGAAGACATTATCGTGATCTAGTACAGGTGTGCTGACAGAGATGCTGGCAGATGCAATTGGAGTTCCTCCCCTGGCCTGTTAGCCCAGGGTCTGCAAAACCCACTAGAATGTAGATTTAATCCAGCTCAGCTAGGGCAGGCAGCCCACCCTAGGGATTGGCCACACCAAACAGGAAGACCTCAGGTAACTTTTTGGCCTGGATAGACTGAGTGTCTGGATCTTCTGCAGGCAGGCAAGTGGGTCTGCCTCTGTGGGGCAGGACATGAGGAGTGGGTGGAGTGGCTGGGGCATTGATGGAGTGGGTGGGGCCTCTGCAGTGGGGAAACTGGGTATGCTCTAGGGGTCAAGATGTGTGCATGGGCCAGGACTGTGTTGATGGTGTGTGTGGACCTGTGGGCTGTGGGGCTTATCAGCAGCATAGGACTTGCACTTCTCAAACAGCCACATAGAGGATCAACCCCACCTTCTGAAGCCTAAAACAATTGGGCGCTCATGCCTGGGACCAGCCCAAATCAGCTTCAATCCTGAGAGAGTTGACAACATCCTTGCAGGCCAGAGGCTTACAACAATTGTAAGCCCCGAGCCTAGCAACCAGCCATGTGATGTGCCTACTCATGTAACAGAAAAACTGTTAACAGGAATGTGTTATACCTTGCAGCCAACTGTGCTGGGGTTCCCTCTGCCCGAAAAAGTGACTTAAGGGTGTGTAGCAGCCACACACAACTGAGCCAGCCCGGGGGACAGCCTAGACACCCTGGGCATCTGCAGCAAGAGCAACCCTGCCACAAAAGACGGAAGGATACATGTAGCCCACACAGGGGTAACTCCTGGGATATTTGGAACAGGTAACAAGAGGGACTCACTGCTGGACCTCAAAAGTCATCTCTTACATAAGTCCACTTCTCTAAGATCAGGAAACAAGCTGACCCAGCTAATACATAGATAGAAGGACAGAGAAAGAGGCAAAATGTGGAGGCAAAGGAATATGTTCCAAACAAAGGAACAGGACAAAACCCCAGAAAAAGTGCTAAGTGAAACAGATATAAACAATCCACTGGACAAAGAGTTCAGACAAAAAGTCATAAGGATGATCACTGATTTAGGGAGAAGAATGGATGAACACAGTGAGAACATCAACAAAGAGTGGAAAATATGAAAAAGAACCAATCAGAAATGAAGAATACAATACTGGAAGTGAAAAATTCACTAGAGGGACTCACTAGCAGAGTAGATGAAACAGAAGAATGGAGCAGCAAGCTGGACAAAGACTAGAGGAGACCACGCAAGCTGAAGAGATAAAAGAAAAATGAATGAGAACAGTCTAAGGGGAGTCTGGAACAATATCAAGTGCACTAACATCCATGTTACAGGTGTCCAAGAAGGAGAAGAGAGAGACAAAGGGGCAGACAATATATCTGAAAGACAATAGCTGCAAGCTGTCCTAACCTAAGGAAGGAAACAGACATCCAAGTACAGGAAGCACAGAGAGCACCAAACAAGATAAACCCCAAGAGGCCCACACCAAGACACACTGTAATTAAAATGTTCAAAATTAAAGATAAAGAGAGAATCCTAAAAGCTGCAAGAGAAAGACAATAAGTGACATACAGAGGAAAACCCATAAGGCAATCAGCTGACTTCCCAGCTGAAAACTTACAGGCTAGAAGGGAGTGGTATGATGTATTTAAATTGATGAAGGGAAAAAACCTGCATTCAGGAATACTCTACCTGGTAAGGTTACCATTCAGAATGAAAGGAGAGATGAGTTTCCCAGACAAGCAAAAATTACAGGAGTTTATCACCAAGAAACCCATTTTACAAGAAAGGCTAAAGGGACTTATTTAACTGGGAAAAAGAAGAGCACAAATAGGAATAAGAAATTCATCCAAAAACAGGCAATAAAATGACTGGTAAGGGCGAAAATACAGTAAAGGTAGCAGATCAACCACTTATGAAGATAACATGGAGGTCAAAAGACAAAAGTACAAAAATTACCTATTTCAATGATAACAGGGTAATGGAAACACAAAATAAGAGGTTAGCTATGACATCAAAAACATAAAATGTGGGAGGAGGTGAGCAAAAGAGTAGAGCTTTTAGAAAGAGGTCACACTAAAGAGACCATCAACTCAACATAGATTGCCATAAACATGGATTATTACATTTGAACCTCATGGTAATCACAAACCAGAAATCTATAATAAATACACAAATAATTAAGAGACAGGAACCCAAACGTAATACTAAGGAAAGCCATCAAACCACAAGGGAAGAGAGCAAGAGAAGAAGAAAGGAACAGAGAGGAACTACTAAAACACCCAGGAAAAAAGTAACAAGAAGGCAAAAAGTACATATTCATCAATACCTACTTTAAATATCAATAGACTGAATGCTCCAATCAAAAGGCATAAGGTGGTCGATTGGATAAAAAAAAACAAGACCCATATATATGCTGCATACCAGAGACACACTTCAGACCTAAGGACACTCACAAACTGAAAGTGAAGGGATGGAAAAAGATACTCCCTGTAAAAGGCAATGAAAAGAAAGCTGGGGTAGCCATACTTACATCAGACAAAATAGACTTTAAAACAAAACTGTAACAAGAGACAAAGAAGGGCACTACACAGTGATAAAAGGAACAATGCCACAAGGGCATATAACATTTGTAAATATCTATTCACCCAATATATGAACACCTAAACATATAAAGCAATTATTAACAAACATAAAAGGAGAAATAGACAGTAAAACAATAAAAGTAAAGGACTTTAACACTCCACCTACACCAATGGATATAACATCCAAACAGAAGATCAATAAGGAAACACTGGCCTTAAATGACACATTAAGCCAGATGTACTTAGTAGATATATATAGAACATTCCATCCAAAAACTGCAGAATACACATTCTTTTCAAATGCCCGTGGAACATTCTCCAGGATTGATCACATATTAGGCCACAAAACAACTCTCAATAAATTTAAGAAGATTGAAATAATACCAAGCATCTTTTCTGAGCACAAAGGTATGAAACTAGAAATCAACTAAGGAAGAAAATCAGAAAAGCCATAAATATGTGGAGATTAAGAAAAATGCTACTGAACAACGATTGGGTCAATGAATAAATCAAAGGAGAAATAGAAAAGATAACTGGAGACAAACAAAAATGAAAATATGACATGCCAAAATTTATGGAATACAACAAAAGCAGTTCTAAGAGGCAAGTTTACAGTAATACAGACCTACCTCAATAAACAAGAAAAATGTCAAGAAAAAATTTTAAAATGCTCCTAAAGGAACTGGGAAAAGAAGAAAAAACAAAGCCTCAAATCAGCACAATGAAGGACATAATAAAAATCAGAGCAGAAATAAATGAAATAGTGACTAAAACACCAATAGAAAAAAATCAATGAAACCAAGAGCTGGTTCTTAGAAAAGATAAACAAAATTGACAAACCTTTAGCGAGACTCACCAAGAGAAAAGAGAGAAGGCTCAAATAAAATTCATAAATGAAAGAGGAGAAATTACAAAAGACACCTCAGAAATACAAAAGATTATAAGAGAATACTCCAAAAGGTATATGCCAAAAAATTGGATAATCTAGAAGTGGATAAACTTGTAGAGTCATACAACCTTTCAAAATTGAATGAAGAAGAAGTAGAGAATTTGAATAGACCAATCACCAGTAAGGAGATTGAAACCGTAATCAAAAACATCCCCCAAAATTAAAGTTCTGGTCCAGACAGCTTCCCTGGTGAATTCCACCAAACATGCATAGAAAACTTAATACCTATCCTTCTCAAACTCTTCCCAAAAACTAAAGAGGAGAGGAAGCTTCCTAACTCATTCTAGAAAGCCAACATTTCCCGGACTTGAAAACAAGACAAGAATAAAACAAAAAAAGAAAATTACAGGCCAATATCACTGATGAACATCGACACAAAAATGCTCCACAAAGTACTAGCAAATCAAATACAACAATAAATTTAAAAGATCATCCACCACAATAGAGTGGAATTTATTCTAGGGATGCAGGGATGGCTCAACATCAGCAAATCAATCAAACTGATAAACCACATTAACAAAATAAAGAATAAAAATCACACAATCATCTTAATAAATGCAGAGAAAGCATTTGACAAGATACAGCATCCGTTTATGATAAAAACTCTGAATAAAATGGATATAGAAGGAAAATACCTCAACATAATAAAGGCCATATATGACAAACCCACAGCTAATATCATTCTCAATGTAGAAAAACTGAAAGCTATCCCTCTAAGAACAGGAACCAGAAAAGGATCCCTACTTTCACCAGTCTTATTTAACATAGTACTGGAAGTCTTAGCCAGAGCAATTAGGCAAGAAAAATAAATAGAAAGGATCCAGATTGGAAAGGAAGAAGTGAAACTGTCACTATTTGCAGATGACATCATTTTATATATAGAAAACCCTAAATAATTCACTAAAAGACTTTTAGAAATAATAAATATGATGTATGGTAAAGTTGCAGGATAGAAAAGTAACACACAGCAATCAGTTGTCTTTCTATACCTAGCAACAAAGTCACAGAAAGAGAAATTAAGAGTACAATCTCATTTACAATTGCAACAAAAAAATAACATACCTAGGAATAGACTTAACCAAAGAACTGAAAGATCTGTACATTGAAAGCTATAAAATATTGTTGAAAGAAACCGAAGAAGAATCAAAAAACTGGAAAGATATTCCATGCTCTTGGATAGGAAGAATTAACATAGTTAAAATGTCCATCCTTCCTATAGCAATCTACAGATTTGATGCAATACTTATCAAAGTTCCAACAATATTTTTCACAGAAATAGAACAGAGAATCCTAAAATATATATAGAACAACAAAAGACCCCGAATAACCAAAGGAATCCTGAGAAAAAAGAACAAAGCTGGAGGTATCACACTCCCTGATTTCAAAATATGCTACAAAGCCATAGTAACCAAAACAGCCTGGTACTAGCACAAAAACAGACACACAGATCAATGGAACAAAATTGAGAGCCCAGGAATAAGCCCACGCATCTACAGACAGCTGGTCGACAAGGGAGCCAAGAACATACAATGGACAAAGGAAAATCTCTTCAATAATTGATGTTGGGAAAACTGGACAGCCACATGCAAAGGAGTGAATGTAGGCCATTATCGTATGCCATACACGAAAATTTACAGGAAATGGATTAAAGACTTGGATGTAAGACCTGGAACCATTAAACTTCTAGAAGAATACATAGGCAGTACACTCTTCAACATCAGTCTTGGCAGCATAATGTCAAGTACCGTGTCTGACTGGGCAAGGGAAACAATAGAAAAAATAAACAGATGTGACCACATCAAACTAAAAAGCTTCTGCATAGAAAAGGAAACTATCAACAGGATGAAAAGACAATGCAACAATTGGGAGAAGATATCTGCAATCCATATATCTGATAAGGGGTTAACATCCAAAATATACAAAGAACCCATACATCTCAAAAGCAAAAAACCTAGCAACCCAATTAAAAACTGGGCAAAAGATCTGGACAGATATTTCTCCAAAGAAGATATACAGATGGCCAACAGTAACAGGAAAAGATGTTGAACATCATTAGCTATCAGGGAAATGCAAATCAAAACTACACTGAGATGTCACCTCACTTCCATCAGAAAAGCTATAATTAACAAGACAGGAAACAACAAGTGTTGGAGAAGATGTGGAGAGAAGGGAACACTTGTTCACTGCTGGTGGGAGTGCAAACTTGTCCAGTTACTATGGAAAACAGTATGGAGTTTCCTCAAAAAATTGAGAATAGATCTACCATATGATCCAGCTATTCCACTGCTGGGTATCTTTCCAAAGCACATGAAAACATGAATGGATAAAGATACATAAAGTTCATCACAGCATTATTCACAATATCCAAGACTTGGAAGCAACCTAGGTGCCCATCAAGGGACGAATGGATAAAGAAGATGTGGTATATATACATAACGGAATACTACTCAGTCATAAGAAATGATGAAATCTGGCCATGTGACAACATGGACAGACCTCAAGGGTATTATGCTGAGTGAAAGAAGTCAGAGGGAGAAAGTCAAATACCATATGACCTCAATCATAGGTACAAGGTAAAAACAAGAAACACATAGTAGCAGAGATTGGATCGGTGGTTACCAGATGGGAAGGGGGTGGGGAGGAGGGTGAAAGGGGTGTTTAGGCACATGTGTGTACTGATGGATTGTAATTAATCTTTGGGTGGTAAACATTATGTAATCTACACAGAAATCAAAATACATAATGATGTACACCTGAAATTTATATACTGTTATAAACCAATGTTACTGCAATAAAAAAAACCTTACAGAAAACCACCAAAGAGCAGAGTGGTTTACCACACAAGTGAAGATATAGAACATTTATAGAATAAGATCATAGTTTTCTTATTCTCAGAGTAAATTATGGCCCAATGCAGCACATACATCACAAATGAAAAGCGGGGCCAGCCCCGTGGCCTAGTGGTTAAGTTGGGCGCACTCTGCTTTGGCAGCCTGGGTTCAGTTCCTGGGCACAGATCTAAACCACTCATTGGCGGCCATGCTGTGTTGATGACCCAAATACAAAATAGAGGAAGACTGGCACAGATGTTAGCTAAGGGCTAATCTTTCTCAGCAAAAAAGAAAAAGAAAAGAGGAAGTTCCTATTCATATAGAGGGTCTGATGATAAAACGGGTTATTCAGAATTACTATAGCAGAACATCATATTGGAATGATCAGAAAGAAACCTGTTGGATTAAGAGAAAGAAGGCCTGAATTTTAGTCCCAGATCCTTTATTTTCCAACTATGTGAACTACATTAATTCACATAACCTCAATCATACGTTTTATCAATATGAGAAGGGAGAATAAAATGAATATTGAAGGAATTGAGGTGGAGGGATGTAGAGAATATTCTGGAACATGAAAGCACTTTCACTTTAGGAAACTGAAGGGAGCATAGAAGTGAGGTGGCCTGGTGACCTGTCAGCAACATGAGTATCTGGAACACCTTGGGGGAAGACATGACAGAAACAAAGAAACAAGAAAGATAGGGAGTGCGAAATGTGAGCTTCCACCTCCTGTTTTTCCCAAGAGCTGACCTTGGAGAGGCTGCAACATTTTACTGAGGCTTTGGTCCAAAACCCACACTTAGTGTGTAGATACTGGCCTCTGCTTCTAGCCCAAACAGAGGGAGCAGGACAGTGTTTTCTTACTCAATTCAAGCCCTGCTACTGAGGCTTCCACAGCTCAACTTTGTACAGAAATTCTCAAACGAGCCCAGCACACATTATCAATTCTGTGTAGTCCTGAATGAGACACTGAAGGGAAAGTAAGAGTGGGAGAAGAAGAAAAGGGAGGAAAGACCAGACAAAGGACCCCAGGGCATATTTTATTACACCAGAGTGTACCTGATACCTGTTGCAAGATGCAGGTCCTATAGGATAAACACTGGGAACAGGGCCAGGTGTTGAATTCAGACATGCAAGACCGGACATATCTGAGCTCACTTGAGCTCTCTTTAAATAAGAAGGCAGATTAGATAGCTTTGTAAAAAATGCCCATGAATTAACTGAGTGGTAGTCTGCTTTAACTCTTTTTGTTTTCTTTTTATGTTGAAGAGTTTGCTGTTTATAAGCAGGATTCCAGTATCCTAAGTCTACATTGAGACATACTCGTGAAAGAACATCCTCAACAAGAGAGCACTTTAAGGACTAGAAGAGATGGAATCCAAAATAAAGGGATATTCCCTATGAATAAGCCAGCTTTGGCTGCTCTTCTTGAGCATCATACAATGTTTCCAAAATATCCCTGGCTCCTTGGCTGAAGAATTGGAGCTTATCAGTGAATCTGTTTATGTTGATTTGCATGTCTCAATTGCAATATGTCAATCATTATGATCTCATTAGAAGCCTTTTCTTCTTTTACCTAAAGTTTGCATGCATTGCATTTCTTAAACGGAAATATTAAAGGCAAAGGAATGCACAAAATTATAAGAACATGTTATATAAGCAATTTCTTCAAATATATTTCCCTCCCTGGGAGGGAGTTGAAAATACAGCTATTTCCAGGATGTTTTGTCTCACTCTTTCCCTCTTCCCTTCAGTTTGCTCTAGAAAATAAAAAAATTTCAATTGCATGTTCATATCTCAACAAAATACAAAGAATACTTTGAAAACCGTAGTCCAAATTTTATGAAAATTTCATAGACTTTATTTCTTCACTAGGAAGAATACCCAATTTAAGTCATTTATTGAAAGTAGATTTTTGAAGACAGAGAATTGAGAACAATCTGTTTAACCTGCCTTTGTCCTCTGGAATGGATGAAGTCTTTGATGTAATAAAACAAATACACATCTACAAACATATATATGTGTGTGAAACAGCATAAATGTTTTGTTCAACACAAACCAGACAAAAACCGAACATAAATAGAAAAATTGTATTTTAAAATGGGAATGGTTCCTTCCATAAAAGCAGAAACTGACAATTTCTGGTAAGAAAATAGCCAGGAGCGAGAGGAAACTTGAGGATGCCTGAATCTCTTCCATAGGGGAGATTCTGACTGCCAGCGTCACACACTCACATGTGCACACTCAGCCCCCCTACATTCTGGATGCAGGCAGAGCGGAGTCAGTATGCCTATCTAGATGTCTAGTAATATGGGACAGCAGGGGAAAATTTTTAGGAGAGAAACATTCAAAGATGGAAGATGAACAGATTTCTAAGCCCCTGTTAGTGAATGGCAAGAGGAATTTAAAGTATAATGCTCCAGGTTGTTTTGAGGAAATTTACAAAAGCAGGGAAGAATGATTCCTCGCTGCGCACTTAAGGTCATATTGCGTACGCAAAAGGCTGAAATCCTGAAAAAGAACCAGATAATTTTCCTTGGACAGACAAATATAGACTTAGACAACCTGATAAGTGGTAACACATGCTGTATAAAAGTTACCCGTTTAAGCAAAATTGACATGATGACCGTTCAGAAAGTAACCCATGTAACTTCTAAGATGCTCTGACAGTGTGTCTTCAGTTTGACTTCCTCTACTGGAGAATGGTCCTGAGCCCTCTGCAGGAGGGAGACCTGGCCGCAAACTCAGAAGTGACGATTGAGTAAAACAGGATTAAAACAAGCAGGAAAATAAATTTTTGTACAACAATATTATGTACTTCTTATTGTAAGTAGATTTTAAAATTAAAACATATATATAATAAGGTGTAAAACCCTTAAGTGTACAGCTTAATAGATTACCAAAAGATAAATTACCATTAAACTACCATTCAGGTCAGAAATTAAACTTTGTCTATACCCCAAGACCTCCCTTTGTGTTATCTCCCATCAACTACTGTTTCTTTCACCCCCAAAGATAACTGCTATTCGGACTTACAGGACTGTACTTTATTTTTAAATTTTACATACATAGAATGACATGATTTGTATTGTAATTGTCTTCTGTCCCAACTATTCTGCTTGTGAGATTCATTTAGGTTGTTGTACATGGTATTAATTCCTTCACCCTCCTTGCTGATGCTAATTGTCACACGGATTTACCAAAGTCAATTTCCTGGTTCTACTAGAGATGAGTGTTTCAGTGACATACAATCTTTGTCTTTTACAACTATTACTGCTCTGGACATTTTGTACATATTTCATGATTGAACACACACACATTTCTGTTGGCTGTATCCTGGGAGTAAAATTCTCTGGGCCATAAGCTATGTGTATATTCAAATTTAATGAGTAATGCCAATAGTTTTTCAAAGTGATTGTCACAATTCACTCTCTAACCAACAGCACATGTGGGTTCATCCTTGCCAGCGTGTATTATTATGTCTTTTTAAACCAAGCTATTTGGTGTGTAGACTTTTACACTGTGGTTTTAAATTTCATTTTCTGGTGACTAATGAGGTTGAACATTGTTCCATATGCTTCTTGGCCATTTGAGTATACTTTCCTGTATATTAGTTGTCCAACTTTTCTATGTCTACCTGTTTCATTAGTTACTCAGAGAAGCATATTAAAATCCCCAACTATGACTGTACTTTTGCCTTACTATTCCTGAAAATTTGAGGTTTACATATTTTGAGGCTATATTATTAGGAACATTCAAATGTAGAATTATATCTTTTTGGCACAGTTGATCCTTTTAGCTTTACAAAATGTCCTTACAAATACTAATGTTTATTCCTTAAAATCTAGTGTGTATGATATTCGTAAAGCTATTCCAGCTTTCTTTAGGTTTTTGCATGGCATATCTTTTTCTATCATATTGTTTTCTAATTTGGATTTAAATAAACTCTTTACTGCTGATCTTCTACTTGACCACTTTCTCTGTCTTCTTTTTGTTCTCCTTTACTGTCTTCTTTTAGATTAATTTAGTATTTTTTATTATTCTAAATTTCCATGTGCTAGCTTGTTAGTTTTACATTCTTCTACTATCATTTCAGTGGCTTCTTTAGACATTACAATTTTCATTCTTGAATTATTAGACTTACTATGAGTCAATACTTTACATTCCAAACAAAGAAGAAATCTGTAACTCTCACTGTATTTGTCCTTTCAGGATTCTTGTGCTATTGTTTTTGAATTATTCTTATTCTGTGTTTTAAACAATATGAGGCATATTTTTATGCAGATAATATTTATTTAGATTTTCCATATAATCACTCCTAATTTAGTCCTTCGTGTATTCCTTGCCTCCACCTACAAATACATTTCTGAATAGCACTTTTAGTATTGGGAGGTGGGGATTAACATTTCTTTTCTTTCAGTCCTTTAACACATGTTTTCTGGCTTCCATTGCTTTTGTTAAGAAGTCAGCTATCAGACATATTATAGCTCTTTTGCAGTTAAAGTATCTTTGTCCCTCTGGTTACCTACAAGAAATTCTTGTCTTTGTTGCTTAGCAGGTTTACAATTTGTGCCTAGCTATGGCTTTTTCTATATTTATCTTGCTTAAGATTCTTTGTGCTTCTTTATCTGTGACTTAACATCTTTCATCAAATTTTAAAAATTATTTTTTCATATATTACTACTGTTCCTTTCTGTCTCTCTTCTCAGACTCAACTTATGTATATGTTAGACCTTTTACAACGTCTTCTACATCTCTTATGTTCTTCCCTACACTTTCCTCCCATTTGGCTTTCAGTGTTAGTGACTCAGAAATTTCTTCTGACTTGTTTTTCAATTCACAGATTCTCTTCTCAGCTGTATCTAATCTGATATTAAAACCACAAATGGATAATTTTTATTACTGTATTTGTTAGTTCTAAAATTTACACTGAATTCAGTTTTATAGTTTCCATTTCTCTGATGAAGCTCTTGTTCTTGTCATTAAACTTCTTGGCAAATAATAAATTTAATTTTCTTCACAGATAATGTCACAAATTGAATTATCTGTAGGTTTGTTTCTACAGTTTTTTAAAAACTTTTTTCCATTGAATAAAAATTATATATGAAATACTTTAGAGAAAATTTTAATATTCTATTTTAAATTATGTTGCAAAAAATATACTATATTTTTGGTGGGGTTTTTTTTGGTAAGGAAAATTCACCCTGAGATAACATCCATTGCCAATAGTCCCCTTTTTTTGCTTGAGGAAGATTAGCCCTGAGCTAACTTCTGTACCAAGCTTCCTCTATTTTGCATGTGAGATGTCTCCACAGTATGGCTGCTAGCTGGAGTGGTCCATGCCTGGAATATGAACCTGCAAACTCAAGCCACCAAAGCAGAGCACACTGAACTTTAACCACTCGGCTGTCAGGCTGGCCCTCTACTGAATTTGTTTTTGAACTTTTAGGAAACTATGCTACTTAAACAAAGGTTGTGTGTGAATGCATGTGTTTATGTATGTGTATGTATGTGAAAATCAAGGGAAAAGACTCAGTTCTACATTTCAGTTGATGTAGCATTGAATAAAGACACATGGTCAGGTCTGGTGTAGTACATCAGGATTCTTCAGAGAAACAGAAGCAATAGGATTTATGGGTACACAGAGAGAGGGAGATTTATTTTAAGGAATTTGCTCACGTGGTTGTGTGGCTGGCAAGTCCACAATCTGCAGGTCAGGGGAGCAGGCTGGAGACCAAGGAAAAGTTAATGTTGCTGCTCGAGTCTGAAGGCAGTTGGAGACAGAAGTCCCTCTTCCTCAGAGGATCTTAACATTTAGGCTTTCAACTGATTGAATGAGGCCTAGTCATAGTGCAGAGTACAATTTGCTTTACTCAAAGTCTACATAGATTTATGTGTTAATCTCATCTAAAAAATACCTTCACAGCAACATTTGGAATGGTGCTCAACCAAATATCTGGGAACCATGGATTAGACAAGTTGAAGAATAAAATTAACCATTACATATGGTATGGTGAGATGGCTCAGAAGTCAGATAAGAACCAGAATTAACTAAAAGAACAAGTCCTACCCCTTCCCAGGAAATATTGCTGAGATTGTTGGATTTTTCACAAGTACCACAATAGAGTGCTTGCTAATGCTTATAGATCATAACAGCAGAGAAACTGATAGTGAGTTATACTATCATTGATAGTTTATGTACAATTTAATATTTTATTAGCTAATGTAGGAATATTAAAATGCACTCTTTTATGCACTGCAGTGAATGCTGTGGTAGTCATCCAAAATCTCCTTGATGCTGATGGGCTCATCCCCCATATTCTAAAGATATTTGTTCCTGATTACTCACAGCTGTGTCCCTTTTTGGAAAGTGTTCTCAAGTTCAGGAACTGCCACACTTAAGTTTATGACGTCTCCTAAGTGACAGATCATGGCCAATGACTGGCCTAACCCCCATACAACAATTTAGGACAATTCTGAGGGACAATTCCAGCTCCAGCTTCAAGGTTCCCTGTAGGAGTGCCTGTAGCTACATTTGAAACTGCACTATAGGTCAACCTTTTCCTATGTCCAATCCTGCCTTCCTTATCTCCTAATAGTTATAATTCTTCATAGTATTTCCCAACAAATTTAATGTGCATGTCTTAAGTCTGTATCCATGAGAAGCAGAGATTTGCATGCAAAAACGTTATTGGTGAGTATTCTGAACAACATTACCTGTAAGGAAATAAGAGTGTAGCAAAATGTTGAACCATGATACAATTGCAACTAAGGCTTTATCCAATTCCATAGGGAGTTTAGAGCAGAGATACACTTCCATAGTTATCCTGAATTGAAGCAAGTGATCTGGGCCTTTGTCCCTTTATATGGAGCAATAATTGAATGCAGGCTACCCCTGATAAGGGAATATAACTTTGGGTGAGGAATAACTTTTTTTCTTTTTCAAAAAAAACCAATATCCTTGGAAGGGACTTCCTTTTGAACCACCAGCAGGCACTACTCTCGGCAACTGGGAGAAGGAGTATCTTAGTCCCTAAGGGAAGATCCAGGTAACACACCAGAGTGTTCACCACACCATTGAACTCTTTGTCTCATCTTCTGTTTCCTGATGCCAACAGTGTTCCTAGGAAGCAGATTCTAAAATGTGATTTTAGACCTAGCTGCCTGGCCATGAGGACCTTTTTCTTTGTGGTAGGTAGCGCGCGAACAAGGATTGGTCTGCAGCAAGAGTCTAACTCTTTAGACTTTCAGTAACATAAACTGAGAGGGAACACAAGTGAAAGGAGATGTGCTGGCTGCTACAATATATCCAGTGTAAGGGAAATGATAGCTATAAGGATTTGGGAATTTGCTGGTTGTCGCTAAGCACAAATGATTTATTAAAAGAGCTAATATCAGACTTACAGGGGTTAATTACTAATTCAGGCAAAATATGAGCACCAGAGTATCTCCTTGATATGACCCCTTACAACTAGAAGGCAGACAGGGGGAAGACCAGACTTGCCATTTAACTTTAAAAGTAATAAAGCATCATGGAAAGTTTTCAGCTCTGCTAGGTTTCATATGCCAATGTGAGGGTCCAGATAGGGAACTAGTGAGATCTGAGACTTTGGGTAGAAATACCTGAGTAGATGCATCTCATAACCTTCAATACCTACATTCCCTTAAACCTGCTGCATCTGCATTCACTCTTATCAAAAGTTAGTCTCTTCTCGCCCTTACTTGTTGATCATATAGAAGCCTCAAATGAGGCAGGTGTCTTAGAACACAATTCTTGCCCCCACCTCAAGACCTAACCCCCAACCTCAAGATCTACCCCCATTGCCTCTCCTGAAAGCAGAACAATAGAAAGCATCAAATCAAATCCCAGCATAGCCTTTCTGGCAATATTCTAAGCCTGCTAATCGAGGGCAAGGTCTACCCAAGAGAGATGCATAATCTGGTTAATTATAACCTGGGAACCAGTGGCATGCATGGAACTGTATTATGAGAATGCTAGATTATGTGATGCAGAACATAGATTTGGAAAAGGGATAGTTCACGGATATTGGAGCACTCTCCCATGATACAGGCTGTATCACTCTGGGGAGAACCCAAGAGACATTGCCAATACATGGCTGAGATAGACTGTGGAAACTTGGAAAAAAGCAATCTTCACTAAAAATAACACCTCACTAAGTGGAATGCCAGGATGGCCAGAGTAGATGATGAATAAAAAAATCAAAATATAAAGAGAGGGCTGGTCCTGTGGCTGAGTGGTTAAGTTTGTGTGCTCCTCTTTGGTGGCCCAGGGTTTCACTGGTTTGGATCCTGGGTGCACACGTGGCACAGCTCATCAAGCCATGCTGAGGTGGTGTCCATGTGCCACGACTAGAAGAACCTATAACTAGAATATACAACTCTGTACTGGGGGGCTTTGGAGAGAAGGAGAATAAGAAGAAAAAAGAAAAGAAGATCAGCAACAGAGTTTAGCTGAGGGCCAATCTTTAAAAAAAAAATGTAAAGAGAATTGGAAATATCAGAATAGAGTAAATCTAGAATTCCTACCAGCTAAACGTTTTATAGGAGAGGTCAGAGGATACTCCACTTATCAAAATGATAGCAAATGTGACAGTGAGAGGGACAGAAGTGTTACTGAGATGCACAGTAGTGGTTGTCTGTAGGAGACCGGGGCTGATGGGAGGCAAAGCTATGACGGAGCTGGGAACCCTGACAGCAAAGAGAATGAAATAACAGAAGCCACATGTTGGTGCTTAACTGTCAGAAGCAAGATTTGGAAAAATTATTGTACTAAATAGCAAGATAGCTGTGGCAGCCAGAGTAGGGAGGCCCAATGCTAAGAAAACTAAGGAAATAATTAAGAAAACACAGAATCCTTTGGGGTGAGATAAACGGGCATTCAAAGGAGGTATTACTCTTCTGGTCGAGCACATAAAGAGCTTGGAGTTGTCACTCCATCCTAACAGCAAGTGAAAAAGTGAATAAACTGAAAAATCAACAACTCTGTGGGATAGCTACAAAAGGTGTAACAAACACATAATGGGAATTCCAGAGGAAGAAAAAAGCAAGGAAAGAACAGAAAAAATAGATGAAGCAATAATGACTGCAAATTTTCCCAAATTAATATCAGACACCACAGATCCAGGAAAATCAGAGAACACCAAGCAGGATAAATGTAAAAAAGAAAAAAGCCCTACATCTAGGCATAGCATATTCAAAGTGTAGAAAATCAAAGATAAAGGAAAAGTCTTGAAAGAAACCAGGTAGAGGAAACAACTTAGTTATAGAGAAGCAAAGACAAGAATTACATCTTTCTTCGCAGAAATCACGAAAGCAAGAAAAGAGTGGAGTGAAATATTTAAAGTGTTGAAAAACCATGAACCTAGAATTCTGTACCCTGTGAAAGAAACCTTCAAAATGAAAGGAGAAATAAAGATTTTCTCAGACAAACAAAAACTGAAGGAATTTGATGACAATAGACCTGCCTTGCAGGAAATGTTAAAAGAAGTTCTTTAAAGATAAGGAAAATAATATAGATCAGAAACTTGGATCTACTCAAAGTAAGAAAGAGCATCAAAGGAGGAAAAGTGAAGGTAAAATGCCTTCAATTTTTCCTATTCTGAATTGATCTAACAGATAACAGCTTATTTAAAATAATAATAGCAGCACCGTATCCATTATAAATACGTATTACATATTTATATGTATAATTGTGTATAAAGGAAATGAATGACAATAATGATGCAACGGGTGGTAAGGGGGAATTGGGAATATTTTGCTACTATGAGGTACTTGCACTACCCGTGAAGCAATACAGTGTTATTTGAAAGTGGACTTGGATCAGTTCTAAACGTATATTGCAAACTCTAGGATAACCATCAATAAGAGTAAAATAAGAAATATAATTGATATTCTAAGAAAGGAGATAAAATAGAATCATATAAGTTTCTCAATTAAAATCACAAAAGACTGTAAATGAGTGGAAGACAAAAATAGGATCAAAGAACAAGAGTAATGAATAGAAAACAGCAATAAATATGGTGGACATTAATCCAGCTATATAGATAATCACTTTAAACACCAATGTCATGAATATACCAATTAAAAGAGAGAGATTGTCAGAGTGGATCAAAAGCCAAGCTTCAGCTATATGTTGTCTACAAGAAACTCATGTTAATATAAAGGCACATAAAGATTAAATGTAAGGGGATGGAGAAATATATACCATACTAACACTAATCAAAAAAGAGTGAGATTAGCTTTATTAATTTCTTACAGAGTAAACTTCAGAGTAAGGAAAGTTATCAGGGATAAAGCAGGGTATTTCATAATGATTAAGTGGTCAATACTCCAAGAAGAAATAACATTTCATAAAGTGTATGTGCCAAACGAGAGAGTAAAAATGTGTAAGACATAAACTGATAAAATTGCGAGGAGAAATGGAAGAATTCATTATTATAGTTGGAGGCTTTAACACCCCCCTATTAGAAATGGGCAGATCCAGCAGGTAGAAAATCAGTGAGAACCAGTTACACTTAACAGCACTAATCAATCAACTAATATAATTGACATCTACTGACTATTTCAACCAATATCAAAAAAATACACACTCTTCTCAACATCTCATGTAACATTCACTAAGACAGACCATATTCTGAGCCATAAAACACATCTTAACAAATTTAAAAGAATGGAACTCATACAATGTCTGCTCTCATACAACAATGGAATTAAGCTAGAAATCGATAACAGAGATAGCTACAAAATCCCAAAATAGAGATTAAATAAACAACGTATTTCTAAATAAAATATTGGTCAAAGAATAAATCTCATGAAAAACTTCTAAAAATATTATTATCTAAATAAAAGTGGAAATACAATATATCAAAATTATTGAGATACAGTGAAACTAGTGTTTAGAGGGAAATTTATAGCATTGGATGTGCATATTAGACAAGAAGAAAGATCTAAAATAAACCATCTAAACTTCCACATTAGAAAACTAGAAAAAGAAGAGCAAATTAAATCCTAAGCAAGCAGAAGAAAAAAAAAACAACAAAAATTAGAACAGAAGTCAATAAAATTGAAAACAGGTCGTTGACAGAAAAAATCAAGAAAACCAAAAGCTGGTTCTTTGAAAATACCAATAAAATCAATAAGCCTGTAAACAGGTGAACCAAGAAGAAGAGAGAAGACATTTATTAATAATATCAGCAATGAAAAAGGAGATATCTCTATAGATCCCATGGATATTGAAAAGTTAATAAAGGGACGTGGACCATTTGGACATTCCACGGAACATTACTTTGGCTCATTACATTAATGACATCATGTTAATAAGCCTGGATAAGAAAGAATTGGCAAGCCCATTGAAGATTTTGGTAATTTATATTCACTAAAGAGAGTGGGGTATATTCTATTAAGATTCAGTGCCTACCACATCATTAATGATTTTAGAGTCCCATTTGTTTGAGGCATGCTGGAGTATCTCTTCCAAAGAAAAGAATAAATTATTGTATCTTGCACTCGCTACCACAAAAAAAGACTCATAATGCTTGAAGGCATCATTGGGCTCCTGGGGCAGAGCATCCTTGACAGGGCAGTACCACTCCAACCTTTTTAACAGACCTGGAGGGCTGCTATTTGAGAGTGAGGCTGAGAGCAGGAAATGGCTCTCCAACAAGTCCACACTAAGGTAAAAGCAGTCCTGCTGCATGGACCATATGTCTCCACAAACGGTAAAGTAATACAGATTTCTATTTTGGGAAAAGATACTGTATAGAATTTATGGTAAGCAACAATAATAGAATGATACTGTAGACCCATTCTTCTGGAACAAGGCCGTGCCATCTGTAGCAGAAAACTAAACACCCTTGAAAAAGCAGCTCTTAGAGTGCTTCTAGGCCCTTTTGGAGACTGAATGTCTGATAACAGCCATCAAATGACTTGCATACAGCTCCCTACAATCAATGAATTGCATCCTATCGATCCAATCACTAAGCAGGAAGGCCTGGCCTGGCAGCAGTCCACCATATTACAGAAGCGGTTCATCAGGATTGGGTCCAAGCAGGGACAGAGAAAAGTAAAGAAGGTCCAAGTGTGGGTACACGTTCATGGAAGTCCATGAATCTTACCTGACACTGCACCACCCTAAAGACACAGATCAAATAGAATGGTGGGATAGCCTCTTAGATATAAAACCAATGCACCCAGCTTGAAGATAATACCCTGTAAGGGATGGGATGCTGTGCTCCACAAATCACCGTGTATGATGTGGTGAAATTTTCCCAGCAAACAGAAATCGTGTGTCCAGGAACCAAGGAGTACAAGTAGGAGTTGCTATCTTGCTGTTACCCCCAGTGACCCACAAGGGGCAATTTGTGCTTCCTATCCCCAAAATTTGTCTCTGTGGGTCCAGAGATCCTGACTCCCTGAGGGGAATGCTTGCACCAGAAGACACGGTAATAGCCCCATTGAGCTTTAAGTGTAGCGATGTAGGTTACTTTAGACTCATCATGCCAATAGGGAATGAGAGGAGTCATCAATCTAGCAGAGATCATTTATCTTACTTATCAGGAGGAGGTAGGGTTGTTGCTGTTGTGGTAGGACAGAATATGAATCACATTCAGATGTCTCGCTGGGGTTTTTCTTGGTGCTCCATGCCCACTTTTACATAGGCAAGTAGAGTAGCCATCATCTGAGAGGGACATCATAACCAGGGCTCAAATCTCTCAGAGATGAGGCTCTAGGTCACCCTACCAGGCAAGCTGAGCAGACCAGGAGAGGTGCTAGCTGAGGGCAGAAGGAATCTTGAATACGTGGGGAAGGAGGAATTAATGAGTATCATTACAAGCTCAAAATCAACATGCAACCTTTCTCTTATAAGTTTTTCCAGGAAAAAAGAGCAAGAAGGATTCTGGAGAAGCTCTCTTCCAGATGGGGCAAATGTTATAAAAGCTAGTGTCGTTATACAACACAAAGAGTGATACTGCGGTCCGATTTCAGTTGCTGACTACCAACAGCGGTTCCTCATGGGAATTGCACTCCTACCCAGGACACAGCCTTCCTCTGGCTATGCCCCCTCTCAGGGTCTGGGGAAGTGGATAATGATTATCTGATATGGGGATAAATTAGCCCAGTTCCTTTGCTTCAAGGTGGGATAATTTCAAAAGCCCATTGGAGTTTCCTGTGGAATCAGCTGAGATCTTAGTTGTAACCAAGTTGTAGCTCAGTTTCTCCCTCTGCCAAGTCTTGCCTTCCTCACTTCTCTATGGATTTATCTCCAAAGAGCTCTTCCCAGAAAACTCTCCATAGGCACCTCTTTGTTTCCAGAAAACTCAACTGAAAATACACACACACACACACACACACAACTAGGGGACTAAATTAATCTGCTTCTATCCATTTTGCTCAGCTAATTAGACAATGGTGCTAAGGAGATAAAGTTGATGATTACTTTTCATCAGCAGAAACTGAAGTGAGGGTTGGAAGCCACGACCTATTAGGTTTCTGTCAGTAAAATACTAAGTCTAGTACACGTCATTGACTTTAATTAGTTCATAGATTAGTTTTCTCCTCTGACAGAGAATATAATATACAGAATATAATTCCATAAGAAATGAATCAAACCCAAGTGATTGATATAAAGGATACAAACGTTTTATGACAAGGGAACCAGGGAATATTTATAGCTCAAAATAACACCATAACAAACACCATTCTATTGAGGTCATAATAGTGTATAACATTGAGAAATTTCGATTGTACATTATTACTGACTGCCACCATATATATGTGCCCCTTTAGGCCTTATGCCCACCCCCTAATCTCCTTCCCCCTGGTAACCACTAAGTCTGTTCTCTTTGTCCATGTGTTTACCTTCCACATATGAGTGAAATCATGCAGTATTTGTCTTTATCTGTCTGGCTTATTTTGCTTAACAAAATATCCTCAAGGTCCATCCATGTTGTTACAAATGGGACGATTTTGTCTTTTTTTAGGGCTGAGTGGTATTCCATTGTGTATATATACCACTTCTTCTTTATTGATTAGTCTGTTGGTGGGCAGTTGGGTTGCTTCTATGTCTTGGCTATTGTGAATAATGCTGCAATGAACATAGGGGTGCATAAGTCTCTTTGGATTGTTGATTTCAAGTTCTTTGGATAAATATCCAGTAGTAGGGTAGCTGGATCATATGGTATTTCTATTTTTAATTTTTTGAGAAATATCCATGCTGTTTTCCATAGTGGCTGCACCGATTTGCATTCCCACCAGCAGTGTATGAGGGTTCCCTTTTCTCCACATCCTCGCCAACATTTGCTGTTTTTTCTCTTGGTGATTATAGCCATTCTGACAGGAGTAAGGTGATATCTCATTGTAGTTTTGATTTGCATTTCCCTAGTGATTAATGCTGTTGAACATCTTTTCATGGGCCAGTTGGCCATCTGTATATCTTCTTTGGAAAAATATCTGTTCATGTCCTTTGACCATTTTTTTTAATCAGGCTGTTTGATTTTTTGTTTAATTGTATGAGTTCTTTATATATTTTGGATTTTAACCCTTGTCAGATATATGATTTGCAAATATTTTCTCTCAGTTGGTGGATTGTCTTTTTGTTTTGTTCCTGGTTTCCTTTCCTTGCAGAAGCTTTTTAGTCTGATATAGTCCCATTTGTTTTTTTTTTTTCTTTTGTCTCCCTTGCCAGAGTAGATCCTTCTAAGACTCATGGCAAAGAGCGCACTGCCTATATTTTCTCCTAGAAGTTTTATGGTTTCACATCTTACCTTCAAGACTTTTATTCATTTTGAGTCAATTTTTGTGTATGGTAAAAGATAATGGTCTACGTCTACTTTCATTCTTTCACATGTGGCTTCCCAGTTTTACCCAACATCATTTATTGAAGAGACTTTCCTTTCTCCTTGTACGTTCCGGGCTCATTCATCAAAGATTACCTGTCCATAGATGTATGGTTTTATTTCTGGATTTCAATTCTGTTCCATTGATCTACGTGTGTATTTTTCTACCAGTATCATGCTGTTTTGATTACTATAGCATTGTAGTATCTTTTGAAGTCAGGGATTGCAATGCCACCAGCTTTGTTCTTGTTTTTAATTCTTGCTTTGGCTATTCAGGGTCTTTGGTCACCCCATATGAATTTGGTTGCCCCATATGAATTGTTCTATTTCTGTGAAGAGTGTCATTAGGATTCTGATTGGGATTGCATTGAATCTGTAGATTGTTTTAGGTAGTATGGACATTTTAACTGTGTTTATTGTTCTGATCCACGTGCATGGAATATCTTTCCATTTCTTTATGTCATCATTAATTTCTTTCAATAATATATTATAGTTCTCACTATGTAGGTCTTTCACCTCCTTGGTTAAATTTATTCCTAGATATTCTATTCTTTTTGTTGCAGTTGTAAATGGGATTGTAGTCTTGAGTACTCTTTCTGTTAGTTTGTTATTAGAGTATAGAAATGCAACTGATTTTTGTATGTTGATTTTGTACCCTGCAAATTGTCTGTAGTTGTTGATTATTTCTAATAGGTTTCCCATGGATTCAGTTTTTGAGATAAATTGAGAAGGATAGGTATTACATCTTCTTTGAATGTTTGGTAGAATTCTCCAGAGAAGCCATGTGGTCCTGGACTTTTATTTTTGGGGAGGTTTCTGATTACTGTGTCAATCTCTTTACTTGTTATTGGTCTATTCAGATTCTCTATTTCCTTTTTATTTTTTTGTTTTTGAGGAAGATTAGCCTGAGCTAACATCTGCTGCCAATCATCCTCTGTTTGCGGAGGAAGACTGGCTCTGAGCTAACATCCGTGCCATCTTCCTCCACTTTATATGTGGGACACCTACCACAGCATGGCTTGCCAAGCAGTGCCATTTATGTACCTGAGATGCAAACCGGAGAATCCCAGGCCTCCGGAGTGGAACATGTGAACTTAACTGCTGTGCCATGGGGCCAGCCGTTCTATTTCCTTTTGATTCAGTTTTGGGAGGTTGTATAAGTCTAAGAATTTATCCATTTCTTCTACATTGTCCAATTTATTGTCATATAGTATTTCCATGTTCTCTTATAATCCTTTGTATATCTGTGGTATCTGTCGTAATTTCCTCTCTTTCATTTCTAATTTTATTTGTTTGAGCCTTCTCTCTTTATTTCTTAGTGAGTCTGGCTAAGGGTATGTCAATTTTGTTTATCTTCTCAAAGAACCACCTCTTAGTTTTATTGATCCTTTTTACTGATTTTTTTGTTTCATTTATTTCTGCTCTAATTGTTATTATTTTGCCTCTTCTGCTGACTTTGGGTTTTGTTTGTTCTTCTTTTTCTAGTTCTGTAAGGTGTAGTTTAAGATTGCTCACTTGAGATTTTTCTTGTTTATTAAGATATGCCTGTACTGATATGAATTTTCATCTTATGACCACTTTTGCTGTGTCATGTATGAGTTGGTATGGTGTATTTTCTTTTGCATTTGTCTCCAGATATTTTTTGGTTTCTCCTTTAATTTTTCCATAGATTCATTGGTTGTTTAGTAACGTGTTGTTTAGTCTCCACATATCTGTCACTTTCCCAGCTTTTTTTTTTTTTGCAGCTGATTTCTAGTTTCATAGCATTATGGTTGGAAAAGATGGTTGATATGATTTCAATCTTCTTAAATTTATTGAGGCTTGCCTTGTTTCTCAACATATGGTCTAACCTTGAGAACGTTCCATGTGCACTCGAGAAGAATGCTATTCTGATGTTTTTGGTTGGAGTGTTGTCTATGTTTCTACTAAGTCCATCTGGCCTAGTTTTTCATTTAAGGCCACTGTTTCCTTGTTGACTCTCTGTCTGGATGATCTACCCATTGATGTGAGTGGGGTGTTGAAGTCCCCTACTATTATTATGTTGCTGTTAATTTCTCCCTTTAAGTCTATTAATGGTTGCTTTGCATACTTTGGTGCTCCTGTGTTAGGTGCATAGATATTTATAAGTGCTGCGTCTTCTTGGTGGAGTGTCCCTTTTATCATTGTATACTGCCCCTCTTTGTCTCTCATTTCCTTTTCTACCTTGAAGTCTGCTTTGTCTGATAGAAGCACCACAGCACCTGCTTTCTTTTGTTTGCCATTATCCTGGAGTATTGTCTTCCACCCCTTCACTGTGAGCCTGTGTTTGTCTTTAGAGCGGAGATGTGTTTCCTGGAGGCACCATATTGTTGAGTCTTGTTTTTTTGTTTTTTTCTGCTTTATCTCCCCAAACCCCCCCGGTACACAGTTGTATATCTTAGTTGCAGGTCCTTCTAGTTGTGGGATGTGGGACGCCGCCTCAACGTGGCCTGACGAGCAGTGCCATGTCCACGCCCAGGATCTGAACCCTGGGCCGCCGCAGCGAAGCAGGCAAACTTAACCACTCAGCCACGGAGCCAGCCCCTGAGTCTTGTTTTTTAATTCATCCAGACACTCTGTGTTTTTCTATTTTTGGGGGGGTGGGAAGATTAGCTCTGAGCTAACATCTGCTGCCAATCCTCCTCTTTTTGCTGATGAAGGCTGGCCCTGAGCTAACATCTGTGCCTGTTTTCCTCTATGTTATATGTGGGATATCTACCACAGCATGGCTTGATAAGTGGTGCATACGTCTGCACCTGGGATCTGAACTGGCAAACCCCAGACCACCAAAGTGGAACGCACAAACTTAACTGCTGAACCACTGGGCTGGTCCCCACTCTGTGTCTTTTGATAAGAGAATTCAATCTATGCACATTTAGCGTGATTATGGATATATGAGGACTCAATGTTGCCATTTTATCACTTGTTTTCTGGTTGTTCTGTATTTCCCTCATTTCTTGTCCCATGTATTTCTGATTGCCCATTCAGTTTGGTCATTCTCTATGATAGCTTTCTCTTTATTTATCGTTTGTGTCTGTGTTCTGATTTTTTGTTTAGTGGTTACTGTGAGGTTTGTATAAAAGATCTTTTAGATGAGATAGTCCATTTTCTGATAGCCTCTTATCTCCTTAATCTGAGCAAATTCCATCCCTTTCCTCTTCCCCATCTAAGTTATTGTTGCCACAACTTATTCCATTTTGTGTTGTGAGTTTGTGATTAAAATGAAGTAATTATAGTTATTTTTGATGTCTTCCTTCCCTTTATCTTTAGTGTTATAACTAGGTGTTTGCTAACCTCTTCTGATAGAGAGCTGCAATTTTGTGATTTATCTGTCTATTTATCTCCTTGCTCAAGGCTTTGCGTACCCTTTCCCTTTTTTTTTTCAGGTGTGAGAGCCTTGTTGATCATTTTTGTAAGGGGGTTCTTGTGGCAATGAACTCCCTCAGCTTTTGTTTATCTGGGAAAGTTTTTATTTCTCCACAATGTCTGAAGGATATTTTCACTGGATAGAGAATTCTTGCATGAAAGTTTTTGTCTTTCAGAATTTTGCATATATCATTCCACTCTCTCCTAACATGTAAGGTTTCTGCTAAGAAATCCGCTGAAAGCTTTCTAGTGGTTCCTTTGTAGGTTATTTTCTTCTGCCTTGCTGCCCTTAATACTTTTTCTTTGTCATTGACTTTTGCCTGCTTTACTAACATATACCTAAATGAAGGTCCTTTTGCATTGATGTAATTATGAGTTCTATTGGCTTCATTTAATTGTAATTCCAGTTCCTTCCCCAGGATTGGAAAGTTCTCAGCTATTATCTCTTTGAACAAGCTCTCTGCTCCTTTCTCTGTCTCTTCTCCCTCTGGAATGCCTGTAATCCTTATCTGCATTTCCTAATTGAGTCAGATATTTCTTGGAGAATTTCTTCATTTCTTTTTAGTCTTAGTTCTCTCTCTCCTCTTCCATCTGAAGCATTTCTATATTTCTGTCCTCCAAATTATTAATTCTGTCCTCCACAATGTCAGCTGTTATTTAAGGATTACAGATTTTTCTTTATCTCAACCATTGTGTTTTCATCTCCAACATTTCTGATTGGTTTCTTTTTAAAGATTTTATTTTTCCTTTTTTCACTCCCAAAGCCCCCTGGTACATAGTTGTGTATTTTTTGTTGTTGTTGTTGTGGATCCTTCTAGTTGTGGCATGTGGGATGCTGCCTCAGCATGGCTTGACAAGCAGTGCCATGTCTGTGACTGGGATCCAAACTGGCGAAATCCTGGACTGCCAAAGCAGAGCAAGCAAACTCAACCACTCAGTCACGGGGCAAGCCCCATGTTTTTCTTTTACAGTTTCAGTTTCTTTTGTAAAAATTTCCCTCTGTTCATTAATTTTATTCATGATTTCATTGATCTGTCTTTCTGAGTTTTCTTGTAACTTGTTGAGTTTCTTTATGATAACTATTTTGAATTTTCTGTAATTGAGATTGCAAATTTTGGGGACGTCAGAATTGATTTCTTGGAACTTGTCATTTCCTTCTGGACTGGAGTGTTATTATACCTCTTCCTGCTGTTTGATGGAGTAGACTAGTGCCTTCACACAGTGGTACTATCTGGTCACAGATTCCACCTGCCACCACTGGGGATGGGGCAGGAGATATGTATTCTGAGCCAGCCTTGTGCCTGTGCTTTGGAAGCTGTGCCAGTTAGGGTCTGTTTGCTTTGCCCACTGGCTACTGCGGCTTTACACATGTAGGTGTGCAGGTCCTCTGGCAGGAGTCCCCTGCTCTGGCCTTCCAGCTGAGCTGGTACATCAGGTGGGACAGGGGGAGGGACACTTTTTCGTTGAGCATGATCCTGGGGGTGTTCCCACTCTGCACTCACTGTCTGCCCTCCTGGACTGCTTGGCTTGGTGAAGATGGCCCCATGACTGCTTATCCTCCATGGTGTTGAGTGTTCCCACAGGCTGAGAGGCAACTCCAAGGCCATAGACATTCCCACGGAGGGCTGCCCCTTCTCCCCTCTCTTCTCAGAGTTGTGCACTGACTGCCATACACAATCCTGCACCCTAGATCACTGCTCTTTGCAGAGGAGGATGAGATCCCTGTACCTCCTTCCACTGCCTCCCAGGGGGACAAGCACCTCCACCTTCAAAGTTATGGCTGTGTGGATCTCTCAGACATCTATTGTGTTGTGTGAATGTCCTCTATTGGCTTATGCATGTCCTTTATGTTGTATCTTAGGAAGGAGAGACTAAGGGAAAATCTCACTCTGCCGTGATGCTGACATCACCCCAAACCCACCCCAAACCCAATGATTTTTCATACTAGAGTTTGTAGGCTGACTATCATTATCTGTTACATTCAGTCTGGTAAAACTCTCCAAAGCATTCTGAAGCTTCAACAGGCTTGTGAATCCCTGAAGTATTTATGCTTTGAAGGAACAGAAGCTTTGCTCTTGTCAAGGGGGAGACTGAGCCCTTCTTCATTTGGAGATATTCTGATGATTCGTTCCCTTGGTGTGGCTCAGGGGCAAGCACCTCGAGTTCATCGGTCCTCCCGTTTGACAGAGAATAGAGTAGGACTGTACCCGCGGCCTCTGGCCTTCAGCCCAGCACTGTCCCACTGCTCCCATGCAGAGCACCTATTCGTGGTTTATATAACTGCCTTATTTCTTTTTCAGGATGCTAAATTGTAAAGAAAATTCATATCATTTTTCTGATCTTGCTGCCTTTTGCAACCATTCCCAAGTTCATGACTTCCACTGAATTTGTTAACATACTTGCCAGTTTCCAATCCTGCCAGCAAATGTGACTGCTGCTAATGCTGCACACAGAGGCACCCAGCCATTAGCCATGCATTGTGTATTATCATGGTGCTGCATATTTAATACTAGCCAATTTAAACGGATTATATGGGTGAAATTCTTCAAGAGTACATAAACAAGTTATTTTGGCAGAGAAATTCCACTTGAAAATGAGAATAAGTATATGTTGCTTGCATGAAAGTTATGGGACCCAAACAATCCCTGAAAATAAAAAGAAATTCACAATTAACAGTGGTTCTTTGTCCTGGTGGAAAGGTGAGATCTCACCCCAAATGTATAGTATTCAGTGATATTTTTCCACCTTTTGTTTTAAAAACAAATTTTTAAATGGCAAAGGGTAACATGGGAAGGATAGCTAGACATAGTATCAGAAAAAAATAATTAATGTTTAAAATTTTATACAATTAATTTTTTTAAGATTGGCACTTGCGCTAACATCTATTACCAATCTTTTCTTTTTTTTCTTTTCTTTCTCCCTGAAGCCCCCAGGGCATATTTGTATATTCTAGTTGTAGGTCCTTCTGGTTGTGCTATGTGGGATGCCGCCTCATCACGGCCTGATGATTTATTGCTTAAAGACAAAAGATTAAAAAATCCAGTATTTGTGCACCTCTTTATTTGCTCTAAGATAAATAATAAAATATAATAAGTTACAGACAAGAGCAGGCTTATTAGATATCTGTGGCTCCTTAACAAATTATCCCAAAACTCGGTGACTCAAAACAATATTTATTATGTCACAGTTTTGTGGGCCAGATGCCTCAGGCTCTGGGTCTCTCACAAGGCTGCAACTACTGTCAGCCAGGTCTTCTGTCCTCTTAAGGTTTGGCTGGAGGATCCACTTCCAGGCTTAGTTATGTGGCTGTTGGCAGCCTCAGGTCCTCTTGCCTGAGAAGTAAGACCTTTCCACACAGACCTCTCCAAAAGGCAGCTCAAAACATGGCAACTGGCTTCACTCATAAGCCAGTGAGAAAGCAAGAGAGGGCAAGCAAGAGAGAAGTCACAATGCTTTTTTTAACCTCACCTACAAAATAACATCCTAGCACTTTTACCACTGTTCACTGGGTCCATTGTATGTTTAAGAGGAAGAAGTAGACTGGGGCATGAGTACCTGGAGGTAAGGGTCATTCAGGGCCTTCTTAGAGACTGCCTGTCGCAGCAGGCCATTGCTGAAAACCACTCATTCATGTTTACAAAAATCTTAAGACTCTTATTATATATAAAGATATCATTTAAAGCAAATATGTTTTTCCTTCAAGGAGAAACATGACTTTGAATTATAGCTTTAGTCTGATATTATGCCTTTCTTGGAAATAAATAATAACGGGCTTTTAAATGCATTGTTTGGTAACCTCTTTATTAGTAAGAATAATATATGGAACTTCAGTGGCATAATAAACCTATCATCAATACCATAGCAACGTCCTCTTCTTTAAGAGATGCTGTGAAGTCCTGATGGAGTCAATCTTCTAAAAATGTCTCAATGACTTTCCACAGAAGAGTTGCATTTGTTCCAAAGATACTGGATGCTATTTAAAAAGCAAAGAAACAAGCAAAAGTACTTTATTACAAACCCATGGTTTTGAATTATTAGTTTAACCAGGCCAACTAGATTGTCTCAATAGTGTGAGGTAAATTTGTAGGATTATAATCCAAGAGTACAGGAATCGTGCTTTACCCTTTCATCCAATTAGCCACTACTGGCAACTGGGTCTCAAAGTTTACCTACCTCAGGACCACCCTAATATTTGTCTTCCATCCTTTTATCACTCATTCTCAATGACATCTTTTAGTTTATATACCTACATCTCTGCCCAACTCTGGTAACTAGTCTCCCTGTGACTAGTCTCTCGAACAGCTGAAAATCCCTCCAATATATATGGCAGCATAATGGTCACACTACTCTCCTATTTAACATCCTTCATTAGTTTACTGACACCTGAAGGATAAATCCCAAACTTGTTTTAATCAAGTACAGACCTTGCCTGATTTCCTAGACTCTTCTTTATTCCTTTGTTAATCTAGACTTTCCTATGCACAACTATTCAAACTATACTACTGACTTAGTCCAATAAGTAAATACTATTCTTTTCTTATGAATTCAGCTATCTCTTTCTCTATGAAATATATCCTGATTTTAGTTTTACACCCAGTTGAACTCTTCCCTGCACTGTTTTTTTAGATATATTTCTATCATAATACCTTAATATTAAATTTCTTTGATGTTTTTACCCTTCTTAAAACTTCCTGAGGGCAGACACCCTGTCATATCTTTGTGTTTTGAGAGCCTAGCTCATAGTAGGCACTTGGTTTCTCAATGCATGGAGATAACATCTCATCCCCGATCAGCTTTCAGTCTTGAATCAGGAGCATCTTAATTGGTTTGGAAAATGCTGTAGTTCTCTGAATTTGGAAAACTATAGAAGTTATGGTGCGAATAGCTATCTTGTTTCTATAATATTTTAGATATAAAAATATCTAAGAATTTCTCTTGTTTGGAAAATGGTTCTAAATTGCTATAGGGTTCCAAGATAATAAATTTCATAAATAACAGTAATTCTGGAAAGTCCTTGGTATTCTATGCACAAAATCAGTTCCCATAAATTCTAGTATTGTTTAACTAGAATGTACTTGGCTATCTGTTTTCTGGGAGTTGGTCAAAAAAATTATTTCTATCTAAGACAGATAACCAACCTGAAGTAACCCTGTAAAGAGGCTGAGAACATTGTATGTCAGTCTGTGAAGGCCCACTTTGAAGAGAGAGATAATGACATGGATGGAATAGGAGTAAATCTATTCTCCCTTAAATGCAAGACAATAACAAAAAGAAATAGAAACAGAAGAATCAGTTTTACTGAGAGATCTCAGGCAATTGCAAATCATTGCCTTCTAATGAGCCATTCTTCTTCAGAAGAGGGAATCTAAGTGGCCACATATTGCTGGAGCTGACACTTCACCCACTGGGAAGTGAGGGCCATCTCTAACAAGCTGGGAAGTGAGATAATAGGGTGAGCTCAGAGAACTATGACAAAACCATTGTGTATTTAATTCTAAATGCCCCGTGAGGTCAAAAGCAGTTTGTACCCTGCCTTTGTTAGTCTGGTATGGTGGAGGGAACATGGCACAGGAGAAAGATCTAGACTATCTCTCTGGCTTCTCATAAAAACTGCCTTAACTCCTAAAACGAAGCTGAAAATAACTTTACAGAATTGTGCATATATTATAAAACTCTGTATAATCATAATCATTCAAATCCATACATATTAAATGGAATTTAAAATATAGAGATACATTTAATTCTCATTTTTTTCTTTCCAAAATATTTCAAAAGGAAGATAAGCCATTATGTAAATTGTAATAGTTAATTTTCATATCATAAATTTCTTTAATGCTGAATGCTAAGGCTTTAAATACTAAATTAAATTATCTTAAATATGAAAATAGAGGCATACCAACCTAGGAAATGTTCATGGTATGTGTTTCAGCCGCCGATCAAGAAGTCTGCTTCATGTGAAGACATTCGTAATGTTTAAGAAAAATCCCTGAAGACTTCCTATCTTTTACCTCCTCCATCCGGCAGAATATAAAGCTCAAATTCATATTATTCAGTTGAACTTCCTTCTGATTTATTGTTATTAATGTAGGACAGCATTTGCCTGACACTAGACTGCAACCACTCTGGCCAAAGCAGCCTCCTGGCTGCGGGCTCCTCCTGCCAAGTCCACACTGACCTCTGTCCCGAGCTCCTCCACTAACGAGGAGTAGACAGCGCAAGGGAAGTATCAGCGCTCCTTCAGTCCCTCCTCTCGAAGCCCATGGTCAAATCAAAGCCACCTGCTCTTCACTTGCTTCCCTTGACATCCGCTCGAATGAAATCTCCCTCTCCAAGGCAAAGGAACCCGGAACGCTCCGAGTATAACCTGGCATGGTGCACCTCTTCAAGTGAAACACCCACACGGGCACTCTGCCGTAAATGGGAGGATGAGGATGATTTATATACCTTTCACTTCTTCCATGAAGCTCCTATTCACCAGGTCTTGGTGATGTTTTACCCAGAGATGAGAGGCCTAGGGGCAGCGAAAAGATGCCGTCACTTTCTCTAGTTTGAGAGTGAGTATTGTTCCACCTCATTGCCAACATTTTCATGTTATAGTGACTCTTCGTGATTCTTCTTCATATTAAAACTTTAAGGCTTTTCAAGACCTTCCTTAATGTTGAAAAACGATAATGTAAAATTCCAAGCAATATTCCAGATCAGAATTTTGGAATAAGAAATACTACTGGTCTTGTAAGCTGCATGATAATGACAAACAAACATGTTCAATTGAGTATGCTTTAGGTTAAAGGGGAAGGGACATTTTAACTACAATTTGTAAGTAATAAGTTCCTGTTTTTAAGTTGTATTAGAGATAAATTTCCCAAAATATTTTGGGATCATAATACTGGCACTCTTCATTCTGTTTTTCTGTTACTATTTGGAGCTCTGAACATATTTTTAAAAATCTGAAGCAAAATTGAAACTTCCTCTGGAAAACAAGTTGACAAAATACACATCTATGCACAAGACATATATTCTAAAATATTCTGAACAATACTGTCACAGGGATCAAGACCAATATATTAGTATTTTCTAGCCTTTGTCTTCAAAAGCATGTGGGAGCCAAGTGTATCTGTAATTGCTTTTCAAATTTTGCAATTCCGGTTTGAGACTTGTAAGCAATTATTTTGGAAAATTTTCTAGTAAATATAGAAGATGATTATTCTTATCTCATTTGTGCATTAGTTTTGAAAAGCAGCTGATTGCCATCTCAATAGTTCTAGTGAGATCATCTTGAAGAACAGGGCATTCCAAACAGCAGATTACAAACATTAATGAACTTACTCTGAACAATAAGCTGCAATAGAAACAATCTGAATTATCCAGTAATAAAAGGCCTTAGAATAATTGACCTATTTTTGAAAATTCAACTTTTTTAAAGAAATCACTGCTTTAATAACAGAAAAAAATTACATTTATAGTCTATCTCTTATAGATACAGAATACAAAGGGAAAAATTAACATAGCATCTGTCTTTCAAAGAGTTTATGGCATGGTGACAGAATGAATAATCTAGTAGCACTTAAATATATGGTGACAAGCTTGGTCAAGGGACAATTTTAAGTATTAAGAAAGCTAGACTTTGCAACTGTGTTGATTGTAGTTCTTAAAACTCTTTTGATTTCAAAATGACACAGTTACTAAGAATTGACAGTCACTTAAAGAAATAAGAAAAGAGGAATTTCTCCTAGTGTAAAATGCCTATTTCCGTTACCAGTACTTGGATTAGCCAAGCATATTAATGACATACAACTTGCTTGAAATCCTGCTTTTTCTGTGTCAAATGTTACCTATTAGCTTATAGACATGAGGTATTTTGAGAAATCACCTGTCCCTTTAGCTGATTCTCCTTCCCAGGCATGCCTCCCACGTATTGGAGCTGCTCAGGCTTCTTCTGTCCTGGGCCCCTCTTGGCCCCAATAATGACTTAAATTGCCATCTATATGGTCCTCATTCCCAAATTCATTCTCTCCAACCCAGTCATTGCTCTCAAGCTTCAGTGTTTTAGATTCATCTTCCTTTCCTCAAACTTGCTCTGTCCCAAACTGAGCTAGTCATCTTCTTCTATGAACCTTCTCCTTTTTCTGTGTCCCTGTGTCTCTCATCCACCCCACTGACTAACCAAAAAGCTTTTTTTCTCTCCCTCTCCCTTATTCTTACTTCACGTCTAAACAATAACTGAGTCATTAATTTCCTCCCAAACCTTTGCTTTTAAGTTAACAGCTTTATTGATATTATACACCACGTGCCATACAGTTGACCTATTTAAAGTATGCAACCATGTTTTTATAGTATATCGACAAAATTGTACGACCATAGCCACAACCAACTTTAGAACATTTTCATCAATTCAAAAAGAAACCTCATACCCATTAGCAGTCAATCCCTATTTCTCTTCAATACCCCCAGCGCTAGACAACCCCTATTCTACTTGCTGTCTCTATAAGTTTTCGAGACATTTTATAGAAATGGAATAACAAAATATGCAGTTTTGTGACTGATTTCTTTCACATAGCACAATGTTTTCAAAGTTCATTCATGTTGTAGCATGTGTCAGTACTTCCTTCCTTTTTATTGCTGAATAATGTTCTATTGTGTGGGCATTTGATCCATTCATCAGTTGATGGACAGATGGACTGGCTCCACTTTCAGTTTTTCTAAATAACACTATTATAAACATTCCTGTACAACTTTGTGTTTCGATGTATGTTTTCATTTCTCTTGGGAACATATCTAGGAGTGAAATTCCTGGGTCATAGTATAAGTCTATTTTCAAGCTTTTGAGGAACTGCCAGACTGTTTTCCACAGTAGCTGCATCATGATGTGCTTCCACCAGTAACATACGAGGGTTTATTTTCTCTACATTCTCACCAACACTGGTGATTATCTTTTGTCTTATAGCCAGGCAAGGTGTGAAGCGGTTTCTCATTTTGCTTGTTTTTCTTTTTTCTGATGGTTAATGATATTGAGCATGTTTTCATCTACTTGTTGGTCATTTGTATATCTTCGCCATAGAAATGTATATTCAGATCGTTTGACCATTTTTAAATTGAGTTATCTGACTTTGTATTGTTAATTTTTGATAACAAAAATTTATAATATGTATGATTTCTAAATGTTGTCTCCAATTCTGTGAGTTATTTTTTTACTTTCTTGATAGTAGCCTTTGAAGCATAAAAGTTTTTAATTTTGATTTGCATTCTAATTTATCTAATTTTTCTTTTGTTGTTTGTGCTTTTGGTGTCACACCTAAGAAAATCTTGCCTAATTTAAAGTCATGAAGATTTACTACATTTTTTCTTCAGTGAATTTTAGAATCTTAACTCTTCTGTTGAGACCTTGATCCATTTTGAGCTGATTTTTATGTACGACGTGACTCCTAAATAATTTTTAGATTTGTCTCCTTGTCACCAACTGAATGGCCAGTTCCATTATCTAAGCCAATGACATAGCTTGCATAGACAACCACATGAATCCTTTCATGGTTTCCTTTGCTTTCAGCCTCAGTCATTTTCATTCCACATTTTGAAATAAGTGGTCTTTCTAAAATACACTCTTAACTATGTCACTCTCCTTAAACAAGTATATTTTTAATGATGTAGACTATATCTCAGACTTTAGCCTTAGAGACACAAAATTGAAGAGAAGAATTTTCTGACCAAATAGCCTCATATATCTGGCAGTTTGTTGTGTGCCTCCCTAACCAATCTATTTTAAATCTGGATGTGTGAATATTCTCCAAGATTTTAGAGTAACAAAGTGAAATTCCTCTCCCAAACTATAAGAAAGGTGAAAATAACTTTATTTTGTTTTTTCTCTCCTGTATTTTGTTATTGCTGCTTTTGTTTCTGACTAATGCATATATCAAGAAGTTATACGAAAAAATTCTTTTCAAAAAATGACAAGTGTACACACAACACACACACAGATACATAGGAATAAAGAATATAACAAACTTAGGATTTTTTTCTTTATATTCTTAGATGTCAAATTATAAAATAAAGGTTGTAAGTGAATAATGAGAGGTTTTTTTGCCTTTAGAGTCAAACAACATCAATTTTCTGTCCATGTGTCTAGTATTCGGTCTTGTACATACTGGACCATAAATAAATTGATTTATAAGTGAGTTAATAAAATTTGAGCCTGGTAAAATAATGTGATAAATTAGAACAAAATGTAGTGATTGAAAATACTAAATATAGTTGAATTTCTCAATTAAAGAATGGATATAAATTGAATCAATATATATAAATTAATATTAACTTAAAATTTGGAAGATAATTTTGCAAAGTCAGAAAAAATTACTGATCTTTAACTGTTATAGCTTGTTTCATGTGTCTTGAGCAGTGGATTAAAATACAATTTTAGTCTTTTGTTATATCCTGTCAGTGATTATACTACATAATCCTTGAGTAAACTGAAATATTCTATTTTCATAACACTTAAATCTTGGGTTTCATCTAAAAAGTGCAGGATTTCTTTATGGCTTGCAGGACCTACATGATGACCTGATGTATAAAACATTCTTGCTATATTCATAGAGATGCAAGAAAGCTATGAAAGGGAAGAAAGAAAAAGACTTTAAAAATTTACTGGAACAAACATTGCATTATGAACAATATGCAGTTTTCTCTTGGGAACTTATCTGTGAAACAGAAGCCTGTTCATTATGCCCTGAATGCGGTGATGAAAACATACAGGTTGTGGGACACATGACACACTCATGAATGGCCAGAGTGTTAGTGAGAGTTGACCCAGAATGATCTCATATATGACTCTGCCTTTTTCCAGAGAAAACCATGCAAAGCTTACAGCTGACATTTTACTTAATTCGTGTTTATGTGCATATTGCCCATTTATTACATATAAGTTACTTTATGAAACAACAGAAATGGAAGCACTCTCCAGATTAATGGTTATAGCTAGGGAATTCAAAGTCAGAGGTTTATGCTCAGGTCTGACAATGGCTTTTTGTGTAAGAGTAGGCAAGCTTCTTGACTTCAGCAATTAGGTTTACCATATATTGACTGTGTACTATATTAATTTTTATGTTTTCTAATTTTAGGAAAAAAGCTCATTCATTTAAGCAATCAACATTCACTGAGCACTTAGTATGTAAAAGACACAGACGCCTCAACCCCTCAATCTGGGGCATACATTCTAGAAAGTATATCTTAAGGCTTTAATATTCAAACATTTTGATGGAAGCAACCCAGTAATAGAATCCACTTGGAATCTTAATAATTCCAATTTGGGAGATCCCATAAATGGAATGATGGTTTGGCAGGAGCATCTCTGTAGTGGTTTCTGTGAGGTTTCTGAATTCTTCTAATGCATATATTAGATTATACAAAGCTGAGTTTGCAGTCCTTGAGACTTGAAGAGGTATAACTGGGTGTGGGAAATAACTCAGTCTAACCCTTCTTAACTCTGGAAATCTTGACATGCTCAATAAAATTGCTGGTCTTGCCTCTTAAGTGTTGTAGGGCAAATGACACAGGGCATGGTGTGGTGCTTACCGCTCAAACATGGCGTGATCTCAGACAAGTCCATCCGTCTCATGGTTTCTTATCTGTAAAATTGACATCATAATAATTATCTCACACGTTATAGTAAGGATTGCATAAAATAGCCACTATCATTTAGATGGTTCAAAAAACATTAGCTGCCTTGTACCTTTCTCTGATCAGAAACACTTCAAGATGCAATTGCAGCAAATAATTCTCTTAAATGGAAATAACATTATTTGGTCAACCTAGATTCTAGTCTAATATCTTATAGTTGAAAAAAATGTAGAGAACTAAATGTTAGAGAAATCTGAGCTGCAAGTCCTTGGTTCTTCTCTAGTATAATTTATGACGTTAGAAAGTAAGTCAGCATCTTTGGGCCTCATTTAAGTACCCAGGATAAGGAAAATCAATACTCTCTCAATGGTTTTTACATGGGTACAGGGTGAGACAAATGAATTGTGAAAATGGTTCAGGAAAAAAATGAGTTATTAATTTGCGAGGTATTCTTATACTCTCTTGGTCTGAGCAAAAATTAGGAAAGGCAGAGAAGAGAGTGATGAATTGAATACATTCTGTACCCCAAGAATGAATTTGAAAATTCATATTATGGAGAAATTAGTTCAATATTTCCACCACCAATTTACACAGAAACAATGGTCACTTTAAACATAAAATCTCAGACTGGTCATGCATGTAACATCAGCCAGAGCCTTCAGCCTGAAACTCCCTGCGAGAATGACCAAACACTGCACCCTATTTCAAAGCTAAATAATAATATGAAAATAATTGTAATAAGTTATGAGACTTTTAGGGTATTGATTAATAATAGTAAAATAAGGATCAGATGAAATAATTAGAAAAGTCAGTCATTTATGTTTCCACCACACAAATGACATTTCAAATGAAACATTTAACTTAGGAAACCTCCCTTGTTAATCTAGGGTTTCCTTACATACAATTCAGAATTTTTAAAGTTAGCTGGTGCAATGTTTTCCACAACCAACTACTAAGAATATGTTCTTTTCTCCTTCTCCAGAAAAAGCACCCTGGAGGATTTGATTATACAGCTATTTCTGCAGGAATGAAAAGCAAACAGGCTTTGAGTGTGAAGTTCTGCTGGAGGCAGCAGCTGGCCTGAGGGGAGAGAGCAAGCCCCAGTCGGCACAGAGGGCTGGTGGAGAGACAGGCTTGCTCTCAATTTACAAGAGTGCATGTGCTCCACGTAATATTGAGGGGAAACAAACAAAATCAGAAGAAAAAATATTAAAAATCATTTCCAATCCTACAGGAAAAATAAAATTTAAAATTTTGTTGTGGGGCTGGCCTATTGGCCTAGTGGTTAAGTTTTCACACTCTGCTTCGCCGGCCTGGGATTCATGGGTTCAGATCCCAAGCATAGCTCTTGTCAAGCCATGTTGTGGTGGCATTCCACACAAAAAAGAGGAAGATTGGCAACAGATGTTAGCTCAAGGCCAATCTTTCTCAACAAAACAAACAAACAAACAAAAATTTTGTTGTATTTTGTTCTATTTTTATGTGTCTAAGTTCATAAAGAAAAAATTTTCTTAAAGTTTGAATCAATCTGTAAAAATAGTTTTATATGTATCATTTCCAATGTTACTGTGTACTATAAAGTATTTCCTCACATTATTAAATACTTATTAAAGATACATTTTTAACAACTGGATAATATTCATACAAAGATTGTTCCATAGTTTAGAGATCTCCCTATGGCAGGACATGTACATTCTTTTCAAGTGTTCAGCGTCATAGTTAGTATTAACATTTACACATATACATAAACCTGTGGCAGGTTTTCTGATCATTTCCATTGAATCGATTTATGTAAGTTGAATTGCTATATTAAGGCATGTGAACAATTTTAGTGCTTTTAACGTATACCATCAAATTCCAGTCCACCAAAGAAGCAGGCACATGTTCTCTTTGCAGCGTGATGGGAGAGCGTCCAACACTTCTCAGTATTGTTATCAGAAACTGATTTTAAAAAACTTATGAAACTAGAATCTCTCTTACTCTCAACCATTCTAGTGTTATTAGGTGTGAGAATACCATTTAGATTTTAAGGAAAGTCCAAACCTCTCCTTGGCTTAGTTTTGTTTGTTGGTGTCGTGGAGTGGATTCCGACTCCTAGCGCCCTGTGCACAGCTGAGCTCCATTCCCCTTCCAGGGCTCTCTCAGATGGGCTACACTGCTATTCATGGGGTTTTCATGGCTATGGTTTTCCGAAGTATATGGCCAGGTCCTTCTTCCTAGTCTGTCCAGTCTGGAAGCTCCATTGACACCTGTGCATCGTGGATGACCCAGCTGGTATTTGAAATCCCAATGGCAGAGCTTTCAGCATCCCAGCCACATAAGGATGGGTGTTGTGGCTCCCTGACTAGGAAATGAACCTGGAATTCAGCAGTGAGAGCACCAGATCTTAACTGCTAGACCACTAGGGCTGTCTCCTCAATTCAGTAAAAAATTTTTCAAAAAGATGGCAAATAGGGGCCAGCCCCATGGCGGCTGAGTGGTTCAGTTTGCACGCTCTGTTTTGGCAGCCCAGGGTTTAGCCAGTTGGGATCCTGGGCGTGAACACGGCACCACTTGTCAAGCCATGCTGAGGCGGCATCCCACATGCCACAACTAGAAGGACCCACAACTAAAAAAGTATATATACAGCTATGCATCAGGGGGCTTTGGGGAGGAAAAATAAAAATAAAATCTTAAAAAATAATGGCAAATAGGTTCCATGATGGCCAATAATGTTAAATACACTATTAAGGAAAGTGTAGCAAATAACACAGGTATTCATAATTGTACCTTTTCATATACTCAAAGGCAAAACGCATTACCTATTTCATAATTCAAAAGAATGTAAGCAGAAAATCTTTAGTTTTTTGAAATACTTTAGTTTTATTATGAAAGAATAGGAGGAACATAAATTGATTTTAATTTTGAACTACGTTTGCATGGAAATGTGTAAAAAGACATTTGAATAGATGCCATCTATAAAAATACATATAAATGATTTCAAAGTGGTCTAAAATTTTGCTGTTTCCCTCAGAAAAAAAGAAGAGAATCATCAAAAACAGTCCCCCACCCCGGCTTTGTGTCCATCTGCTTATTTGGAGGACACGGTGAATACGCAGACCCACATAGGGCCGTTACGTCAGGGGTTCTGCGCCTCAAGCTCCCTGTGCATCATGGCAGCACCTCTACTCTCGGTTCAAAAGGCAGCACGGAGAAACATCTGGGATGAAACACGACAGGATTTTGAATTTCCAGGCCCAGTTCTGCTCCAATTCACCTATGACATCACACTTTTCCTTTCTGTGTGTCATTTTCTTTACTTATTCATAGAAGTCAAATATATAAATGCATTAATAACTTCCTTCCTTACAATTCCAGTGAATGAAAATGTCTTAAAGAAAATTGTTGAGATGTAGAAACAATGGGGGGAAAATGTTGAGAAAGCATATGGGCTCTGGAATCATATCGCCAGGCTCAGCTAGGGTCTACACAGTCCAGACATGATCTGGAACCAGCTTCTTTAAGCCTGCTTTCTCTGATGAAAATAGGGATAATAAAGATACATACTTCATAGGGTTGTGAGAATTAAGGGATATTCATCATATAACGTACTTAGTAAGCAGTCAATGAAAGTTATTATTTTTATCTTTTTTTAAAACAGGAAGATATCTTTATGAACTAACTGAACAATGACATCTAGTGACATGGTGTACACCTTAGATATTTTTGAATCACTAGTTCCTAGCACAGGACAAGCACAATGCTCTAAATTGTGGGATCAAATGAAGGCAAAGAGATGTCCACAGTGGCAGGCAAGAACCACCAAGAGGCAACTTCTGCCGGCATGAACTGATCGATCTCATTTTGTGAAACGTTAAGCCTGTCTACAACCTAGTCAACTAGTTGTCAGCAGTTGCCTTACCTATGGCTAAATCAGAAAATTAATCCCTAATATAAAATCAGGTAGTCCTGCATTGAATAAGCCTCATTTCTGAATAAACTATAGAAAGGAGTAAAATGGGTTTATAACTATCGCCATTTGCCCAGTTTCCATCGTCCAAGTCAAAAACCAGGAACATATCTCAATCTCCTAAAACACAAAATTGACCATATCATCTTTCAGCTAAAATCACTTTAAGGGCTCTCTATTGTCTAGAAATTTTTTCAGCTTTATTGAAGCATAATTTATGTACAATAACCTGTGTATACCTAAAGTGTTCAATTTGATACATTTTGATATAAGTGTGCGTGCAAGGGACTATCCCCACAGTCAAGATAATGACCATGCCCATCACCATCAGAAGGAACTACCTCCACAGTCAAGATAATGACCATGCCCATCACCATCAGAAGGAGCTATCCCCACAGTCAAGA